>NC_143580.1:213070427-214270427 GCF_048544385.1 Mastigoproctus giganteus | reverse complement strand
AATTTATGCCCTCTGAGGTGATTATTCTGAGCAAGATGAAGAATCCCATTGGCATTGAGCATGCTCAAACCATTCAAAGCCTTATACACCTCTATCAGATCACCTCGCCGGTGCCTAGTCTCCAGACTCTGTAATTTGCAAAACTTAAGCCTTTCTTCGTAAGAGCAACCCTTTGTTCCATTCACTAATCTTGTTGCCCTTCTCTGTACCCGTTCCAGCAGTTCTACATCCTTCTTGAATGGTTAGGCTGCATCTTGGTACTGTATACAGGGCTGGAGGCCTCACTTTAGGAATGTAGATCTGCTGGAATGGGTGCAGAGAAGGGCAACCAGATTGGTGAAGGGAAACAAGAGTATCTAGAAAGGATTCAGTTCTGCAAATTGCAGCATCTTGAGACTAGGCACCTGTGAGAAGATGTGAATGGGGTGTTGAAAGCCTTGAATGGATTGTAATTCAATTAATGGTATTCTTCCACTTACTGAGATTACACACATGAAGGGGGCATAAATTCAAGTTCAGGAAGGATTCAAGGGAGAACTAGACAAATTCTTGGAGTGTATGGATGGGTGAACTTTTTTTTTGGCTGATGCTATATAAGCTTCCTTTCTTGCATTATTTGCCATTACTACTACTACTACAAATAATGGTTTTATGTGATGTACACATATTCAGTATGTACATTTAGCTGTGTAGAACTGCTGGTTATATGAGAGCAGTTTACGTTAGTTCTACTCGTGCTACAACTGTTGTGGTTGCTTTGTTTATTTCTTCAAATAAAATTAGTTTCAAAAGTATACGATGATGATCTTTTTTAGGCTGAACTATGGTGGAGAACTTTCATATTGAGAAAAAAGCAATTAATTGAAATAAAAAATTAAAGCAATTTATTTCAATTAAAATGCACCAGGTTTTATATCCCTTTTTTTAAATTTAGGCCATTTGCCATCTGGATTTCTTTTTTTGTCATATTTGGGCTGAATATTCTGTTTAGATTTTACAAATTTTAAGTGTAAATTTTTCCTTTCTCAGTGGGAATGTTGTTCCTAATCAATGGTTTAGTCTAAAAACATAATCAATATACTTCTGAAATGAATGTAAGTTAATTTTATTTTGAAGGGGAAAAAACCCAGTTGTATGGGATTCTCTTCAGCATGCATGTTTGGCTGTGCTGTCTGTATAGTTGCAGTTGTGCAGTGTGTCCTCTACAACCATTGAATTATTATTATTATTATTTTTTTCAGATAAAATAAGTTTATATTCATTTCACAGGTATACAAATGATGTTTACTGAGGATGGGAAACAACTTTCCCATTGAGAAAAAGCAGTTGATTAGGCAAATTTAGAAATTGTAAAATCTAAACCGTAATGCTTAGTCCAGTTTGAACATCAGATTCAAAATTTTGATGAAAATGGTCATATGACAAATAGCCTAAACCTAAAAATAAATGAAATAGAGCCTGGTACCTTATAATTGAAACACCGTCTATAATAAATTAAGGAATTCAATTAATAAAAATCATATTTAAATAAACAGCAACAAAGGGGAAGCCGGAAACATCTCGTACACTTATTAAAAAATTCAGACAAATTAATTTTTAACTTTCATAAAAAATAAAATAAAATAATGTACTATAATTATATGCTTGTATTTCCAATAAAATTATGGTAAATGTGTCTAGTACATTATGGTGTATAAAGATAACTATTTTTTACAGGTGATCAAATAGTTCCAACTACTCCATTGTCTGCTATTAGTAAAAGGCAAGCTGAAGTAAATCAAGATTTGGGATTTTCAAAGGAAGAGCTGCAAAGTGAAGAAACAAAAGCCATGAAAAACCTGTCTATCACATCAGTAATTTCAGACAGTGATTTAAAGAAACAGAAGAATTTTAGAAGCTCAGTGAAGGCTGGCAGTCTTTTAGGTGAGAATACAACCATGTTATTTCATTCAGCAAATAATTATTTTAGTAAAAGAAAGATTATTGAAAGTAATCATAATATATCAGATGTTTCAGTAAACAGAATGCTGGAAAAAAATGAGACATTTCCAATTTTTTCCTCAAATCAAAGTACAAGTAGCTGCCAGCAGTTCATTCCCCAAACCAGTAAGAACAAAAGATACAGCTGTGAAATAGATACAAATAATGCAATGCAAATGCAGAGTGAAGTATGTCCAGAATTATCTGGTGAGGTGTGCAGAAATTTAAAAATAAATGTTCAGTCTAAACCACAGAAACTAGGGGTAAAGAATGCTCTTTCAACCTGTACACATTCCAGAGCTATAATTCAGTCACAACGAAAGAATTTAATTTTAAATCCAAAGAAAACAAATGAAATTCTGTCTGATGATGGTTTCCTATATTTTATATGATAAAAAAATTCTTTGTGCTTTGAGTTTTTAATTATCACATAACTTTGTGAAAATTTGTTGTTTTATCAATTTGTTCTTCATTATATGTCTTATTTGATAGTATCTGGCTATGAAATTTTTGTGGCTAGTTAAGCCATTAAATAATGTGGATGTAATGTACTTCCCAAACTATAATGTGGAAGTGTTTTTTTTTTTTTTCCTACCTACAGTTCTAAATTATGGATGTATTATTCCACATAAGAATCATATGTAATTTAATATAACACTTGTCTATGTGCCCTTAATATAAATTTATATGTAACTTGATATTTAATTGATTCCTTGACTCTATAAAGGAATATTTATACTATTATTTTTAAAAACATATATACAAATAAAATTTAAAATCATTTTGTGCTATTAGAACCTTGGTAAAATTCAAAGCATATAAAAAAAAAGATGGAACCACAAAAAAATATGGAAGACCTGTTTAAATAATAAATAGAAAAAATTAAAGTTTGTAAAACTTCATTTTATTCAGTATTTATTATCCTATATATGCCTAACTGAGTGGCCACTTTATTAGGTATATCTACATAATAGGTGAGTAGGTTTCCCATTTAGCCCTCCAGAATAGTCCAGATTTGTTGTTACATGGAGAGTCAAGCCACCACTGCAACAGAAAGATTTCCACCAACTGTAGAGGACCCATTCATACAGAATTATCAAGCAGATGGGATAATCTCCATGGAAGGGAAGAGAACTACTCACAAGTAAACCTCCAGTTTCCATTATCAATAGCAAATATGGCCTCTCATCCCTTGAAAATTTTTTATTTTATTTTATTTATTTATTTGCTCGGTGCAGCAGAAACCTATGGCTTCTTTGCACTGTATGGCTAACACTAATACTAAAAACTAATTATTAGCCTAACCTAAGTAACAGAAATTTAATTCAGCTAGAATCATAACCTCTAAATAATCTGTTTAACCTAGGCCTAAATTTTGCATCTATGCCTCGAACAATTCCATACTTTATTTCCTAGCTGAGGTGAACAACAGTATCCATAATATAAAGGATCTAAATATACATAGCATGATTAACTTTGAAATGATGCAAGGAACACATAGAACCAGGCACCTCTGTAGCCAGGTCAGCAGGAGCAGCAGTGCGTAGCACACACATCTTGATTAGACCGGGGTTCAAGCCCGTGACCACCAAATATGGAGAATGCGGAAAGGTCAGGGAATGACCACCGCATATCCTCTGAGCAGTATGGCCTTAGTTGCTAATGCTTCTAAAAACCAAATAACAAACATAGAACCAATTATTAACAGACATACAAAAAACAGAATGACTTTTTGTCAGCACACAGAAAAACACGCACCACTAAAAAAAATCACAAAGAAATACACATCATGAAGCAGATAAAGGTAACAAAGGTAACGCAATAGTGGTAAGTAATACCATTAATTATAATAAAAGTTTTTAGAACTTTCAAAGGACAAAAGCACACATTAGAAAATTAATAGGGACCCGACAAACTTGATCAGCAGAAAGCTGAAGACAAAACTAAAGTCAATTTGTCAGTTTAATAATGTTTTTGTGAGTCTAACAGCAAGGTTATAATTACTGAAGAAGTGGAAGAAAAGAGAAAAAAAAAAAAAAAAAAAGCCAAAAAGGCATTTTAACTACTCCATTTTAAATATAAAAATCATATTTTGCATCTGCAAAACATGTGATTTTTAGACTCTGAGAAAAGTGTTCTAATTTCAAGTATTTTTATAATCTGTTCAAACGAACAGATTATTGACATCGAACAGATTATCAAATAACGAACAGATTATTTTGATAATCTGCTCATCAGGTACAAGTTGTGCATTCTGAAATGCCTCTTTAGTTAACACTGTTTTAGTTCATTGTTATTTAACTTGTGCAAGGAATAGAAGGCAACTGACTGTATCCTCTTGTTGGCCTCTGTTTTTTCCAACCACCGATTACTGAGAGAGAGAGAGAGAGAGAGAGAGAGATTTGAATTTTCAACTTGCAGTATTACTATGTAAGCAATGATAAACTTATTTCCTTTTATTTTATTAAATTAATTTTGTAATTATGCTTTGGTAGTTTTTGTTAGGCAAATCTGGTACTAAATTTAATAAGTATTACATATTGCATCATCCTCTTCATCCTCACTAACAGAAGATATATCATGAATGATGTTACTGTCCTGAACAAGGTAAATGTTGGAAGTCATCACAGAATGGTAAGATGCACACTTGATATAGATGTAAGAAAAGAAAGGAAAAAACTGACTCGAGTAAATAATACAAAGGTGTTTGAGATAGCAGAAGAGGAGAAAAAGCAGTATGTACTAGAACTTAAGAACAAGTTTGAGCTTCTGCAGACTGCTCAGGACCAAGATATCGACAAGGAATATTACAACTTTCTGAAAGTGATAAAGCCCAAAAAACCTATAGGGAAAAAGAAATCCAAAGAAGAAAAAATCAGTCAAGAAACACTTGTTATGATGAACCGAAGACGACAAATGAAGAGGAAGAAAAACACTGACAGGGAGAAAATTGAGTATACTGAGTTATGCAAAGCCATTAGAAAGAGACTCAGAGAGGATATAAGAAAATTTAACACAAGAAAAGTAGAACAAGCATTAAGAGAAAACAAAGGATTTAAATCAGTAGCCATGAGTAGTAATACAGAAAGACAAATGAAAGTGAAGAATAGTGATGGTGTGCTTATAAATAGCAGAGAAAGCATAATTCAAATAGCAGAAGACTATTATAAAGAGTTATACAAGGAGCGAGGGAATGATGCCAGCAGTGGAGAAGATGGATCGCAAATTAGTAACACATACAGCATGCCTGATGAGGTAGAACATGCGTTGAAGAATCAGAAAGCCTAGGGGGAAGATGAAGTTACTGTAGAGTTGTTAAAATTGGGAGGAAGACACATGACACAAAAACTGGCAAGACTCTTCACAAAATGCATTAGAAAAAGTGTGATGCCTAAGGAGTGGAATAATGCAATCATAGTTTTGCTGCATAAGAAAGGAGATAAATCAGAAATTGAAAATTATAGACCAATTAGCTTGTTATCCCACATCTACAAGTTGTTCACAAGGGTCATTACTAACAGGTTAGAAAGAATACTTGATGAGAATCAACCGAAAAAGCAAGCTGGCTTTAGGACAGGATTTTCAACTATGGATCACCTTCACGTAATGTCACAGCTAATGTAGAAAGCAAATGAATATAAAACACCATTATGCCCGGCATTTGTGGATTATGAAAAGGCATTTGACTCCATACAGCATAAAGCAATGTTTCGGGCACTGGAAAGACAAGGCATAGATACCCCATATATTATGATTTTGAAGAAAATATATGATAATGCTACCTCCTTTATTAGACTAGACAAAGACAGTAGTAAATTTAAAGTTGAGAAAGGAGTTCGACAAGGAGACACAATATTTCCGAAGTTGCTTACTGCTGCCCTTGAGGAAGCTTTCAGAAGATTAGATTGCTCGCAGAAAGGAGTCAATGTGAATGGAGAATACCTAAATCATTTACGATTTGCAGATGACATTGTGGTCATAAGCCATGATCCCAAAGAATTAGAGGAAAATCTGAATCCTTTATGCAGAGTTAGTAAGGATTTTGGACTAAAGATGAATATGGCTGAAACAAAAGTAATGATGAACAAGTATGCCACAGAAAGGGATATAATGATTGAAGGAGCAGTAATTGAAAAGGTCGATTCATATACTTATCTGGGACAAGTTATTAGCTGTAATAATGATAAATGGCTGGAAGTCAAGAGAAGAATAATTTTGGATGGATAGCAGTCAGGAAATATAGTCACATACTGAGGAGCAATATCCCAGTTTGTCTGAAACGTAAAATAACGAACCAATGTATACTCCCCACCATGACTTATGGAAGTGAAACTTGGGCACTCACCAAAAGAATGGAAGAGAAGCTGAGAACTACACAGCAAAGAATGGAACGAATTATATTGGAAATCAGACTGTTAGATAAGAAGAGAAACACATGGATTAGGCAGCAAACTCAAGTAAAAGGACATTCTTATCAAAACTAAAGAACAAAAATGGTTTTGGGCAGGACAAGGATCCTCTAAGACATGATGACAGATGGACTAAGAAAATAACAGAATGGTACCAAAGAGGAGCTAAGAGAAAACCTGGAAGACAACATAGATGGACAGATGAAATTCATGAGTTTGTGGGTAGTAAATGGATGGCCATTGCACAAAACAGAAGGAACTGGAAAGTTGCTGGAGAGGCCTTCATCCTGCAGTGGATTGAAAATGGCTGATGATGATATGTTGCATTTAGAACAAATGCTTTTATGTGGCAAACAGAGTTGTTTGCAACATTACAAAAAAAAAAAAAAAAAAAAGAAGAAGAAAGAAATAAGCTAAGCTTTTTATTATATCCTTTATTAGTTTCAAAGAAATTGTGCTTAAATAATAGTTTAACTGTCAGACTACAATATTTCTAAATGGTATTGCAGCTGAATGCTTAAACAACATCTTAGCTATGTTTACATCTGAATACATGTATCAGAACTTGTATAAGATGGGTGTAAATTAACAAATCACAATATACCAGTTCACACATATTGTACAAGATGTTTTTTTGGGGTGAAATTTTTCGATACATTTTGTATGTGGTGATTTGTCTGAAATTTGTGTATTAAGAATTTGCAGTTAAAGGAACCACTAGGTGGCAGTGATCACAGTGTACTGATGTGGGATTTACATAAAGATTTAATTACCATTAGGTGTAAAGGGTTTTTGCTTCTGTAAAGGTGAGTACAGAGGTCTCAGAAAGTTTTTAAATTCTGTACAGTGGGATCAACTGACGATGTTACCAACAGTAAATTCTAAGTGGGAAGCATTCAAGGAATTAATCGTGGATACTACTAAAAGTTTCATACCTATTAAGAAATATTGTTAAAGGTTTAGACCTAAATGGTTATCTAATGAGACTCGTAACAAAAGAAAAATACATGGGATGCATATAAATTATCAAGCGACTCAGAAGCCTATGGCAGATATAAGCTTGTCTATCAGGTCACAAAGGAGGTTAGGCAGGCGAAGGCAGATTATGAGAAATCCTTGGCAAAAGATGCTAAGAAAAACAGCAAGGATTTCTTTACTTATATAAACTCTAAAAGGAAGGGGATGAATCTGATTGGTCCACTTGACATTGATGGTTCGACTGTTGATGATCCTGCTCAGATAGCAAACAAACTGAATGAGTATTTTGCATCTACATTCACACATGAGGAATTATTAAGGTTTGAAAATGGCAGAAGGTTATCAAATTATAGCAGGATACGTAATGATTTTGTAATAACTGAGAGCAAAGTGGAGGAGAAATTGTTGAAGTTAAACATAAGAAAAGCACCTGGGATGGATGGGATCTATCCAGTTATATTAAAGGAGACAGCAAAGCAACTAAGCAAACCCTTAGCCATAATTATGAGAGCATCCTTGGACTCAGGGGAGGTTCCCACGGACTGGAGATGTGCAAATGTATCCCCAATTCACAAAGGGGGATCGAAGGGTGACACGAGTAATTACAGACCAGTTAGTTTAACTTCTGTTCCGGTAAAATAATGGAGTCGCTGGTTAAAGATGCACTGCAGCATCATCTAGACAAGACTGCAGCAATAATTCAGACACAGCATGAGTTTGTTAAGGGAAAGTCTTTTCTGACAAATTTGATAGGATTATTATGATGTGGTTACAAAGGAACTGGATGCAAAAAATAATTTTTATATCATATATTTGGATTTCAGGAAAGCTTTTGACACTGTTGTGCATGGAAGACTATTGTACAAATTGGAGCAGAATGGTATTAAGGGTAAGTTGCTACAATGGATAAAAGGATGGTTAAGTAGGAGAAGACAGAGGGTGGTAATCAATGGGTGCTGCTCTTCGTGGACTAATGTTATTAGTGGAGTCCCACAGGGTTCGGTGTTGGGTCCACTGTTGTTTTGTATATTTATTAATGATATTGATGAAGGTATATCAGGTTTAATGTCGAAGTTTGCAGATGATACAAAGGTTGGCAGGGTTGTTAATGACAGTAATGGCAGTGTGCTACTACAACAGGATCTAGATAATTTGGGCAGATGGGCTAAGAACTGGCAACTGATGTTTAACTTTGAAAAATGCAAAGTACTGCATATGGGTAAAAGTAACTCCAGAGAAATGTACCAATTGTGTGGTACTACACTTAAGGTGGTAGAAAATGAAAAAAACATGGGAGTAATTGTGCAGTCAGATATGAAGTTTTCTGAGCAATGCAGACAGGCTGCCATGGCAGGTCATGGGGTTTTGTCAATGATATATAGGAATTTTGCTAGCAGGGAAAAGGAGGTGATTGTCCCTCTGTATAAAGCAATGGTCAGGCCACGCCTTGAATACTGCGTACAGGTCTGGAGGCCTAATTTTAGGAAGGATGTAGATTTGCTTGAGCATGTCAAGAGAAGGGCAACAAGATTGGTGAGGGGAATGAAGGGATCCTCGTACCAAGAGAGGCTTAAGTTCTGCAAATTGCAGTGGCTGGAGACCAGGCACCTGCATGGTGATCTGATTGAGGTGTATAAGGCCTTGAATGGGTTAAGCATGCTGAATTCTGATGGGATCCTTCCACTTGTTCAGATTTTGAACCTAAGGGGGCATAAATTCAAATTAAGAAAGGACAGATGTAGAATAGATGTGCAGAAATTTGCCTTTAGGCAGCAGGGTGGTTAATTGCTGGAACAAACTTCCATCAGACGTTGTGGAAGTTGATAGGTTGAAAAAATTTAAGGAGGAACTGGACAGTCATTTGGAGGGAATGGTGTGTTTTTTTTTTTTTTTTTGCTGAAGCTGCATAAGCTCATACACTTGCTTTCTTGCATCACATGCCACTACTACTATTCTACTTTATACATTTACACAGGTTGAAGGGTTTATGCCGAATTAGTTTTGATTAGTTTTTACATGTGTATCCAGATGTAAAGGTAATTTTACTGGTACCATTTCTGTAATATAATGAAATATTTCACTTCATATTTTTTCTAATATCACTGTACTTGTGAAACAGGATGTTTTATTCATGCAAAACCATTTTTGATATGTGACCACTGAAGAACATTAGATGCACATATGATGTGCATCTAATGTTCTTAAGTGGTGCTTTCTACTTCTTTCAGCTTTCACTTCTATCCAGTTTGGACTATTTTTATACATATTGCTCCTAAGAAATCTTAAAAAATATTTACATGGATTCAAATCTGTTAAATGTGGTGCCCAGAATATTCACTTGAAATGAAAATGATGTAAGGAAACAAGCTTACACAGCATCAGCCAAAAAAAAGAAAAAAAAAAAAAAAACCCCTCTGAGAGCAAATTTTCTACATCCATCCTATAAGCACCCTTTTCTAATTTAAATTTATGTCCTGCTGTATTATGTCATCTGAAAAAGTCTAAAGATGTCATCAACATTTAGATTAGTTGGTTGGTTGGTTTTGATTTTTATGACACAAAAATATATTTAGATTACTTAACTCATTTAGAGCTTAAACACTTCTCAGGTATCTTTGCAGAACCAAAAGAGCTGAGTGCCACACCTCTGTCACCACTGGCTAGGCATTATGGTATTTGAATTTTGTACACTAAACTGCTGAGAGTATTATTATTACGACTTTTTTAGGACTATGAAAGCTAATTGCTTCCTGTGCACTTGGAATGTTTTCAGGCATTCTTACACACTTCTTTCAATAACCTTTTTTTTTCGTCCCAACTTTTAAACTAACCTGTTAATTGTTTATGTACTTGAACAGTCATGAACTTCTGTGACAGTATAGTAGTTTTACCAATTGTCATCAGTTTGGAGACCCCTGGTTTCAGATCTTGTTAAAGACTGGAGAGATTTTTAAAAGCCTCTTCAATCAGGGCTGGTTAGCCTATCTCAAGTAGATGGAGGGTTTTTCTTATGGGCTATTTGTCTTATTTAGCCCACATACACATATAAACTGGTTCATGAACTTGCACTTTAACAGGCCTGATAGATCAATAAAGGTCAATGCACCACTGTCAAATCTTAATTCAAAACTCATGCTACACCTCCCTAACAGGCCTGATAAAACATTTTCACAACCCTCAGTAATGTGTTACATTCTGTTCTTATACTTTTACATTCAGTTCATGTTTATGGAATTTTCTGCTAGGGACACCACAGATGAGTAATAAACTCCCAAGATTTACATGTTCTTTGACATCATCAAATTAACTACTGTAATGTGCGAAATACACCCAGGGAAGCCTGGGTGCATTTCATGATATGCAACTAAAACATATCAAAACCTGAGTGCATTTCACGATATAAAACTAAAACCAAATCTGCATCCAGGCATCCCTGGGTCAGATTTCGTTTTAGTTTCCATCAAATGGGTGCTATTTTGGTTAGTCATCAGGTAATAGCCAGATTATTATTATTATTTTGCATCTTTCTTCAATATTCAAGATGTGGCCTAACCATTGTTTTATATAAAGTAATAATCACCTCTTTGTCCCTACGGAAAAGGATCTTGTACATTATTATCAGAACTCTTTGAACTATCCTAGCAGCTTGTTTTTACACTGTTCAGAGAACACATCAGAATGTATAGTTAGTCCAGAGTCCACATCTACATCCAGGCTCCCCTGGGTGCAGATGTCGTTTTAGTTTCTATCAAATGGGTGCTACTTAGGTTAGTCATCAGGTAATAGTCAGATTTTATTATTATTTATAATAATAAGATTATTATAATATTATATTAATATTATACTAGGGGGCTCCGCCCCTGCTCTCTTTGCTTGCCAACCCCTGTGCACGCTTTTCTACGTAATATGTAGAGGTATGAGAGTAAATCAAATCTTTCCTACGTAAAAGACATGCCTGTCAAAATGCACTGATCGATATCTAATATATAAAAGAAAATATCTAATATATATAATATATAAATTATAAAAAGTAAATGTTGAGTGAATGAAAGTTATTAATTGCATGTTCTATCTTAGCCTCTTCACCGGACAGACTGATGGCTATGCAGATCCTCAGGTCTGCATAGCCATCAGTCTTTGACACCATGCTGTAGCCTTTCCTAGCTGGCATGGTTCGGGATGCTGACACTGGCCATTAGGGTAACCCCCCCCCCAGGCCAGTGTGGGACAGAGCTGCAAAAGCAGGCTCTGCCATAGGAATCTCTTTCCCTATTTTCTTTTATTCCTGCCACCTGGAGTGGTTGAGTCTCCTTCCCCCACCCCCTTTTCCCAGTCCCCCCTTTTAAATCAGGCAAGTGCCTCAACACTGCCCCCCTCTGTTCTCTACCCCTTTTATCCCACCCTCTCCCCACTATCTCCTTTCCAATAAAAAATTTTTTTTTTTGGCTCTCCTTGGATGCCTAGGCTACCCCAGGGTTCACCCCGCCAGAACTCTCCTAATGTGTCTTGGCCCACCTCCCTGTGGTGGTGATGGAAACTGGGGTTGTTAGTGGCTCTCCACAGCCTCCCAGGCTAAGTGACCAGAGGAACAACACAACCAGCCCACATTAATACTTCACAAAATACACATCCTGGCCTTATGCAGAGTATTGTATTCTACACAGAGTAAAAACATGGAGTTGGGGGGAGACTCCTGGTTGGTGGCCCAAAAATGTTCCGCAGTCGCGGAACATTTTTTGGCCACCAACCACGATCTTGATCCCAAACGTGACTTTGAAGTAGTAGACCACTCACGACACTTTCGCCACCGCCTATGGCTAGAGTCACTTAACATATTAAACAATCCAAAGGCAATAAACCACCACAAAGGCATACGTCTACACCCCATCCTAGAGACAACCGTTTTAATGCTAGATGATCAGTGGAGTTAAAAGCAGCGCACGTCCGTGCAACAACAATGGCACATGATTAACGTGCCTCACTCAGCTCATTGCACTTATCCGTTGTATTTTTGTATTTGAATTTCAGTTGATGAAGAGACACGCCAGTCTCGAAAGCTACTGCCTGTTAGTATATATTTGTATTTTTACATTAAACTGGATTTATAATTTATACGTGTATGTTATTTCAGGAATATTGTTGCATCCGAAAGGGCAGGACTAAAATATTTAACTAAAACACTTACAAACTATGTAAATATTTAAAATATTTACAAATGACTAAACTATTTACAAATATCAATATTCATTAATATACAAAAAATGTTACAATGGAACATCAAATTTTAGACAGCGAAGCACGTATATGAGGTTGGTGAACGTTATGGAGGCAGTTGTCAATAATTAATTGCATTTGTAGTGACTTAATTGCCTCACTCTCTTCTCCCATTGGCTCGAATAAATATCAATAGGAGGAAAATGTTTTTAATGTATAGAGAGATTATTATAATAATAAGAAATAAAATAAGATTCATTTCTTCTTATTATTAATTTTATTATTTTTTATATATTCAGTTTTGCATTTGCATTCAGATTCTTTTTGTAGTTTCTATCAAGGTGTTTTTAGGGAATATATTGGTCTATTGTAAAGACATTCTTTCATGTTTAAGTTTTACTTCAAGTGTTATCTCTTCAAGTGGTCATCTCTTTTAAAGTCTTATCAGGTCACATGTTCAGATTCCTGATTTCCAAGCACTAAATTATAGAACTCATTTCTCTCTCTCTTGATAAGAATACTCCCTCTGTGTGACCTGATCACTCTTCTCTGCACCCATTCCAAATGATTTCTATATTTCTTCAATATTCAAGGTGTGCCCTGTATATAGTATTCAAGATGTGGCCTAACCATTGTTTTATGTAATGGAACAATGGCGCCTCCGTAGCCAGGTGGGAAGGAGCAGCAGTGCGTAGCACACGCTTCTTGATTAGACCGGGGTTCGAGCCCATCACCACCAAATACGGAAGATACGGAAAGGTCAGGGAATGACCACCGCATATCCCGGAGCAATATGGCCTTAGTTGCTAATGCTCCTAAAACACCAAATAACAACAACAACAACAACAATGGAACGATCATCTCTTTTTCACTACAGAAAAAGGTCTTATTCTTGTCAGAACTCCTTAAACTACCATAGCAGCAGCTTTTGTATGTTGTTTGAGAATGTCATATCAGAAGTTAGTCCCGAGTCCATTTCATTGTTGACTCTTGAGTTAGTGCTACCCACGTAATATATTATTCAAAGCTTCAAGGATTACTGCTACTAGAAGGAAGGCTGGTGCTACCCAAGTGTATGTTATTCAAGGATCATTGTTACCTATTCTTTTAAAATAGGATTTCTGCTACCGAGGTACATGGTTGAAGGATAGATGTGTGGAAAGCTACCCTTCAACTGTCTTCAGCCCTGTGGATACTTGATTCTTGAAACAAACTTCTATGTGGTGAAGTAAAAATGGTAATTTGAATAAATTCAAGGAATAACTAGATAAACTGTTACAAGAGATAGACAGATGATATGGAAATTGTTTTTTTTTTTTTGGCTAATGCTGTATAAACTTGCCATTTTGCATCATTTGCCACTACTAATACTAAGATCTTCCACCTGGGTAGAAGAAATCCGACATTAAGAGAAGCCTAGCTTAGAGAATAGAACAATCAGTTTGTGACATAAGCATTGGGAGATCAAAATTGAGAGTAGGAGTGTGCTATAGGCCTAATGACTCTGATGAGTATAATAAGAAACTGTACAGGGAAATAGAGTGGGCCAGTAAATCAGAGAGTCTTATAATGGGGGATTTTAATTTCCCAGATATTGACTGGAATTTGGGGGCTGGTCACTCACACACTAGCAGGGCTTTTGTGGATTTATTGGATGATTGTTTTCTACATCAGCATGTTCGGGAGGCAACTAGAGGAAGTAATACTCTTGATTTGATTATCAGCAGTGATTCTTCATGCATTAAGAATCTGCAGATAAATGAACCACTAGGTGGCAGTGATCACAGTGTGCTGAAGTGGGATTTACTCAAAGAGGTAACTACCATTAGGGGTAAATGGAAGGGTTATTGCTTCCGTGAAGGCGACTACGATGGACTGAGACAGTATTTAAATTCTATACAGTGGGACCACCTGATGATGTTACCAACAGCAAATTCAAAATGGGAAGCATTCAAAGAATTAATCTTGGAAGCTACTAGGCTTTACATACCAACTAAGAAATATTGTTCAAGGTTTAGGCCAAAATGGGTGTCAGATGAACTAATGAGGCATATGGCAGAGAAGAAAAATGCATGGGATACTTACAAATTAACACATGACACAGAAGCCTATGATAGATACAAGTTGATATGCAACCAAGTTACAAAGGAGGTTAGGCAGGCGAAGGCAGATTACGAGAAATCCTTGGCAAGGGATGCAAAGAAAAACAGCAAAGAGTTCTTTACTTATGTAAACTCTAGAAGGAAGGGGATGAATCAGATTGGTCCACTTGATATTGATGGGTCAACTGTTGATGACCCTGCTCAGGTAGCTAACAAACTAAATGAATATTTTGCATCGACATTCACACATGAGGAGTTATTCAGCGAGGGGAATACCAGAGGTGTATTCAACTCTAGCAGTAAGCTACAGAATCTTGAAATAACTGGGAGTAAAGTGGAGGAGAAACTGTTGAAGATAAACACAAGAAAGGTACCCGGGGTGGATGGGATCTATCCAGTTATATTAAAGGAGGCAGCAAAGGAAGTAAGCAAACCCTTAGCCATAATTATGAGAGTTTCCTTGGACTCAGGGGAGGTACCCATAGACTGGAAATGTGCAAATGTGACCCCAATTCACAAAGGAGGATCAAAAGGCTGACACAAGTGATTATAGACCTGTGAGCTTAACTTCTATTCCAGGAAAATTAATGGAGGCATTGGTTAAAGAAGCACTGCAGGATCATTTAGACAAGACTTCAGTTATAGCTCGGACACAGCATGGTTTTGTTAAGGGGAAGTCTTGCCTGACCAATTTGATTGGATATTATGATGCAGTCACAAAAGAACTGGATGCAGGGAGGGAATAGCTTTGATATTATATAAGAGGCCTCCGTAGCCGAGTGGGCAGGAGCGGGAGTGCAGTAGCACACGCTCTTTGAGTAGACCGGGGTTCAAGCCCCTGACTGCTGAATATGGTCGATCTGCCAACCCGCACTGGACCAGCGTGGCAGATTATGGTCCATTTCCCTCAGCATGAATTGTTGAGGAGGCTTCCACCCTGCAGTGGGTTGATAATGGCTGCACTTTACTTTTACTTGGATCTTAGAAAGGCTTTTGATACGGTTGCACATGGAAGACTGCTACACAAATTGGAGCAGTGTGACATTGGAGGCAAATTGCTGCTATGGATAAAGGGGTGGTTGAGGGGGAGAAGACAGAGAGTGGTAATCAATGGACACTGCTCATCGTGGACTAATGTTATTAGTGGAGTCCCTCAGGGCTCAGTGTTGGGTCCATTATTGTTTTCTGTATTTATAAATGATATTGATGATGGTATATCAAGCTTAATGTCCAAGTTTGCAGACGATACAAAGGTTGGCAGGGTTGTCAAGGACACTACTGACACTATGCTGCTGCAACAGGATTTGGAAAGGTTGAGCAGATGGGCTGAGAGGTGGCAAATGAAGTTTAACATTGACAAATGTAAAGTACTACACATGGGAAACAGCAACCCCAGAGCAACGTATCAACTCTGTGGTACTACACTGACAGTGGTAGAGAATGAAAGGGACTTGGGGGTGGTTGTTCAGGCAGATATGAAGTTCTCTGAGCAGTGCAGACGGGCTGCAAGAGTAGCTCATGGAGTATTGTCAATGATATACAGGAATTTTTCCAGCAGGGATAAGGAGGTGATTATTCCATTGTATAAGGCAATGGTCAGGCCACACCTACAGTACTGTATACAGGTCTGGAGGCCTCATTTCAAGAAGGATGTAGAGCTGCTGGAACGAGTACAGAGAAGGGCAACAAGATTAGTGAATGGAACAAAGGGTTGCTCTTATGAAGAAAGGCTTAAGTTTTGCAAATTAGTGTCTGGAGACTAGGCACCAGCGAGGTGATCTGATAATGCCTCTACTAATGCTAATGCTAACAGTATATCACTCATATGGTTTGCAGTTCCAATATATATTAGCTAATGCTAATATTGTGAAAATTATAGATAACTATATATTTAATAAAAAGCAATTTTTTTTTTTTTTTTTTTTTTTTTTTTAAATGGTTGGCTAAAGGTTTTTTGGCACCATGACCACAATGATTATAGTGTGAAAGTTGTTATGGTACTAGTAGCTGGTTATGTCTATTTTGTCTGTGCAGGTGTATGAGTGTGTGTGCATGAGCCAGTTTGCAAGCTAGGCAGCCTGAAAAGTCTTAAATAACTCTGCTTATTGTGCCTCATATTGGCTAACCACAGCCCTTATTTGAAGGCACTTTTAAGATTCCTTCAGTATCAAAACAAGTGACAAACCATTATACTGTCACAGAGGGCTTTTCGGATCGAAAATTGATTGTCATTAAATTTCTTTAAGCTTAGTCTGAATATTTATTTTTTATTTTATTGCATTCTCCCTGACATTTTGCCTCTATGGTGTCCTGCCACCGATTTGAAAATTTTGAAAGTCTGAGGTTTGATTCTTGTGGAAAATTATAGGCCTTCTCCACAAAGGCGTGGTGTGGTGGTTAGCCCATTTGAGATGGCAGTATAGAATATTTTCTTCCAGAAAGTTTTTGATTTTAATTCCTACCATTCTGAGAATCAGTCTAGAATATATCCAGCGTATAGCTCTGTTATACCGATGGCTCATGGTCTTAATTTCCTTTGCTACTTACCTTAAACAACCCAACCCATCTGAACTTAGATTGTTTAACTTAAACTTATTTGTATTAAACATGCAAAGTAAAATGGTAAAAAAAAAAAAAAAAAAAAAAAATCTTGAGAACTATTTGTAAAATAATTTTGCCATTTATTTAATTAAAGACATAGTACAATAAATTCTCCATATATAGCTGAAAAATATTCATTATAAAATATATGAACAGTAACAATTATTTTGTTTCAAATGGAAGAAATAATTTTTAAAAAATCTGTTCAGTTATCTATTTTAGGTATGGTGTTTTTTTTTTTTTTTGGAATATTTATATGAAATACTAAGATGCATTATCTGGTTGTGATGATGGAGAAGAATCTTGAAATTCTTTCTGTTTTAGTAGTTCCTCATTAATACGAAAAATATTTGGATAATAGGTCAGGTCCATATTGAATCTTTTAGTAGCATTATATACTTGGGGTACCAAACAGAGATCTGCCATTGTGATATTATTCCCAAAACAGTATTTTCCAGCAGTTTTGGCTAGAATCTTCTCTAAAGCTGTAATAAGATTTAAAGAATTTTTTTTTTGTTAGGAAAAAATATATATATGAGATGGTTTCTTTGTATTTCATGAGTCATATCCATTAAAAAATTATTAATAGCAGTAAAGGTATTTTTCATATTTTAAAAATCATTTATCGGTAATATATATACAGAAATATTTTATCAGCTCACCCACATTCCTACCTAACAGATAAAATTTATAAGCAGTCATATTATAAATTAATTCTATTGGAAAATGACATGATGTAGATTAGTGATATAAAATAAAGATACAAAACTCTGAGTTCAGCAGTGAAAATATGATGGAATAGAATTCCATAGTTTTGCTGACCTCGCACAGAATTTTATTCTATGTGACCTCAGCAAAACTAATATGATGGAAAAAAACATCTATTATTTGTTGAAAGAAGGATGATGTGTTGTTGTTGCTTAGGTTTTATTGGCACATTAGCAACTAAGGCTATAATGCGCCAATTTGTTGAAAGAAGGATGATACATAGTTATTTTGTGATTAATGAATTACGAAGAAGGAACATGATTTTATATATATATATATATATATATATATATATATATATATATATATATATAACTATAAAGATTATATGAAAAGAGGGAAAGAGTAGGAAAAAAGAAAAAAATTATTTATGGACAAGGGCCATTGATAGACAAAAAGCACCCAATGACCATAATAGTATAATATGTAAATAAGTAATAGCTGCAGAGAAAATAAAAGGAAGATAGAATAGAAAACAAAGGTAAAAAAAAAAAAAGCTGCAGAGAAAATAAAAGGAAGATAGAATAGAAAACAAAGGTAAAAAAAAAAAAAGCTGCAGAGAAAATAAAAGGAAGATAGAATAGAAAACAAAGTTTAGCCACAGATTAGTAGTAGTAATGGAGGCATGTGATGCAAGAAAGCGAGAGTATGAGCTTATGTAGCATCAACCAAAAAAAAAAAAAACAAAAAACCCCAATTTCACACATCCATTCTCTCTAATAGTTTGTCCAGTTTCTCCTTGAATTTATTTAAGCTATCAACTTCCACAACAACAGATGGAAGTTTGTTCCAGCAATTAACCACCCGCTGGCTAAAGGCAAATTTCCACATATCTATTCTACATCTGTCTTTCCTCAATTTAAATTTATGCCCCCTCAGGTTTATAATCTGAACAAATGGAAAAATCTCATCAGAATTCAGCTTGCTCAACCCATTCAAGGCCTTATACACCTTAAGCAGGTCACCTCGCAGGTGCCTAATCTCCAGCTACTGCAATTTGCAGAACTAAAGCCTTTCTTGGTAAGAGGACCCATTAGTTTCCCTCACCAATCTTGTTATCCTTCTTTGTACATGCTCAAGTAACTCTATATCCTTCCTCAAATGAGGCCTCCAGACCTGTACACAGTACTGAAGATGTGGCCAATGCCTTATACAAATGGATAATCACCTCCTTTTCCCTACTAACAAAATTCCTGTACATCATTGGCAATACCCCATGACCTGCTCTAGCAGCCTGTCTGCATTGCTCAGAAAACTTCACATCTGACTGCAACAATCACTCCCAAATCTTTTTCATTTTCTACCACCCTAAGTGTAGTACCATACTGTTGGTACGTTTCTCTGGGGTTACTTCTGCCTATATGCAATACTTTCCATTTGTCAATGTTAAACTTCAGTTGCCACTTCTCAGCGCATCTGCTCAAATTTTCTAGATACTGTTGCAGTAGCACACTGCCATTAATAACCCTGCCAACCTTTGTATCATCTGCAAACTTTGGCATTAAGCCTGATATACCTTTATCAATACCATTGATAAATATACAAAACAATAGTGGGCTCAACACCGAACCCTGGGGACTCTACTAATAACATTAGTCCACGAAGAGCAGTGTCCATTGATTACCACTCTGTCTTCTCTCACTCAACTATCCTTTTATCCAATGTAGCAACTTACCCTTAATACCATACTGCTCCAATTTGTACAGTAGTCTTCCATGCACAACAGTGTCAAAAGCATTCCTGAAAACCAAGTATATGATATCAAAATTATTTTTTCATCCAGTTCCTTTGTAACCACATAGTATCCAATCAACTTTGTCAGACAAGACTTTCCCTTAACAAACCCATGCTGTGTCTGAATTATTATTGCAGCCTTGTCTAGATGATCCTGCAATGCATCTTTAACCAGTGACTCCATTATTTTCCCCGGAACAGAAGTTAAACTAACTGGTCTGTAATTACTGATGTTGCCCTTTGATCCCCCCTTTGTGAATTGGGGATACATTTGCACATCTCTCGTCCGTAGGGACTTTCCCCTGAGTCCAAGGATGCTCTCATAATTATGGCTAAGGGTTTGCTTACTTACTTTTCCGTCTCCTTTAATATAACTGGATAGATCCCATCCACCCCAGGTGCCTTTCTTATGTTTAACTTCAACAATTTCTCCTTCAATTTGCTCTCAGTTATTACAAAATCATTACGCAGCCTGTTACAGTTTGATAAACTTCTGGAATTTTTTTCCTTTAATAACTCCTCATATGTGAATGTAGATGCAGATTATTTATCTACAGGGTGTCTCAAAAATATTGGTACAAACCTTTAGGGGAGATAGGTAACATCTAAAGGAATGTGAATCACATAGGAACCCGTAACCGTAAGTCGGTACACGGCGCTGTTCATCAGTTCGTGAGAGGGAAAATTTCTGGTTTACTCATTCAAGCAGTAGTCGCTGCATGAATAGTATGCATCGATATATGAACTGTGAGTTGGCATCCATGCACCTAGTGTATGGATTAGCAGAGGGCAATGGACGAGCCACTCAACGAATTTGTGGAGAATGCTTCTCAGACAGACATGTACCGGACCACCGTTTGTTTGCGCGTGTGCATCAAAATTTATGCGATTATGGGTCATTTAGAGGTAACAGGAGTAGTGCAGTGCGGGCAGACCATGTTTGATGCAAACTCCCGCCATGAAAGAAAGTGTGTTGAATGCCGCCCAGAATAATCCTACTACCAGTACATGTGCCGATGCCTCAGGAGTGTTTCGTTGCAGTGTGCAGCATATCTGGCACGACAATTCCTTACACCCCCTTTCATCTACAAAGGGTTCAGTTATTGCTCCCCCAAGATCATCCTGCACGTGTGGCTTTTGTGCAGTGGTTTCTCCAAGAAAGTGTTCAAGACTTGAATTTTCCAGCCTATGTTTTGTTCATGGATGAGGCTTATTTCACTCGGGCTGACCGGGCTAGCGGGGTGGGTAAAGTGCCTGCCTAGCAACCCAAAGGTCGCGGGTTCGAATCCCGCCTCGGGCTTGGATCAAAATACTGCAAAAACCTTGGGAGGTGCATTATGGCCACAGAAGCCGATGCGACAACAACTACCAAACAATTTCACTCGGAAAAGCTTATTCAATCAGCACAATGCTCATGTGTGGGCTCACGACAACCCACACGGTGTGCGTCCCCATGCGGCACAACATCGCTTTGCAATAAATGTGTGGGCTGGTATGGTCGGTGACTGCTTAATCGGCTCATACCAGTTACCATCCCACATGAACTCCACTAAATATCGGCTCTTTCTTGAACAAGTTCCACCAGGGTTACTTGACGGTGTTCGAGCAAATGTGAGATGCAACATTTGGTTTCAACATGACGGGGTGCCTGCCCATTATGGATGTGTATTTGTGACCATTTGAACAGGCATTTTGGGCGTCGATGGATTGGCCATGGTAGACCCGTTGCCTATCCCCCACGCTCACCTGATTTATCGAGCCTTGATTTCTTTCTGTGGGGGGCCCTCAAATCTATCGTGTATGAATCTCCTATGGAGACGGAAATGGATCTCGTGGTGAGACTCGTCTGCGCTGCTGCTGCTGCTACTGTCAAAGAAACTGCAGGTGTGTTTGACTGTGTCCGACAATCGATGCTGCGTTGGTGTCACGCATGCATCACGTCTCATGGTGGAACCTTCGAGCATCTGTTGTAACATCATGAAATGCATCCATCTCGTACTCCATTGTTAATATTATGTCAAATAAATAAAGTAAAAAAAGTAAAGTGCAGCCATTATCAACCCACTGCAGGATGGAAGTCTCCTCAACAATTCATGCTGAGGGAAATGGACCCATAATCTGCCATGCTGGTCCAATGTGGGTTGGCAGATTGACTGTATTCAGCAGTCAGGGGCTTGAACCCCGGTCTACTCAAAGAGTGTGTGCTACTGCACTCCCGCTCCCGACCACTCAGCTACGGAGGCCATTTATGTTTGCCACTAATTACTGTCTTGTGTCATTTCTGCTTCCTGTGCCTCTGCTACTACTTTCCCGTGATGTTTCCGATTATGGGTTCCTATGCGATTCACGTTCCTTTAGATGTTACCTACCTCCCCTAAACGTTTGTACCAATATTTTTGAGACACCCTGTATAAGGTGGCCAGCCACACTGGATATCTAATTGTTTGTCACAATTTGTGTGGTGTGTGTTTCCTGGAAAGTGAACTAGGAGAGGACTCAAATGCTTCACCAGTTCAATTTCTGGATAAGCTGAAAGAAAACATGCTGATTCCTCCAACTTTAAGCATTGTTTTGACATTGTGTCATTCAATGCAGATAACCTTAGTAACTATGTTCAAAATCCAATTTTATTACACTGGTACTATGTGTAGTTGTTTCTTGACAAATAATAGGTACTTTTACAGAGGTTTATAGGAAGCTTTGAGGAATATCTCCCCCACCTTTTCCTCTTGCAAAAAAAGCACACTAATAATAATGATACCAATTTAATTTCACTCAAGATTCAACTTGTTAACACAATGCAGAAATTAAAACTAATAAAAAAACGAAGGTTATTGTATATAAAAGAATCATTGAGAATGATATAGAGGGTGAAAGCATTCGTAAAGAAAAAATACAAATTTAAAATACCAGCAAATGAATATTAAACAATAAATACTGACTGGGTAATTCTCAACATGTATTCCGTAATCCCTTTA
Source organism: Mastigoproctus giganteus (assembly GCF_048544385.1). Classification (NCBI taxonomy): domain Eukaryota; kingdom Metazoa; phylum Arthropoda; class Arachnida; order Uropygi; family Thelyphonidae; genus Mastigoproctus; species Mastigoproctus giganteus. The sequence continues at coordinate 214,247,663 of NC_143580.1, read as the reverse complement.
CTTTCTTTGATTTTAAATCAACATGCTAATTGCTATAGATGCCAGCAATAGATTATTTTCTGTGTTATATAGGAGTAATAATTATCCAAAGGCAACAATATTGTGCAATCAGATATGAAATTCCCTGAGCTATGCAGACATGCTGCCAGAACAGCTCATGGGGTTTTGTCACTGACATGCAGAAACTTTGCAGGATAAGGAGGTGATTGTCCCTTTGTACAAGGCCATGGTTAGACCACAACTTGAGTATTGTATATAGGTCTGGAGGCCTCACTTTAGGAAATGTAGATCTGCTGGAACAGTTGCAGAGAAGGGCAACCAGATTGGTGAAGGGAAGGAAAGGGTGCTCTTACCTAGAAAGCCTTCAGTTCTGCAAATTGCAGCTTCTGGAGACTAGGCACCTGTGGAGTGATCTGACTGTGAATGGAATTATTCCTCTTTCTGAGACTACACACATGAGAGAGGGAGCATAAATTTAAGTTGAGGAAGGATGGTTGCAGGATAGATGTGCAGAAGTTTGCCTTCAGACAGCACGTGGTTGACTGTTGGAACAGGCTTACATCTATGCTGTGGAGGTGGATGGTTTGAATAAATTCAAGGAAGAACTAGACAAATTCTTGGAGGGTGGAGAAGTGTGTAGTTTTTTTTTTTTTTTTTTTTTGGCTGTTGCTATCTTGCATTATTTAGCTTTGATATGACAATTTAATATTTCACATTGCAGAAAATGTGATAAAAAAAAAAGGTAAACTGCAGCCATTATCAACCCACTGCAGGATGGAAGCCTCCTCAACAATTCATGCTGAGAGAAATGGACCATAATCTGCCACCCTGGTCCAGTGCAGGTTGGCAGATCGACCATATTTAGCAGTCAGGGACTTGAACCCCGGTCTACTCAAAGAGCGTGTGCTACAGCACTCCCACTTGGCTACGGTGATATCACTCATTAAGTGTATAAAACGTATTCCATCAAGTTTCGAGAAGTAAACAACAAAGAATATAAAAGTTTGTATTTCTGTTTTCTGGAATCTTTTATCATAAATTATGGCATGTATGTTTACATACAGCGTAACCTAGATATACTGTGCCTTGTTATACCGTGATTTAGGATATAACACAAGTGTACTTTAAGTGGGATATACAGGGTATTTCAAAAATGATGGTCCATAATTTAAAGGTGAAAAGTACAAACTAAAATAAGCAAAAAAGTCCCAGTGAACATCAGGCCGCAAATGAACCATTTTTGAGATAATGCACATTTTCTGTTAAGATCCGCCACTGACTATGGGAGCACTAGTTTAGCAAAAAGCAGTGAATCCTTTGCTAAAGGTGGTTTTATTAAACATAAGATAATACATTTTTAATTTTTGGTTTCAACACCACAAGATTTTACAGATGTTACAGGTTATAAGATGTTACAAAAGGTGTTAAAAATGGTGTCCTTGCATCCGTACACAGCTTTGTACTCCTCTCTGTATTGAGTTGTGAATCCTCTCAGGCATTTCTGGGTTATTCCCAATTTGAAAGGCTGCTGAAAGGCTCCTTCAACCCGATGCTGCAATTCCTCAACTGTGTTAATGTCAGAAGTGTACACCAAGCTTTTTACATGACCCCAGATACAAAAATCCATAGGATTTAAGTCTGGTGATCTGGGAGGCCACATTAAGTGCCTACCTCTACCTATCCACAGTTGACCATACTTTCTAGTTAGATACCGAGTCACAACACGAGTCACACAAAATGTGCTGGTGCAACATCATGCATAAACCACATGTTCTGGCATTGCTAAAGTGGAACATTATCATCATCAAGGAGGTCTAGAAGAACATTCTGCAGGAACTGAAGGTACTCCTGTTAGCCTGTTTGGCAGAAAGTGTGGTCCAATTAGACTGTCTCCTAGTAGTCCTGACCAGACATTCAATGAGAAACGTTGCTGATGTCGTGACTCGTGAATTGCATTAGGATTTTCGTTGGACCAAATGTGACAGTTATGAAAGTTAAAAATACCATCATGAGCAAACCCAGCTTCGCCAGTGAACAAAATGTTGTTTAAAAATTGGGGGTTCAGGACACTGTTGTTGCATCCACTGGCAGAAGTTCACTCTAAGAGGGTAGTCTGTATTGCTGAGCCCTTATACATGCTGGATATGGTAGGGATACAGTAATTGGCGATGTAAAATTCGCCACGCACTGCTATGACTCAGTACACACTCTTGCAGAGCAACCCCTCCTTGTAGGTAGAAATTCCTGGATTTTGTTCTATTCTTTCTAACACTCTTTCGTCAACATCGGGTAGTATGCTTCTGGGCCCGCCTGCTCGTACTCCATGTGTAAAATGCCTGTTTCTAAGGCATTGATGTACCCTGATGAATGGGTGCCTGTCGGGCTGCCTTCGGCGGGGAAATGCATGTCCAGATACTCTTCGTCGCTGTAACCTCTTTCCATGTTGACTATCCTTTGATAAGTACTAGTATGCCTGCTACGTCTCAGAGCACTGAGAGAGGGGAAACGGAGAGAATGAGCATAACCTAACCTAAATAAACAAGTCAGTGGTGGTGGATCTCAACTCTGTACAATTCACCTTGTCAGTGGTGGATTCCAACTAGAAATGTGCAATATCTCGAAAACGATTCATTTAAGGACCCATGTTGACTAGGTTTTCTTTGCATATTGTAGTCTGTACAGTTCACCTTTAAATTATTGACCATCACTTTTGAAACACCGCGCGCGCTTGTGTGTGTATAAAAATTGCAATTTATGGCAGAATTCTCAATAAATAGTGGCAAGAGCAAACTGTATACTTTTCAGAAAGAGAACCAGCTACTGCAGTAGTTTCCATTATGACTTAGAAGACTGAAGTTTAATGTTTATAAATGTAAGGTTTTACATCTAGGGAATAGAAATCTAGGAATTATAAAATGGGAGTAGTGGAGTTAAAAGTCATCCAGGACAAAAAATATGTATGGGTTATGATTAAGTCAGATGTGAAATTATGCATGCAGTGTAGACAGGGGCTAGGAAGGCATGTGGTTTCCTGTCTATATTATTTAAGACCTTCACAAGTAGGGAAAAATATGTTATTATCCCTTTGTATAAGATGATAGTGAGACTGCATTTTCTCACTATTGGTAAGGGGTTACTTATCAATGTTCATAAGAAGAATGGCTTAGAAAACTGCAGACCAGAAAGTTTGGCAACTAGACATCATATGGGGGGGACCTAATAGAAGTATACAAGGCCCTGAAGAAAATCGGTAAAATGAATAAGGGAGGTATATTTTCACAAAAGAGAGAACATCTAGGGGATACAACTACAAAATTCTGGGGTTGCAGAAGGCTAAGGCTAGATCTCACAAAGTTTAGTTTAGGTATTGTAGATCATTGGAATGAATTGCCTTCTACAGTGGTTGAGGTTGATAGTTTGGTAAGGTTCAAAGCAGAATGGGATAGCCACTTTTTGGCAGTGAGGAATATATGAATGATAGAAAATTATTATTATTTTTTTTTTTTTTTTTGGCAAATGCAGAAAAAAGCCTATTTCCTTGCATCATTTAGCCATAATACTAAGGTATCGAAATGTGCATTACTGTGAGTCAAGTAAAACTGTCACAAACGGGAAATTTAAATTTCTTGTGGATTGAGGGAGTTATGGATACCATATTAGCTATTACTAGTATTACCATATTACCAAATTACCATACTAGTTAAGGCTAAATTTAATATCTAACTTTTTAAACAACAGAACAGTCAAGTTTTTTTTGAGGATGGGAATGGGTAATATGAAATCAGATATTGGATTTGAAAGGAGTTACTTACCATTGAAACCAGTAGCAATCCAGTGGTGAGCCCATTCTATTTTTTTATCATTATCATTACTCACTTTCTGTAACACTCTTAAATTTTGAATTGGTTGAATATCTGCAGCAATACATTCACAAATTGCACGAACCTAAAAATACAGTAAAATTCTTAATTATGTGGATATTAGATGGATAACTGAAAATTTAGCAATTGGCTAAATATTACCATTTTTGTTATTCATGTAAAAAAAAAACAACACAAGATTAAAAACAAAGCATTCTCATATTTCCAAGGTTTACTGTAATATGATATTTAGATTAGAGTCAGAAATTAATATTTAGATAAAGTTTTTTGTTTTGTGACTAATATCTGATAGTATTTACTTCATTTAACAGACTTTTTTTTTTTTTTTGCATCAAAAGTTAATATGCATACCTTTTTAAATAAATCTTAACTAAAAATAGTCATCTTTATTTTTGTGTTAAAAATGAGAGAGAGATCATGATAAGGAGAAAATAAAATACAAAAATCATAAATTAAAAGTCAACAGTTACAAAGTAGGCTTAACATGAATGACCAGTGACTAATATGGCAGATTTTTTTCCTATGCATCTGCTCTCCTTCTAATGGGTAAGATTAGTCACCTAATTCTGTTCATCTCCTCCCTCCCCCATTTCTATTAGCTTCTATTCTGAATTCCCCCGTCACTCTTCTTAAAATTTAAAACATTATTATTCAGCTCCCATTAAACTTTATGGGCCTTCCATATTAAGGAAGGCAAAAAAAGTTTAAAAAGTTAACTTTTTTCTAATTAAATATAAAGATGAAAAGAGGACACTAGTTTCCATGTGAAAAAAAAAGTTTTTTTTGTATGATCAAGAACAAAAAATCTAGTTCAGTTATTTGCTGAACCAGTGGTTACAGGCTATGTGCATTCTCTTTTCACTAAGTCAGAAATTAAATGAAATGAATTTTTGCATTTGATCTGATGACAGGATCATGCAGATGATCCAGAAATGCAATGAGTAACGATGTGGAATATTATATACTTGATAACTGTAAGAAAATGAACAATCTGCATAATGTCCTTTATGCAATGTATTTATTTTTGTTATTATCTATGTACAAGAAAACAACACACAAGTTTTATTGTGGGCACTTGAAATTTAAAAAGGAAAATATGCAAATTAGAAAAATGTTAATCAGTGTTATGCAAATTACATTGTAAATATATTGCTAGAAATACTTTGTCAAGGTAAACACTGTATGCATGATTCACATGCAACGAAAGGAAAGTAAAGCAGCGGAAATTCATAATTAGTAAAGTGATGTTCTCTCTCTCTCTCTCTCTTTGGAAGAGTACATTTCTCTTGTCCACTCTTGTGTTGCCTTTAAAGCCTGTGGAAGAGAACAAAGAATGAGAAAAAGAATGGTATTAATTCCAGGTTTTTTAGTTCACTCAACATGTAAATTTACTCATGAACACTTATTTCTACAGACTTAATAGAGTTATGGTTATGAGCACATACATGGAAGCTGTTAATAGCAACGTATATATTTTTTTATATTGATGTTTGAACGGACTGAGGGCATTATTGAGAAAAAAAATGAGGGCTGTCCCTTAATACAGGTTGAAAACATTGCCAAGAATAGCCAAGCTGTAAATAAATTATTCTGAACTTCTCCCTTAGGAGAGTGTAGTGCAAGAGAATATTAAAGAAAATTTGAATGATGGAAGAAACATCAGTAGATTTGAATGAAGAAACATCAGTAGTAGTCCAGATTTGAACCTGCTGGTTACTGGTTGTGGTGTTGTCAAAAAGGCTACACCCACACAGACAACATCACAAATCAAAAGATGTTACATAACTAAAGAGGATGATACAAAGAGAGACAATAGATGTGTTCTATGAACAGCTTTCCTTTTTCTGTTCATAATTTCATTACTAAAATCTGAGCTTTTATTGATTCAGAGGAATAATATTTTGAGCAACATTTGTAGCCTGTAAACTGGGGCACCACAATAAAACTTTTGTTATAATGTTTTCATGTATGTATATTAATCATGTTTACATCAAAACAGTTACATATTTTTATGTAAATGTTTTGCTAAGCATTCTTGCTAAAATAATATAAATAAGAAGGATTAAATGCATATTCTCCTCGTGCACAAAAGTGGTCTCTATGAAAATTTAATTAAATATGATTAACAGCACATGATGATGGAAAAAAATTATTTAGGGAGGAGGAGGGCTGCAGGGATGTAAATCTTAAGATTTGGTATATATGTTGTGTGCAGATTATTCCAGGGAAAGGCACAGTAAATCTTAAAATTTACTTCCTCTGTTCTTTTCCTTGTGTGTGTGTGTGTGTACGCACACACACTCACAGTCATTATAAAGTCCTTGTGCAGTTTTAAATTTTCATAACTTTTGTTCTATACATCATAAAATCAATCTGTAAAAAACGTTAGAAATGTAATTTAGTGAAGTGTAGTATTTCCTAAGAGTGATTCATTTATTTTATTGTGGTTTAGCAAAAATTTTATTATTATTTTTTTTTTTTTTTGCAGAATTAGGTTTGACCAAATTGCTTCAATAGAAGAGAAAGTAAATTGTGTGCTGTAGTTGGCAGAGTTAGTCTGTAATCACAGTACAAAAAAGATTTGGAACCCATTACAACAAAGATGCACCACACAGGAATTCCATAACTAACTGGATGAAAAAGTTTAAAGAGACAGGTTCTGTCAAGGATAAACCACGATCTGGAAGGCCAAGGATGGGTTGTTAATAGTGAGTTATTTGGAAATGCTGCAGAATATTTATTCCTAAATTAACATGTTTAGGACTTATAGGTGATAGTGTTTCAGCAAGCTGGTGCACCTTGTCAATTTGCTCTCAGTATCAGGCAGTTTCTGAATGAAAATTTTCCTAACAGATGAATTGGAAAAGGTGGACCAATCTTTTGGCTATCACGTTCATCAGATTTGAGCCCATTGGATTTTTTTCTATGGGGACATGTTAAGACTATTGTTTATTCAACAAAACCTTGATTTTTAGATGATCTAGGATAACTAATGTGATAACTAATGAAAATCAACTGTAACATGTATTTGTAGAACTTCAGAATCGTATCTCAGTTTGTATACGTAATGACAGTGGACATGTTGAGAATTAACAATCCCAAGAATAAATGTATGTAAAACTGTAATAAATTCTTTCCCTAACCCTTTTTACAGATTGATTCTATCATGTATAGAACAGAAGTTATGAAAATTTAAAACTGCACAAGAACTTTATAATGATCCTGCATATATATTTCTATCATAACTATTAATAATGTTTAATCATATGTACTTTTGTCTTTACATTAAAAAACCTCTATATTTATGAAAACAAAATGAAAACTTTTGTTACCTTTGCTCTTTCTATTGGATCTGTGGGTAAAAGTGGAGGATGAGGTCTTGTCTCTTCTAAATATTCCAGAATAGGTAACTAACAAAAATAATATAAAATCAATTGAAGTATTTTGTTAGTGGCAGAAATAATTATTAAATATTATGAAATTAGCAAAACAGGAAAAGGATAAAATGTTGCAACACGTTGAGCACAAAACAGGAGCAAAGGATGATGTTGCATACACTTGCAGATGAGCCTAATGGCTCCATCTTCAGATGCACAAATTTCCAGGATGGGAGGGAAAGAAGAATTTAATGATGCTCCAGAAAAGATTAGTTATTAATTGTTGATGTGCAACTTATTTTTAAAATAAGTTCATGGATATGGCAGTTACTGCAGTGTCCAATGGCAAAATTGGGCATTCCACAGTGGACCTTTCTGATCAGACAAAATTAAATAACCTGAAAATCCTGTGAAACAAAATACAGATGAGGGCTGTGGAGTATGTCAAAGGTATGTGTTGCCCAGGTGCAAAATTTTTTGTCACCCCCACCTTTTTCAGCATTTCCTCTTATATTTACCGAACTCTGTTTATATGTTTTATTATCATCATGTTGATATAATAATCAAAGTGGAACTGCACACCTTAAGAAATCTGAATTTATGAAATTTTTAATATAGATATGCCTTTCTATGGGAATATATCAAAAGAGCATTCCATAACATTTCTACCAAATTAATAACCACATATTAAAGTTATTTGCTTCAATTCTAGACGTACTCTAATTTTTAATTACTGCTGCTTACAAAAATCAGACAGTTGCAACCTTGAAATTACAGGATATTAAAAAAGAAATCTTTATATTGAAATTTTTACAATATAAACAATTATACAATTTTGTCAAAATGTGAGAAGTTTCTTCACCTAGTGACTTGATGTAGACACTTCAAAGAAATATTAGTAGCCTACACTTTTTTCAGGAAATACACAATAAACATCTATTTACATCCAAGACCTAATTTTCTGCATTTTAAAACAAATGGACTCAAAGGTTTTATTTACCATGGATTATCTAATTGCTTTCAATTCTTTTTGACAAGACTGAAAACAAGTTCATATTCTGTATTGCTATGAGTAACAGTGATGATGATGGACAAAACAATTTTTGACATTCCATCATACTTTAAAATTACATCCCCTCCAGAAACTGAATAACCAGCTCGCCCTTTTTGCATCAGTATTATCATCTATTGTGATAACAGCTGAAATATCATCCACCAAGAGAGTTGCAAATTGCTTTTGAAATTCACATACAAAATGGAAGAATTAGAATGCATACTTTTTCCACATGTTTAGAGAAACTATTTATTTACATAGAGCAGAAAAACAACCAAAACCAATTGGGCAGGTAACCCCATTGTGGTTTTGAATTGATTTGATAAGTAATATGTTATCTGGTTTTCTTCAAACTTTCTACCATTGAAAAAGATAATGTGAAAGATATCAAGAACAGCAGCTGACCTGTCTGTTTTATTCTGAGTGTTATCCATAACTGCATCGTATCATTGTAAGGGCGGGGGCATGACAACCAGGTTTGAGTGTGTTTTTTTTTTTTTAGATAGACCTAGGATCACTTGTACGCATGGTTAAGGGGCACATATGTCCCCTCTGAATATGCCCCTGATCCATAAACATAACTACAGCCACTCCCCAGCTAACATAAGGGTTGCGTTCTGCAGATCGCTATGTAAGTCGGAATTTCCCTAAATAAGCATTTAGGGAAATTCTGCACTCAACTATGTGCACTGAATCTGATTGAAGCAAAAAAGAAATGTTCAACAAACATGTAAATAGAATTATTTATTCAATTTTTTTCTCATGTGCAGGAAAATTACAGAAGTATACAAAAATTATAAAATTACAAAAAGAGAGAGAGGAGACAAGCATAACTACAACTGTCAGCAAGTTTTGCCTTTCGAGCATCGTTTCCAGAATTAACTCTCCAGCTGATAAGCACGCTGCCATGGAAGTTGAGGGCTATGGAGATTTAGAAGGGGTTTTTTCCAACACATCACAAAATTTCTCTGCAGCTGCAGAATCAGCACTGGTGACTTACTGCATACTTTAATGTTTTGGAAACCAGTGTGATGCTTGAACCTATTAAACCACCCATTGCTTGACATGAATTTGGCTTGGGGTTTGCCGTACTTATCCTTAATATCTTCATAAATACTTTTTGCTTGAATAGTCATTAGATTCAGGGGCACTTGCTTCTGAATCTGATTTTCCATCCATATTATTAATAGCTTTTTCATCTTCGATATAGCACCTGAACACTGTTTTGTGATCACTGTTGATCTTAAATGCAGGGGCAGACTGGCTTATAAGACTTACCGGGGAAACCCCACTGGCCGGAGGCCAGAGTGATTTTCAATATTATACACTGACCTCTGATACATTCCTTTTGTTTTCCCCAGTAAGCATTTTTGACCCAGTCTGCCTCTGCTTAAATACGTTGATCCTTTATCATGTTCTTTTATATGAACACTGTCCCTTAAAATAGTATTCACCGTTGAAGCAGCGAGACCTAATTCCATGCAATAGATGACAAACTTTGTCCTGCTTTGTACTTCTTAATTAATCATCTTCATTTCTAAATCAATTTTGTTTCATTTCCTAGCACTGCCAGCACTTGCACTTTCCGTTGGTCCCTTTCCCTTCACCATTGTAAAAATAGGAATGAAGAGAAGATTCTGAAAATTTATTATTTTTTTTTTATATGATTGAAATTTCAGTGAAGGGGAACACATTTCACCATAATAACGTAAAAACCCACACAATTCCAGTTATCGGGATTATCTCATAACAGATATATAACAGATTGTGCTTACAGAAAAGCCCAATAAACTGGAAAGTGCAAATTGTTTTATGGTAGTTACCTCCAGAAATGTGCTTTAGAAAAATATCACAGTCATTCAAAAATTAATTCTTATAACTGAAGAGATAAATAGCTTAGTTATATAGCGAAAATTTCAACTTCCAAGGTCTTGGAACGAATTAACAAAAAAAAAAAAAAAAAAAATGTGTATTGGGTTCACATTACGATATTTTCACAATACCTCCATTTATTCCTATGGGATGCAAAATAACTTTCCACGATTTTTTAAAGTTTCCGGAGAGATTTGTCGCTCATAAATGTTCTGGCTTACATGCTGAAACACTTTCAAATAAATCAGCATGTAGTCAGTTGCTGTTAAAATACCTTGAATGATTTAGCTTCTTTTTTTTTTTGCTTTCTCAAAGAATTTGAAGCGTTGTTATTAATATACAGGAACTCAAGGAGTTCCTGTATATTAATAACAACTTAAGTATTCAGTGCCTCCGTAGTCGAGCGGTGAGGAGCGGGAGTGCAGTAGCACACACTCTTTGAGTAGACCGGGGTTCAAGGCCCTGACTGCTGAATACGGTTGATCTGCCAACCCGCACTGGACCAGCATGGCAGATTATGGTCCATTTCCCTCAGCATGAATTGTTGAGGAGGCTTCCATCCTGCAGTGGGTTGATAATGGCTGCACTTTTTTTTTTTTTTTAAGTATTCAGTAGATTTATACTAAGAGATCGACATTTTCTGTAAATGTTTTGAAAAATTTATAAAAGTTGGCAAATATTGTTTTCTAATAATTAAAAAAAAATCTATTTGTTTTGTAATAATTAAAAAAATCAATATTAGCTTTATAAAAATAAATGAAACAAGTTTTTTTATCCCCACAATACCAAGTTTTCACTTTTTACAGCTTTTTTTTTTAGTCATTAATTAGCATGTTTGTAAAACAAACACATCCATTAATTTTGAATATGTGATCAGTATCTTAATGTTGGTCTTAATATTAATGACTAGATAATCCATACTTTTCAATGAACTTTATTTCTGGGAAATTATATGGTGATGTAGTTTGCATACTTTCTCTGTGTGCATAAATCATATCTGAAAATACCTTTTTAACCTAAATTTTGACAACTCAGTAAATTTCCTTCAATATCAAATTATTTTATTCTTGATTTTTCTGATACAATATCTATTTCTAATTGTTAGGCTCCTTGGGGCTGAAATTACCCGTACCATCTTTTAAAAGCTATATTTCATTAGACAGTAATAATCTAAATTATTATTGTGTAATAATCACACAGAAATTGATCGCCACATGTGCAAATTAGTCTTATACTGGCCATTCCCAACTTTGAGTCATCATCACAGTCCATTCCTATGCAAGGTGGTGTTACTAATGCAAAGCCAACTCTGTGTATATTGCCTTTTTTAAGGTTCCAAGAAGAAATAAGCCCAAATATAACTCTCCTTCCTCTTTTTATTAATTTTGAGAAAGTGATGGTAGAAACTAAATTCTAGAAATCATTTCTGGTGAAGGTCATGTAAGTTTATTTCATACAGTAACTCAAAGCTAAGGTGGAAATTCTACCCTTTACAACTCAGTACAACTCTACCCATTTATCACTGCATTTGCTTGTTCCCTAGAAAGCACTATAATTGGAGTTCACTTGTATTTAATTGCCACTCTTTCTTGTTGCATATAATATTTCATGATTTTAAACAGAAAAATAAATATTTAAATATCTACTTACAGACTGAATGAGGGTATGTCCATCTATAACTAGAGCTGGAACTGTTTTCATGGGATTTACTTTCTCAAATTCTTTAGTATACTAAAACAAATAGAATATTTATGTATTAACAGTTTTGAGATAAGAACAAATATAGTCTTTTGTTTTTCCTTTATGGATATTTCAATTCTGAAGAACATAGGAAATGCAGATTGCAAATAATCTCATTTGTGTAGAAACAAAAATTTAATTCAGAAAGTTACTAAATAATTACCTATTCAGCCATTCTTTTTACTAAAAAAATTTGCAATAGATGATGAAGAATAGTATGGTCCTCAATGTACTTCCTGCTAATTAGAGACAATTATCTCTTGATGTGTGGGTGCTTTCATCTGTTCAGTAAAAAGTATCTGAATACCTTGTTTTAATAGTCCATTGGATAAACAAGTGACCCAGACTGGTATATATAAGGAAGGCATATTGAGCCACACAAGTTAGGATGGACAAAACAATATTCTGTAGAGCTGGGCTGACTGATTTTGAGAGAGGGATATTATTATTGGGTGTCACATGTTTATCAATTGACTTGTTGATAGGTGCAATTGTTGACAGCCTACCCATCCAAAGTCAAGCTGTCAGTGATGTCATCGTGAACTGAGACATGACAGTATTATCACTATCCAACAATGCACAGGAAAGCCAGAAAGCCCTAATCTAAATGATCAGAGGGTAATTGGAAAGGGTAATACAATAATCTCATCAGACATGCCTGCAAATCAACCAGGTTTAAGGTGTCAATAGGGGTTAAGGCCTATAAGAACACTACTATGGAGCTCCATGGCTGTTTTTATGGGAGACTGGCAGTGCATTTGGCATGTGTGTGTCATGGGGGTTTAATGGTACATAAACTACTTGGCTATAATGCACTTGGCAGTGCACATAACAAATATCAACTGCAATCAGCAGTTTTATCTTATCATCATCAGTAATTCAGTCTTGTGACTGGTCAGTTCCTCTGATGAGCTGTTGCCATCTTTGTTTCTCCTGTGCCATTTGTTTTAGTTCCTCAAAGTTTTGAAGCCCTGCTTCATCCAGCAGCGTCCCGATGAAGGTCTTTTTTGGTCTACCCCTAGGGTGTTTTCCCTCCATAGTCCCCTCCATTGCATCCAGAAGCAGTCCACCATGTGAAATCACATGGCCCACCCATTTTAGTCTAGTTAATCTTATTCTACCTAAAAATTTTCCTTTATTCTTGGACACATCTTAATACTTCCACATTTGACACTTTTTCAATCAGTTGACACCTCTGTAGCCAGGTGAGGAGGAGCAGCAGTGCGTAGCACACGCTTCTTGATTAGACCGGGGTTCGAGCCCGCGACCACCAAATGCGGAAGATGCAGAAAGGTCAGGGAATGACCACTGCATATCCCTGGAGCAATATGGCCTTAGTTGCTAATGCTTCTAAAAACCAAATAACAACAACTTTTTCAGTCCATTTAATTTTTCCATCCTGCACTAGCACCACATCTCGAAGGCCTCAAGTCTCTCTCTCTTTGTTAGAATCCATGTCTCTGCTGTATATAGTGCCACTGACCAGATATATGTCTTTATTATTTTCTTTCTAATTTCTTGTGAAACAAGAAATTAGGAAGAAAATTTCCATAGAGCAGTGGAAATTGGTACCGACAAATCTCATTGATAGTGACAAATCTCACTGTGCGGTTCCAATCAGAGAGGTGGGTATGGAAGATGCACAAGTGCACTTTTCTAGCAATGAAGTTTGAAGGAGGTGAGGTTATGGTGTGTACTGTTTCTTGTTTCTATGGCTTATCACCTTTTTTGATTCTGCAGGTAATTAAAAACACCTATCTTAATATTTTGGACAATTCCATGCTTCCTATGATGTGGTTGTTTTTTGGTACAGACCAGTGTGCATTGCCATACTGCAGGTGCTGATTGAGAATGGTTCACAGACACAAACGGTGCCTCTGTAGCCAGGAGCAGTAGTGCATAGCACACGCTTCTCAGTAGGACCAGGGTTCGAGCCCGTGCCCACCAAATACCGGAGGATGCGGAAAGGTCAGAGAATGACCACCGCATATCCCGGGAGCAATATGGCCATTAGCATTAGCAGAGGCATTTGATGCAAGAAAGCAAGCTTATGCAGCATCAGCCGGAAAAAAAAAAAAAAAAACCACTTCCACTTCACCCCTCTGTTCGTTCAAAATACCTGTCCAGCTGAGCCTTAAACTTATTTAGGCTATCAACCTCCACCACAAGGGATGGAAGTCTGTTCCACCAACCAATGACCCGCTGGCTAAAGGCAAATTTCCGCACGTCTATCATACATCTGTCTTTCCTCAATTTGAATTTATGCCCTCTCAGGTGATTTTTCTGAGCTAGAGGAAGAATCCCATCAGCATTGAGCATGCTTAAACCATTCAAGGCTTTATACACCTCTATCAGATCACCTCGCTGGTGCCTAGTCTCCAGACACTGTAATTTGCAAAACTTAAGCCTTTTTTTCGTAAGAGCACCCCTTTGTTCCATTCACTAATCTTGTTGCCCTTCTCTGTACTCGTTCCAGCAGCTCTACATCCTTCTTGAAATGAGGCCTCCAGACCTGTATACAGTACTCTAGGTGTGGCCTGACCATTGCCTTATACAATGGAATAATCACCTCTTTATCCCTGCTGGAAAAATTCCTGTATATCATTGACAATACTCCATGAGCTACTCTTGCAGCCCGTCTGCACTGCTCAGAGAACTTCATATCTGCCTGCACAACCACCCCCAAGTTCCTTTCATTCTCTACCACTGTCAGTGTAGTACCACAGAGTTGATACGTTGCTCTGGGGTTGCATGTTCCCATGTGTAGTACTTTACATTTGTCAATGTTAAACTTCATTTGCCACCTCTCAGCCCATCTGCTCAACCTTTCCAGATCCTGTTGCAGCAGCATAGTGTCAGTAATGTCCTTGACAACCCTGCCAACCTTTGTATCATCTGTAAACTTGGACATTAAGCTTGATATACCATCATCAATATCATTTATAAATACAGAAAACAATAATGGACCCAACACTGAGCCCTGAGGGACTCCACTAATAACATTAGTCCACGAAGAGCAGTGTCCATTGATTACCACTCTCTGTCTTCTCCCCCTCAACCACCCCTTTATCCATAGCAGCAATTTGCCTCCAATGTCACAGTGCTCCAATTTGTGTAGCAGTCTTCCATGTGCAACAGTATCAAAAGCCTTTCTAAGATCCAAGTATATAATATCAAAGTTATTCCCTGCATCCAGTTCTTTTGTGACTGCATCATAATATCCAATCAAATTGGTCAGGCAAGACTTCCCCTTAACAAAACCATGCTGTGTCCGAGCTATAACTGAAATCTTGTCTAAGTGATCCTGCAGTGCTTCTTTAACCAGTGCCTCCATTAACTTTCCTGGAACAGAAGTTAAGCTCATAGGTCTATAATTACTTGTGTCAGCCTTTGATCCTCCTTTGTGAATTGGGGTCACATTTGCACATTTCCAGTCTATGGGTACCTCCCCTGAGTCCAAGGAAGCTCTCATAATTATGGCTAAGGGTTTGCTTACTTCCTTTGCTGCCTCCTTTAATATAACTGGATAAATCCCATCCACCCCGGGTGCCTTTTTTGTGTTTATCTTCAACAGTTTCTCCTCCACTTTACTCCCAGTTATTTCAAGATTCTATAGCTTACTGCTAGAGTTGAATACACCTCTGGCATTCCCCCTCGCTGAATAACTCCGATGCAAAATATTCGTTTAGTTTGTTAGCTACCTGAGCAGGATCATCAACAGTTGACCCATCAATATCAAGTGGACCAATCTGATTCATCCCCTTCCTTCTAGAGTTTACATAAGTAAAGAACTCTTTGCTGTTTTTCTTTGCATCCCTTGCCAAGGATTTCTCGTAATCTGCCTTCACCTGCCTTACCTCCTTTGTAACTTGGTTGCATATCTACTTGTATCTATCATAGGCTTCTGTGTCATGTGTTAATTTGTAAGTATCCCATGCATTTTTCTTCTCTGCCATATGCCTCATTAGTTCATCTGACATCCATTTTGGCCTAAACCTTGAACAATATTTCTTAGTTGGTATGTAAAGCCTAGTAGCTTCCAAGATTAATTCTTTGAATGCTTCCCATTTTGAATTTGCTGTTGGTAACATCATCAGTTGGTCCCACTGTATAGAATTTAAATACTGTCTCAGTCCATCATAGTCGCCTTTACGGAAGCAATAACCCTTCCCTTTACCCCTGGTAGTTACCTCTTTGATTAAATCCCACTTCAGCACACTGTGATCACTGCCACCTAGTGGTTCATTTATCTGCAGATTCTTAATGCATGAAGAATCACTGCTGATAATCAAATCAAGAGTATTACTCCCTCTAGTTGCCTCCCGAACATGCTGATGTAGAAGACAATCATCCAATAAATCCACAAAAGCCCTGCTAGTGTGTGATATGACCAGCCCCCAAATTCCAGTCAATATCTGGGAAATTAAAATCTCCCATTATAAGACTCTCTGATTTACTGGCCCACTCTATTTCCCTGTACAGTTTCTTATTATACTCATCAGAGTCATTAGGCCTATAGCACACTCCTACTCTCAATTTTGATCTCCCAGTGTTTATGTCACACCAAACTGACTCAACACTGCACTGTCCAGCGATGTCGACTGGCTTCACTTCCTTGGTTTTTATGTGTTTCTTAACTAATAGCATAACCCCTCCTCCCTTCCTATCCTGTCTGTACATATTGTACTCCCCAAATTCCAGTTCTGCATTCCTTATATCTGTGTGACACCATGTCTCTGATATCCCAACAATATCCACCTTTGATGCTTTGAGCAATACCTCAAATTCATCAAATTTATTTACCAAAATTCCTAGCATTGGTGTACATGCAAGTATACATGCACCTGTTCCTGTTCTTAGCTACCCTAACACAACCCATGTGTTTACTTGTACCGCAATGGCTCCCAGCAGTCTCTGAAATATCATGCATCTTGTTTTTCAGGCTTCTGCTCATTCTAATAGAAGCAGTGCAAGAATCTCTTTCACCTCTGCCAGTGGCTACTGTCAATCTATTGGTCTTTGTCTCCCCCCAAGCTAGCAGTTTTCTGACCCACTCAACACTGCCTCGATAGCATCAGCAAATATTCTTGCACCCTTTCTATTTATGTGTATCCTTAGCCTTAGTTGCTAATGATCCTAAAAACCAAATAACAATAACAACAGACACAAATGTACAAAAGTTTGGATGGCCAGTGCACTGGATGATTTGAATCCTGTGGAACACTTATGGAATGAACTGGAATAATGGATAAGGGTCAGATCAAAATGTACATCAGTAGTTCAACTGGTTGCTGTTTTGAAGGGGAGAATGAAGAACCATATGGTACATACCTGCTGCAGTTTATCATTCATTGGTGGAAAGCCTACCCAGGAGACTGTGTGTCCATATACTTTTTTTTGGAGGGTAGTATATTTTCGTTTGATTTGAATGAAAGGGCTTTAGCAGCCAGAACTTCAGATGGGATGATATTCTCAACAAAACCAACACTGATATCACATCAGTGTTATGATGATTAATCATGGCTATCTATTGAATGTGTCTAATGTAATCTTTGATTCAATCACAGTAACTGGATACATGCATGTATATTCAAGGTTGCTCACTGACTCAAACTTTTTTTGAAATTCTCCACTCATGTTCAGAATCTGCATGGTAATTGGCATGACCTGTCATGTCCCACATTTGACCAGTCATGCAAGCCCCTATTATTACATATTTCATGTAATAATAAGGGAGGGGGGGATGATATTATAGAGGAAATGGCTCTTAGCAAGAAAGAGAAGAGGACTTTGAAGGATTCATTTCAAATGGCTGGGAAAAGGATCTTAAAGCAGTTAATAATGATTATTATTATTTAACTTCTGTTGCGGGTAAAATAATGGAGTCACTGTTAAAGATGCATTGCAGGATCATCTAGACAAGGCTGCAGCAATAATTCAGACACAGCATGGGTTTGTTAAGGGAAAGTCTTGTCTGACAAATTTGATAGGATATTATGATGTGGTTACAAAGGAACTGGATGCAAAAAATAATATTGATATCATATATTTGGATTTCAGGAAAGCTCTTGACACTGTTGCGCATGGAAGACTATTGTACAAATTGGAGCAGAATGGTATTAAGGGTAAGTTGCTACAATGGATAAAAGGATGGTTGAGTGGGAGAAGACAGAGGGTGGTAATCAATGGGCGCTGCTCTTCGTGAACTAATGTTATTAGTGGAGTCCCACAGGGTTCGGTGTTGGGTCCACTGTTGTTTTGTATACAGTATTTATCAATGATATTGATGAAGGTATATCAGGCTTAGTGTCGAAGTTTGCAGTGATACAAAGTTGGCAGGGTTGTTAATGACATAATGGCAGTGTGCTACTGCAACAGGATCTAGAAAATTTGGGCAGATGGGCTGAGAAGTGGCAACTGCAGTTTAACCTTGACAAATGCAAAGTACTGCATATGGGTAGAAGTAACCCCAGAGAAATGCACCAACTGTGTGGTACTACACTTAAGGTGGTAGAAAATGAAATAGACATGGAAGTAATTGTGCAGTCAGACAGGTGCCATTTTGAGACCTGCCCTGGCACCTGTCTGCATTTTGAGCAATGCAGACAGGTGCCAGAGCAGGTCATAGGGTTTTGTCAATGATATATAGAAATTTTGCTAGCAGGGAAAAGGAGGTGATTGTCCCTCTGTATAAGGCAATGATCAGGCCACGCCTTGAGTACTGCATACAGGTCTGGAGGCCTCATTTTAGGAAGGATGTAGATTTTCTTGAGCATGTATAGAGAAGGGGCAACAAGACTGGTGGGGGGAATGAAGGGATTCTCTTACCAAGAGAGACTTAAGTTCTGCAAATTGCATTGGCTGGAGACTAGGCACCTGCACGATGATCCGATTGAGGTGTATAAGGCCTTGAATGGGTTGAGCTGCATTATGATGGGATGCTCCCACTTGTTCAGATTACGAACCTAAGGGGGGATAAATTCAAATTAAGGAAAGACAGATGTAGAATAGATGTATGGAAATTTGCCTTTAGCCAGCAGGTGGTTAATTGTCGTTATGGAAGTTGGTAGGTTAAATAAATTTAAGGAGGAACTGGACAAACATTTAGAGGGAATGGTTGTGTGAATTTTTTTTTTTTTTTGGCTGATGCTGCATAAGCTCATACACTTGCTTTCTTGCATCACATGCCACTACTACTATTACTATTAAAATTTACAATATAATATATAATATCTGACTATATTTTTACT
This sequence comes from Mastigoproctus giganteus, assembly GCF_048544385.1. Taxonomy (NCBI): domain Eukaryota; kingdom Metazoa; phylum Arthropoda; class Arachnida; order Uropygi; family Thelyphonidae; genus Mastigoproctus; species Mastigoproctus giganteus. The sequence goes on along the minus strand of NC_143580.1, from coordinate 214,228,489 downwards.
GCATACCTGTTCTCCCCCTTCTTTAATTAAGTTCACAGGTCTATATTCATAGTCAATCTTCTTCAAAGCCAATGCTGAAAAAAAATTTCTATACCTTGTAGTGTTGTCTATCTCTTTAAAAATAAATTTGACATTTGATTTTTAAAACAATAACTGTTTTAATTTCCAGTGGTTATCTTTTTAGGTGATCATATTAAAAATGGTGTCTGCCTCATATCATTTTAAGATATGGCAGATTTAACAAGTACATAATTCAAGGGTTTAGTATCAAACAACATTAATTACAAAATTGCATTTTTGTATTGAGACAACTTTAGTTTTACTTTATACAAATAACAATGCTTATTATGTCATAGAACTACATCTGTTTAGTACTTTACAAATTAGCTTAGGCTATAAGCACACTTCCAGTAAACCAAGAAAATGTCAAATGACCTTTTTCTTGGTTAATTACAAAAACGTTTACTACAAAATGATTTTGTAGTTTATGTTGTTTGACACTGAACCCTCGATATTAGGTTGAACATTGTATGTGTGATCCATAGAACATTTAAAGAAATTAATCAATTTCGGTGTGAAAGATTTCGTGTTTACTATACAGTATTTGCATGCAAAATGAATGTTTTACCTACAAATTTTTTAATTGTTTTAATGCTGTACTAATTTGTATCACTGGCTGTGCATGGTGCAGATCACTAGAGCAGGTAGTATGGATCACAGTTAATAGAATGCAATGGAAAACTTTGTCAGAATGAATGAAAAACAGTTCTAAAACCCAAGGGTGGACAGCGAAGGGCAAGCACCAATACTATTTACTTGAACTATTTCAATATTATCCTGTCAAAGTTAACCATCACAGAGAAATAACAGTATCCCTATACAAACTTGTATCAATAAGACTGTAATAGATGCATTATGGCCTTAATTGTCATTGCACGAATAAATCAAACAAACAACAAACATGTCCCTGCAAATATTTTTCACTATTTCTATACACAGCTAGTGGCACAGATTATATAAACACACATTTTATGAAAAAGAATAATTTTATTTTTCATTTCAAACTATTATAATCTATTCATTTCCATTCAATAATCCATTCATATTAACACATTCATTTCAGAAATTATCATGGTTTAGTTACTTTATTTTCCTTTGAATATACTTATGCATATAATTTTAAAATGCACTGAAATATTAACCTTCTTGACATTAAGATAAAAATTATGGAAGTTTTAAGGCACAGTGGCACATAATGGCCTTTAGTTGCCACTGTGCCTTAAAACTTCCAATGATAGCATTTATTAAGACACTTATACCACAAACAACAAAATAGGTTTCTATTGATAATTACATGTACATCACTTACATGCACAATATTAAAACTAAACTGTTAGCCAGTGAAATTTTACGATTCTGAATTCTATCATCAGACCTAAGTGGGGGCTGTAAGTTAAGAAACAAAAGCTAAATTTGATAAATGGCAAATTACAAACTGCTAATAAAATATTTTATAGATTTGATACTAGAGAGCTATTACGTGCTCGATAATTCCTATATTCTATTATATTATGAATCAACAGGGCTTACCTTTATTTTTTGATATAGGAAGCTTCTTTTCCAACTCTCCTTGTCCAACTCGCTAATAATTCATGGGGAAGGCAATATCAATTTTGCAAAACATTGTCATAAAGTTAGATTTTGGGGGTCTAAACAGGCTAATAATTAAGGATCGATTTTTCTTTTTGGTCCTGTGGCTGGAATTTTGAGTTAAATTTAGGGGTCTAATAATTGGGTAAGGGGCGGGGGTAGGGGTTGGGGGTTATTCTCTAAGGAATGTAGAGAATAACCCCAAAATCTAACTTTATGACAATGTTTTGCAAAATTGATATCGCCTTCCCCATGAATTATTAGCGAGTTGGACAAGGAGAGTTGGAAAAGAAGCTTCCTATATCAAAAAATAAAGGTAAGCCCTGTTGATTCATAATAAAATATTTTATATATTAAAATATTTAGGTCTGATGATGGAATTCATAAAGAACCTTGAAACATCACTCAGTAATAATTTAATGTTGATAGTGTGCTTGTAAATGATATAAGTATCAATAAAAACAAGTTTTTTTTCAGTCCACATGGTATAAGAGCATCTTAATTCACACACACACGCTGGTGGTGGAGATCAGTATGTATGGAATATTTCCACTTGGGGGGGGGCGCTCTCCCTAGGGGATTTTTTAAAATAATGGTGCCAAATATGCATATTTAAGAATATTTTCATATTGAAAAAGTATAGCCAATATTGTGACTGTCTGTGTCATTTATGAATTAGTAATTGTTTTTATATAACAAAACAATATATATATTTTTCTATTTTAAATGTGTAAATTATTATTTTTCTAAGTTTACAATTTCTGGAATGGCATTCTGCTGCACCCCAGCAGAATAAAAAACCTGTATTCGCATATTTTTTTTCTTGATGGACATTAAGTATGTATTGTCATTTCTTGACGTTCTTAACCTGGCAGTGGTGGCATAAACTGTGGCGAAGCACCTGAGATGCCTTTTTTTTTTTCTTTTTTTTTGAATTTCTACAAAAAACTTTTGGATGTTTCTGAAATGCATGGATCTTTTTATTTTTTAATCACTTGTTATTTCAAAAAAAATTAATTCTTCAGAAAATTTAAAAAATCGTATCAGTCAAAAAAAAAAAAAAAAATACAGACACGAATCTATTATTTTGATCAATTATCCAGTTGAAGAAACCATTAAGCATACAAAATCTTAAATGTGCACACACATACATATGTATATTTCTGCTTATTATATGTAAAAAATACTCCTAAAAAATTTAAAAATATATATATCTTACACTTAAATTTTTATATTTTGTCAAAATTTTATTTCAGTTTTAGTGTGCTTCACAATGTGTGACAGTTGATACCCTTGCTTCCTGTAGAGTGGCATCCATCTTCAGTGAATATTCTGTTGCATTTCTGCATCTTTACTGCACGAAAACAACAAAATCTTTCACAAAGAACTCTTGTGTGACTGTAGATGTTTATTTAACTTGTGAGTGTGGAAAAGCAATTAATCTTTTTTTTTTTTTTTTTTTTTTTTTGGTTTTTTTTAGGAGCATTAGCAACTAAGGCCATATTGCTCCGGGATATGCGGTGGTCATTCCCTGACCTTTCCGCATCCTCCGTATTTGGTGGTGATGGGCTCGAACCCCGGTCTGATCAAGAAGCATGTGCTACGCACTGCTGCTCCTTCCCACCTGGCTACGGAGGCGCCGCAATTAATCTTGAATGTTAAACAAACATGGACTTCGAAACTTCATAACAAAGTCAGTTCCCACTGTACTTTTAATGCTAATGGAAAAAGTGTAATACTTTTCCATTTGTGCAATGGTGGCACAGCACCTGACATGCTGGCATTTAATTACTTTGTGGAAATTGCAAGAAAAAATTTCAGGAACTATTGCAGTAAAGGTTTCACTGTGCTGAGGAAGCAAAAATAATTTCAGATTTTCCATCATTAAGTAAAGGGTAAGGTGGGAACATAATTTTTGAAAGGCACGTGTCAGGTGCTGTGCCACCACTGTCGGGTTAATTAATATTATTATCAAATGTAATTGACAAATGAGGCACAGGAGGGAAACAGATTATTGCATGATGCTGCTACACATGAGGACTATAAGCAGATATGTAACAATACTAAAGATGGGAATACAAAAAACAAAACCTCGGTATAAGAAATCACTGGCAAAAATGGACTATGAACTGGGATGAGTTATTCTCATATGTTAATGTAAAAAAAAAAAGGGGGGGGGGAACTATGCAGGTCCCCTCCAGGTCAGAAATGGTGAAATTACACTTGTTAAGATTCTCTGAATATTTACTAGATAATTCTGAGATTTAGAAACCACTAATTGTAAAATACTGTTAGTGTTCTAAATATTATTAGTGCCCTTAAATTTTAATAATGTCCATCATGTTAATCAGTTTTAATTTGTGTTATAAAATCTTGAAATGAATATTTAAAAAAATTACCTATTCTGACTCGCCAAGAACATGAACTCCTGAAGTAGGAATAAAGAACTGCCTATAGAAAATAATAATAATAAAAAAAAAGATATATCATTTAGTGAACAGTCACTGTCGTCATTATTTAATATGTAAATTATAAATTTGAAGCATACAAGAAATGACATCCATCATGTTAATCAGTTTTAACATGATGGATGTTATATGAAAGAATTGAAAATTAATAGCATTAAGCTTTTGATTAGGTATCCTCATCTTATTCTCTGTGACTCATTCCAGACCCAAGTGATGGCAGCAAAAAACCCATCATATCAGAAACAAACACTGCACTATTTTTTCAACAGTATGTCTTAATCAAGTGATAACTATTTTTAGAATTTCTGATTATCTTTCAAAAAGAAATAAAACTGGGCTTTAATATAACCACTGTTGTTAATATTATTTATATAGGTACATTAGTGCATCTAAGATCACTTGAACTGTGTATTATGTCTATATAAGTGAATATTAACAGACTAACCTGCATGTTGCACAGGCTGAAAAACTCAGAATAAATCAGGGAAAATACTTCTCATTCCACTGAGATCAGCTAACTACAGCTAACACTGATTGAAGAGTGCTTTAAGAATTCCTGAAGTCTGACATGATTTGAACCGGACTTTTCCAAATGAGTAACAATTAGTGAAACCACTATGCTATCATCAGAGATAATAAGACTGCTAACAGAGCTTGAGAACAAAGAAATGAATGAGTAATATTTAAAAGGTAGGAGTATTGTTTTGGATGATAAAAACCAGGGGCTCACATCTGGTTAGTATGGGCTTGGCACACTCAGGGTCCTGAGCTGGATATCATCATTCTTCTCTTTCTTAGTGATTCCCTTCTACTTTTGACTCTCTCTCTCTCTCTCTCAGGGTAACTTGGGAATTTTTTTTTTTTTTTTTTGGCTGGTGCAGCATAAGCCTCAGGCTTCCTTGCACCATATGGCTAATAATAATAATAAAACTAGTTGCAGATATCTTGCTGAACTTTTGTGTCTGACTGGAATTGATAGCCCTTCTGTGCTTTTTTCAAGACCACATACATTCTACATAACATAATCCTGACTAGATTTAGGTTTTTACGTGGAATACAATGGAAGTGTTTATATTGCCACATTACTTGAGCAGAAAAAGGTGGCATGGAAAAGTTACAGAGCAATAAAAAGTACTGAAGCCTATAACAGCTACAAAATTATCTGTAATAGAGCCACAGAAAAGGTTCGATAGGCAAAGGCAGTTTATGAGAAATCGCTAGCAAAGAGGGGGGGGGGAGAAGGAATTCTTCACATATATAAATGCTAAGAAGAACAGGACAAACCAGATCAGACCTTTACGTAAGGGAAAGGGGACAGTATTAAATACACCAGCTGCCATTGCAAATGAACTAAACAGTTATTTTGCATCGATATTTACAAAAGAAAAACCTTTTGTGGCAATGGGAAATTGTGGGAGAAAGTTGAAAAATATGTAATTAATGATATTGAAATTTCGCAAGATTATTTAATAAAAAACTTTCGAGCCTACAGGCCAGTAAGACTCCTGGAGTTGATGGAATATACCCTATAATCTTAAGGGAAGTGGCAAGTGAGTGCATTGACCCATTCAGGCTAATTATGCGAGCATCACAAGACTCTGGGGAGATTCCGTTGGATTGGAAAAGTGCCAATGGATCTCCCATACATAAGGGTGGCTCTAAGAGTGAAGTGGGAAATTATTGACCTCTCAGTCTGACTTCAGTGGCAGGGAAAATCATGGAGGCAATGATCGAGGGTGGAATTCAGGATCATTTGGATAGAACTGAAATTCTCAAGGATACTCAGCATGGTTTTGTAAAGGGAAAATCATGTTTAACAAATCTGGTTCGCTATTTTGAGAGGGTCACAAGCTGGATTTAGGGAATAATTTCGACATTGTTTATTTAGATTTCAGCAAAGCTTTTGACTCAGTCCCACATGAGTGGTTGCTTTATAAGCTGGAACAGGTTGGAATCACTGGGAAAATCCTTAAATAGATAGCAGGATGGCTTCAGGGCAGGAGGCAGAGGGTTGTGATAAATGGCTATTCCTCAGATTCGTTTGATGTAAGAAGTGGGGTTCCCCAAGGATCAATATTAGGACCACTGTTGTTTTTAATTTTCATAAACAACATCGATGAAGGGATAGAGGGCGTGATGTCTAAATTTGCAGATGATGTTAAAATCAGTAGAGTAGTTAATGATCACTGTCAAGCTGAGCTTCTTCAGAGAGAGACCTAGATAGACTTCAGGAATGGTCAGAAAAATGGCAGCTATGCTTTAATCCAACAAAGTGTAAGGTATTACACCTGGGAAACAGTAATCCCAAAATAACTTATTCACTTGGTGGAGTTCAACTAAACCCAGTACTGGAGGAAAGGGACTTGGGTGTTACGATACGGTCAGACATGAAATTCTCTGAGCATTGTAAACAGGTTGCAAAGAAGGCCCATGGTGTCCTATCGATGATCTTTTGCAAGTAGAGATAGGGACTTGATAATCCCATTATATAAGGCTTTTGTTAGACCACATTTGGAATACTGTGTTCAAGTACGGAGACCACACCTAAAGAAAGACATCGAGCTTCTTGAAAGGGTGCAAAGATGGGTAACTCGCCTGGTGAGATCGGCAAAAGGGCGTCCTTATGACGAAAGACTTCGAATATGTGGGTTGCAGAGTTTGGAAACTAGACACCTTAGAGGAGATTTGATTGAGGTGTTTAAGGCTGTGAGAGGCATCAGTAAAATGAATGAGGACGAAAATTTCATGATTATAAATGATGCTAGAACTAGGGGACATAAATTCAAGTTATGGGGGGAAATGTTTAGATTGGACTGCAGGAAGTTTTATTTTAGCCAGTGAGTTATAAATTACTGGAATACGTTGCCTACATGGGTGGTAGAGGCTGACAGTTTGGGGAAATTCAAAGGTCATCTGAATAGTACCTTCGGGTCAGGGGAGCACATAGGATGATAGGTTTAATTTCCTTTTTCTTTTATTAATTATTAGTTTTTTTTTTTTTTTTTTTGGCTGGTGCAGCATAAGCCATAGGCTTTCTTGCACCATGCGGCCATTACTAATACTATTCCAGATCTGTCCCCCACACAATTTCCATATCTTCAGACTTCTGAAAGTTACTAAAGAGTTACCAATTCCAAGAAGATAAAGTGCAGCAAGCTATCTACAGCTGTTTTCATCAGCATACACAGTGACATCCCAAACTTTTTTTTTTTTAACACAGGGAGGGAATGGGGGAAGTTTCTAGGACCAGTTTGATATAAAAAATGTTACGATTAAAAAAAAAAAACCCTAATAACCAAACTTTCATTGGGGGAAAGGGGTTCCAAACTTAGGCTCAAAAATTCTTGGTTGGCTCATCTTGGGTATCACAAGTAGGAACTCTGTAAGGGGGGCATGCTTGCTCAGTGCAGATCAAAAGCTGACTGTTGAATCCAGTAAAACTCTTTCACTGTGGCTGTTTTGGAAATACATGAATCGCTATATATCACCTCTGTCCTGTGACAATCCTCTGACCCAAAAAAATGATACCACATTGGCACTGTTTGGATTGTAGTATCATATACTCTTAAACATGTCACAGGACTAATGACACCATGGCCTCTCCTGGTAACAAACTTAGCCACAATGACAGAATATTCCTCAGTGCAATCCAAATTTTGCTAAATTTAAAATTTGCATAAAATAAGATATGTTTAAAGTAAAGCTGGATATATAATTTCAGAAATGTGATATTGGAATAATATTGGATTGATACTGGATACGGTTCCTTCTGGAATCACATTCCCTTCAGGAATGTAATTCTAGAAGGAACAGTATGTGGATAAAAGGCAAATCACAATTATTTATTAATCACATTGAAGAAAAAGTATGCCTTGACAAGAAAAAGGCCTGACTCAGTGATAAAACTAACATGGTTGAATGTTAAAGTGTTGTTTGCAAAAGAACCATTTAAACCAAATGTGCTTGAAGTATAGCCTGCAAGTTGGGTCTGGCCTTTGACAAGATTTTACCTGGCCCACAGAAATTTTTTTAAAGCTATCACTATTCAAATTAGACATCCTAGAGATATGGAACTATTGCTTTGCATGACATCAGTCAGCTTCAAGGCTGTTCATATAAAAGCATGCATCCTAATGTTTTGATATACTGTATACATATGACTATCTACAAGTGCTTCAATATCATTTGTAGAATTTTAAATAGCAAAAGTTCTTTTTTCTTTTATTAATATTAATTAAATTCATATTAAAAATATTATCTTAAGCTTAAATGTTGGAGTGTTTTTTTTTTTTTTTTTTTTTGAGAAAGACACCATGCATTTTCATTGGCTTTTACAGAGGAAAACAGTAACACTAAATCAACCCTTTCTTACCTGGCCTGTGAAGTCTCAGAAAATCCCCAGTGCAGCCTTTTGACATAAAATCACTACTCACATTAATGGTATATTATGTTATGTACGAGGGGGGTATCTAAAAGTTCGTACCCTGACCTAGATAAAACATCGGTAGGAAGATGCCGTTTTTAATATAAATTGTCTACATTTTCAATAACTAACATGTGAAATTTCATTCCCATAGATGATCATACACCAGAAGTGGAGCTCGGAATCTGAGGAAGGATGCTATGGTTGACAAAGGCGTATCAAGCAATGATCAATTTCCTGCATTTGAACGGCAAGAAAGCTCAGGAAATTGACGAAAAAATGAAAGCTGTGTATGGGCAGAATTGTCTATCCTATGACACTGTAAAAAAGTGGAAACGGGAGTTCCAGTGCGGTCATACAAGTATCTTTGACGAGCCAAGAGAAGGAATGCCATCAACATCTACAGACAGTGAGATGTTTGCAAAGATTGAGCAGTTGGTGCTGAGTGAAAGACGTGTGACAATTCATTTCATCACAAATGCAGTGGGAATTAATTATGGGTCTGCCCACAGCATTTCACATGACCATCTGCACATGTCTAAGGTCTCCACAAGATGGGTTCTAAGGCTGCTGATGCCTTTGCAGAAGCAATGTCGAATGCAATGTTCTTGCCAACTGTTGGATTTGTGTAATGTGGATGTTGAGAACTTTTTGTGATCTGGTGACAAATGACAAGTTTCAGGCAAAAAATGCAGACTTCCTTTTGTGACCAAGGCATTCTGAGTGGTCAGGAGCATGAATGCAGTAGCACACGCTCTTTGAGTGTACTGGGGTTCAGGCCTGTGACTACTAAATACAATTAACGTTTGTATTGATTGATATTGATTTATTGTGAACTCCACTGACCTGGTGGTTGTGCAGGAGTATAAACAAGAACAATAAACAACTGATCCATAGATGGGAGAAATGTGTTACTATACATGGAGGGTACAGAGAAAAGGATTAAAGTTCCTGTGAAGTTTCGCCTTTCTAGGGCTATTATTTCTAGATAAGGGTATGAACATTTTGATACTCCCTCATATTAACCTGTATCCAGGTGTGTGGGGACTTAAAGACCCCATGACCTTAAGTGATGTGCTCTTTGTCTGCTCAACCCACACAGCAACTCTCAATACCTTTCAAGAAAAGCATTTTCTTTGATTTTCTTGTTTTCAATAATTGGACACATGTTTTCTTGTGTCCAATTATTGAAGAATGTGCTCTTAATGTTTTATGGTAGCACATCCAGTCATTATGCTCTTTGGCTTTGTGTCACAAAGTGATAAATAATTAAAAATATGTGTTGTTAATATAAACAATGGATTTTTCACAGTTGGTTTCATAATAGATTGATAATAAAGGCAGCATCAAAAAAGTGAACAAATTTGGATTATTTCTTGCCAATTTTTAAGGTTAAAAATGGGGTAACTTTTTACCCCATTAAGAACATGCATGTGTCGAGGGTTTAGTGTCAAACAACATTAACTACAAAATTACATTTTCTTTTTGCAATAACTTTAGTTTTACTTTATACAAATAGCTTTGAATGGTTTGAGCATACTCAATGCCAATGGGATTCTTCATCTTGCTCAGAATAATCACCTCAGAGGGCATAAATTCAAATTGAGGAAGGACGGATGTCGGATAGATGTGCGGAAATTTGCCTTTGGCCAGCGGGTGGTTGGTTGGTGGAACCGACTTCCATCACTTGTTGTAGAAGTTGATAGCCTAAACAAATTTAAAGCTCAACTGGACAGGTATTTCGAACGAACAGATGGGTGAAATGGGATTGGGTTTTTTTTTTTTTTTTTTTTTTGGCTGATGCTGAATAAGCTTGCTTTCTTGCATCATATGCCTCTACTAATGCTAATGCTAACAATGCATATCACGTTATAGAACTGTATCTCTCTAGTACTTTACAAGTTAGCTTAGACTGCAAGTACATTTCCGGTAAACCAAGAAAATGTCAAATGACTTTTTTTTTGGTTAATCACAAAAACATCAACTACAAAATGATTTTGTAGTTAATGTTGTTTGACACTAAACCCTGAATGTCAGGAACAGGAAAACAGTTATGGGTTAAAGCATTAAATGGGTGGCTTTCAAGATGGAAGATAGTGGGATAACTCAAATTAGTATTTTTTGTGAATCTTGTTCTGGTGAAATTAGCTAAACAGCTCTGGCACAATTGGCTCCAGCGGTTTCACAATTACTGCCAACACAAGGCATCATGGCCTTATTTACACCCTCAAACTTTAACTTGACAATAATGGTTGGTTAGTTTGTTTCACAGGTTAAGAATTTCCAGGAGAAAAATACAGTGCAACTCTTGTCTGAGATTGACTACTCAGTCAGAGTGTGAGAAATGTGTATACTAGTTTTGCCCATTAAGACAGGATTCAAACTCAGTTTTTCCCCACAAGGGTGCAAACGATAGACAGTTGTAAAGAAACAGTACTTTACTACAAAACATGTCCAAACATACTGTTGGATCTGTAAATACAAGGGGTGATCATTTAATTTGCAAACTGGTGCATGATCTTATCTTAATTGCCATTATCTGAATCTTCTGTGGATTTCTCCTTCTCGAAATTTACACACCCTTGAACTTTACACACTTTTGCCACTGTTGTACCCACACATTAAATGCTTCTTGCAAGCCATTTTTCGAAAGACTGCGAAGTGCTTCCATTGTGGCTCTGCAAACATTGTTGTGCTGGATGCGAAATTCTTGCTTTTCAGAGCTTTCTTCAGATCTGGAAACAGGAATAAATCACATGGGGCTAAGTCTGGTGAATAAGTGGGGATGGGCAGAATCTTGGCACCTATGGCAGTGATCATTGCCTGCAAAATATTAGCTGTATGGAGCCTGGCATTGTCTTGATGGAGGAACCACTTCACACTGGAAAGTTTGGTCACACTGGAATATGGCTGTCCTACAAAGAAACTCATTAACATACATTTCATTCATCTCTTTAACTGTTTCCGATGCATTTAAGCCCCACCTGACACAATAATGAATCGCATATCCCTGTTCAATCTGTCAAAATATGTCCAACATGATACTTCAAAACGAACACAGTGATACGCAGCTAAAAAAACTCTCTTCATGAAACTAGTCTGACAAGCACACACAAGGTCTGCTCAGTAGTGATCAGGGAGAGTGCTTCCAGCGGCAGTTATGGAAAGTTCGTGCGGTAAACATAAAATCTTGCACCAGTCTGCGAATTAAATGATCACCCCTCATACGTAGCAAATAGATCCAGAATAAAAATAAACAATAACAAGAGTGACTTCACTGTTGTACCAAAAACTGGCAGGCACAAACTAAAATCATTATACAATGGTAAAACTTGAAGTTCATGGTATTTCAATTATGTCAGTGTGAAATTTTTGTGTCATCTACAGAAACACTATAAATGACTTGTGATATTGTGTTATAGTTTCGTGAGTTTATTTTTGGACCATCAGGCTTGACTTCTCCTAGTTCAAATGTTCAGCTACGCTTTTAATAGTCTGAAATAAAGAGAAATAATGTAAGCTGCATGCTTACCAAAGACTTGAAACATGGACTTACCAAAGACTTCAACCCTTGAAACATGGCATTATTTGAACCTTCTAAAGTTGTATTTGCCATCCCTACCTAGTATATGCTATGAGCAACTTACTCCCTCCACCACGCTTAATCTGACTTGGATGGATAATTAAAATAAAGGAAAAAATTGTCATCCAAATCAACAGGTATACATCAGAAAATATTGTTAGAGGGGAAATGCCAATTCATAAAGTTCATGAAGTCACTAATCCACAAAGGCAGTTTCAAGAATGAAATGGGTAACTACAGACAATTGGTATAATTTCAGTGGTGGAGAAATGCAGAGTAAATGATTATAAATACAGTACAGAGATGTCTAGATAAAAATGTTTTTCTCAATGGAAACTTGTTTAATCTGCTGCTGATGTGATGTCTGAGAGATGCCACTGTTTATAATGTTTTTTTTTTTTTTTTAATTTGGAAATAAAATCAAATCTTCCTGCGTACCTTTGCCCACCAATATTCTCTGATTACAGAGTATTTTCTGTTTTAAGTTCAATATACTATGAATTACAATACATTATTTTATTGTTTGGCATTTAATAGTGTCAGGTGAACAAAATTATCTTTCTTATGGGCAACTCCTATTCCCACATACTGTCTGTAAGACAGCAGCAAGATCCGATCCTGTTAATCTCATCGTACAGCTTTGGTTATGTTGGCTAAATGCAAACTTCTGACAAAAACACAGCTGTTCACATAGCATCTGAGCTTCAATTCGGGGGATGAGTGAATTTGAAAATTCTAAAAAATATGGTAAAAACATTTCTAATTTATTTTTGTTTGAATTCACAATTAAAAACCTTTTTTTTTTTTATAATTAAACAAAGTATGGTACCTCACAGATGCCACATTTAGAGCCCAAGTAATGGAGGGTTAAGTAACTTGATAACCTATTATGAGAGTAACTCATGAGTTGGATGCAGAAAATAATTTTGACATTTCAAATATGTTCTTTGGACTTCTACAAAGCATTTGCCTCAGTTCCACATAGATTGTTGGTAGGGGGTTCACAGGTAAGGTCTTTAGGAATGGCAACATCAAAGGAAGCAAAGGGGTTGTAACTAATGGTTATTCTGCAGAATGCTTGGACTGCTCCCATTTCTGATTTTCTTAAACAGCATTAATAAGGGATAGGGCACATAAGGTCATTAATCACGTAGGGCAGCGTTTTCCAAGCAGCGGGTCCATATACCAGTTCCAGGGGGAGTCCGTGAAACAGTGGTTCGACCGCATATATATATATATATATATATAAATGGGTATTCAATGTAACTCTTTAAAGGGTTACATAGAAAAGAGGTATACAGTTGATGAAATGGTTTCAGTGAATGCAAGATTAATAAATTAGGTATGACAGATGCACCTAAAAGTGCAAAGCAGCATTAAAGAATGCAAGAGTATATATAAGTTATATTAATATTAAATTAAATTAAGTATGAATAAATGGATGTAAAAGTTAATGGTTATTCTGCAGAATGCAATTTTTACATCCATTTATGCATACTTCATTTAATTCAATATTAATACAACTTATATATAGATACATACATGCACATAACATATGCATATGTTATACACCGATGAGCCAAAACATTATGACCACCTACCTAATAAGATGTTGGTCCTCCACGTGCAGCCAAAACAGCTTGTACCTGGCGAGGCATGGACACTTCAAGATTTCTAAATGTGTCTTGTGGTATCTGGTACCAACATGTAACCAGCAGATCCTTTTAACTCCTGTAAGGTCACGCCACAGATTGGAGTTGCTGTTCAAACACAAACCACAGATGCTTGATGGGATTGATGTCTGAGGAATTTGGAGGCCAGGGCAATAAGTGTAAAGTGTATTCGTGTCAAACGCATCAGGGGTTTCCCCCATCTCCACGTGGTTTTCGTTGTGGGTGTAACAGATCACTGTTAAGGCCAGAGATTTAAAAGTGTATGGATTTGGAAGTATTGTGTTGTGAATCATTGTTCCTCTGGCTATTTAGCTGCTAGAATCCTGCTGGGGCCCAATGTTGCCCACACTCAGCCCCATGGAGGCAGACCAGGTACACCAGTATTATAGTTTACTCTGGCAGGCCCTGCCACCTAATTTCCTGAGATTTCTGTGGCTAGAGCCTTAAAAAAAAAATAATAATAATAACGTGATTTTAAGGGTTGGTTCGCTAATGAGGTTAAATTTTGGAATTGATGCGTGATTTGGCTGTTAAAATTTTGGAAGTTATGGTAATACCTGGAAGTCTTCCTCATGTTCCGTGAACCAGTCTTGAACAATCTGGGCGGTGTGGCATGGCACATTATCCTGCTGAAAGATGCCACCACCAGAGGGCGACGACCGTTGCAACGAAAGGGTGTACCTGGTCAGCAATGATGTTTAGGTAAGGTGTAAGGTAAGGTGTAAGGTATATTGATGTCATGCGGCACCAGGGGTTTCCCCCATCTCCGCGTTGCTTTCATTGTGGGTGTACCAGCTTGCTGGGAATGCCAGAGATTTAAAAGTGTGTGGGTATTGTACATGTGTAATGTCGTGTACCGTTGTTCATCTGGTCATTTAGCCGCTGGGCCCCTGTTGGAGCCCAACGTTGCCCCACCTTCGCCCCGTGGAGGCAGACCAGGAACCCAGTAGACTTAGTTACTCTGGCAGGTCCTGCCGCTTAGTTTCCTGAGATTTCGGCGGCTAGGACCTTTAAAAAAAAAAAAAAAAAAAAAATCATAATATGTATGTATATGCACATGTATATACTCATTTCACTGTTTAGGTAGGTGGTAGACATCAGAGTGCCCGGCACATGGATGACTGGACCCGAGGGTATCCCAGCAGAACATCACCCAAAGCATGACACCACCGCCACCGGCTTGTTTTTGTCCCATAGTGCATCCAGGCTGCATCACTTCCCCAGGTAAATGACACACATGTACCTGGCCGTCCACATGGTGCAACAGAAAATATGATTCATCGGACCAGTGACCTTCTTCCAATTGCTCAAGGTCCAGTTTCAATGCTCACGTGCCCATTGTAGGCGCTGTCGCCGGTGAACCATGGTTAGCATGGGCACTCTGAGCAGCCTGCGGCTACGCAGTCCCATTTTCAGCAGGGTTTGATATACTGTGTATTGTGACACATTACTCCCATCACCAGCATTCCAATTGCCGATGAGTTGCACCACAGTCGCCCAAGTGCCATCCGGGAGAGCCTTCGCTCATCTCGAGCATCGATGAGCCGTGCTTGTACAACACCTCGCGGTTCATGGGTTACCCCTCCTCGGACCACTTTCAGTAGGTACTAACCATGGCTGACTGTGAGCACCCACCAGCCGTGCCATTTCAGATATGCTCTGACCCAGCTATCTGGCCATTACAATTTGGCCTTTGTCAAACTCGCTTAAATCTGCTGCCTTTCCCATCTGAAGAACAAAAGTAACACTGATTAACGGAGCTCAGTACAGGTGGTTTTTATACCATGTCCTGACCCGTGCCGTAGTTCACCTGCAGTTGCTTCGATTTGCATAATGACTCGCTGGTCATAATGTTTTGGCTCATCGGTGTATATAGGGTCTGCAAACTTTTTTTGATATTTGAAGGGATCCATAGATCTTAGTAGTTTGGGAACCACTGACTTAGGTCGTTAATTAGTCAGACTAAGGAATGATCACATGTGGCAACTATGTTGTCTGCTACAAAATTTCTTGTAAAATAACTCTAAAATAACTTGTACACTTAGAGAGGTTGAATTAAAAATGGTAGAGAAATAAAGGGATTTTTGAGGTTACAACACAGGCATACATGAAATTCTCTGCAGTGTATGCAGGTAGTGGCAGGAAAGGGCCATGGTGTTATATAGGTAATTTATAGAATAATTTTTGGTAGAAATAGGTTACAAATCACTGCATTAATGCAATTGTGAGACTGTCCAAGTATGAAAGCCATATTTGCTACTTTCACCCTTTTTACTCCGGGGCTCACATCTGGTGAGTATGGGCTTGGCACACCCAGGGTTCTGAGCTGGATATCATTATTCTTCTCTTTATTGGTGATTTCCTTCTACTTCTCTCTCTCTCTCTCTCAGGGTAACTCGAGAATTTTTTTTTTGGCTGGTGCAGCATAAGCCTCAGGCTTCATTGCACCATGTGGCTAAGTAGTAAGTAGTACTAATGAAAAAAAGAGAGAGAGGCTCTTTTGGTCATAATGTTTTGGCTCATCGGTGTTTATAGGGTCTGCAAACTGTTTTTGATATTTGAAGGGATCCATAGATCTTAGTAGTTTGGGAACCACTGACTTAGGTCGTTAATTAGTCAGACTAAGGAATGATCACATGTGGCAACTATGTTGTCTGCTACAAAATTTCTTGTAAAATAACTCTAAAATAACTTGTACACTTAGAGAGGTTGAATTAAAAATGGTAGAGAAATAAAGGGATTTTTGAGGTTACAACACAGGCATACATGAAATTCTCTGCAGTGTATGCAGGTAGTGGCAGGAAAGGGCCATGGTGTTATATAGGTAATTTATAGAATAATTTTTGGTAGAAATAGGTTACAAATCACTGCATTAATGCAATTGTGAGACTGCCCAAGTATGAAAGCCATATTTGCTACTTTCACCCTTTTTACTCCGGGGCTCACATCTGGTGAGTATGGGCTTGGCACACCCAGGGTTCTGAGCTGGATATCATTATTCTTCTCTTTATTGGTGATTTCCTTCTACTTCTCTCTCTCTCTCTCAGGGTAACTCGGGAATTTTTTTTTTGGCTGGTGCAGCATAAGCCTCAGGCTTCATTGCACCATGTGGCTAAGTAGTAAGTAGTAATAATGAAAAAAAGAGAGAGAGGCTCTTGAAACAGTCCAAAGGTGGGCAACATGCCTAGTAAGATTGACTAAGGTGCATCCGAGGAGAGACTGAACATGTAGTGGTAGTAGTAGTGGTATGTGATGCAAGAAAGCAAGTGTATGAGCTTATGCAGCATCAGCCAAAAAAAAAAAAATCACACCATTCCCTCCAAATGCCTGTCCAGTTCCACCTTAAATTTATTCAACCTATCAACTTCCACAACGACAGATGGAAGTTTGTTCCAGCAATTAATCACCTGCTGGCTAAAGGCAAATTTCTGCACGTTTATTCTACATCTGTCTTTTCTTAATTTGAATTTATGCCCCCTTAGGCTCGTAATCTGAACAAGTGGAAGGATCCCATCAGAATTCAGTTTGCTCAACCTATTCAAGGCCTTATACACCTCAATCAGATCACCGCTCAGGTGCCTAGTCTCCAGCCACTGCAATTTGCAGAACTTAAGCCTCTCTTGGTAAGAGGATCCCTTCATTCCCCTCACCAATCTTGTTGCTCTTCTCTGTAAATGCTCAAGTAAATTTACATCCTTCCTAAAATGAGGCCTCCAGACCTGTACGCAGTACTCAAGGCGTGGCCTGACCATTGCCTTATACAGAGGGACAATTACCTCCTTCTCCCTGCTAGCAAAATTCCTATATATCATCGACAAAACACCATGATCTGCCCTGGCAGCCTGTCTGCATTGCTCAGAAAACTTCATATCTGACTGCACAATTACTCCCAGGTCTTTTTCATTTTCTACCACATTAAGCGTAGTACCACACAGTTGGTACGTTTCTCTGGGGTTACTTCTACCCATATGCAGTACTTTGCATTTGTCAAGGTTAAACTTCAGTTGCCACTTCTTAGCCCATCTGCCCAAATTATCTAGATCCTGTTGCAGTAGCACACTGCCATTATGTCATTAACAACCCTGCCAACTTTTGTATCATCTGCAAACTTCAACATTAAGCCTGATATACCTTCATCAATATCATTGATAAATATACAAAACAACAGTGGACCCAACACCGAACCCTGTGGGACTCCACTAATAACATTAGTCCACGAAGAGCAACACCCATTGATTACCACCCTCTGTCTTCTCCCACTTAACCATCCTTTTATCCATTGTAGCAACTTACCCTTAATACCATTCTGCTCCAATTTGTACAATAGTCTTCCATGCGCAACAGTGTCAAAAGCTTTCCTGAAATCCAAATATATGATATCAAAATTATTTTTTGCATCCAGTTCCTTTGTAACCACATCATAATATCTTATCAAATTTGTCAGACAAGACTTTCCCTTAACAAACCCATGCAGTCTTGTCTAGATGATCCTGCAATGCATCTTTAACCAGTGACTCCATTATTTTACCCGGAACAGAAGTTAAACTAACTGGTCTGTAATTACTCGTGTCACCCTTCGATCCCCCTTTGTGAATTGGGGATACATTTGCACATCTCCAGTCCGTGGGAACCTCCCAAGTCCAAGGATGCTCTCATAATTATGGCTAAGGGTTTGCCTAGTTGCTTTGCCACCTCCTTTAATATAACTGGATAGATCCCATCCACCCCAGGTGCTTTTCTTATGTTTAATTTCAACAATTTCTCCTCCACTTTGCTTTCAGTTATTATAAAATCATTAAGTCACCAAAGAGTTTGGTAATAACCTGGAGGGGGGATATGATTGGGGAAATGAATAAAGGTAAAAGTTTCAAGGTTAACTAACAATAGTAAAATGAATGAAGGTAAAAATTTTCATGATTAGCTACAATAGAATCAGGAGATATAAACTGAAATTCAGTTGGTAGATTTATAGGCTAGAATGCTGTAAATTTTCCTTTAGCCTTCATGGGCAGTTGAGGCCAACAACTTGAAGAAAGAAATTCAAAGGCTTGCTGGATAGGTACCTATGAGAAGAGGGATGGAAACACATAGGCAGCTTTTTTCTCCCTGGCCCTCGGACTTTTTTACAGCGTGGCCAATACTAATTACCAGTGTCACCACAAAGAATTCCTCAAAAACATTCAAGCAATATTTACAACAAGCATAGCAATTAATACCATGATTTTTCAGGATTTGGATTTTTTTTTTTTTGGTGCATGGGTAGTTTAAGCCATGGTACAAATTTATTCAGATGTGTGCTCTTATCACTAACAATGCGTTTATTGAGACCAACTGCAAACACAATGGACTTACAAACCTGAATATAAAACAGGCTTGCCAGAGCTTGTGGCATTGAATACACATTTGGGTTTCGATCTCTATCTTAACCCTTATAAATGATCCACTTAGTATGGGTGGAAGTGGACGTCATAACTAGATGGCCACTTTGTTTATGTAGTTCTAGGAAGTATACGTGGTCATACCAGCTACAGGTCTGTGGAGGGGGTCGAAGAAACGGCGTCTACCCGAACCTGCCTCTCTCTCATTTTCGGCCGTGCCAGTTAGGCACGATGCTATAAATCTAGTCGTGGTTTAGTTTAGTTATATTCAGTTAATAACAATAAAAAAAAAGTAACTGTAGGGAAAATAACTGCGGTCATACAAGATGTGACAACTATTTTTTAGAAAGTTATTTTAATAGTATGCATACCTTTGATTTGGAAGACATCCTTCGTATGCAGAGGTTTAGTCTGTGAAAAGTTAATAGGATAGACGGTTTCACAATCATTATCTTTTGAAACATCTTACACTTACACCACTCAAGGTTAATAGGCTGTTCGTCGCTTCTTCATATTACAATGCTATAATCGAATTCTTCGGAAAATTTGTCTTGGAAATTTTTTTTGGGCAATACTCAGCTGAAATCCAAAAAAAAAAAAAAAAAAAACAACGAACGGCAACTCTAATGAAAATAGAATGGTTTGAACAGATAAAAACTTTCCGGGTTTAACAACAATAATAATAATAAACCCAGATCTTTCGTATTATGCCATTAGAACATGTAAATAAAAAACTTCCAAAATAGGCTTTTCCAAGAAAGAAGGTTCGTTTCTTACAACATCACATTGGCGGTAACTGCAGAAACTGTACACATGGCAGCCCTCAGGGTACAGCCGCACCGCTTCGCGATGCGCGATTTATTTCAGGTGGGATTGTGTATTGGTGATGCTTAAAACTGTTTTCTTAGCGTTTAAAAGCTGCTTTCGATAATCTAATTTTAGTAACTCTGAAACTAGTTGTATATAGCATTTTGTTATTTATTAAAGATGCATGCGAGGAATGACAGTTCACGACAGCAGACTAAGAAAAGTAAAAAGAAGCAAACCGTTAAGTTAAAAGCCAGTAGTGAAATTAGTGGTGTAAAGAATACAATTAAAGGTTTTAAGGATACAACATGGAAATTGTCAGGGGATAACAGAATGCAGTGGTGGATAGCTTTTCTTGTTATTGTCACGTTGTCAGTTAGCACAAGATTGTATAAAATTGAGGAACCAGATCATGTGTGGTAAGTTGCATACATTACTTATTTTTTTTTTTTTTTTTTATAATTTACTCTCAGGTAAGGGAGCAAAAGGAAAACGAAGTTTCATACACGAAAATGTTTAGTATGTCAAATAGAATGGGTTTAAGCTTTTCATTTACTAGTAAAAGTATTTCTATGCAGATGAGAGTGACAGCTGTTGACATGTCTAGAGCTCGTATTAAAAAAAAAAAAAAAAAAAGCTGAAAATCAAACAAGCAGCAAGAACGTATTTCAGATCTTTATAGTTTAAACATATGTCTGCTGACCGATTAAGTTGTTTATAACAAAAAAGAAAAAAAAAAAAAAAACTTCAACAACTACTAATCACCTTTTCCATGAAGTTATTTTGCACCTAACTTCTCACAGTTATTTTGTGAGAGGCTAGGTGCATAAACCACAGAGCTGGCCCCAACTATGTCATTAGGCTCTAGGGATCAATGATGGGCCACATGACCAGGGTGAGGTATTTCTGTACCCCAAGAAGTTATCCTGAAATAACCCCTCTTTCACCCAAGTAACTATATTGTATGACTTACCATTAAATTCCTTAACTAATGCACCTCTGTAAGTGTGACGAAACTACCATACCACCAGGTCAGCCTGTGGTGGCTGCCCTGGTGGTATGGAAGTTTCACCAAAGATTAGAGGGCCTGGACAATTGGTTTGGATTAGTTGTTAAAGAGCACAGTGGGTCCATTTATCAGTCTTTCTAATGAGTAAATTTTAATTTTTATTGCATGAAGGATGTGTTGCAACCAAGGCACCTGCCTCAGGCTCTGGTGTGTCAAAGGGTGAGTTAAAGAAATTTTAAAAATCTGCTTCTGTTATCTGCTTAGAATTTAATTGAAAAAATTATACAGTATTTGAAATTTTCCCTGTGCTATTTTCAGCACATTAAGTTAAATATTACTTGTTCTTTAAATGAATTAATGTGCACATTAATTTGAATTATAATTGAAGAAACCAAAGCACCTTTTCCTGAATAGGTTAAAGTCCTCAGTTATTTTTCAGTTGGACAGATTGGTACATTCAGGTGGCCTGTGATCATGTCTCGGAATTTACCAGAGTGCACTGGAATGCTGTTATGGTTCATCACACACATTGGCAATATCATATATATGCTTGATTATTATTAAAAATATGATATTTTATTAATGAGCAATAAATTTCATAAACTTCCATTTTGACCCCTGTTTATGATATATTCAATTTTTAATATTAAGAACTTTAGCATTATAATTATATATTTGTTTAAATATTAATTTGTAATGCTTTTATAATATAATTGTGATGAATCCAAATTTGATCTGCTGCATTATGATGAAGGGGTTCAAAAGGTGACACAAATAACTACAGACCTGTTAGTTTAACTTATGTTCCGTGGAAAATAATGGAATCACTGGTTCAAGAAGCATTGCAGGATCATTTAGACAGGACTGCAGTAATAGTTAAGACAGCATGGGTTTATTAAAAGGAGGTCTTGTCTGACCAATTTGATTGTATACTATGATGTGGTTACAAAGGAACTGAATGCTAAAAATAAATTCGATATCACATACTTGGATATCAGGAAAGCTTTTGATACTGTTGCACGTGGAGACTGCTGTACAAATTGGAGAGGTATGGCATTGATGGTAAGTTTCTACAATGGATAAAAGGGATGGTTGAAAGGGAGATGACAGAGAGTGGTAATCAATGGACACTACTCTTCGTGGACAAATGCTGTTAGTGGAGTTCCCCAGGGTTCGGTGTTGGGCCCATTGTTGTTTTGTATATTTATCAATGATATTGATGAAGGTATATTAGGTTTAATGTCCAAGTTTGCAGATGATACAAAGGTTGGCAGGGATGTTAATGACATTATGCTACTCCAACTGGATCTAGATAAGTTGGGAAAATGAGCTGAGAAGTGGCAACTGAAGTTTAATATTGACAAATGCAAAGTACTGCATGTGGGTAGTGATAACTGAAGAGAAACGTAACAACTGTGTGGTACTACACTCAGGGAAGTGGAAAGTGAAAAAGACCTGGGAGTAATTATGCAGTCAAATATGAAGTTCGCTGAGTAGTGCAGACAGGCTGCCAGTGGAGGTCATGGAGTCTTGTCGATGATATATAGGAATTTTGCTAGCAGGGACAGGGAGGTGATTATCCCGTTATACAAGGCCACACCACCTAGAGTACCGTGTACAGGTCTGTAGGCCTCATTTTAGGAAGTATGTAGAGTTGCTAGAACATGTACAAAGAAGGACAACAAGATTGGTGAGGGGAACAAAGGGGTGCTCTTATCACGAAATGCTTAAGTTCTGCAAATTGCAGCACCTGGAGAGTAGGCACCTGCAAGGTGATCTGATTGAGTTGTATAAGGCCTTGAATGGGTTAAGCAAGGTGAATGCTGATGGGATTCTTCCTCTTGCTCAGACTAAGAACCTTAGGGGGCACAGTTTCAAATTGAGGAAAGATTGTAGAATAGATTGTGTGGAAATTTTCCTTTAGCCAGCAGGTAGTTGATTGGTGGAACAGGCTTCCATCTTTTGTTGTGGAAGCTAATAGCCTAAATAAATTTAAGGCTGAGCTGGACAGGCATTTGGAACGAATGGAGGGGTGAAATGGGAGCGTTTTTTTTTTTTTTTTGGCTGATGCTGCATAAGCTAGCTTTCTTGCATTGTATGCCTCTACTAATGCTAATATGCTTTTATTACTGATAGACAGTACCTCTTTTGATAGTGGGAGACAAAAAACTATAAATCAGTGGCCACTTCAAATGGATAGTTAAATTGATATAAAATGCTAGCAATTCCTTTGTGATCATGTCACTTGTATGAAGTTATTATTAGCAATGGGTGCAAGGAAGTCTGAGGTTTATGCTACACCAGTCAAAAAAAAAAAATTCCTGAGTTACCCTGGGGGGGGGGGAGAGAGAGAGAGAGAGAGAGAGAGAGAGAGAGAGAGAGAGAGAGAGAGAGAGAGAGAGTCAAAAGTAGAAGGAAATCACCAAGAAAGAGAAGAATGATGATATCCAGCTCAGGACTCTGGGTGTGCCAAGCCCCTACTCATCAGATGTGAGTCCCTCGAAGTTGATTCCAATACTTAAATAACATGTCTCGGTACAGATTTTATTTTTTCAAGTTTAAAGGTAAATATTGGAACCAACTGCATACAAGTGATTTGGTCACAAAGCAATTGCAAGTATCAATTAAACTAAAATGCAGTTGAACAAAAATAATTTGATGATAGTAATAAACTATGAAAATAATGTATATGAAATTAAAACTTCTATAAAAAAGTTTTAATTTTTCACAGCTTTTGTTTACAGACATTGTTTCTGTAATTTATTTGCATTGAAAATCATTAAACCATATTTTAGTGTCACTGATATCAATAGTTAGCATCAGTAAAGGCATGTGATGCAAGAAAGCAAGTTTATAAAGCATCAGCCAAAAAAAAAAAAAATTCCCATTTCACCCATCCATTCGCTCTAAAAGTTTGTCTTGTTCTTCCTGGAATTTATGTAAGCTATCAACTTCCACAATGACCAATAAAAGTTTGTTCCAATAATCAACTACCCGCTAGCTAAAGGCTAATTTCTGCACATCTATTCTACAACTGTCTTTCCTCAATTTGAATTTATGCCCCCTCTGTTGTATAATCTGAGCAAGAGGAAGAATCTCATCAGCATTAAGCCTGCTCAAACCATTCAAAGCCTTATTCATTTGATCATGTCATTTATATCATAGTGGTTTCATGTGCTTCTTGAGAATGGGTCTTATAACATGCCATTTTACTTTTACAATTTAATTTTTTTTCACTTTTAAAATTTAAAAGTAAATTTTAATTTTATTTCAACACCAATGTGTTTCAGATGTGTGCATTTCAGATACCCATTAATTTATAGTTTCTCTGTTTATTTGGAAGAGTACCTCTTCCAAATAAACAGATAAACAGAACAGCTAAAATTAGAGTACTTGCTTTTTATTACTAATAAAAAGCAAGTGCTCTATTTTTAGCATATAATTAATAGCTATTCTTAAATAAGACATTTATTACAGTTTTAGTTTAAAAAGGCAAGTTTTAAAAAGATGTTTCAGAGAATTAAGATTCTCTGAAACTAAAAAATTAGTTTTTATCATATAGTTAATAATACTTTTTCTTAAATAAGACAAATATTTATTAACTTGTAACTGTAGGGCATTTGTCTAAATGACCCAATGCATGTACAGTTTTTAAAATTAGCAAGAAGTAATTCAAAATTGTTTACTTTTTTGATGCCACCTTTATTTTCAATATATTATGAACACAACTGCAGATAATCTGTTTCAAAATAATTAAGAAAGTATATTTTTAATTTTTTTTTTGAAAATAAAACTCCTGCTGCACTTCTTAGGCTTTTTGGTGAGTGAAATGTAAATTAATAAACCCATACTCTTCAACACCCACCAGTCAATAACACCGAACTTCCAGAGGTTGTAACAGTTAAAACTACTGTGCATGCTTCATCATTGTACACCATCCAGAAGCTGTAATGTTACTAAGCCAGAGACCATAACTATTGGAGGTGTTGTCATTTTATCATAAAATCAACATGATTCAATAATTGGGGATGACAGATGCCACTCAACATGCACATATAATTAAGCCAAATTTGATCCTGTTTTTTTTTTTTTTTTTTTTTTCTGTTTGCATGATAAACAGATTTTTTTCTGAAATTTTCGGTGAAGAAATCAAAGAAAACACTTTTGTTAACATTTATTGGGAATTTCAGTGTGGACTGAGTAGTGAACAGCATGACATCACTTATGTCACCTTTTTAGAAGGTTCCAGGAAGAAATAAATCTGGATGTAATCCTTGCTTTTCAGTTTTGGGAAAGTAACAATGGAGACTAGATTCTAGGAATTGTTTATTTATGCAGTTTGTTTACTTCAGAAATTGTTTCCACTGCAGGAAATTTACTTATTTCACATTTATCCCAAAGCTTTGAAATAGAAAGGCCGCTCTGTCTCTTTCCATTGAGTGGTGCATTTTGCAATCTCCTCAGCCTTTTTTTTAATTCAACATTGCTAATCTGCTTGTTGTTGTTGGTATAATAGTGTCTTTTGTGTGTTTGTACGTGCATGTCTGTTCAGACTATCTGCAGTCAAGTCACTAAAAGGGATTAGACAAACTAAGGCAGATTATGAGAAGTCTTTGGGAATGCAAAGAATTCTTTGCTTATTAGCATTAGCAAAGGCACATGATGCAAGAAAGTAAGCTTATTATTTCATATACATAGCATCAGCCAAAAAACAAAAAAAAAAAAAAACACCCCTTCCCATTTCATCCATCCACTCGCTCCAAATGTTTGTCTAGTTCTGCCTTGAATCTATTTAAGCTATCAACTTCTACGACAGATGGAAGTTTGTTCCAGCAATCAACCACCCACTGGCTAATGGCAAACTTCCACACATCTATCCTGTAACTGTCTTTCCTCAATTTATGTTAACACTAGAAGAAAATAATTATAATTATGAATAATTATAGTTAATTATATAATTTAAAATTATAGTTAACTATAATTATGAATAACATTGGCTTACCATTAGCATTAGTAAAGGCTAGTCATCAGATGCTGAAATTTGTAGAACTGAAGCCCCTTTTGGTAAACCACCCATTTGTTCCCTTCACAAATCTCATTTCCTTTATTAGCACCTATTCAAGCACATTGATATCCTTCCTAAAATGATGCCTCCAACCCAGTTTGCAGTACTCAAGATATGTGACCTAACCATTTCCTTATACAATGGTATAATCACCTCCTTGTCCTTGCTTTGGCACACGATAGCCTTAGATGCTGATGCACCATTAAACTTCCAATAACCAACCAACTTTATCCTTGCTAGCAAAATTCCTGTGCCATTGAAAAAACCCAAGAGTTGTCATAGCCTCGTGTCTACACTGTTCAGTGAACTTCATATCTAACTGTACAATTAACCCTAGATCTTCAATTTCCACTACCCTGAGTGTAGAGTCACACAACTGTTATGTTAATTTGGGATTACTGCTGTCCATATGCAGTATCTTGCATTTGTCTTTGTTAAACTTCAACTGCCATTTCTCAGCCCATCTGCTTCATTTTTCTAGATCCTGTTGCAGTATCATACTTGATTGTTATCATTAACCACCCTTTCAACTTTTGTATCATCTGCAAACTTAGACATTAAGTCAGATATGCCTTCATTGGTATCATTAATAAATACAGAAAATAACAATGGGCTTGGCTCTGAAACCTGGAGATCCTCTACTAATAACATCATTCCATGAAGAGGTGTGTCCTTTGATAACCACTCTTTGTCTTCTCCCACTCAAACATCCCTTTATCCATAGCAGTAACTTGCCATTAATGCCACAATTCTCCAACTTACACAGCATTCTTTTATGTGAAATAGTATCAAAAGCTTTCCTGAAATAAAATTTTATGATATCAAAATTATTTTTTGCTTTAAGTTTCTCTGTTGCTGCATTGTAGTATCCAATCAGATTGGTCAGACAAGATTGCCCGCTTAACAAATTGATGCTGTGACTGCAGTATAATTGTGCTCCTGTCTAGATGTTCCTGCATTACTTCTTTAACTAGTGACTCCATTATTTTCCTTTGAACAGAAGTTAAGTGAACTGCTCTGTAATTACTTATGTCCCCTTTTGATCCCCCTTTGTGATGTGGGGTTACATTCATGTATCTCCAGTCCATAGAGACCTCCCCTGAATCCAAAGATGTTCTCATAATTATGGCTAAGGGTTTGCTAACCTCCTTTTGCTGCCTCCCTTTATTTAATTGGATAGTTCCCAGGCACCTTTTTTATATTTAACTTGAACATTTTCTCTCCCACTTTCCTAGTTATCACAAAATCATTTACTTTCCTGTTATGGTTTGATAAACATCTGGAATCCCCTTCTTTAAAGAAAACTTCATGTGTGAATATAGATCCAAAGTATTTTTTAGAGAATTTTTTACCTATTCAGCTTGTCAGCAACTTGAGCAGGATCATCAACAGTTAGATCATCACATTGGTACACTCATCAAGTGAGCCAATGTGATTCAACCCCCTTTTTTTCTTTTCCTAAGAAATCTTTACTGCTTCTTTTTTTCTCAACAGATTACTTGTAATTTGCCTTATCTTGCCTAACCTCCTTTGTGACCTGATTACAGATTTGCATTAGCAAAGGCACATCATGCAAGAAAGCAAGCTTATATAGCATCAGCCAAAAAAAAAAACAAAAAAAACCCTTATTTCACCCATCCACTCGCTCCAAGTGTTTGTCAAGTTCTGCCTTGAATCTATTTAAGCTATCAACTTCTACAACGACAAATGGAAGTTCGTTCCAGCAATCAACCACCCGCTGGCTAAAGGCAAACTTCTGCACATCTATCCTACAACTGTCTTTCCTCAATTTGAATTTTATACCCTCTCAGGCAATTATTTCGAGCAAGAGGAAGAATCCCATCCGCATTGAACATGCTCAAACCATTCAAGGATTTATACACCTCAATCAGATCACCTTGCAGGTGCCTAGTCTCCAGACACTGTAATTTGCAAAACTTAAGCCTTTCTTCGTAAGAGCAACCCATTGTTCCATTCACTAATCTTGTTGCCCTTCCAACAGCTCTACATCCTTAAAATGAGGTCTCCACACCTGTATACAGTACTCAAGGTGTGCCTGACCATTGCCTTACAAGGAGATAATCACCTCCTTAACCCCTGCTAGAAAAATTCCTGTATATCATTGACAAGACACCATGAGCTACTCTTGCAGACCATCTGCACTGCTCAGAAAACTTCATATCTGCCTGCACAATTACCCCCCCCCCCCCCCCGTTCCTTTTCATTCTCTACCACTGTCAGTGTAGTACCACAGAGTTGATACGTTGCTCTGGGGTTGCTGTTTCCCATGTGTAGTACTTTACATTTGTCAATGTTAAACTTCATTTGCCACCTCTCAGCCCATCTGCTCAACCTTTCCAGATCCTGTTGCAGCAGCATAGTGTCAGTAGTGTCATTAACAACTCTGCCAACCTTCATATCGTCTGCAAACTTGGACATTAAACCTGATATATCATCATCGATATTATTTATAAATACAGAAAACAATGGACCCAAAACTGAACCCTAAGGGACTCCACTAATAACATTAGCCCACGAAGCACAGTGTCCATTGATTACCCCTCTATCTTCTCCCACTTAACCATCCCTTTATCCATAGCAGCAATTTGCCTCCAATGCCACACTGCTCCAATTTGTGCAGCAGTCTTCCATGTGAAACAGTATCAAAGGCTTTTATCGGACCCAAATGTATGATATCAAAGTTATTCTTTGCATCCTGCATTTCATTCTGTACTTAAAAAGTACAGGTCATTGTTGAAAAAAAGCCACGAATTAGGGTTGAATTTGAAAGTGTCTGCAATTCTGCCCAGATACGATAGGAGGGAGTATATGATGAGAGCCTTGTCGATCAATTTGGCCCTGGAAAGATTGTGCAAGACTCAAGGGGTAGAATTTTTTTCAGCCTGGTCTGTGTTTGTTAACAGGAGAGACTGCTTTTACAGGGCTGGGATACACTTAAATAGAAAGGGTGCAAGAATATTTGCTGATGCTATCGAGGCAGTGTTAGGTGGGTTGGAAAACTGCTAGCCTGGGGGGGGGATACAAAGACTAAAAGATTAACAGTAGCCACTGGCAGAGGTGAAAGCGATTCTTGTACTGCTTCTATTGGAATGAGCAGCAGCCTGGAAAACAAGATGCAGGGTATTTCAGAGACTGTTGGGAGTCATTGTGGTACAAGTAAACACATGGGTTGTGTTAGGGTAGCTAAGAATAGGAACAGGTGCATGTATACTTGCGTGTATACCAATGCTAGGAGTTTGGTAAATAAATTTGATGAATTTGAAGTATTGCTCCAAACCTCAAAGGCAGATATTGTTCAGATATCAGAGACGTGGTGTCACACGGATATAAGGAAAGCAGAACTGGAATTTGGTGAGTACAATGTGTACAGAAAAGATAGACAGGATAGGAAGGAAGGAGGGGTTATGCTATTAGTTAAGAATCACATAAAATCCAAGGAAGTGAAGCCAGTTGACATTGCTGGACAGTGCAGTGTCGAGTCAGTTTGGTGTGAAATAAGCATTGGGAGATCAAAATTGAGAGTAGGAGTGTGCTATAGGCATAATGACTCTGATGAATATAATAAGACACTGTACAGGGAAATAGAGTGGGCCAGTAAATCAGAGAGTCTTATAATGGGGGATTTTAATTTCCCAGATATTAACTGGAATTTGTGGGTTGATCACTTGCACACTAGCAAAGCTTTTGTGGATTTACTGGATAATTGTTTTCTACATCAGCATGTTCGTGTGGCAAATAGAGGGAGTAATACTCTTGATTTGATTATCAGTAGTGATTTTTCATGCATTAAAAATCTGCAGATAAAGGAACCACTAGGTGGCAGTGATCACAGTGTGCTGAAGTGGGATTTACTCAAAGAGGTAACTACCATCAGGGGTAAAGGGAAGGGTTTTTGCTTTCGTAAAGGCGACTACGATGGCCTGAGACAGTATTTAAATTCTATACAGTGGAATCAACTGATGATGTTACCAACAGCAAATTCAAAATGGGAAGCATTCAAAGAATTAATCTTGGAAGCTACTAGGCTTTACATGCCAAAATAAGAAATATTGTTCAAGGTTTAGGCCTAAATGGATGTCAGATGAACTAATGAGACATATGGCAGAGAAGAAAAATGCATGGGATACATATAAATTGATGGGTGACATGGAAGCCTATGATAGATATAAGCTGGTCTGTAACAAAGTCACAAAGGAGATTAGGCAAGCAAGGGCAGATTATGAGAAATCCTTGGCAAAGGATGCAAACAAAAACAAGTTCTTTACCTATATAAACTCTAGAAGGAAAGGGATGAATCAGATTGGTCCACTGGATATTGATAGTTCAACTGTTGATGATCCTGCTCAGGTGGCTAACAAATTAAATGAGTATTTTGCATCTATATTCACACATGAGGAGTTATTCAAGGAGGGGAATTCCAGAGGTGAAGTGTAAACTCTGGCAGTGAGCTGGATGATTTTGTAATAACTGAGAGGAAAGTGGAGGAGAAATTGTTGAGGATAAACATAAAAAAGGCACCTGGGGTGGATGGGATCTATCCAGTTATATTAAAGAAGGCAGCAAAGGAAGTAAGCAAATCCTTAGCCTTACTTATGAGAGCTTCTTTGGACTCAGGGGAGATACCCATAGACTGGAGATGTGAAAATGTGACCCCAATTCACAAAGGAGGATCAAAAGCTGACACAAGTAATTATAGACCTGTGAGTTTAACTTCTGTTCCAGGAAAATTAATGGAGGCACTGGTTAAAGAATGTAGGATGGACGTGAGGAAATTTGTCTTTAGCCAACGGGTGGCTGGTTGGTGGAACAGACTTTCATCCCTTGTCGTGGAAGTTGATAGCCTAAATAAGTTTAAGGCTGAGCTGGACAGGTATTTCGAACGAAAAGAGGGGTGAAGTGGAAGTGGTTATTTTTTATTTATTTTTTTGGGCTGATGCTGCATAAGCTTGCTTTCTTGCATCAAATGCCTCTACTAATGCTAATGCTAAAGAAACACTGCAGGATCATCTAGACAAGACTTCAGTTATAGCTCGGACACAGCATGGTTTTGTTAAGGGAAAGTCTTGCCTGACCAATTTGGATACTGTGATGTGGTCACAAAGGAACTGGATGCAGGGAATAACTTTGATATCATATATTTGGATCTTAGAAAGGCTTTTGATACGGTTTCAAATGGAAGACTGCTGCACAAATTGGAGCAGTGTGGCATTGGAGGTAAATTGCTGCTATCGTAAAGCGATGGTTGAGGGGGAGAAGACAGAGAGTGGTAATCAATGGACACTGCTGATCGTGGATTAACGTTATTAGTGGAGTCCATCAGGGTTCAGTGGTTGATCCATTGTTGTTTTCTGTGTTGCAAATTACAGTGTCTCCAGACACTGTAATTTGCAACACTGTAAGTTTTGCAAATTACAGTGTCTGGAGACTAGGCACCGGCGAGGTGATCTGATAGAGGTGTATAAAGCCTTGAATGGTGTGAGCATGCTCAATGCTGATGGGATTCTTCGTCTTGCTCAGAATCATCACCTGAGAGGGCGTAAATTCAAATTGAGGAAAGACAGATGTAGGATAGATGTGTGGCAATTTGCCTTTAGCCAGCGGGTAGTTGGCTGGTAGAACAGATTTCCATCCCTTGTTGTGGAAGTTGATTTCCTAAATAAATTTAATGCTCAGCTGGAGAGGTATTTCGAATGAACGGAAGGGTAAAATGGGAGTGGTTTTTTTTTTTTTTTTTGGCTTATTCTGCATAAATTTGCTTTCTTGCATCATATATCTCTACTAATGCTAATGCTGTTCCTTTATCACTACATCATAGTATCCTATCAAATTAGTCAGACAAGACTTACCCTTAACAAACCCATGCTGTGTCCGAGCTATAACTGAAATCTTGTCTAGATGATCCTGCAGTGCTTCTTTAACCAGTGCCTCCATTAATTTCCCTGGAACAGAAGTTAACAAACAGGTCTGTAATTACCTGTATTTTCCTTTGATCCTCCTTTGTGGATT
The DNA here is from genome assembly GCF_048544385.1 of Mastigoproctus giganteus. Lineage (NCBI taxonomy): Eukaryota > Metazoa > Arthropoda > Arachnida > Uropygi > Thelyphonidae > Mastigoproctus > Mastigoproctus giganteus. Next base: position 214,196,406 of record NC_143580.1, on the reverse strand, counting down.
GGGGTCACATTTGCACATCTCATGTCCGTGGGTACCTCCCCTGATTCCAGGGAAGCTCTCATAATTATGGCTAAGGGTTTGCTTACTTCCTTTTTCCACCTCCTTTAATATAACTGGATAGATTCCATCCACCCCAGGTGCCTTTCTTATGTTTATGTTCAACAATTTCTCCCCCACTTTACTCTCAGTTAATACAAGATTATCTAGCTTACTGCCAGAGTTGAATACACCTCTGGCATTTCCCTTCCTGAATAACTCCTCATGTGTGAATGTCGGTGAAAAAAAATATTCATTTAGTTTGTTAGCTACCTGAGCAGGATCATCAAAAGTTGAACCATTGATATCAAGTGGACCAATCTGATTCATCCCCTTGCTTTTAGAGTTTACATAAGTAAAGAACTCTTTGCTGTTTTTCTTTGCATTCTTTGCCAAAGATTTCTCGTAATCTGCCTTTGCCTGCCTAACCTCCTTTGTAACTTGGTTACAGACCAGCTTATATCTATCATAGGCTTCTGTGTCACATGTTAATTTATGTGTATCCCATGCATTTTTCTTCTCTGTCACATGTCTAATTAGTTCATCTGACATCCATTTGGGCCTAAATCTTGAACAATATTTCTTTCTTGGTATGAAAAGCCTAGTAGCTTCCAAGATTAATTTTTTGAATGCTTCCCATTTTGAATTTGCTGTTGGTAACATCATCAGTTGGTTCCACCATATAGAATTTAAATATTGTCTCAGACCATCGTAGGTGGTAGATGACTTTCATCAACCGGTGAAATACCACCACTTTGCTTATTGGAGGCTTGAAGTGGTGAAACCCATATTTAGTCTCTTGAGCAAAGTTTCCGTCATCCCCCTCCCCCCATACTTCTCCTTCAACCCATGCACGGTACTAAGTACTATAGGTTTTGATACCTTTCGTGTTTGGGGTTTTCATAAAAAAAAAAAAAAAAAGTCACCTTTACAAAAGCAAAAACCCTTCCCTTTACCCATGATGGTAGTTAACCTCTTTGAGTAAATCCCACTTCAGCACACTGTTATCACTGCCACCTAGTGGTTCCTTTATCTGCAGATTCTTGTTGCATGAAGAATCACTACTGATAATCAGATCAAGAGTATTACTCCCTCTAGTTGCCTCCTGAACATGCTGCTGTAGAAAACAATATCATGCAATAAATCCGCAAAAGCCTTGCTAGTGTGTGAGTGACCAACCCACAAATTCCAGTCAGTATCCGGGAAATTAAAATCCCCAATTATAAGACACTAATTTACTGGCCCTCTATTTCTCTGCACAATTGCTCATTATACTCATTAGATTCATTAGGCCTATAGCACACACCTACTCTTATTTTTCCTTTCCCAGTGCTTATGTCACCCGAAACAGACTCAACATTGCATTGCCCACCCACATCAACTGGATGCACTTCCTTAGATTTTGTGTTTCTTACTAACAGCATGACCCCTCCTCCCTTCCTGTCCTCTCTATCCTTTCTGTACACATTGCACTCCTCAAATTCCAGTTCTGCAGTACTTATGTCTGTGTGACACCATGTCTCTGATATCCCAACAATATCTGCTTTTGATGTCATGACTAGCACTTCAAGCTCATCGAATTTATTAACTGTACTCCTACCATTGGTGTACATGCAAGTATACATGCACCTGTTTCTACTCTTAGTTACCCTAACACAGCTCATGTATTTACTTGTTCCACTATGACTGCCAGCAGTCCTGGAAATTCCCATTGCCCTACTTTCCAGGCTGCTACTGCTGTTCAATTGCATTTCAATAGAAGTAGTGCAAGAATCACTTTTATCCCTGCCAGCGGCTACTGTTTATCTATTAGTCCGTTTATCCCCTGAAGCTAGCAGTTTTCCGACCCACCTAACCCTGCCTTGATAGCATCAGTAAATATTCTTGCACCCTTTCTCTTTAAGTGTATCCCATCCCTGTAGAAGCAGTCTCTCTTGTTAACATGCACAGACCAGGCTGAGAAAATTCTACCTCTTGAGCCTTGCACAATCTCTCCAGGGCCGAATTGATCGACAAGGCTCTCATCATATACTCCCTCCAATCCTGTCTGGGCAGAATTGCAGACACTTTCAAATTGAACCCTAACTCATGGTTCTTTTTCAGAATTGTCTTGTACTTGTTAAGTAATTCTGCTGGTCTCTGTACTCTTAATATTATTAGTGCCAACGTGTACAACAATATCATCCTTTGTGCCTTTAAAAGATGATATCTGCCCTGCAACGTCATCAACCTTTGCCCCTGGCAGATATACCCTGGTCCTGTTCCATCTATCCTTTTTTGCACAGTATATTCCCCGTTTCCCTGAGAATAGAGCCACCTACAACAACTAGTTCCTTTGGGACCAGCGCATTCTGCCTTGGGGGTTGGCACTGTGTTGCGTGATGTTCAAGTGCAAGCTCTGGCATTGATGTGGGCCGCTGAGAGCTGGATGGGCTCTCAGCTACCCACAACAATGCCACATCTGTTCCACAAACTATTTGTAATTTGCCTTATCTTGCCTAACTTCCTGTGTGACCTGATTACAGATTAGTTTGTCTACCACAAGCTTTTGTATCACTTGAAAATTTATATGCATCCCATGTATTTTTTTCTCTACCACAAGTCTCATCAGTTCATCTGAGATCATTTAGATCTAAGCCCTGAACTATATTCCTTAGTTGGTATAAAAAGGCTAGTAGCTTCTATGATTATTTCTCAGAATGCTTTCATTTAGAATTTGTTGTTGGTAACATCATCAGTTGATTCCATTGCATAGAATTTAAAAACTGTCTGAGACCACTGTAGTCACCCTTATGGAAGCTAATGCCTTTCCCTTTACCCTTGACAGTAGTTATGTCTTTAAGTAAATTCCAGTCAGTACACTCTGATAATTGCCAGTCCGTTGGTCTTTTACCTTCAGATTCTTATGCTTGAAGAATTGCTGTTGATAACCAGATCAAGAATATTGCTTCCTCATGTTTCCTCTCTAACCTGCTGCTGTAAAAACAGTCATTCGATATATCCATAAAAGTCTTGCTGGTGACCAACCCACCAGTTTCAGTCAATACCTGGAAAGTTAAAATTTCCCATTATAAGACATTCTGATTTACTGACCCACTATTTCTCTATTTCTCTCTATTCTATTTCTGTGTATAGCTCTCAATTTTGTTTTCTCAGTGTTTACGTCACACCAAACTGACTGAACATTGCACTGTCTACCCATGTCAACTGGATGCACTGTCTTAGATTTAATATGCTTTTTAACTAAAAGCACAACCCCTCCCACCTCTTCTTTCTGTGCATATTGTGTACTCCCCCATAGTTCAAAAATCTGCATCCATTATGTCTGAATGACACCATGTCGCTGATATCTGTAATATGTCTGCATACTTCAAATTTAATTACCATGCTCCTAGCATAAGTGTACATGCAGGTATACTGTATATGCATTTGTGCTTACTCTTAGTTACCCTAACACAGCCCATGTATATACTTGTTCTGTGTTGACCCACAGCAGTGCTTGAAATCCCTGACACCTTCCTTTCCAGGCAGCTGCATGTTCCAATAGAAGCAGTACAACACTTTCACCTCTGCTGCAGCTCTAGTTAATCTGTTAGTCTGTATATCCCCCTGAATAGCACTTTTCTGACTCACCTAACACTGCCTCTATAGCATCAGCAAATATTCTTGTACCTTTTCTAGTCAAGTGTATTCCATTCCTGTAAAAATATTCTCTTTTATTAAGAAGCACAGACCACACTGTGAAAAATTGTACCCCACGAAACTTGCATACTCTCCAGGGCTGAATTAATTGGCAAGACTCTCAACATATACTCTGTTCTATCATATCTGGGCAGAATTGCAGACACTTTCAAACAATCCTATCTTGTGAATTTTTCATAATGTTGCCCTGTACATGTTAAGCAAGTCCTCAGATATCCTACTCGGAACACATGGCACTTATCATTAGTGCCAATATGTTCAACAATATCACTTTTTGTTGGACGATTATCACCTTTTAATAGATGATATTTACTCTACAATGTCACCTACCTTTCCCCTGGCAGACATACTCTGGTCCTATTCCATGTATCCTTTTTGTACAATATGTTTGTGTGTATGTATTTTGAAGAGTCTACTAATCTCTTCAACAGTGCGGGTAGAGATGCTTCAGTTTCTTAATTAATGAAATTAAATGAGAAAATTTTATAGCAATTTTATGGATTTTTATCTTATTAAAATAAAATTACATATTTTTATTTACAGTTGGGATGAAACACATTTTGGAAAAATGGGAAGTTGGTATATAAACCATACATTTTTCTTTGACGTACATCCTCCTCTGGGTAAGGTGAGTTTTCATTTGTCTTGATTTTAAACACAAAAAGATTATTTCTTTCATCCTGGTAAGTAAATTGAATTTTAGTTTCCCTTTTAGGCCTCATAGATTGGCTGTTTGTCCCTATTTTTGCTCTTTCAAATTACTTATTTTATAGCTTCTTTAATTACTCATCTTGCTTTCATAATCTATGGGTTATTGATATAGATTTTTAATCTTGATCATTTCATTTTATTAGCCTTCCATGGCATCATGTGGCATGGAAGGTTAATAAAAGTACTAACAAATGCACTTTCTTTTTCTGAATTTGAAAGTGGAATCACATCCTTCCAGTACTCTTCGCATCAAATTTCTCTAAATGTTGATGATCATCATCATGCAGCATTTTCTCTTTGGGTTTTGATATACTATAGATTACAAGAGGTTATTGCTTGCCACATCACATTCGTTGTTTTTTTTTTTCCTCATAAGTTGTTTTGACAGTATGTCAATCATTGCTTGCAACTAGTCATTCATTTGGCCTAATTAGCATTAGTAGTGGCAAATGATGCAAGTTTATGCAGTATCAGCCAAAAAAAAAAAGGAAAAAAAAAAAAAAGCTATACACCTAAATCTATCTATTCCCTCTAATAATTTGTGTAATGCTTCTGTAAATTTATTTAAACTATCCACTTGTACAATTCCAGATTGGATGTGTGTTTCAACAATTAATTATTCTCTCGCTGGAAGCAAATTTTTTCACATATATCCCACAGCCATCCTTTTTTATTTGAGTTATTTTTGTTTCTTTTGTGTGTGTGTTTTCTGAGAAAGAGTAAGGATGCCATCAGCATTTAGTTTATTCAATCCATTTACAGTCTTAAATAGTTCAGTGATGGTGCCTCCGTAGTCAGGTGGGAAGGAGCAGCAGTGCGTAGCACACGCTTCTTGATTAGACCGGGGTTCGAGCCCGTCACCACCAAATACGGAGGATGCGGAAAGGTCGGGGAATGACCACCGCATATCCCGGAGCAATATGGCCTTAGTTGCTAATGCTCCTAAAAACCAAATAACAAACAAACTTCAGTGACGACTTATTGATACCAATCATTTGCTCTATGATTACTTCTGCTTTAAAGATGCATGTGTCCACACACTGATATTTCTTGTCAGAGATCTAATCTGGAATCTTCTCTCTTTGGCTGAAACTTTTATCCGATTTTGATAAATTTATTTTTTGTATTTGCCACTCTTGGAACTCAACAAATCCATTTAAACTCTTAACTTTTTCTTTGAAATTTTGACTTTTCCAGTCTATCCTAATTGTGAAGTAATTCTAACATTCACAGCTGGTAGAGATGCTGAGGCATTTTCCCATACTAATGACTATACACTACTTGTTCGTTTACTTACAAGAATACCAGACATCCATAACCACAGCTAACCTTTTTTTTCACTAATAACCTTTTAAGGTATACAGTTCATATCAGTTGGTCTTTAGGTACCTAAGATCACAACTTGATGTTTCTCTTTAATGGCATCTCTATTCCATTGCCATTATCAGCCTCATGCCATTTGATATTAAAATAGTGTGAAATGGATAATTTGCATGGTTTCTATTCTTTTCCTTGTTTGAAGAATTGTTATATGCACCACAAATTATGTTGTAAAAGTTTTTTTTTTTTTAAATAACTGTCGCCATTATTAATATGGTATTTTATTTATGCAGTATCAACAATATTTTTTACCAGAAAAAAAAAAAAAAAGATAAAGGCTCTGTTTGTAGCACATTATAAATTTCAAAAAAAGTTGGGCTGTGAAAATTGCCTTACACATCTACTTAAGTTATGAAATAAAATAAAACATTCTGCTGCATTATGATTATAATACTTTAATTTTAGATTAAATATAAGTTCATTTCCTAGTTAAAAACAAAGCAAAAAAAAATTTGTCATTGCGTAAAACTGCTTTATAAATTGTGTTATTAAAGTTGCTTTTTATGCATATGATGTTGAAAGTTGCATATGATGCTATTATAATTTAGCTATGGTAAAATTTACATCCTTATTTTAAAACAGTTACTAATATCTGGAAACACAGATAAGGAAATGTGTATTTGTGTTTACAAGTAATTGTAGATGCAGTTTATAATACTGATAAGCAAAATAGTTCAGTCAGAAAAAATACATTTAAACCTTTTGGAGGGCATTGATCTTGAAGAAATAAAGCATTCAAATCCTACATTAGTATTATTATATTTATTTCTGAATTGGAAATATGTACATAATGGTGTCAAATGTTTCACTGTATTTTCTTTCAAAGTGATCTTTTGTGACGGTGATATCGCAACGACAGCTGTCACTGGAGAAATGGTAAGAAAATATTGTGAAATTAACATTAGCATTGGTAGAGGCATATGATGCAAGAAAGCAAGCATATGCAGCATCAGCCAAAAGAAAAAAAACACTTCCACTTCACCCTTCTGTTTGTTCGAAATACGTGTCCAGCTGAGCCTTAAATTTATTAGGCTATCAACTTCCACAACAAGGGATGGAAGTCTGTTCCACCAACCAACCACCCGCTGGCTAAAGGCAAATTTCCGCACATCTATCCTACATCTGTCTTTCCTCAATCTGAATTTATGCCCTCTCAGGTTATTATTCTGAGCAAGAGGAAGAATCCCATTGGCATTGAGCATGCTCAAACCATTCAAGGCTTTATACACCTCTATCAGATCACCTCGCTGGTGCCTGGTCTCCAGACACTGTAATTTGCAAAACTTAAGCCTTTCTTTGTAATAGCAACCCTTTGTTCCATTCACTAATCTTGTTGCCCTTCTCTGTACTTGTTCCAGCAGCTCTACATCCTTCTTAAAATGAGGCCTCCAGACCTGTATACAGTACTCAAGGTGTGGCCTGACCATTGCCTTATACAAGGCAATAATCACTTCCTTATCCCTGCTAGAAAAATTCCTGTATATCATTGACAAGACACCATGAGCTACTCTTGCAGCTTGTCTGCACTGCTCAGAGAACTTCATATCTGCCTCCACAATTAACCCCAGGTCCTTTTCATTCTCTACCACTATCAGTGTAGTACCACAGAGTTGATACGTTGCTCTGGGGTTGCTGTTTCCCATATATAGTACTTTACATTTGTCAATGTTAAACTTCATTTGCCACCTCTCAGCCCATCTGCTCAACCTTTCCAGATCCAGTTGCAGCAGCATAGCGTCACTAGTGTCCTTAACAACCCTGCCAACCTTTGTATCGTCTGGAAACTTGGACATTAAGCTTGATATACCATCATCAATATTATTATAAATACAGAAAACAGTAATGGACCCAACACTGAACCCTGAGGAACTCTACTAATAACATTAGTCCAAGATGAGCAGTGTCCATTGATTACCACTCTCTGTCTTCTCTCCCTCAACCACCCCTTTATCCATAGCGGCAATTTGCCTCCAATGCCACACTGCTAAAATTTGTGCAGCAGTCTTCCATGTGCAGCAGTATCAAAAGCCTTTCTAAAATCCAAGTATATAATATCAAAGTTATTCCCTGCATCCAGTTCTTTTGTGACTGCATCATAGTATTCAATCAAATTGGTCAGGAAAGACTTTCCCTTAACAAAACCATGTGTGTCCGAGCTATAATTGAAGTCTTGTCGAGATGATCCTGCAGTGCTTCTTTAACCAGTGCCTCCATTAATTTTCCTGGAACAGAAGTTAAACTCACAGGTCTATAATTACTTGTGTCAGCCTTTGATCCTCCTTTGTGAATTGGGGTCAAATTTGCACATCTCCAGTCTATGTGTACCTCCCCTGAGTCCAAGGAAGCTCTCATAATTATGGCTAAGGGTTTGCTTACTTCCTTTGCTGCCTCCTTTAATATAACTGGATAGATCCCATCCGCCCCAGGTGCCTTTCTTGTGTTTATCTTCAACAATTTCTCCTCCACTTTACTCTCAGTTATTACAAGATTCTCTAGCTTACTGCCAGAGTTGAATACACCTCTGGCATTTCCTTCCCTGAATAACTCCTCATGTGTGAATGTCGGTGAAAAAAAATATTCATGTAGTTTGTTAGCTACCTGAGCAGGATCATCAAAAGTTGAACCATTGATATCAAGTGGACCAATCTGATTCATCCCCTTGCTTTTAGAGTTTACATAAGTAAAGAACTCTTTGCTATTTTTCTTTGCATCCCTTGCCAAAGATTTCTCGTAATCTGCCTTCGGCTGCCTAACCTTCTTTGTAACTTGGTTACAGATCAACTTATGTCTGTCATAGGCTTCTGTGTCACATGTTAATTTATATGTATCCCATGCATTTTTCTTCTTCTCTGCCATGTCTCATTATTTCATCTGACATCTATTTAGGCCTGAACCTTGAACAATATTTCTTAGTTGGTATGTAAAGCCTAGTAGCTTCCAAGATAAGTTCTTTGAATGCTTCCCATTTTGAATTTGCTGTTGATAACATCATCAGTTGGCCCCACTGTATAGAATTTAAATACTGTCTCAGTCCATCATAGTCGCCTTTACGGAAGCAAAAACCCTTCCCTTTACCCCTGATGGTAGTTACCTCTTTGAGTAAATCCCACTTCAGCACACTGTGATCACTGCCACCTAGTGGTTCCTTTATCTGCAGATTCTTAATGCATGAAGAATCACTACTGATAATCAAATCAAGAGTATTACCCACAAATTCCAGTCAATATCTGGGAAATTAAAATCCCCCATTATAAGACTGTCTGATTTACTGGCCCACTCTATTTCCCTGTACAGTGTCTTATTATACTCATCAGAGTCATTATTCCTATAGCACACTCCTACTCTCAATTTTGATCTCCCAATGCTTATGTCACACCAAACTGACTCGACACTGCACTGTCCAGTGATGTCGACTGGCTTCACTTCCTTGGGTTTTATGTGTTTCTTAGCTAATAGCATAATCCCTCCTCCCTTCCTATGCTGTCTGTTCTTTCTGTACATGTCGCACTCCCCAAATTCCAGTTCTGCATTCCTTATATCTGTGTGACACCACGTCTCTGATATCCTAACAATATCTGCCTTTGATGTTTTGAGCAATACCTCAAATTTGTCAAATTTATTTACCAAACTCCTAGCATTGGTGTACACGCAAGTATACACGCACCTGTTCCTATTCTTAGCTACCCTAACACAACCCATGTGTTTACTTGTACCGCAATGACTCCCAGCAGTCTCTGAAATATCCTGCATCTTGTTTTCCGGGCTTCTGCTCATTCCTGTAGAAGCAGTACAAGAATCACTTTCACCTCTGTCAGTGGCTACTGTTAATCTATTAGTCCTTGTATCTCCCCAAGCTAGCAGTTTTCTGACCCACCTAACATTGCCTCAGTAGCATCAGCAAATATTCTTGCACCCTTTCTATTTAAGTGTATCCCATCCCTGTAGAAGCAGTCTCTCCTGTTAAATGTTTGACTTCCAACACGTACATATTTCCAATTCAAAAATTATAATACTAATTTAGGTTTTGAGTGCTATATTATCTTCAAACAACACATTTTATCTCTATTCATCATGCTTCTTATCAACCTTAGGGCAGCATTTTCAAAACTCGAGTCCATGTACCCCTGGCGGTCTGTAGACCAGTTCCAGGGGGTCCACGAAATGGAACCTCTGGAACTGGTCAAATTATTCATTCTGTGTATTGCAAATTGATGATATGAAGAATGGAATAATATACGAAAGATAATTCAAAAGATAGCAAAAGAGACACTAGGACAATTCAGGAAAAACTATAAGAAGAGGGGGGTAAAGATATGGAATGAAGAAATAGCTAAAGCAGTACAAGATAAATATCTTAAATATGTACAAAACAGGACAAGTGAGAATGAAGAAATATATAAACAAGAACGCAACAAAACTAAAGATATAGGGTGATTCACTACCAGTGCGACAAACTTGCAGAAGGTGTAGGGGGCACAAAGACGAATCGGAATCACATAGCATTGCAGGGTCCGAAATGCCTTCATCATGCGGTAGAGGACGTTGAACGGGAGGTCGCGTGAACAGCGATCCCGCTGGAAGTCAGCATTTGCGAACCGTTTCTGTTGAAGAAACCAAGTAGCAAAAGTCCTCCGGAGTGGATAATCCGCAGGCTCCAATGATTGGATGCATTGCAGATGGTATTTTGGTTTGTTGACAGTATCCTCCATACAGTAGATTCGGAAATACCCAATTGTTGGCCTATCGCTCGAGTACTCATACTCGGATTGCCTTCTGCAAGACGTAGGACATTCTCCTCATTGTCTGGCATCCTCGTTGTTCACTCTCGATTCATGGTACCTCTCGTGAAACAACCAGTCTCACGTAACCTTCTCATCATACGATTAAAATCATGTGATGAGGAGCATGCCCATGCGGGAAACATTCCTGGTACAAGCGCAGAGCAGCGTGCAGCTACAGTCCGCAGCTCCATACGCGAGGTGCATGTTGGCCAGTTCAACGTTTGAATACTCGTCCATCCTACTGCCTCGGGAACCGGTTCGCAAATGCTGACTTCCAGTGGGATCGCTGCTCATGCGACCTCCCGTTCAACGTCCTCTACCGCATGACGAAGGCATTTCGGACCCTACAATGCTATGTGATTCCGATTCGTCTTTGTGCCCCCTACACCTCCTGCAAGTTTGTCGCACTGGTAGTGAATCACCCTGTATAATAAGGAAGGCTAAAGCAGAGTCATGGGATAGATTTGTAAGCACAATAGAACATGATGTTGATGGAAGACAAAATTTGGCATATAAAATGATGAAACACTTGAATAGCACAGAGAAAGACACTTCAAGAATAAATATAATAAAGGAAGAACAATGGAAAAAACATTATGAAGAATTGTGGAACGATCCAACATATGAAATAGAAGAGACACAGTTAGACCCAGTTAGTGACATAGATCCAATAATGCAGAATTGGAAAAGGCATTGAAAGATACAAAAAATAGGAAAGCAGTAGGAATGTATGGTATAAATGCAGAACTGATCAAGTATGATGGAAGTTTTTTAAAAGACAGGATACTAAATTTATTTAATAAATGTTGGGAACAATATAAAATACTAGAAGAATGGAAGATAGCAAAAATTATTTCAATATTTAAAAAAGGAAATAGAAATTATACAAAGAATTATAGAGGGATTAGCATACTAAATACAGTATATAAAATGTATAGCAAAATAATAAATAAAAGAATTAAAATGATCTCTGATGAAATATTAATAGAAGAACAGGCAGGATTCAGAAAAGGAAGATCACGTACAGATAATATATTTATATTAAAATAAATAATAGAAAAACAAAAAGAGTGTGATTTAGAAACACATTTAGCATTTATAGATTATGAAAAAGCATTTGATTGCGTAAACAGATAAAAACTATGGGACATATTGAGTAATAAAGGGTACCCAAAGCATCTTACAAAAATAATACAGAGTTTATATCAAGGAACAAAAATAGTAATAGATACAGGTAATAAATTAACAGAAGAAAGTATAATAAATCAAGGAGTTAGACAGGGATGTAGCTTGTCACCAACGTTGTTTAACATATATATCGAAGATATGATATGTAAATGGAAAGAAGAAATGAATACAGATATATATTTAAATACAAAGAATAGGATTAATACACTGCTATTTGCAGATGATCAAGTAATTATTCAAGATAGTGAAGATAATTTACAAAGAGTAGTATTTAAATTAAACGAAATAACAGAAGAATATAAAGTTAAAATATCAGTAATGAAAATTAGAACAATGGCTTTTCAGGGGAAAAATATGGTGAGAACAAAAATAGTTATAGACAATAAAATATTAGAACAAGTAAAACATTTTAAATAATCTAGGATGTGATATAACATATGATGTCGAAGAAGATATGAACCAGAAATTGGTGAAATTTCAAAATATATGTGGAACAATAAAAAGAACTGTGGCTAAGAAAACAAGGAAAGAAACACAATTGAAATTTTACAAAGTAATGGCAATACCAACACTTCTTTATGGTTCTGAAACATGGATACTGAAACAAAGAGACATTAATAGAATATAAGCTGCAGAAATGAAATTTTTAAGATATGTTAAAGGATGTACAAAATTAGATAAAATACCAAATGTAAATATTAGAAAGGAATTAAAGATTTACTCAATTAATGAAAAAAATTATAGAATATAGACAAAGATGGAAAGAACATGTAGAAAGAATGGAAGATAATAGATTCCCTAAATTAGCTTACACATATAGAGCAAAAGGAAAAAGAGACAGAGGAAGACCAAAGAAAAGATAGGCAGATCTTCGAGATCGGAACAGGTGGATCACCTAATCCGTGAAGGAAGATAAGATAAAGTTATTATTATATATTTGTGAAAATAAGAATAAAGTTGAGTTGTATTTAAACATAAAACTTTGAATTTTCTTTTCAGAAAACCAAGTGTTCATACATATATACACACAGAGAGAAATATATATATATATATATATATATATATATTTATATATATATATATATATATATATATTTCTATAGAAAAGTCCACAAACTTTTTTTTTTTGACTTTTAAAGGGATCCGTAAACTTTTTTTTTGATTTTTGAAATGGCCTTTAGGTCTCAGTAGTTTAGTAACCACTGCCTTAGGGCATTGCTTTTTCAGATTTTAAGGCTATTTTCACGAAGTCCTATGCTTACAAAGTAACAATTCTCTAGAAAGGGTAGCATAATGTTTCTTATTAGTGATGTGGTTCCCCCCTCCCAACTGATGAGGTGCTTGTTGGTACTTCATCATTGCCAAGCAGTACTATCACTTATTAATGTATTTTGGTAAGACTTGCTTACCAAAATACATTAATATTTTTTCTGCATGCTATAAAATAAGGATGTAAATCCTACCATAGCTAAAGTAATGTTTATAGAGAGGCTTAAGGCATTTCTTACTTCATTTTTGAAAATCTACTTCTGTTGTTTATATGATCCTATTTTCAGTCCTTGTGTATTGCTAACCAATAAAAAAAAAATTAATCTTACTGTAACCTTATAAATGTGGGAACATGAAAATCATGTGCTTGACATAAAAAAAAAAATTATATTAGTGTTATAATTTATTTTATTTTTAAAGTGAATATGGTACCATTTGACCAAGAAAAAAAGTTAAAAAAATATTTGTTAATAAAAGTAGTTGATGAAAACAGGGTGTTTTTTTTTTTCTTTTTATCTATTACTGTTATAAATATATTACAATTTTGCAGTCCCTTAGATTAGGCATATCTGACCAGAAAACAAGTTTCGTGCCTGTGTTGTAAGCTTTTGAAAGTTGAGTTGTTAAAAAATCAGTCATTACAAGTAGCTATTCAATCACAGATTATGAAAGTTCTTTAAAAATCACTATTAGTGCCCTGAATAATAATAATTATGAAGAGCAGTACGAAAGTAATGCCTCCTGTTTTTTTCCTCAGAAATTTTAATTCCTACAATTATGCCTTTTCATCAATTAATCCTCAATCATTAATAAACGCTTGGTTATTTTTCCATAAAGTCACCATAATTTTCTATGCATTTCCACCACCTCTGAGTCAGATGCTATATTCCAATCCTGTAAAAGTACTTGCTCTTTCTCCAGAGGGCTTTGTGAACACTGTGCTTGAGCTGGTTGCTGGCTGCAAAATGGGTTCCATGGAGCTCATCTTTCAGTGTGCCAAAGAGGTGATAGTTGGAAGGTGCAAGATCTAGAATATGAGAGGGGTGAGGAAGAAGAGTGCACTCCAGTTTTGTAGTGGCCTCCATCTTGCGCTGATGTTGGGTTGTGTGTTTTCATGGAGAAGAAGAACCTCATTAAGTTTTTTGTCCGGTCAAACTCTGTTGATGTGGGCTTTCAACTTTTTCAATGTTTCCACATATTGATCTCAATTGTGGTGTCACGCTCCAAGAAGTTCACAAGCAAGACCCTATCTATTTCTCAAAACACTGTCACCATGACTTTACTGACAGAAGGCTGTCTTTTGAACTTCTTATCAACAATGCCACTTTCCCTACTCTTAAAATGTCTTACCCAACGTCTAACTGTACTCACATCTACAGTATTGCCACCATAAACATTTTTGAGACCTGTATGGTTTTCAATAGGCATCACTTTTTCCTTGGTAAGAAATTCAATCACCACTCTTTGTGTGATACATATATCTGTAACATCCACCATTTTGAACTATCTGTGTGCTGCACTCACGAGACTGATCATAGAGCTATTCAGTATGGTGAAACTAGAGACTCTTGTGACCACTCAGTGAGATGCAAAATGATCTATGGCACACGTTTGAAAGCAAAAAATTAGGAAGCATTACTTTTGTACTGGTTCTCGTATTATGTTAACAGCTCTCAAATAATTGGTGTTGTGAATATTAATTTTATTTTATATTTAGAGTATGTATAGCATCATTTCTCAGGAGAAAATAAAAATCAACTATGAGAATGGCCAATGGAAATTTGGGGATAGCTGTAATATCGATGTATCTCCTCTGTCATGGAAATAAATGTATTTGCCAGAGTTGAAATCCAGTTTGTAATATCTGAAAGAGATAATTTAATGATTGTCCTTGGATATTAGTTTTATATAGATAGAAATGCTTTGTAAAAAGCTTATATAAATAATGAGATTACACTTGCATCTACTACACACCAAGCACCACGTTCCAACACACTTATTCACTTTGTAGTGTGTTTTTGCAGTTTGCCAGAAAAATGACAAACAAAAGAATCAGACAACAAATAAACTTCAAATTTTTAACAAAACTAAGAAAACACCAACTGAAAGTTGAGTTGTTACGTCAAGTTTATGGGGAAGGTACTATGTCAGAAGCTTCCACGTTTAAATGGAATTAAAGATTTTTAGAAGATGGTGCCCAAAATTTTGAATGGAAATCAAAGAATGAGAAGACTCCAAGTTTGTGAAGATGTTTTGAAAAAAAAAATTGTGAAATTTTTTTGTATCATTAACACAAATATATTTATAGTTGCCCACTCTTTATTTTTATAATGAATAGAATAATTTATTGAAACAAACTTTTTTTTTTTTTTTTTTTTTATAGATGCTGGTTGGATTGGCAGGCAAATTAACCGGTTACAATGGCACTTTTGCCTTTAATAAACCAGGTGACAAATATGGTGACCATAAATATGTTGGAATGAGGGTGGTGAGTAATATATTTTTTTGTTCTGTATTTTATATATACAATAGATCATCAAATATTTACTCTATATAGAGGGAAGAGTCTGTGAATAATCAATTTACCAAATCAAAGATGAATATTTGTTAAGTCATCATAACCAATAAGTTACAGGAAAGTTTTCCATTGTGGTGAAAGACACTGTTAATGAATTTTAGCTGTTCATTTAATTACCAAGAGACTAGTCACAAATTAAATAATGTGATTTTTTTTTTTTTTTTTACTTTTTGAACATCTCTCCCCTCTATAACTCTAAAACTTGGGTTTGCAACTTGGAGGTATTGCAACTTGGTTGTCTTCTCTTGACTGATTGGCAGAAAATCTAGGAAGTCAGATGTTTGATCACTAATTTTTTTTGGATTCATGGCAATTAATTTCTACTGCTGTTTGTTGTAGAGAGCTGTAGAGAGCAACATGCCTGAACATTTGCAATCATTTGTCTGTTGGATGTGCCCAAGTTTTAATAAATTCACATTTTCTGCCATCAGGTTTGGCAGAAAATGTGAATTTAGGAATGTGATAGGAATCTTTGGATAGCTCTTTTTTTCTCTTTTTTGATGAAATGAACAAAGTCTATTAGAGCCTAGTTCAGTATGAATGTGTTGATGCCTGCAGTGGTTTACTTGTTGATTACAGGTGTAAAAACTACCTACATCTTGATTGAGATTGCAACCTCTTATATGATAATCATCTTTCTATTAAATACATAAGCACCTGCCTGTATGGCGCCTCCGTAGCCAGGTGGGCAGGAGCAGCAGTGCGTAGCACATGCTTCTTGATTAGACGGGGGTTCAAGCTCGTGACCACCAAATATGGAGGATGCGGAAAGGTCACGGAATGACCACCGCATATCCTTGGAGCAATATGGCCTTAGTTGCTAATGCTCTTAAAAACCAAATAACAACAGCAACAACAACATGCCTGTATACAACTCCCCTTATAGCTGCAAGCCAGGAGTTGGACTTGGAGTATCATTGTGTAAAAAGGTTTTTGTCAAGCACCAGTTTGATGTCTGACTAGTACGGGTATATATAATTCTATCATGGTAGTGTATGTTACAACTTATTTAGCATTTCTTCTTTAAAAAAAAATGAGGTCTGAGAATCATGTTGGCTGTAAAATCACATTACACTGTCTTTCTCATCATGAAGGGATAAAGCAATTTCAGAGTAGAGACTTCATTTTGCCAAAGAAATGATATAATTTCAGATTTTATGTCTTTGGACAGGGTGAAATATAATTTATTAGTTCAGATGTTTGTTGACCATTGCTTATCTCCACTTTCAAATAAAGAAAGAGCAGCACAAACTTGAGATATAAGGGAAAATCACTATCAGAGATCTTGTTATGGGCTTATTCAGTGTTACCCAAATAACTTTTTATTCAGTGATAACATGCACCACTAATGAGATACTGCCATGGGAGGGGGGGATGTTTGGATTTATAAAAATATAAATGTTTATATTTATAGATGTAGATTCTATTCATTTACTGACATGTGCATTCAGATTTGAACCTGGCCTGTACTATCCTCCAACATCTGTTGGGATACTAAATAAAACAAAAAATCTGGTTAGGAAACATGAATTTTTAATAATGATTTTAAACATAAAATTGGCATTGGAAATTATATTCACAGTTCTCATAGAATCCTACATTCAAGGATTTTACATTGAACAAAGTTCCATTGTTGCATCTCACAGATGCATCTGTGCCAAGTATTTATTTTACGATAACTAACATTGTTAATATGTCTTTTACAGTAAGTGTCTTTTACAGTTCCACTGGCCTAAAAAGAAACAAGTTCACAAAATTTAGGTGTTAGAATACATGAGCCATGTAATCCCCCAGCCCAAGTCCAGTTCGTCAAACTAGACTTGGGCTGGGGGATAAGAGGTACACTGAATACATATTTTGGCCATATTTTGGCAAAATATATGAATATATATATTTTGCTGAATGTCCAAGTGTTAAAAGCAATATTCAGCCAAAGCCAAATGTCACCATCATAGAATAAATCTGAAATTTTATGAATAAAAATTAATTATTATTACAAGTTTATTATTAAAAATCTTAGTAGCCAAATTTTATAGTAACTGACTAAGGTAAAGACTTCCACTCCTGGACTTAAATATTTGGTTGATGGTGATGATGCAATTTTATTGAAGCAATCCTACAACCGGATCTTTGTGTACTGCTTGAAGAAGATGCTTTCTGAATATTTTCAAAAGCAGACTTAAGCTTATTGCCCTCACTTATATTTTTTATTTCTAATATTTTTGCATGCACTTGCTGCTTTACACAATCACTTGAGAAAAATTTGTCCTTAAACCATGGATCTAGAAATGTGGCAATGGAGCAATGTAATTGACTTTCAAGATAAAATTGTCTCTGAATTCTGCCTCTCAGCTTTCATTGCATGCACACCAATTTCAACATCTTCTGTGGAGTAGAATGATAGGAGGAACTTTACAACAGGTCTCATGTAAGAAATACTTGCCCTCTCAAGGTAGCCATCAGTTTGGTTACTTTTTCAGTGGGTTCCAGCAAACAAACTGCTTTCTCTGAAAGAAACCATTAGTTGTTAGCAAGTTCAGCTGTGTTGGTATTGTTATCTGCAGAGTTCAGTATTAAGGCTTTCTTTTGCTCAAGCAGCCTTTTTAACATGTAATATTCACTATTCCATCTTGTTTGAACGTCTTGTATTGTGACAAGGCAGTTCCAAAATCTCTTGTATGTTATGTAGAAAGTGGCCCACTGTCTTTCTGCTTGCAGCCATTAATTCTGTTATTACATTGTGCTCTAATTACTTTCTGAACACACACAACTGAAGGGTGTGAACAAAACATTGTATGCTGTGATTTTTGGCTCACTCATATTCTTTACCATGTTTGTTCCCTTGTCAATGACACTTGCATGATACTGTTCTTTACTGTTTTTCCATTCTATAAATTTTTCTTCAAATAGGTTTGCTATGTTAGCTGTATGATACCCAGAAATCTCTCAACAAGCAAGTAAAGTAGAAGCATAGTTGAATTCATCATTAATCCACCATGCTGTCAAGCTTAAAAAAAGACTTTTGGTTGTTTCTGCATGTCCAAATATCTGATGTACAAGATACAGAAGTAGTATATTTAATAATATCACTAACTTTTTTGTGCACAGCAGAATATAATTCAGGAAAAAGTTTTTCAATAACATGTTTTATAGAAGGAACTTTGTATCTAGGATTATTAGCTTAGGAAAATCTCAAAAATCCTTTGTCTTCAACTAAAAATGGTTGGCAGTCTATAGCAATCATTTTGACAAGTTTCTTATCTAAATTTTTAGCTTCAACAGACTCAAAACTATAAGAAATTGTCTTCTTAAAGCATTCCTGTTGTCTGTTGCTTCAAAGTTTGATTAGTGGGAACAGAATGTGTTTTGAGTACCTCATCTTTCTCTAACACTTTCTTCACATTCTTTATATTCTTTATGTCTGGATTGAAGATGATTTATCATGGATATTGTACATGATTTTGGAGTTTTTCCTCCTTGTGAAATTTTGAGGTGGGAAAGTTGATATTCTGCTTTTAATTCATCCCCACAAGATGCGAAGAATTCCCAAATAGGACTTTTTCTTGAAAGACTCATGACCTAAATGGAATTAAATAACTAAAAATTAAATACAGTTCTTTATTTTGTTTAAGGTTATTTTGTTTAATGTTATGAATGCTAGTATGCCAAACAGTTCTACAAAGATTAGAATTATGATATTATCTAATATCTCTTATTATGTCTTTTATTATTATTTAAATTTTTATGAACATTTGATGGCTCAAAAAAAGGATATAATGTTCTTTCTAAAGTTATCTAGATAATGCACTTTCTCATAATATTCATATTAACTGTCAATATATTCCCCTCTTTATTTAACGGCGCCTCCATAGCCAGGTGGGCAGGAGCAGCAGTGCATAGCACATGCTTCTTGATCAGACCGGGGTTCGAGCCTGTGACCTCCAAATACGGAGGATGCAGAAAGGTCAGGGAATGACCACCGCATATCCCTGGAGCAATATGTGCTAATGCTCCTAAAAACCAGATAACAATATTTATTTAACTATTTGAAAGTTCTTAATAATGTTTTTGTACATAAAATTAAGAGCTTCCACAATCATCATTAATTATTGCAGCATTTTACTCTTGCAATAATTATACAGTTACACTGATGTATAACTGTATATAAATATACAGTTATTTATATACATACAAATATATAATATTTATATACAAATATTAAGACCTGCTAGTTAATGCAAATATTAACTAGCAGGTTCTTAAACAGGGGTTATCCCCTTGCTACAATAAACCAAATTAGGGTACAGGCTAAGGATAGGATACAAAATACTACACCAACCAACAATAGTAATATAAAAAAATACTTTATTTCTGCCCCATATGTTGAACAGTGGCACAAACAGCTTAATAGATTCTTTAAAGATACCGAATTTAAAATTGTGGCCAGGCCATACGGAAATTACACATTATACTGAACAATCGCTTGGTTCTTTCCGCGTTCGCAACACAAATTAATGACCTGGTATACAACATTTCTTGCGGTGATTGCGACTCGTCTTACCAAGGCTCAACGTGTTTTTCTCTGAATATTCTTGTAAATCAACATGAAGCCTCAGTTCGTGCTTCTCTTTCAGTGTCAGAATTAGCCTTTCATGCCATTAACAAAAAACATACTTTTTTATTTAACGAGGCCAAAATACTTAATGTCCAATGTAATTATATGTGACTATTAATTGCAGAAACCATAGAAATTTCCTGAAAGAGGCCTCTGAGGTCGGGAAAACTCATGTCTAAAAAATATATAAATTCATACACCGACCATTGAATAAAATTTAAAATTTTAATATGACTACAATTTAATTATTGTAGTCATATTAAAATTTTAAATTTTATTCAATGGTCGGTGTATGAATTTATATATTTTTTAGACCATAGAAATTAAATTACACGAGAATTCTGTTAATGTTCGTCAGCCATATTTGATCTCCGATGCGTGGACCTTTATGCGCGAAGACAAATGATCACTATTTAAGTTTCATGATCAACCCTATTCGGTAATTTTCATTCCTGTGATCACGACATATGGTTGAAAAGTGTTGTCAGCTTCAGGAAGGAAAATTGTTTTGAATATTTTCGTTAGATTCTTTTTAATATTTTTAATTGTGTTAAATTGGTTTTTAATTATTTGTTACTCTATGTAAGTTTTTCGATTTTTTTCGTTTTAATTTATGGAGAGTATCATATGGAAGTGTTCTATGTACTATATTGAGATAATCTCCTCTTATTATTTTACAAATATTAATATCAACATAGAATGTATTGAGCATTACAGCTCTGATTCATACTATATAAATATTGATGTGTGTAAAACTGGGATATAAAACCACATCTAACTCTAAACACCATATGTGAAATATACACTGTATTTAATCTGGAAACACGTTGAATAAGAGTTTTTTTTTCATGTTATAATAATAATTTTGATGTCATGTTTATATTTTTCAGTTTTGTGTTATCCTGGGGATTTTAATTATTCCATTCTGTTTCATTATTGTGTGGGAGATGACTCACTCTTTGACAGCTGCTGTTATTAGTGGTTTTCTAATCATATTTGGTAAGTGAGAAAAACTTATTTAAAAAAATAGTCTAGTGTAATCTAGCACTTATTTATTCTATTTTGTTTGATTGCTAATTTCACATATTTCAGAGACAGGAGAAACATACTTGCTTTTTTAAATAATTACAATATTTTTAATTCATTTCAAATTTATTTCATTATCATGTACACTTTTTTTACTAAAATATTTACTCTAAGCACTCTGGTGTGCATCTTATAAAATAATTTGTACTTTGGTGTACAGAGCTGCTCTTTAAAGCTGTGCTTTATAATAGTGACAAATGATGCAAGAAAGCAAGCTTATACAGCATCAGCAAAAAAAAAAAACAAAAAAAAACCCAACTTACCATATCACCTGTCCACCAAATTTTGTCTATTTCTTCCTTGAATTTATTCAATTCTTCAAACTACCTAAACAAAACCAGATGGAAGTTTGTTTCAATTAACCACTGGTTGAATACAAACTTCTATATATCTATCCTGCAACCAGCCTTTTTCAGTTTAAATTTATGCCCCCTCATATGTATAATCTGAGCAAGAGGAAGGAATCCATCAGCAATTGAGTTTACTCAATCCATTTAAAGCTTTAACCTCCTCAGTTAAATCTCCTTGTAGGTGTCTAGTCTCTTGGTACTGAAATTTGCAGAACTGATGCCTTTCCTTTTAAGAGTGTCATTTTGTTCCCCTTACCAATCTTGTTACTCTTCTCTGCACCCATTCCAGTAGATCCACATCCTTCCCAAATGAGGCTTCCAGACCTGTATGCCATACTCAAGACTTGGATTAACCATTGCCTTATACAACAGGATAATCATCTCCTTATCCCTACTGTCAAAATTCCAGTATACCATTAACAAAACCTTATGAGCTGTCCTAGAAACCTGTCTGTACTGCTCAGAGACCTTCATATCCGACTGTACAATT
The DNA here is from genome assembly GCF_048544385.1 of Mastigoproctus giganteus. NCBI lineage: Eukaryota > Metazoa > Arthropoda > Arachnida > Uropygi > Thelyphonidae > Mastigoproctus > Mastigoproctus giganteus. The sequence continues at coordinate 214,174,220 of NC_143580.1, read as the reverse complement.
ATCCCTAGGTCTTTTTCATTCTCTGCTACCCTGAGTTGGATACATAGAGTGGGTATATCAATCTGGAATTACTTCTAGACATATGAAGTACCTTGCATTTGTCAATGTTAAGCTTCAATTGCTACTTCTTAGCCCATCTGCCAAATTTTTCTAGATCTTTTTTAGTAGCATATACTGTTATTGTCATTTACAACCCTGCCATGCTTTATATCATATGCAAACTTAGACATTATGCCTTTATCGATATCTTTAAATATTGAAAATAACAACATGGCTATACTGAACCTTGGGGAACTCCAGGATTCAGTGCCGGTTATAGCATTAGCATTAGTAGAGGCATATGATGCAAGAAAGCAAGCTTATTCAGCATCAGCCAAAAAAAAAAAAAAAACAACCACTACTCCCATTTCACCCCTCCGTTCGTTCGAAACACCTGTCCAGCTGAGCCTTAAATTTGTTTAGGCTATCAATCAACTTCAACAACAAGCGATGGGAGTCTGTTCCACAAACCACTGCCTGCTGGCTAAAGGCAAATTTCCACATATCTATCCGACATCCGTCCTTCCTCAATTTGAATTTATGCCCTCTCAGGTGATTATTCTGAGCAAGAGGAAGAATCCCATCGGCATTGAGCATGCTCAAGCCATTCAAAGCCTTATACACCTCTATCAGATCACCTCACCGATGCCTAGTCTCCAGGCTCTGTAATTTGCAAAACTTAAGCCTTTCTTCGTAAGAGCAACCCTTTGTTCTATTCACTAATCTTGTTGCCCTTCTCTGTACTCGTTCCAGCAGCTCTACATCCTTCTTGAAATGAGGCCTCCAGACCTGTATACAGTACTCAAGGTGTGGCCTGACCAATGCCTTATACAAGGGAATAATCACATCCCTGTCCCTGCTAGAAAAATTCCTGTATATCATTGACAAGACACCATGAGCTACTCTTGCAGCTCGTCTGCACTGCTCAGAGAACTTCATATCTGCCTGCACAATTACCCCCAGGTCCTTTTCATTCTCTGCCACTGTCAGCGTAGTACCACAGAGTTGATACGTTGATCTGGGGTTACTGTTTCCCATATGTAGTACTTTACATTTGTCAATGTTAAACTTCATTTGCCACCTCTCAGCCCATCTGCTCAACCTTTCCAGATCCTGTTGCAGCAGCATAGTATCAGTAGTGTCCTTAACAACCCTGCCAACCTTGGTATCGTCTGCAAACTTGGACATTAAGCCTGATACACCATCATCAATATCATTTATAAATACAGAAAACAACAATGGACCCAACACTGAACCCTGAGGAACTCCACTAATAACATTAGTCCACGTTGAGCAGTGTCCATTGATTACCACTCTCTGTCTTCTGCCACTCAACCATCCCTTTATCCATAGCAGCAATTTGCCTCCAATGCCACACTTCTCCAATTTGTGCAGCAGTCTTCCATGCGCAACAGTATCAAAAGCCTTTCTAAGATCCAAATATATAATATCAAAGTTATTCCCTGCATCCAGTTCTTTTGTGACTACATCATAGTATCCAATCAAATTGGTCAGACAAGACCTGCCCTTAACAAAACCATGCTGTGTCTGAGCTATAACTGAATTCTTGTCCAGATGATCCTGCAGTGCTTCTTTAACCAGTGCCTCCATTAATTTTCCTGGAACAGAAGTTAAACTAACTGGTCTGTAATTACTCGTGTCACCCTTCCATCCTCCTTTGTGAATTGGGGTTACATTTGCGCATCTCCAGTCCATGGGTACCTCCCCTGAGTCCAAAGAAGCTCTCATAATTATGGCTAGGGGTTTGCTTACTTCCTTTGCTGCCTCCTTTAATATAACTGGATAGATCACATCCACCCCGGGTGCCTTTTTTATGTTATAAGATATATTTTTATGTTATAAGAGTGATAGTTCAGTTATGAGATTAGTACAAGAATTGCAGTGCCAGTGATAACACTCTGTTTTCTCCCACTCAACTGTTTTATTCAAAGCTGTAACTTTCCCTCAATGCCACAACACTCTAATTTGTGTAGCAGTCCTTTATGTGTAACCATATCAAAAGCTTTTCTGAAACCTAAGTTTATGATGTCAAAATTATTTTTTGCATCCAGTTCCCTTATAGCAAGCACTGTACTGAATGGACTTCTTCAAATGACAAATTGATCCCAACAAGCAAAATATAGAGGAAAACTGAATTTGAATAGTTTTCTCTTTTTTTATTTATTTCAGCATTTTTGTGGTGGAAATGGGGTGCCAAACTTTTCCACCACAGAGATGTGGCATCACCTTGCCAAGAATATCACGAACAAAACATGACTCCATATGATATGTCTAGTATCATTGCCGCATACAGTGTGGTTAATCTGTTATTCTGTTGACTTCATCAATTCATACTGTATGTGTTTCAGATGTTGGTGTGCTTGGTCAGCTGCTGAATTTAGCATTAGTAATTTATTGATTGTATTGTCTATACCACTTATTCATATATTGAGATTTTATCGCTGCTTCAGTATAAATTTGGATTGTTATTGTTGTTGTTATTTGGTTTTTAGGAGCATTAGCAACTAAGGCCATATTGCTCCGGGATATGCGGTGGTCGTTCCCTGACCTTTTCGCATCCTCCATATTTGATGGTGACGGGCTCGAACCCCGGTCTAATCAAGAAGCATGTGCTACGCACTGCTGCTCCTTCCCACCTGGCTACGGAGGCGCCTAAATTTGGATAATTTGGCGATGAATTTCTTCTGCTGGAATAAGTTTCTATAAAAAAATCAAATAAGTCCACAGATTTCCATCCAGGGATCAACTTTATAAGCTGATTTCCATTTTAAACTGCTAATAAGGATGACACATGCCCTCTGTTGTATCAACTTGGAGGTTATATCAGAGAGCAAACATAAAACTATAACATTTAAATATTAATGTTTAAAAAGTGCTATTTATTTTATTTATGATAGTAACTAGAAGGCTCTCTGACTGTAATTATAACAATATTAATTTTTAATACTTTACAACAATATGATGATTTCTGTTAATTTCCTTAATTTCTGTTAACCCTTGTATTTGTGCAGTTATTAATAAAAGTTTCTATCATCATCCAGATGATGCTAAGTTAATAATACCAATGAGATTTGTTATAATCATATTAACCCTTTTTTTTTATCATGTGCCTGTTACTGGAGTGAATTTTATTGAGGAATTTGTAAGTTTGTAAAATTAAGAAACTATGTACATAATTGCCTTTAAATATATATTAATTGTTTTATTTTGTCTTTAAAGCGGAACTTTTGTCAAAAATAAAATGAAAATCAAAATTTAATTAAAAAATGGAAAAAAAAAAATTAAAAACTTGTCTTCATTTATTATTATTATTATTTTTTTGCAATAATATCCTCTACATTTATAACAGTATTATTTGATTCAGTTTCATCAACTTCTGGATTCTGAATTCCAGAGAATTTCTTCAATTTCTATAATGTCCACTCTTGTATGCCTACATTGTCTTGAATCTTGTTGAAAGGATACACCCTTCTATGTCAGTTATTATTAATTTGAAAATAGCTACTATTACTTGTTAAACACAGTTGATAGATGACAGTTTATCTCTGCAGAATTTCAAAATAATCTATACATATATATATATATTCAAGCAGTTTGCTGATTCTGCATTGAAATTACCTTAAACATATATATATATAAGAGACCAAAGGAGTATTACTGTGTGTGTGTATATATATACACACACACAGTAATACTCCTTTGGTCTCTTATTGTGAAAAAATGTATGTATATACATGCATACTCAAAGAAGGATATAAAATACTTATTATTTTTATTTTTTTAAAGTTTTATGATTTCTATGTTAATGCAGTAAAAATTTCAAATTTTATATGAAAGTAGTATAATATGTTAGTTTCAAGAGAAAAGTCTGGATTTAAAAATCTTAAGTTCTCACACTAAAAATTTGGAAACTTATTCTATTACCTACCAACCTCCAAATTTTAAAAACTTGGAAGTTGGCAGGTTTTCAGTTAATATAACTGAATATTATAGTAATTATAATGTTATGATATTTTTACAATAGGTTTTTTTTTTTGAAAACTGCCTGATTATATTTTTTTACAGATGTTGGGATACTAACATTATCTCAGTACATTCTTCTGGATCCAATGCTCATGTTCTTCATTATTGGTTCTGTACTTGGTATAGTCAAATTTTGTTCCCAGTCTTCCAGGTAAGTTAATTGACTGTTTAATGATTTCTGTATGTATTTTGACCTTCTCACTTAAGTAGATCAGATCAAGATTTAAACACACCTGGGGGGGAGAGGGAGAGAGAGGGGGAGAGAGAGAGAGAGAGAGAGAGAGAGAGAGAGAGAGAGAGAGAGAGAGAGAGAGAGAGAGAGAGAGAGAGAGAGACTAACATCAAACTGGTATTACAGTGTCCTACTAGTTTTAGATTCATTGAAATGACATTCAGAGTTTTTTAAAATATTTCAAGTGGAAATACATTGATCTGAGAAGAATTTCTTAAAATTCTGAAGTTGCTAAGTGCCCCCTGTTGAAGAGAACAGCTGACAGTTCAGAAAAGCCATGGTGAACATCACCCATCTCTGCAATACACTCCCACTTGTGTGAAGAAGCCTGTGTTCAAATCCTTTTGGAGATAGAGAAATTCTTAAAAGCTTCTTCAAGTGAGATGGCAGTTAACTGATATCAGTTGAAGGAATTTTTAGGCTGTGTAATACAAATTGGACTGCAAATACACTTATACAATCATAATACATGATAAAAAAAAAAAAAGATCACAGATAATATTATGTGACACAATAATATGATGAAAATAATATGATAATAAATGATGAAATTACTTATGCATTAAGAATCCCCTCCCCCAAAACAACACCCCCCCTTATGGAAGCATTTTGTATACATTAAGTCCATAATTGTATTGTTCTAGTAGAATGCCTATAAAGGTGACACGATGTTATCCTACAGGTCAAGTAGACTCTTGACCTGTAGGACTTGTGGCAGGTCTTCAATTTCAGTGACCTATAGTCAATATAACAAAGAATTAGCATTTGGGAAACATGCTAGCCACAATGTGAAAAGTTTCTGAAAATAATACAGAATAAGTCAAAAGCAGCTAGTTTGTGTGTTAGTCTCTCCATTCCAGAGATAAGAAATGGGTCATTTCTCATCTTCCCAGTTCTTTGTTAGCTGACAATGCTGCATTGGTTCATTATACTCATTGTTTCAAATCCACCTTATTATGCACTTTTATGCCATACAAAATGTTCCCCCAGTTCCATAACTAGAAGTCCTAAAGGTTCTTGTCTGATTTATATGCTAGCAGTAGATGTTGGCCTGACACATAGAAGAGTGGTCAAGTCAAGTGTAAAAGTGCAGTATTGCACATATGCTTGAGTGGACCGTGGTTCAAGCCGATGTGACTGCTAATTGCTGTTAATGATTATATTCATTGTCAAAATAATTGTAAACTCCTGGAGCTATTTGGTTGTGCCAGAGTATGAACAAGAATATGTATGTGTGTGAATGTGTATATATACACATATATATATATATTTTTACTTTGCATCCAGTCTGTCATTGCAGGACGTGCTGGTTTATACACATGCTTGACTGAAGTTGGCAGTGCCCTATTATGTACAAATTTCATGTGGTTAGTGGAACCTATCTTAGGAGATGGTTAGTATTGTGAGGAGGAACTGTATGTATCACCTGCAAAAGCAGGTAGACAGCATGCAGATACTTGATCAGGATGACCAACCACACAATTTATTGGGAATTGCCATTGGAATCTCATAGCACATATCTTTTGTTAGTTCCTTCCGTAATCAAGCTTGTTGATTATTAAAGTCTTAGGATTCCTTAAGTGAACCATGCTTTTTTATCACGAATTGGATTCCTAATCAGAAAGCTGTGGTGGGTATGGCTATGTCTACATCCTTTAGCATTAGCATTAGTAGAGGCATATGATGCAAGAAAGCAAGCTTATGTAGCATCAGCCAAAAAAAAAAAAAAAAAAAAAAAACCCTCCATTCATTCTAAATACTTGTCCAGCTCAGTCTTAAATTTATTTAGACTGTTAACTTCCAACAAAAGATGGAAGCCTGTTTCACCAATCAACTACCTGCTGGCTAAAGGCAAATTTCTGCACCTCTATTCTACAACTATCTTTCCTCAGTTTGAAACTGTGACCCCTCAGGTTGTTAGTCTGAGCAAGAGGAAGAATCCCATCAGCATTCAGCTTGTTCAATCCATTCAAGGCCTTATACACCTCAATCAGATCACCCCCGCAGGTGCCTACTCTCCAGGCGCTGCAGTTTGCAGAACTTAAGCCTTTCTTGGTAAGAGTACCCCTTTGTTCCCCTCACCAATCTTGTTGCCCTTCTTTGTACTCGTTTAGCAACTATACATCCTTCCTAAAATGAGGTCTCCAGACCTGTACACAGTACTCTAGGTGTGGCCTGACTATTGCCTAACGTATAACGGGATCACCTTTTGTGCCTTTAAAAAAAGATATCTGCTCTACAACATCGTCAACTTTTGCCCCTGGCAGACATACCCCTGTTCCTGTTCCACCTATCCTTCTTGCAGTATATTCCTCGTCTCCCTGACAATAGAGTCACCAACAATAACTAGTTCCTTTGGGACCAGCACGTTCTGCCTTGGAGATTGCCTCTGTTTTGCCTGATGCACAGGAGTGAGTTCTGTCGTTGAGCTCAGCAGCTGAGAGCTTAATGGGGCCTTCATATTAATTTCTTTGAGGGCATTTACCCTACATCTCAAGCTCTCGTAGATGCCCATCAGAACGCTGAGTTGGAGCCTAATTTCTTGACACTCTAGACACCTAGCACACACAAAAGCATCTTCCTTGGCTAGATCATGTCCTGTTTTAGAAAGGTTGGCAAGCATATCACATTTTGCACATTTTGAGACTCTGATGTGTTGGAGAACCGTCCCCTTCGTTTCTCCCCCAAATCACAGCACTCTCACTAGTCTGTGATCTTTGCTTCGCAGCTCTAGTCTGGGTCATGATTTCCATTTAAATACAATTTAATTAACAATGAATTTTAATAAGATTAATATTATTTTTGATTAATTGATAATACTGTAATAAGCTAACAGATTCCTAATACCACTGTATTAGTATTATGCTATCTAGTTTTACTTTATACCTTATGCTATCATTTCGAAATATATATACGTTAAGCTATTTCTTATCGACTACAATGTGGTGGCTAGGTCAACAATATAGGTGCCAACACCGGGAGTTGTAACTTCCAAAAATCGCTGGTTAAATTCAAAATAAGAAGCTAATGAACACTACTAAACCTATTTAATATCTCTGTAAAACACAAAGTACTATGTTAATTAACGAAGAATACGGTAAAAATTTAAAAATACTTATCCTTTTACAGCAGCCAAAAATCCACCGACTCTTTGACATGATAGCATTAGCATTAGTTGAGGCATATAATGCAAGAAAGCAAGCTTATACAGCATCAGCCAAAAGAAAACTCTTCCCATTTTGCCCATCCGGTCATTCCAAATGTTTGTCTAGTTCAGCCTTAGATTTATTTTAGCTATCAACTTTCACGATGACAAAGGGAAGTCTGTTCCAGCAATCAACTACCCGCTGGCTAAAGGCAAACTTCTGCCCATCTATTCTACAGCTGTCTTTCCTCAATTTGAATCTATGCCCCCTCATAATCTGAGCAAGCTGAAGTATCCTGTCAGCATTGAGCTTGCTGAAACCATTCAAAGCCTTATACACCTCAATCAGATCACCTCACAGGTGCCTAGTCTCCAGATGCTGCAACTTGCACAACTTAAGCCTTTCTTTTTAAGTGCACCGCTTTGTTCCTCTCACCAATCTTGTTGTCCTTCTCTGTACTAGCAACTCTACAGCCTTCCTTAAAATAGGCCTCCAGACCTGTACACAGTACTCAAGGTGTGGCCTGACCTTGAGTACTGCCTTATACAAAGGGATAATCACCCCCTTCTTTCTGCTATCAAAATTCCTGTGTATCATTGACAAAACTCCATGACCTGCTCTGCAGCTCATCTGCACTGCTCAGAGAACTTCATATAGGTATGTGATTCTTATAGTTCTGCTACAGAAAATTAGGACATTGCTGTGTGTGCTGCTTGTTTGCCTGTGAAGGTATTTGGATTGCCGTTCATGCAGTTTAGGATCCTAACATAACTAGAAACTGTAGTATAATTCTTACAAAAAATATACATAGCTAATATCGTTTCATTGCCATGATGTTGTCCAAGGATCAGATACACATCAACTCCTTGAATGTGTATGCCATTTTTGCTCTTTAAAATCTTAGACAATAGTAGTTTAGAGGAGTAAGGTATAACACATACACTGATGAGCCAAAACATTATGACCACCTACCTAATATGATGTTGGTCCTCCACGTGCAGCCAAAACAGCTCGTACCTGGTGAGGCATGGACGCTACAATATTTCTAAATGAGTCTTGTGGTATCTGGTACCAACATGTAACCAGCAGGTCCTTTAACTCCTGTAAGGTCCGTGGTTGAGATGCCACAGGTCAGAGTTGCTGTTCCAACACAAACCACAAATGCTCAATGGGATTGATGTCTGGGTAATTTGGAGGCCAGGACGATACCTGGAAGTATTCCTCATGTTCTGCAAGCTAGTCTCGAACAATCCAGGCTGTGTGGCATGGTGCATTATCCTGCTGAAAGACGGCACCGCCAGAGGGGAAGACCATTGCCATGAAAGGGTGTACCTGTCAGCAATGATGTTTAGGTAGGTGGTAGACGTCAGAGTGCCTGGCACATGGATGACTGGACCCAGAGTATCCCAACAGAACATCGCCCAAAGCATGACACCGCCGCCACAGGCTTGTTTTCTTCCCACGGTGCATTCAGGCGCCATCACTTCCCCAAGTAAATGACGCACAAGTACCCGGCTGTCCACATGGTACAACAGGAAACGTGATTCATCGGATCAGACAACCTTCTTCCAATCACTCAAGGTCCAGTTTCAATGCGCCCGTGCCCATTGTAGGCACTGTCGCTGGTGAACCATGGCTAGCATGGGCACTCGGAGCTGTCTGTGGCTACGCAGCCCCATTTTCAGCAGGGTTTGGTGTACTGTGTGTTGTGACATGTTGTGACACATTACTCTCGTCACCAGCATTCCAATTACCAGCGAGTTGCACCACAGTCACCCTTCTGTTGCCACGTACTATCCAGGAGAGCTTTCACTCACCTCGAGCATTGATGAGCTGTGGTTGCCCAACACCTCGCCAGCAGTTCGTGGATTTTCTCTCCTCGGACCACTTTTGGTAGGTGTTAACCACAGCTGACCATGAGCACCCACAGGCTGTGCCATTTCTGATATGCTCTGACCCAGTCGTCTGGCCATTTACAATTTGGTCTTGGTCAAACTCGCTTAAGTCCACTGCCTTTCCCATATGAAGAACAAGAGTAACGCTGATTAATGGAGCTCAGTATCAGGTGTTTTTTATACTGTGTTCCATTCCGCGCACGCGCCATAGTTCTCCTGCAGTTGCTTCAATTTGCATAATGACTTGCTGGTCATAATGTTTTGGCTCATCAGTGTATAAGTTATAAATTTGAGGAATAAAGTATATATTTCTTTTTATTTTATATATAAAGTGCTTTATTTTATTTTTTCTGAATATCCTATCCTAAAAGAGTTCTCTTGAAAACTGGTTGTATTATTATTAGCTTCTCACTTTCAGAAAGATGTTTTTAGTTATTTATTTTGAAAACTGATATCTAACCTTTGTAGTACAATGCCCAAGCAATTTGTGAAGTAGGGATGGTGTTAGTGTGAAAAAGGTAGCTAACTGAAACTTCAGTTTCATTTCTTTTAGAAACTGTGTGGTCAGGCTTTTAGAAGTTACTTACCAAAGAAACTTTTAAAAGTATGATCTAAAAGTATGGATAGTGTGGAAAAGTGAACTGAGGGCCAAAACTAGTTTTGAAATAAAGTAATTGATTCTTCTATTCATAAAGTTTTAAATTGTTCTGTTATTGAGCTTGTGTTTATTTATTTATTTTTTAGCTTTAGTAAGTTTAGCAAGTCCTTCCCATATTTTTCTTGGGGGGGGGTGGTCACCAGTTCACCTGAAATAATAATAATAAAAAAAAAAGTCTTGTTGACATAATGACATAAAAATAAATGTAAACTAATATTATTAGACTACAATACTAGCCTTTTAACATTAAATGCTCTTTCATTTTTTTGTTTCTCTTTGCTGCTGTTGTCCCTTAGAATGATTGGACCCTACGATGTAGTTACATTAGCTGTGGTAATGTGTATATTCTTTTGCACATCTTCCTGAAAAATGCTTAATTAAAGAGTGCAAATGAACTTGTATTATTTATTTATGTAATTTAAGGAGCTGCTTATTTATTATTATTATTTTTTTAAAATTAGCTACTGCTATTCTGAAAAGTAAATAATAGGAAAAAAATTAGTGTGTATAATTTAAAGATAATCAATTTATTCATTTTTATTTTATATTTCTGATGATAAAATAAAAATGAATAAATTCAATAGTTCAGTAATGTTCAGTTTTGCTGTTGAGATGGCTAATTTACAGCCTAGCTTATAAATAAGTCTGTCCATTGTATAGATTATTATAAGTTGGGAAAAGTTATTCAGGGTCAGTTAATATTTAGGAAAGCAGGCAATGTTACTTGTCAGACGTTTGATTTAAACATTTTTCACAAAAAAATTATGAATTATTTTTTATAATTAATTAAGGTACTAATTAAATGATACGAAACAGTTACTTTTAGAATTGTTTATTTTTTTTTTAGGACTGTTTCCTAAAATAGTAGTCTCCTAAGTTGGATGTGTGTTTAGTGCATGTTGGGAGATTAGTATTAGTAATGGCCGCATGGTGCAAGAAAGCCTATGGCTTATGTTGCACCAGCCAAAAAAAAAAAAAAAACCCCGAATAAAACAATGATATATAAAAAAATAATAATAATAATTAATAGAAGAAAAGGAAATTAAACCTATCATCCTATATGTTTCCCTCATCCGAAGGTACTATCCAGATGACCTTTGAATTTCCCCAAACTGTCAGCCTCTGCCACCCATGTAGGCAACGTATTCCAGTAATTTATAACTCGATGGCTAAAATAAAACTTCCTGCAGTCCAGTCTAAACATTTCCCCCCATAACTTGAATTTATATCCCCTAGTTCTAGCATCATTTATAATCTTGAAAATTTCGTCCTCATTCATTTTACTGATGCCTCTCACAGCCTTAAACACCTCAATCAAATCTCCTCTAAGGTGTCTAGTTTCCAAACTCTGCAACCCACATATTCGAAGTCTTTCTTCATAAGGACTCCCTTTTTCAGATCTCACCAGGCGAGTTACCCATCTTTGCACCCTTTCGAGAAGCTTGATGTTTTTCTTTAGGTGCGGTCTCCATACTTGAACACAGTATTCCAAGTGTGGTCTAACAAAAGCCTTATATAATGGGATTATCACGTCCTTATCTCTACTTGCAAAAGTTCGATAGATCATCGATAGGACACCATGGGCCTTCCTTGCAACCTGTTTACAATGCCCAGAGAATTTCATGTCTGACCGTATCGTAACACCCAAGTCCCTTTCCTCCAGTACTGGGTTTAGTTGAACTCCACCAAGTGAATAAGTTATTTTGGGATTACTGTTTCCCAGGTGTAATACCTTACACTTTGTTGGATTAAAGCATAGCTGCCATTTTTCTGACCATTCCTAAAGTCTATCTAGGTCTCTCTGAAGAAGCTTAGCATGACAGTGATCATTAACTACTCTTCCAATTTTAACATCATCTGCAAATTTAGACATCATACCCTCTATCCCTTCATCGATGTCGTTTATGAAAATTAAAAACAACAGTGGTCCTAATACTGATCCTTGGGGAACCCCACTTCTTACATCAACCCAATCTGAGGAATAGCCATTTATAACAACCCTCTGCCTCCTGCCCTGAAGCCATCCTGCTATCCATCTAAGGATTTTCCCAGTGACTCCAACCTGTTCCAGCTTATAAAGCAACCGGTCATGTGGGACTGAGTCAAAAGCTTTGCTGAAATCTAAATAAACAATGTCAAAATTATTCCCTAAATCCAGCTTGTGTGTGACCCTTTCAAAATAGCGAACCAGATTTTCTAAACATGATTTTCCCTTTACAAAACCATGCAGAGTATCCTTGAGAATTTCAATTCTATCCAAATGATCCTGAATTCCACCCTCGATCATCGCCTCCATGATTTTCCCTACCACTGAAGTCAGACTGACAGGTCGATAATTTCCCACTTCACTTTTAGAGCCACCCTTATGTATGGGAGATACATTGGCACTTTTCCAATCCAACGGAATCTCCCCAGAGTCTAGTGATGCTCGCATAATTAGCCTTAATGGTTCAATGCACTCACTTACTGCCTTCCTTAAGATTATAGGGTATATTCCATCAACTCCGGGAGCCTTACTGGCCTGTAGGCTCGAAAGTTTTTTCATTAAATAATCTTGCGAAATTTCACTATCATTAATTACATATTTTTCAACTTCGCTCCCACAATTTCCCATTGCCACAAAAGGTTTTTAATTTGTAAATATCGATGCAAAATAACTGTTGAGTTCATCTGAAATGGCAGCTGGTGTATTTAATACTATCCCCTTTCCCTTATATAAAGGTCTGATCTGATTTGTCCTGCTCTTCTTGGCATTTATATATGTGAAGAATTCCTTATCCCCCTCTTTGCTCTGTTTGCTAGTGATTTCTCATAAACTGCCTTTGCCTATCGAACCTTTTCTGTGGCTCTATTACAGATAATTTTGTAGCTGTTATAGGCTTCAGTACTTTTTATTGCTCTGTAACCTTTCCATGCCACCTTTTTCTGCTCAAGTAATGTGCCACTTCACTATTCATCCAACTTGGAAACCTCCTCGTGGAGTATTTTTTTAATGGTAAATATGCATTCAAGGCATCTGTGATTAATGTTTTAAAAGCATCCCACAGTTCAATTGTATTCATTCTCTGTGCGATATCTATCCAGTTAATAGAGGCCATGTAGTACCTTAAGGCATCGTAATTTCCTTTTCTAAAATTAAAACCCATTCCTTTGCCTTTTACTACTGCTACCTCTCTCATCATCATCTACTGTCAGCCCTGTTATGTCATCCTAGACCTCATCATCACGGGTGATGATGAGGTCTAAGATATTCTTTTCTCTAGTACTTTCCCTGACATGTTGATACAAATAACAATCATCTAGTTGATTTAAAAATTTTGTTCCCAATGTCGAGTTTCCTTCCCATTTACTCCAATCAATTAGAGGCAAATTGAAATCACCCATAATAAGACAGTGACGCTTACTTTCCCATTCCATTTGCATGTAGAGGCTTTCATCATAATCTTCACAATCACCTGGTCTTGAGATTACTCCTACTCGCATTATACCTTTGTTTCCAACTATCTCACACCATACAGATTCTATACTAGCATGTGAAACGTCTGAATCCGGGAAAGCTATCATCACACTCAGGCTGCTTCTGATAAGAAGCATTACCCCACCACCCTTTCTATCTACCCTATCCTTCCTAAATACATTATACAAGCCATACTGAAACTCATCATCTCCATTTTCCGGGTGGCACCATGTCTCCGTAAGCCCTATTATGTCTGCGTTACTTGTTTTAACCAGCAGTTTGAATTTGCTCATTTTATTGACGACACTTCTAACATTACTATATAAACAATTAAGACTTACTGTTCTTGTATATTTAACAACCCTAACACAACCCTTGAAGCTTTTTAGCTAACTTCCCTGGCATTAGCTACCCACTCACTTGAAACGTTTCTGCCCCCAGAACATCTAGATAATATGTCCAGTTGGGGTAACAGATAAGATCTCTTGAGGTATGTGTAAGAGTTACTTTGACCAATATCAGATAAACGCGTGTTTTACCACATCCCCCTCCCCCTAACTAGCAGTTTCCCTGAACCTTTAAGGTATCTTCAATAATACTGGCAAAAACTTTTGCACCACCTTTGTTTAAGTGTATCCCGTCTCTACAAAACAAATTCCTTCTACCTACAAGTGTGGGCCATGCTGATAGAAATTTCCCCGCTAAAGACTTGCAGAGTCCTTCAAGTCTTGAGTTAATCCACAAGGCTTTTAACATATAATCCCTCTTATCGTGTCTGGGCAGAATTGCAGATACATAGACATTGTGGCCTAGCTCGCGGCATTTCCTCAGCATGGTCCTGTATTTTTCCAACAAATTGTCAGATCATGTACGTTTAATGCCATTAGTCCCCACATGAATAATAATATCCTCTTTACCCCCCTTAAAATCCGACAATCTGTTGGTGACTTCATTAATAGTTGCTCCTGGCAGACATACCCTGATTCTATTCCACCTATCCTTATTACAAAAAATATTCCCCGTTTCCCTGACAATGAGTGTCTCCTAATAAAACAGTCCTTTTGAACCAGAGTAGTTTGCACTTGTTTTTTCTGTTTTAAGGCCTGAATCCAGCGTGCATCACTTGGTAGATTGCTGGAGTCTTGAGTCCCTGACGAGCTCCCAGATGCACTATTCTAAAGGGCAAGCACCCGTTTTTTTAGTGACTCAAATTGTTCCATCAGTGCACCAAATTGTAATTTAAGATGAGTGCACTCCTTACATCAATCACAAAGAAAAGAATCCCCAGGTGAGGTAGGATTAGTCACCAGGTCGACCTTGGAAAACATTCCACAGGTTCCGCAACGGATTAAATCATGACTCGCCCATAAATTGCCATCGGGTATTTCCACGTGAGTCACGATACCCTGTGACATGTTTAAGGCAGATCTTGTAATTACCATTATAAAATTAGCTAAATATCAATGAAAATTAACTTTAAAAAATGATATCGATAATATTATAAAAATCAAACTATTACATGGTAATCTGCAATAAATCAATATTTATTAATTATGAAATGTTTAGTTTTTCGAAACATAATTGAAAATAAATGTTTTTTTAATACTTCAGTATGCAGCTTTGTTTGATTGCGCAGCTTTATTTGATCATGCCATTGATCATGCATGTTCAAGTGCAGTACATGGATTTTGTACTTTAACTTCAATTTAATTTTGTTTTGTATTTTTTTCTTCGTCATCTTTTAAAATTATATGTGATTTTAGGTATAATGCTTTCCATGTGAATGATTTATAAATAAAAAAAATATTAAACTTATATATTTAATTTTTTATTCCGGGGTGCACGTTAGTCCTTTTAAGTAAAATAAGGGTGCACAACCAAAAAAGTTTGGAGCCCACTGTTCTAAAAGTTGAGATGATGGAAATGTTGGGTACCATTTAACATTCATTGTACAAATTAATATCAATGTATTATAAGAAATAAGGTATATATGATAAAACAAAGGAGCATCAAGAATTCCAATTCTGTCTCTTATTTAATATTTTTATGAAATAACTTTATTTTTTATTATTTAATGTGTAAACCTGTGCTTTCTGTAATGGGAATAAAGAACTTTCATTTCTTTTCATAGGCCATTCAGCTTCCTTTGGTGGTTTTGGTTAATATGGACAGGTGTTTTTATTTCTTGTGCCATAAGGTAAGGAGAAAAACTAATTAGAGATGTATTGGAATAAAATTTAATACCAGTAATTGATATGCATTAAAAGGTTAATACAAAACATGCCCTTTTGAGGTGTGAAGTGTGCAGACATGCACTGGCATTGTCTCCTAGTCATTGATTTATATCCATCATGTAAAAAAAAAATTTAATATTATATTTAGAAAGCTTTTTTTTTTTTTTGTTTGTTGCAGTAAGTTTGTTCCACCACTACCTTAAAAATATTATTAAATAATTAAACATTTTGAGTAGACAGAAATGTTAATCTCCCTGGAAGCAGAAGACCATATTCAGCTTGAACTGAAGATTTCAGGGTTCGGCCCTGAAATCTTTTATTCAAAACTGAAGAGAATTGAATTTGCAGAAAAAATTCTCCAAGTGTGCAAAATAATGAAATATTCTGGTGTGATGAGGCAGTATGCAAGGTCATTAGACATGTTAACTGATTATGTTTATTGTATCACTAAGAAGCACATATCCAAATTTATAAATTCAAATCTCCAAGTTTGCATAATTTTCTCTGCTGGAATTTTCTCTTAGGAGTTGTTGGACCATTTTTTTATGGTATTATGACCTCACACAGTTATTTATCAATATTACATGATTTTTTTTTATTATTAAAGTGGCTGTTTATACTCCAGTGTGACCACATAATTTCAGAGAAGTTTACAATACAGGGAGAATACAAGGACATCATTGTATTTAGTAGTCAAATGAGCTTGAACCACAGTCACTCGTGTGTCGTTGTTGTTGTTATGTTGTTATTTGGTTTTTAGGAGCATTAGCAACTAAGGCCATATTGCTCCGGGATATGCGGTGGTCATTCCCTGAATGACCTTTCCGCATCCTCCGTATTTGGTGGTGACGGGCTCGAACCCCGGTCTAATCAAGAAGCGTGTGCTACGCACTGCTGCTCCTTCCCACCTGGCTACGGAGGCGCCTCACTCGTGTGTCACATCTGTACCCTTGTGCTTGACCACTAAGTTATGGTGGCTGGGAAAAATCTCTTTTCCATAAAGGATAGTGCTCTTGCATTATTTCTTTGAAGTTAGGAAATTTCTAAATGAAAATTTGCCAAACAAATAGATTGCATGTTGTGGTCCTATCAACTTGTCATTTAGGTCACCAGATTTAACCACCTCACTTTTTATTTGGGGATATTTAAAAGAATGTGTCTATTCTAAGGAACCTTTTATATAGAGAATGCAAAAACAATGATAATCGAAGAATTTGTCATGTGTATTTTTGAAAGTTTGCAAAAATGTGTTAAAAAAAGAATGCTTTCATATGTTGAGGGTAAAGAATGCTAATCTGAAGTTCAGCATACCTTTCTACGTGGCCATAAAATTTTTTTTGGTTTGCTAAATGATAAAAGTTTAGTTTATATTATTAATGTTTCTATATTTTTCCAGAGAACTTAAAATTCAAATGTACCCAAACTTTTGGTGCACATTATATATATTATATATAAAATGCAAGAAGTGCCAATCCATGATATGTGTTATTTTTTCAATATATTTGTTATATATCTGTTATTATTGTATGTACAAGTAATATATAGTTTACTATGCATTATTTGTATTACTGACTTTGTATATGAATTGCACGAAAGTCAGCCACCATGATCTAAATTTTGATGCCAATTTAACTACCAAATAACTATTTGGTAGTTAGCTGCAAACAGATCTGATGCATTTGCACTGACTTGCATGTTAACTCATTACACACCATTAGGCATCTCTCATATTGTGGAGTTGTACTTCGCAACTGCCTTGCCATCATTGCAACACCAGGGTGCCTGCCCACCCACTGAAGAGGAGCCAGTCAGCTCCGAAACGGTGCTGTCTGGATGGTGGCATCTGCTGAGAATAAGTAACAATAGTCTTCTCCTATGGTGAAGAGTTACTTTTTTGAGGTAGTGCATTATCATGGCAACTCATTGTGAAGGTATTCACAATATGAGATATACATAATGATGCCAATTTTATAACTATTTAGTAGTTAGCTGTGAACAGATCTGATGCATATGCACTAACTTGTAAGCATGTTAACTCACTACACAACTGGAGGCATTTTGCCCTAAAATGCAACGTGATAAATTGTGTTATTTATGTTTAGCTAAGATATTCAGCATATTTTGTAGTGGCACTCTGAGGTGATCACTTCTCACTTATGCCTATCAATTCTAGATCTGTACTATCTGTAATCACTTGGAAGTTCCAATCTCATCCAAGATGCTGTGTTGGTTCTCTAATCAGCTGTGTGTTGTGAACATTGGTATTGGATATATTAAGCTTATGCTGTGATGAACATTGGCCATCTCATCACTGAAGATTTATTGATATAAATTTTCTAGTGTTTATGTCTACTGACAGAAAATGAAACTATGTTTATGCTAAAGTTTGCCCTCAGAAATATCAAGTTTATATCAAACAAAAGTACATGGAAGTTTTCAATCCCAAATAATCAAATCTTTTAAGTCGAATCTCAGAATTAACTTTATAATATTGTAAAGCTTATAACATATGATATTAAGGTGTATAATTTTCTACCATTCAAAAATATATTGTGATACCCTTAATGCTCAGAAAACAGCTGCAGCATAGTGAAGATGCAAATTTGATGTTTCATATACACTACTCATAACTATTTCTAATGCAATTACCAGTCATGTTATTTTTTGGTATTATCTTTTTTCTTTTTTTTTTTTTTTTGTTTCTAAAATGATGTATTTCTAACTTCCAAATTAATTTTATTTTTATTTTTTTATTTATTTAATGCAGTGTCAAGTTTGTTGGTTTGTTTGTTGTTTTGCTCATTGGGATATATACAGTAGCAGATCTCTGGGAATTGCTGGGCAACTTGGATGTTCCAATTGTAAGAAATTTATTCCCTTTAAAAATATTAGTTAATAATAATATGGATATTTCACATATGATAGATAATACCATGTATGATAAATTTATATTTCTCTTTGTAGATAAATTCTTGGTCAGCAATCCCAAATATAACAGTGAACCAATTTATTCAAATTTTCAGCTCTCTAAACTTGGTTTTTCTGAATTGGCTTCTATAATTTCCCCTCTCTCTCTTCCAAACCACTCCAAATATGTGCCACAACCAATCAGCATCTTTTTACTGTCCAACTTCAAACTCACAGAACCTTTTCTTCTTCCTCATTTATTCCTTCAACTTCCATTTTCTGGAACAGCCTCCCTTTATATGTATTTCTTAAAAATATATAATCTATAGAAATTCAAGTCTAATATCAACAAGTATCATCTTTTGTTTTCTCAACCTTCAACCCATGACAGTACTAAGTAATTTAGGGTGTTGATACCTTCCACGTTTGGGGTTTTATTAAAAAACACCAGCATTTGTGGAGAAGTTAAGAGTGAAAGAGCCATCTAGTATCACATGTAGTGAGTGGTCAGAAAGAAAACTGGCTTAGAAAATTACAAAAAACAGTTGGTAAACCATAAGATAGAAGCTTATTTAGAAGATCTTTATAGCAAACCTTATATAAAAAAAAAAAAAGCCTTTGAAATGTCAAGAGCAATTGCTTGAGTTTCACCAAACTTTTCCATTGAATTTGTCCTTAAATGGATAACATAAGCAAGCATATCACCAGTGGATCGACATGGGCAGAATCCATATTGGCAATCATTGTTCAGATGGAAAGTTTTTATAGTTTAGTAGATGGTAGTTAATGAATTTTGCCATTACTTTAGAAAGAGTAGAAGTGCAATGGGATAATAATTGGATGGAAGAGTTTTTCACTCTTTTTTTAGGAACTGGCTGGATATGAGTAAATATCCTAGTAGAAGGAAAAACACTAGCAGAATAAGAAAGTGTAAAAAAAGTGGTACAGAACAGCCAGCAATAAGCTTAGAAGCATTTTGAGAACAAGTGGAGACATACCATCAGAACCCGGCACTTCCTTGACATCAAGGTTGTTCAAAATTCTTCTGACATTCCTTTGTTCACAAGAGACATTGAATGGAGTGTACTGTGAATGGTAGAAGGTGGTTTATCATGATTATCAATACAAGAATTAGAAGAAAAGTAGGATGCTAGCAGGTCAGCTTTATCTTTAGCTGAGGTGGCATTAGAACCATTGGGTTTTAACAGAAGTGGGAATAGAGATGGGCAAAAGTTGTGACCAATAACTTTGGCAAGAGACCAGGATGCTCGACTACCATTTGGACAAGAAGCAAGTTTACTACTCCTAGTTTGAAAAAAATCTAGTTTGGATTGATTAATAACTGCTTTACAATTGTTGTGAGCTGTTTGACATGATCTGGCAGAAAATGAAACTGGAGATTTGGATGCAAGCCAATTTGCAACATTCTTATCTTGAACAGATTTAGTGCATTTGAGAATCAAGGTTTAGATAAAAAGATGAAATTTTAAGGTGGAGTGGAGTGTGGAATAAAGAATTTCATCCCTAGAGGAATAATTTCCCTGGCATGATCTGAGCAAACATTGACATCAGAAGATCTAAAACAGTAATCCAACCAAGAAAAAAGAAGGATAGAAATCTTGCAGGTCATCATGTTTTACATTTTTGTAATGATAAACAATGCAAGGCTGAGAATGGCCATGGGAGAAAGCTTGCCAATTTATGATCTTAGGTGATTGAAATACCATTCACCTCAGCTGTGTATCTGGAAGGGGTTTTTCTGAGTAAAAGATAAAAAGTGTTGACTGTGTAGTTGGGATTGTCTGGAATTATGGTTGGTAAATGAACAATCTGTGAAGACAGTAAAAAGCATTAGAATCTTGGCCAGCTGGGTCCATGTGACTGGAAAACTGGAGCCAGTTGTTGTGAACATTAAAATCACCACAACAAATTACCTTCCTGTTGGCGCCTCCGTAGCCAGGTGGGAAGGAGCAGCAGTGCGTAGCACACGCTTTTTGATTAGACCGGGGTTCGAGCCCGTCACCACCAATAACGGAGGATGTGGAAAGGTCAGGAATGACCACTACATATTCACGGAGCAATATGGCCTTAGTTGCTAATGCTCCTAAAAACCAAATAACAAACAAACCTTCCTGTTAGGAAAGTTGGACTGGAAAAAATCAGTTTTCAAAGAAAGCAAGTCAAAGTTTCAAGCGGTGGCTAAAGGCAAATTTCACACATTTATGCCCCCTCAAGTGTAATCTGAGGAAGAATTCCATCAGCATTGAGCTTTCTCAAACCATTCAAAGCCTTAAACATGTCAATCAGATCACCTCACAGGTGCCTGGTCTCCAGACACTGCAATTTGCAGAACTGAAGCCTTTCTTGGTAAGAGTCAAACTTTGTTCCCCCTCACAAAGCTTGTTGCCCTTCTCTTTTCTCATTCCAGTAGCTCTACATCCTTCCTAAAATGGGGTGCCTCTGTAGCCAGGTGGGCAGGAACAGCAGTGCGTAGCACACGCTTCTTGATTAGATTGGGGTTCGAGCCCGTGACCACCAAATACGGAGGGTGCGGAAAGGTCAGGGAATGACCACCGCATATCCCCAGAGCAATATGGCCTTAGTTGCTAATGCCCCTAAAAAAAAAAAAAAAACCAAACCTTCCTAAAATGAGGCTTCCAGACCTAAATGCAGTACTCAAGGTGTCACCTGACCATTGTCTTATATAAAGGGATAATTATCTCCTTATCCCTGCTAGCAAAATTCCTGTGTATCATTGACAAAAACTCTATTAGCTGTCCTGGAAGCCTGTCTGCATGGCTCAGAGAACTTCACATCTGACTGCACAATTACCATCACGTCTTTTTCATTATCCAATACCCTGAGCATAGTACCACACAGTTTATATGTTACTCTGGGGATACTGTTACCCATATGCAGTACTTTGCATTTGTTAATGTTAAACTTCAGTTGCCACTTCTCATCTGCCTAACTTTTCTAGATCCTGTTGCAGTAGCATATTGTCATTATTGTCGTTAACAATCCTGCCAACCTTTGTATCATCTGCAAACTTTGACATCAAGCCTCATATACCTTCATCAATATCATTGATAGTTAGGTGGTAGATGACTTTCATCAACCGGTGAAATACCACCACTTTGCTTATTGGTGAAACCCATGTTTAGTCTCTAGAGCAAAGTTTCCGGCATCCCCCTCCCTCCCCCCATACTTCTCCTTCAACTCATGCACGGTACTAAGTACTATAGGTTTTGATACCTTTTGTGTTTGGGGTTTTCATAAAAAAAAAAAATATGGAAAATAACAATGGGCCTAACACTGAACCCTGGGGGACTCTACTAATAACATTAGTCCATGAAGAGCAGTGCCCATTGATTATCACTCTGTCTTCTTCTATTCAACCATTCATTTATCCATAGCAACGACTTGCCCTTAATGTCACACGGCTCTAATTTGTGCAGTAGTCTTTTATGTGCAAGAGTACCAAAAGCTTTTCCTGAAATACAAGTATATGAAATCAAAATTATTTTTTGCATCCAGTTCCTTTGTGACCACATCATAGTATCCAATTAAATTGGTCAGACAAGACTTCCCCTCGACAAACCCATGATGTGTCTGAATTATTACTGCAGTCTTGTCTTGATGATCCTGCATTGCTTCTTTAACCAGTTACTCCATTATTTTCCCCAGAACAGAAGTTAAACTAACAGGTCTGTAATTACTTTTGTCACCCTCTGATCCTCCTTTGTGAATTGGGGATACATTTGTGCATCTCTAGTCAATGAGGACCTCTCCTGAATTAGCATTAGCATTAGCATTAGTAGAGGCATTTGATGCAAGAAAGCAAGCTTATGCAGCATCAGCCAAAAAAAAAAAAAAAAACCCACTTCCACTTCACCCCTCTGTTCGTTCAAAATACCTGTCCAGCTGAGCCTTAAACTTATTTAGGCTATCAACCTCCACCACAAGGGATGGAAGTCTGTTCCACCAACCAACCAACCACCCTCTGGCTAAAGGCAAATTTCCGCACGTCTATCCTACATCTGTCTTTCCTCAATTTGAATTTATGCCCTCTCAGGTGATTTTTCTGAGCTAGAGGAAGAATCCCATCAGCATTGAGCATGCTTAAACCATTCAAGGCTTTATACACCTCTATCAGATCACCTCGCTGGTGCCTAGTCTCCAGACACTGTAATTTGCAAAACTTAAGCCTTTCTTCGTAGGAGCACCCCTTTGTTCCATTCACTAATCTTGTTGCCCTTCTCTGTACTCGTTCCAGCAGCTCTACATCCTTCTTGAAATGAGGCCTCCAGACCTGTATACAGTACTCTAGGTGTAGCCTGACCATCGCCTTATACAATGGAATAATCACCTCCTTATCCCTGCTGGAAAAATTCCTGTATATCATTGACAATACTCCATGAGCTACTCTTGCAGCCCGTCTGCACTGCTCAGAGAACTTCATATCTGCCTGCACAACCACCCCCAAGTCCCTTTCATTCTCTACCACTGTCAGTGTAGTACCACAGAGTTGATACGTTGCACTGGGGTTGCTGTTTCCCATATGTAGTACTTTACATTTGTCAATGTTAAACTTCATTTGCCACCTCTCAGCCCATCTGCTCAACCTTTCCAGATCCTGTTGCAGCAGCATAGTGTCAGTAGTGTCCTTGACAACCCTGCCAACCTTTGTATCGTCTGCAAACTTGGACATTAAGCCCGATATACCATCATCAATATCATTTATAAATACAGAAAACAATAATGGACCCAACACTGAGCCCTGAGGGACTCCACTAATAACATCAGTCCACGATGAGCAGTGTCCATTGATTACCACTCTCTGTCTTCTCCCCCTCAACCACCCCTTTATCCATAGCAGCAATTTGCCTCCAATGTCACACTGCTCCAATTTGTGTAGCAGTCTTCCATGTGCAACAGTATCAAAAGCCTTTCTAAGATCCAAGTATATAATATCAAAGTTATTCCCTGCATCCAGTTCTTTTGTGACTGCATCATAGTATCCAATCAAGTTGGTCAGGCAAGACTTCCCCTTAACAAAACCATGCTGTGTCTGAGCTATAACTGAAGTCTTGTCTAAATGATCCTGCAGTGCTTCTTTAACCAGTGCCTCCATTAATTTTCCTGGAACAGAAGTTAAGCTCACAGGTCTATAATTACTTGTGTCAGCCTTTGATCCTCCTTTGTGAATTGGGGTCACATTTGCACATTTCCAGTCTATGGGTACCTCCCCTGAGTCCAAGGAAGCTCTCATAATTATGGCTAAGGGTTTGCTTACTTCCTTTGCTGCCTCCTTTAATATAACTGGATAGATCCCATCCACCCCGGGTGCCTTTCTTGTGTTTATCTTCAACAGTTTCTCCTCCACTTTACTCCCAGTTATTTCAAGATTCTGTAGCTTACTGCTAGAGTTGAATACACCTCTGGCATTCCCCTTGCTGAATAACTCCTCATGTGTGAATGTCGATGCAAAATATTCATTTAGTTTGTTAGCTACCTGAGCAGGATCATCAACAGTTGACCCATCAATATCAAGTGGACCAATCTGATTCATCCCCTTCCTTCTAGAGTTTACATAAGTAAAGAACTCTTTGCTGTTTTTCTTTGCATCCCTTGCCAAGGATTTCTCGTAATCTGCCTTCGCCTGCCTAACCTCCTTTGTAACTTGGTTGCATATCAACTTGTATCTATCATAGGCTTCTGTGTCATGTGTTAATTTGTAAGTATCCCATGCATTTTTCTTCTCTGCCATATGCCTCATTAGTTCATCTGACATCCATTTTGGCCTAAACCTTGAACAATATTTCTTAGTTGGTATGTAAAGCCTAGTAGCTTCCAAGATAAGTTCTTTGAATGCTTCCCATTTTGAATTTGCTGTTGGTAACATCATCAGTTGGTCCCACTGTATAGAATTTAAATACTGTCTCAGTCCATCGTAGTCGCCTTTACGGAAGCAATAACCCTTCCCTTTACCCCTAATGGTAGTTACCTCTTTGAGTAAATCCCACTTCAGCACACTGTGATCACTGCCACCTAGTGGTTCATTTATCTGCAGATTCTTAATGCATGAAGAATCACTGCTGATAATCAAATCAAGAGTATTACTCCCTCTAGTTGCCTCCCGAACATGCTGATGTAGAAAACAATCATCCAATAAATCCACAAAAGCCCTGCTAGTGTGTGAGTAACCAGCCCCCAAATTCCAGTCAATATCTGGGAAATTAAAATCTCCCATTATAAGACTCTCTGATTTACTGGCCCACTCTATTTCCCTGTACAGTTCCTTATTATACTCATCAGAGTCATTAGGCGCATAGCACACTCCTACTCTCAATTTTGATCTCCCAATGCTTATGTCACACCAAACTGACTCAACACTGCACTGTCCAGCGATGTCGACTGGCTTCACTTCCTTGGTTTTTATGTGTTTCTTAACTAATAGCATAACCCCTCCCCCCTTCCTATCCTGTCTATCCTTTCTGTAGACGTTGTAATCCCCAAATTGCATTTCTGCATCCCTTATATCTGTGTGACACCACGTCTCTGATATCCCAACAATATCTGCCTTTGATGTTTTGAGCAATACCTCAAATTCATCAAATTTATTTACTAAACTCCTAGCATTGGTGTACACGCAAGTATACCTGCACCTGTTTCTATTCTTAGCTACCCTAACACAACCCATGTGTTTGCTTGTACCGCAATGGCTCCCAGCAGTCTCTGAAATACCATGCATCTTGTTTTTCAGGCTTCTGCTCATTCTAATAGAAGCAGTGCAAGAATCTCTTTCACCTCTGCCAGTGGCTACTGTCAATCTATTGGTCTTTGTGTCCCCCCAAGCTAGCAGTTTTCCGACCCACCTAACACTGCCTCGATAGCATCAGCAAATATTCTTGCACCCTTTCTATTTAAGTGTATCCCATCCCTGTAGAAGCAATCTCTCCTGTTAACAAGTACAGTCCAGGCTGAAAAAAATTCTACCCCTTGAGCCTTGCACAATCTTTCCAGGGCCGAATTGATCGACAAGGCTCTCATCATATACTCCCTCCTATCGTGTCTGGGCAGAATTGCAGACACTTTCAAATTCAACCCTAATTCTCGGCTTTTGTTCAACAGTGACCTGTACTTGTTAAGTAATTCTGCCGGTCTCCTACTCTTAATATTATTAGTGCCAACGTGTACAACTATATCACCTTTTGTGCCCTTAAAAGATGATATTCGCTCTACAACGAATTCAAGGATGCTCTCATCATTATGGCTAAGGGTTTGCTTACTTCCTTTGCTGCCTCCTTCAATATAACTGGATAGATTCCATCTGCCCCAGGTGCCTTTTTTATGTTTAACTTCAACAATTTCTCCTCCATTTTGTTCCCCGTTATTACAAAATCATTTAGCTCCCTGTTAGAGTTTAGTAAACTTCTGTTCTCCCTTTCCTTACAGAATCCCACATGTGTGAATGTAGATGCAAAATACTCATTTGGTTTGTCAGCTACCATGAGCAGGATCATCAACATTCGAAGCATCATTGTCAAGTGGATTAATCTGATTCATCCTCTTCCTTCTAGAGTTAACATAAGTAAAGAAGTTCTTGCTGTTTTCCTTTGGCATCCTTTGCCAAAGATTTCTTGCAATCTGCCTTTGCTTGCCTAAGCTCCTTTGTGACTTGATTTCAGACTAGCTTATATCTACGAACCCTTTCCTTTACACCCATTGTAGTAGAGGTAACCCTTGTATAACATGGTAGTTAGGTTCCTATAAAATGTCATGTTGTGCAAAACATTGTTATACGGGACTAAGAAAAAGTACAGAAAGGGGGGTTACGTTCCAAAAGCTAAGAAAAATACACTATTTCGTTAACAAAACTAACAAAAAATACCATTCTAGATTTCGTGTATCTTCTGCTCTCTTTAAAAAAAAATCAGTAATCTGGGTTTGTTTGCTTTTGCTTGATAAATCTTTGTGAATTTCATCATAAGGAACTAAGCATTTTTGAAGTGCCCTTTTGAACTTTGGACTCCTTTCTTTCATTAAAAAAAATGAGATTCTAATTGCTCGGCTAACTTTATGCCTTCCCGTCTGCTTTTTAGTGTAAAATTTGAAAGTTTAGAATTTTCATCTGTGCTATCATCCTTTGAATTGATTTGGTTTTACCTCCAATGCCATTTCCACCAAATCCGCTTTGCCAGCCTCTTTTTCTGCCAGTAATTCTTGAACGTCTTCAGTAATCATATCTTTTTTTTATTATTTTAGGAGCATTGACAACTAAGGCCATTTTACTCTGTGTATGTTGTCTATAAATTGCGTGTGTTCTGAGGTTGATTTTCTGTTTTGCTGGATTAAAACCGGAGTTTCCGGAAAAAAATACCATGCTACCTTCGCCTGAGCCTGACTAACTCTGTCACGTTGTGAAAAAGACCCATAAAAATTCCTCCCGTCATTGACAGGATTCGAACTCAGGTCTTGAGTGGAGTGGCAGGCGATTCTCTCAACTCTACTACCCACGAGGGTTTTAATAGTCATATCATCAAAACCTTCCCCTCCTACCGATATAGCAAGTTCCACTATCGCACCGATTCCGTTTTCTGCCCTTTCGACCATATTTCCTGAATGAACTGACTCTGACAATACATTTTTCCACACACATTTAATGTTGACGGTTTTACTTCTTTCAGCGATAAAGCTATGATTTGGATACAGTCCACAATTTTGAAATTTTTCCATGCCTCCATTACTTCTACAGATTCGGAATCAATATTTTTCCAAAATCCATTGTAACGATTTTCTGATGTAATGAGTTTTAAAGGTGGATATAATGCCTTGATCTTATGGTTTAATGAAAGAAGTTGTATTAACCTAGTACAACTGTGGTGGTAGGAACATAACTTCAATGTTTGAATGACTTAAATCTTTTGGATGGCCTGGTGTTCTATCCAATAGTAATAAAACTTTGAAATCTAGATTTTTCCACAAGTTCAATAGCACAGAATGTAACATGGGGATTTCCCAACAAAATAAAATGTAGGGATTTCTCAATAATTTTTGTTTTGACTAGTGAGTCAAAAGTGGGGATTTAAAAAGAGTGGAAATGTTGAAAAATTACATCCAACATAATAGCAGGGTTTTCCCTGCACAAAAGCTCAAAAATACCCTGTTATGTGAGGTTTACCGAAATTCTCTAACCATGTTAGAGCGAAACCGTGTTCTAGAAGTACCGTGTTATACGTGGGTTGCCCGTAGTTGAATCAGCCAATAATTGGGATTCTGCCAGAAGAAGTAACTGATGCTTGGCAGACTGTAAGTGGAGATGGAAATTACTAAGATTGGAACTGAGACCACATTTATTTGTGAGATGAAAAACAAAGTGTCTGGGAGGTCTAGTTCTTTTCTTAGATATGTTTGTTTGACTGGTCATGATATATTCAGCAATAAGAAATTGCGGGAGGCCTCCATGTGTGAAGTAATGAAATTTTTGGAAATGGCATACTGCAGCAAGAATACACTAGTTGATCTGGATGCCTCCTGAGAGTTACCAACAGGTTTGTTCCAGTGGACTATCTAGTGGCCGGCCTGTGAACATAATTTTAGACCTGTATCCCCAATATAAGGAAGATTTGGTTCTCTCTCTCTCTTATTGCTGTCCCTCGTGTTACGCCTGGTAACACAAAGGGTCAGCATTTCTCTGTGTGGCGTGGACGGACACCACACCTTGGCCCCTTCTTTCGTTGGTCAAATATGCGTGGTGAACTCCAGTATATTTAGGTGCCATATTTCAGGACTTGCATCTGGGTTATACCCAGGGTTGTTTATGGTACCACCATTGTGAAGGTGCAAGCAGAGGGTTTGGTTGTTGCAGAACCACTGGACTTTGCCAAAATTTGGTTCACTTGACTCAAGTGTCACCTTAATATCAGTTCTATCAGCATTTTAGACTCCCTGGTAGCAAGCCCAGCTTGTCATACCTGAGAGAATGTCTATGACAGTCTCAAGGACTGAGTTAACTCATGTTAACTCATTTTAAAAATGAGTGCCCCTTTTTCAGTATATGCAGTGAAATTTTTAACTATGATGAAAACATATCAAGCAGTGCATATACTGATTGGCCCTGCTTGTAGTCAATATCCTGAATCCTCATGCATGCTATACATGTCAAAGAAGCAAAGGATAGCAAGGTTAATAAGATAGTGTTACTGCCAATAGTGACATATAAAAGCATTATTGTTCTTGCTGAAGAATGCTCTTATATTGATGAGGGAGAATTTAAGTGCCCACTTTCCCTTACATGACCTCCTCACCCCTTTTGAATTAGATTTTTCAAAGATAATTTGAATATGGAATGCAGTCTCAAGATAAGCAGAAAAGCTGAAAAATCCTTTATTGCTTTAGGGAGCTTTATAAAATGAATTCATTCAGTTAATGGGTCCTTGAATAGGTGTATTCCTTGAATGACTTTGAAGGAATACACCCCTTTTATAAAATGAGGACTCTATGTATTGGAGTCTAAACCACCAACTAAGCAGTATGTAGAAGAAAAATTTTTGATTAAACATGCAGTGAACGTTGCTTATGAATATAACCCCTAATACTGGTCTGCATAAGGTAATCCCTACCTCCCACCAATTTTTACTTTTGCCAAAATAGCAAAAAACAATGCAGAACTTGAAATTATTAAATAATAAACACCTCTTCATTCTGTTTTTCTGCCTAGCTGTCTTGAGAATGCTATATTCCTCCAGTGACAGTGACTCAATTCAATATTCATCATTCAACAGAGTTGCTAAATTGAGGCCAACATGTAATGGGAGTCCAGTAAGACTCAAAACAGTCTATAATAGTGGTGCCTTAGAGCATTTAATGAATTAATAATCATTTTAAAATTTGTTTCTTTCTAAAATGACCATCTGCCCATGCCTGTCATTAGTTAACTGCATTCTTTATCTAATAAAATGTCAAAATTTAAAATTTTGATGTTTTATTTTAATTTTGATGAAAATTTAAACTATTTCTTGTCTTTATTCCAAATGTATTGAATGTTATATAAAATTCACCAAATATTTGTGCTGCTTTTTTAATGAGTCATAAAATTAATGCAACATTTGAGTTTATTTGTAACTGTAAGTTTATGAATGTGAGTTATGTAATTTATTTCAAATTGGTTTTCTTCTAGAGCTGGATTGTAAAGCATTTCTCAGCAAGAGCATTATGTCTTATTGTAATCCCTGCAATTTTATATACAGTGTTTTTCTACGTTCATTTGTTAACACTCTATAAAAGGTAAAAATGATTTTTCATTATTTATTTATTTTTGGAATATGCAGTGAAAGTCTGCTTTAACAAGAACTTAGAAAATTAGAAAAATATTAAATTATAATGCATCCTCATGCTGAAGCAAACAGAAGTTGAGAAAATCTTGAGAGAGAGAGAGAGAGAGAGAGAGAGAGAGAGAGAGAGAGAGAAAGAAAACAATCTCTAATTGCCTCCACTATATCAATAATCTTTCTCAAAATTGTAGAATATGGTAATAAAATTAATATGGGTATCCATATATGAAGATTCCACAATTAACTAGCTGTATCTGTTCCTTGCACCAACTCAGCATTGTTATAGGCCTGTATGAGAGCTTGAAGGATAGGGTGGATGCCCTGGAAGGATATAAATTGAGGGGCCCATCAAGCTCTCAGCTGCCCACATCAATGGCAGAGCTTGCACTTGAACATCACATGTTCAAGTGCAAGCTAACAACACAGTGGCAACCCCCCCAAGGCAGAATGTGCTGGTCCCAAAGGAACTAGTTGTTGTTGTTGGTGACTATTGTCAGGGAAACTGGGAACATATTGTGCAAAAAAGGATAGGTGGAACAGGACCAGAGTGTCTGCCAGGGGCAAAGGTTGAGGTTGTAGAGCAGATATAATTTTTTAAGGGCACAAAGGGCGATATTTTTGTACATGTTTGCACTAATGATATTAAGAGTAGGAGACCGGCAGAATTACTTAACAAGTACAGGTCAATGTTGAAAAAAAAGGCGTGAGTTAGGTTTGAATTTTAAAGCGTCTACAATTCTGCCCAGACACGATAGGAGGAAGTATATGATGAGAGCCTTGTTGATCAGTTCGGCCCTGGAGAGATTGTGCATGGCTCAAGGGGTAGAATTTTTCTCATCCTGATCTGTGCTTGTTAACAGGAGAGACTGCTTCTACAGGGATGGAATACACTTAAATAGAAAGGGTGCAAGAATATTTGCTGGTGCTATCGAGGCAGGGTTAGGATACATGGACTAATAGGGGGGATACATGGACTAATAGATTAACAGTAGCCGCTGGCAGAGGTGAAAGTGATTCTTACACTACTTCTATTGAAAAGCAATTGAGCATCATTCTGGAAAGCAAGGCAATGGGGATTTCCAGGACAGCTGACAGCCATAGTGGAACAAGTAAATACATGGGCTGTGTTAGGGTAACTAAAAGTAGAAACAGGTGCATGTATACTTGCATGTACACCAATGCTACATAAATTTGATGAGCTGGAAGTGCTAGTCAAGACATCAAAGGCAGATATTGTTGGGATATCAGAGACGTGGTGTCACACAGACATAAGGAGTGCAGAATTGGAATTTGGGGAGTAAAATGTGTACAGAAACTGAGGAGGGGTTATACTGTTAATTAAGAAACACAAAATCTAAGGAAGTGCATCCAATTGATGTTGATGGACAATGCAATATTGAGTCTGTTTGGTGTGACATAAGCACTGGGAAAGGAAAAATCAGAGTAGGTGTGTTCTATAGGCCTAATGAATCAATTAGTATAATGAGCAATTGTGCAGAGAAATAAAGGGCCAGTAAATTAGAGTGTCTTATAATGGGGGATTTTAATTTCCCAGAGATTGACTGGGATATGTGGGTTGGTCACTTACACACTAGCAAGGCTTTTGTGGATTTATTGGATGATTATTTTCTACAGCAGCATGTTCGGGAGGCAACTAGACGGAGTAATACTCTTGATCTGATTATCAGTAGTGATTCTTCATGCATTAAGAATCTGCAGATAAAGGAACCACTAGGTGGCAGTGATCACAGTGTGCTGAAGTGGGATTTATTCAGAGAGGTAATCAAAATTAGGGGTAAAGGGAAGGGTTTTTGCTTTCGTAAAGGTGACTATGGTGGTCTGAGATAGTATTTAAATTCTATACGGTGGGACCAACTGATGATGTTACCAACAGAATATTCAAAATGGGAAGCATTCAAAGAAATAATCTTGGAAGCTACTAGGCTTTTCATACCAACTAAGAAATATTATTCAAGATTTAGGCCTAAATGGATGTCAGATGAACTAATTGGACATGTGGCAGAGAAAAAAAAATGCATGGGATACATATAAATTAACAGGTGAATTAATTAACATAATATATTAATATAACTTAACAGACATAAGCTGGTCTGTAACCAAGTCACAAAGGAGGTTAGGCAGGCAAAGGCAGATTATGAGAAATCTTTGGCAAAGGATGCAAAGAAAAACAACAAAGAGTTCTTTAGTTATGTAAACTCTAGAACGAAGGGGATCAATCAGATTGGTCCACTTGATATCGATAGTTCAACTGTTGATGATCTTGCTCAGGTAGCTAACAAACTAAATGAATATTTTGCATCTACATTCACACATGAGGGGTTATTCAGGGAGTGGAATGCCAGAGGTGTATTAAACTCTGGCAGTAAGCTAGATAGTCTAGTATTAATAGAGAGTAAAGTGGGGGAGAAATTAGCATTAGCATTAGCAGAAGCATTTGATGCAAGAAAGCAAGCTTATGCAGCATCAGCCAAAAAAAACTTATTTAGGCTATCAACTTCCACGACAAGGGATGGAAGTCTGTTCCACCAACCAACCACCCACTGGCTAAGGGCAAATTTCCGCACATCTATCCTACATCTGTCTTTCCTCAATTTGAATTTATGCCCTCTCAGGTGATTATTCTGAGTGAGAGGAAGAATCCCACCAGCATTGAGCATGCTCAAACCATTCAAGGCTTTATACACCTCCCATCAGATCACCTCGCTGGTGCCCAGTCTCCAGACACTGTAATTTGCAAAACTTAAGCCTTTCTTTGTAAGAGCACCCCTTTGTTCCATTCACTAATCTTGTTGCCCTTTCTCTGTACTCGTTCCAGCAGCTCTACATCCTTCTTGAAATGAGGCCTCCAGATCTGTATACAGTACTCTAGGTGTGGCCTGACCATTGCCTTACACAAGGGAATAATCACCTCCTTATCCCTGCTAGAAAAATTCCTATATATAATAATAATAATAAGATTCTTTATTAACATAAATTTTATACAATAATGATTCCGTACACAGAAATCCAGAGGAATCTTACAATTTGTTGTTTATACAAGTGATTTTGTTTTATATAAAAAAAAAAAAAAATATATATATATATATATGTATATATAATAATAATAATAATAATAACTATATAATAATTAATAGATCAAAGCAAAGATGATAATCAGAATGTAAAAGAATTAAGTAGTAATTACAGCGAAAACGGACTACAAGTTGAGCAGAACATGAAATGACATCGGCTAGCTAAGATCGGCACTTACACAAATGTCCTTTACAAACAGCAAGATGGGACAAGATGCCATCGCGATATGCCTTGTCTATAGTCCACAGGTCGATGTCGATGTTGAGCGAGTTGAGAGTGTCCAGAGTCACATTGGGGAAGTGTCTCCTGAAATTCTGTAACCGCTGGAACCTTGAGCACAGGGAGGGAGTACTACAAAGATGTCTGCCTGGCAAACGCCAACCAACCGTGTTCCAGATGTTGATGTGATCCTGCTTAGCTGAGCACAGATGAAGGAATGACTTTATTTTTGTGTAGTTCTGGTGCGACCACAAGTTGGCCCACTTCAGCACCCAGAATTCGAGGCCCCATAGTTTCCTGAGTCTGGTGGGTGGTGCCGCTGACCAAACCTCCACGGCATAGGAGAGCACACTACAGAAGTAAGTTGCAAGGTACTTCTTGATTATTTTCTTATTGTGCATTTTGCACAGATCAATTTTCATTCCCCAGAACGCTCTTAGGGCTTTGGAATACTGTGCTTGGATTTGTTTTTTATATGTGAGGTTGGCATCAAGGATTACTCCTAGGAATTTGACGCTGTCTGTGGGAGTCAGGACCTTTCCTGCCAATTCCGGAAGTAGAGAAGATGCAGTATC
This sequence comes from Mastigoproctus giganteus, assembly GCF_048544385.1. Taxonomy (NCBI): domain Eukaryota; kingdom Metazoa; phylum Arthropoda; class Arachnida; order Uropygi; family Thelyphonidae; genus Mastigoproctus; species Mastigoproctus giganteus. The sequence goes on along the minus strand of NC_143580.1, from coordinate 214,140,385 downwards.
AGTAGAAGTCATTCGACTTGGCGTAAAGATGAGATAGTTTGACTTCTCTGGATTGACTGACAGGCCAAAAAATTTAGCATACTTATAGAATGTATTTAGGTAGCTGTTTACAGATTCACAGGCGGTTTGTCTTTCTTGTGCATCACCAACATGGCGTTTGCATGGCAAGTAGCAAACAATATCATCAGCATACGATAGGAAGGCTGGAATTTGATCCATTAGTGGAACGAATATTGCTGCAAATAACAAGGCTGAGAGACAACCACCTTGTGGGATCCCGATTTCGACGCTTTTAGTGACTGTAATGCCATCACCTTTGAAGTGAAGCATTCTCCTAGATAGCAAATTATTAAGGATCTCGAGCATATATCCGGATATCCCGTAGAATCTTTCAAGTAAGGCAAGAAGGGGTGTTATCTGGACTGAGTCGAGAGCAGCTTTCATGTCCAGAAAAATGGTGTGAAGATCTTCGTTGTCATTCCAGGCCTGAAGTATTTTCTGTGATAATGACTGTAGGCAGGTTACAGTAGATCTATTAGGCATGGCATAATGGGTATGTTCTGGCCTATGCGCAAAGATTGCGAGTGCTACATCATTATAGATGCACTTCTCGAGGCATTTCAGGAAGGGAGAGGCAATTGATATTGGCCTGAAGTCAGCCGGTCTTTTCGCATGAGGCTTTTTCGGAACTGCCACGACTCTGTATGATAACCAGCTTGAAGGTACCTGTGCAAATTTGAGAACTTTGTTGTAGAGTTGAGTGAGCTCTTTGCTGATGAAATAAGAAGCAATTTTTAGACTAAAAAGAGGTACTGTGTCAATTCCTATGGTGGACTTGTCAGGTAGAGAATTTATTATTTTTATTAGTTGTTCTTCGGAAATTTCTGTATTACTAGTAGGTGAAGAAATGTTAAACGCTTCATTCCAAGGATATGCTTCGGACTCACAGTGATCTCGCTTAATACGGAGCACATGCTCACACCATTCCTGGACATCAAAAGATAGAGGGGTGCAAGTATGACTAGTGGACCACACATGTTTTCCCCTGGATAGCCGGCCATTCATGAAATTGTCAATAGAAAATTGTTTCCTCTTCTGGAAATCCATCCTTGCTTTGGAAAATTTGGTGTATGACTCTTGTGAAGGCGACTTCTTGAAAGAGGCATGGGCTGCCTGTTTTTCCCTAAAGGCCTTGGTCAGGAAGTCATTCCACCATGACTTTGAGTGGGGACTTAGGATGCAAGTTTTGGACATTGCATCATTGACAATACACCATGAGCTACTCTTGCAGCCCGTCTGCACTGCTCAGAGAACTTCATATCTGCCTGTACAACCACCCCCAGGTCCCTTTCATTCTCTACCATTGTCAGTGTAGTACCACAGAGTTGATATGTTGCTCTGGAGTTGCTGTTTTCCATGTGTAGTACTTTACATTTGTCAATGTTAAACTTCATTTGCCACCTCTCAGCCCATCTGCTCAACCTTTCCAGATCCTGTTGCAGCAGCATAGTGTCAGTAGTGTCCTTGACAACCCTGCCTACCTTTGTATCGTCTGCAAACTTCGACATTAAGCTTGATATACCATCATCAATATCATTTATGAATACAGAAAACAATAATGGACCCAACACTGAGCCCTGAGGGACTCCACTAATAACATTAGTCCACGACGAGCAGTGTCCATTGATTACCACTCTCTGTCTTCTCTCCCTCAGCCACCCCTTTATCCACAGCAGCAATTTGCCTCCAATGTCACACTGCTCCAATTTGTTGTGCAGTCTCCCATGTGCAACAGTATCAAAAGCCTTTCTAAGATCCAAGTATATAATATCAAAGTTATTCCCTGCATCCAGTTCCTTTGTGACTGCATCATAGTATCCAATCAAATTGATCAGGCAAGACTTCCCCTTAACAAAACCATGCTGTGTCCGAGCTATAACTGAAGTCTTGTCTAAATGATCCTGCAGTGCTTCTTTAACTAGTGCCTCCATTAATTTTCCTGGAACAGAAGTTAAACTCACAGGTCTATAATTACTTGTCAGCCTTTGATCCTCCTTTGTGAATTGGGGTCACATTTGCACATCTCCAGTCGGTGGGTACCTCCCCTGAGTCCAAGGAAGCTCTCATAATTATGGCTAAGTGTTTGCTTACTTCCTCTGCTGCCTCCTTTAATATAACTGGATAGATCCCATCCACCCCGGGGTGCCTTTCTTGTGTTTATCTTCAACAATTTCTCCTCCACTTTACTCTCAGTTATTACAAGATTCTCTAGCTTACTGGTAGAGTTGAATACACCTCTGGCTTTCCCCTCGCTAAATAACTCCTCATGTGTGAATGTCGATGCAAAATATTCATTTAGTTTGTTAGCTACCTGAGCAGGATCAGGTAGCTAACAAACTAATTGTTTCAGCAGAATTGTTGAACATAAACACAAGAAAGGCACCTGGGGGTGGATGGAATCTATCCAGTTATATTAAAGGAGGCAGCAAAAGAAGTAAGCAAACCCTTAGCCATAATTATGAGAGCTGCAAGGAATTTGCACATTTGCACATTTCCAGTCCATTCCCATGGACTGGAAATGTGCAAATGTGACCACAATCCACAAAGAAGGATCAAAGGGAGACACAGGTAATTACAGACCTGTTAGCTTAACTTCTGTTCCATGGAAATTAATGGAGGCACTGGTTAAAGAAGCATTGCAGGATTATTTAGATGAGACTTCAGTTATAGCTCGGACACAGCATGGGTTTGTTAAAGGGAAGTCTTGCCTGACCAATTTGATTGAATACTATGATGTGGTCACAAAAGAACTGAATGCAGGGAATAACTTTGATATCATATATTTGGATCTTAGAAAGGCTTTTGATACTGTTGTACATGGAAGACTACTGAACAAATTGGAGCATGGTGGCATTGGAGGTAAATTGCTGCTATGGATAAAGGGATGGTTGAGTGTAGAAGACAGAGAGTGGTAATCAACAGACACTGTTCTTTGTGGATTAATGTTATTATTGGAGTCCCTCAGGGTTCAGTGTTGTGTCTATTGTTGTTTACTGTATTCATTAATGATATTGATGATGGTATATCAGGCTTAATGTCCAAGTTTGCAGAAGATATGAATGTTGGCAGGGTTGTTAATGACAGTACACTGCTGCAACAGGATCTGGAGAAGTCTAGCAGATGGGCTGAGAGGTGGCAACTAAAGTTTAACATTGACAAATGTAAAGTACTGCGTAATAGGTGTGTGGTATTACACTGACAGTGGTAGGGAGTGAAAAGGAACTGGGGGTAATTGTGCAGGCAGATATGAAGTTTTCTGAGCAGTGCAGACGGTCTGCAAGAGTAGCTGATGGCATCTTGTCAATGATATACAGGAATATTTCTAGCAGGGATAAGGAGGTGATTATCCCCTTGTATAAAAGCAATGGTCAGGTCACTCCTTGAGTACTGTATACAAATCTGGAGGCCTCATTTTAAGAAGGATTTAGAGCTGTTCGAATGAGTACAGAGAAGGGCAACAAGATTAGTGAATGGAACAAGGGGTTGCTCTTACAAAGAAAGGCTTAAGTTTTGCAAATTATAGTGTGTGGAGACTAGGCATCTGCGAAGTGATCTGATTGAGGTGTATAAAGCCTTGAATGGTTTGAGCTTGCTAAATGCTGATGGTATTCTTCCTCTTTTGCAGAATAATCACCTGAGAGGGCATAAATTCAAATTGAGGAAAGACAATTGTAGGATAGATGTGCGGAAGTTTGCCTTTAGCCAGAAACATAAAAACTCTCTTTTCTATTTGCCCTTTTACAGGGGTATACAGTTTAGTCGGCAGGAAACATCCATAAATATTGGCTACTGACCTGCAAAAGGGCAGAAAGGAAAATTTTTTATGTTTCTTTAGCTTTTCCAGACTCTGGTCACAAAAAACGTATTTTTAATGATATTGATGAAGACATATCAGGTGTAATGTGTACATTTACAAATGACGTGAAGGTTGGCAGTAGTCCCAGTAATCAGGGTATACCACTGCAATAAGATCTAGACAAATGGGCTGAGAAGTAGAAATTGAAGTTTGACATTGATAAATGCAAAGTACTGCATATGGGTAGCAGAGTAATGTACCAACTATGTAGTATTACACTCAGGGTAGAGGAAAATGAAAAAAACCTAGGGGTAATTGTGCAGTCAGATATGAAGTTCTCTGAGTAGAGCAGATAGGCTGCTAACACAGCTTGCTCGGCTTTGTCAGTGATGTACATGAATTTTGACAGCAGGGATAAGGAGGTGATTATCTTATTGTATAAGGCAATGGTAAGGCCACATCTTGAGTACTGTATACATGTCTGGAAGCCTCATTTTAGGAGGGATGTGGATTTCTCCCAAGAGATATTCATGAATGGGTGCAGAGGAGACCAACAAATTTGGTGGGGGAAGCAAAAGGCTACTCTTACAGGAAAGGCATGATTTCACTGCTTTTCAGCTAAATCAAATGGATAACACATTTAAAATTAGTGATACAGAGGAAAAAGACCACGGTCTCAAGTTCTACAATTATTTTATATCATTTTATCTCTGTGTTTATTTTTAATGTCTTTCATCTTTTTTTATTTTAATCACTTTTGATTCCACAGTATAAATAGTAAATTTTTATTTGTTTTTATTTTAAAATGCATATTAAAATTTAATTAGTGTGTCACGTTACGCTTCATGTTGAATTATTATTATTTATTTATTATTAATTTGTTCAATAGATGCTGAACTTAAAACAGTTCCTTTTTCATTTTAGCGGCACAGGAGATGGTTTCTTTAGTTCTGCTTTCCAGTCTCAACTAGAAGGCAATTCTTTATATAATGCAAGCATGCCTAGAGGTAAGAAAAAAAATATATATATATATATATTTAATTTTGCACTTATTTTCACTGTCTAATATTCGATTCATTTGGATTTAATTTGAATTATATTTACATGGTAGTAGTGTGATGAATTCCTGACGCTGCGTCTGAGCTGCCTTCTATAGCCCAGTTTAGTGGTTGCTTTGTCTGTTCAGTAGTGTGGTTGTTTCCATGTGAGTATAACTTTTTCTGTCCTATAATTTCAACACTGCATATGGATTCTGCCGTTATGCACATCTATTGCATTGGCATGCACATCTTTGTGCTTGACCACCGTTATGCTCATCTATTGCATCGGCAGTTTGATCTTAGTATCATTCTGTTAGTTAGTTATTTGGTTTTTAGGAGCATTAGCAACTAAGGCCATATTGCTCCGGGATATGCGGTGGTCATTCCCTGACCTTTCAGCATTCCTCCGTATTTGGTGGTGACGGGTTCGAACCCCGGTCTAATCAAGAAGTGTGTGCTATGCACTGCTGCTCCTTCCCACCTGGCTACGGAGGCGCCATTTATCATTCTGTTGTGGGATAGATTTGTTTAGCGCTCGAAATGCAGTGGTTCCCTGACTATTATGGCCTCGTGGTCCACTGATGAGATGGGGCATAATGGTCAGTCTTTTCTATTTGATTCGATATTATGGTATGTTCTACTATTTCTCGTTTTATTTTTACTTATGTCTGTATTGTTGGCAGTATATTTACATATAGTGATATTTCACATAATTCGGAAACGAATAGTTCATTTGTTTCCGAATTATGTGAATTATGAAATTTAACGGCACGGGGGGGACTGTTAAATTTCCTTTAATTTGGACTCTATTTTCTAAATTATTTAATAATGTTAGCATTAGTAGAGGAATATGATTCAAGAAAGAAAGCTTATGCAGCATCAGTCAAAAAAAAAAAAAAAAAACCCTCCCATTTACTACCCCTCCATTCGTTCCAAATGCCTGTCCAGCTCAGCCTTAAATTTATTTTGGCTACCAACTTCCACAACAAAAGATGGAAGTCTGTTCCACCAATCAACTACCTGCTGGTTAAAGGCAAATTTCTGCACATCTATTCTACAACTATCTTTCCTCAATTTGAAACTGTGTCCCCTGAGGTTCTTAATCTGAGAAAGAATCCCATCAGCATTCAGCTTGCTCAACCCATTCAAGGCCTTATACACCTCAATCAGATCACCTCGCAGGTGCCTACTCTCTAGGCACTCCAATTTGCAGAATTTAAGTCTTTCTTGATAAGAGCACCCCTTCGTTTCCCTCACCAATCCTGTTGCCCTTCTTTCTATTCGTTCTAGCAACTTTACATCCTTCCTAAAATGAGGCCTCCAGACCTGTACACAGTACTCTAGGTGAGGCCTGACCATTGCCTTGTATAATGGGATAATCACCTCCCTGTTCCTGCTAGCAAAATTCCTATTTATCATTGACAAAACTCCATGATCTGCCCTGGCAGCCTGTCTGCACTACTCAGCGAACTTCATATTTTACTTCACAATTACCTCCAGGGGTGACTGCACAATTACTCCCAGGTCTTTTTCACTTTCCACTTTCCTGAGTGTAGTACCACACAGTTTGTACGTTTCTCTTTGGTTATTGCTACCCATATGCAGTACTTTGCATTTGTCAATGTTAAACTTCAGTTGCCACTTTTCAGCCCATTTGCCCAACTTATCTAGATCCAGTTGGAGTAGCATACTGTCTTTACTGTTGTTGTTTCTCCAACAGTACCCTATTCTTCATTTTATGGGTTAAATTCATCTTCACTCTTTGGTTTGTCACGCTACTGGCATACTTTTTATTTTCTTTTATTTTTACACTTTATTAAAATTATATATATAGATGTTAATTGTTTTTTTCACTTATAGAATTATTTATATGAAAGTCATGCCAGTATTGTTGATTATATTTTGATTTTGAATCACCACAAATGCAAGGTGATCCACAAGTTTAATATTTTCAGAGCAAAAGTAATCCTTCAACATAGAAAGAAAAGTTCATTATTGCCATCCATGTATCTCATGTCACCTGTTAAGAAGAAAAACACTTTCTAGTAACTAATGGAAAATCTGATTGCCACTTTGAAAACATATTAATGTATATTAGAATGATAAAAACTATATTTTATGTTGATTTAAAAGACTAATAGATCAAAACACCACAAAATTTAATCAGGAAACAAATTTTGCACAGGAGAACTGGTTAAAAAAAAACCAAAAAAACAAAAAAAACTTTCAATACTTCTAAGTTCAGGCATGTGTAATACCAATAAACAGAGATTTTGTGACAGAAAATATACAGCTGATTGAATTACTTAATTTGATTTAATCTTCAATATCATTTTAATATGATATTTTGTGTTAACTTGACAAGATGAAAATTTGCTTTTGTGAGAATTAAGATTTTCTTTTAGTATTTGATGCTTAAACTTTGAGTATAAGTTAACTGTATGTGAGAACAAGTTCTCTAAATTGTGACAGTACTGGGCCTCTTATCCAGGTATCTTGGGGCCTAAACTGAGCCGAGTTGGATTTCTAGTCTTATGCATATTTACTTAAAATTAAGTACATACTTAACTTTGATTTTACATAATTACCACATACTTAAAATACAAGATAAAGTATAAAAATCAAAGCACTAAATAATTTTTATTACTTGTTAAGTCATTGTCTTTTGTAAAAGTATAGTAGTTTCACCACTTATCACTCATTTTGAAAAAGTTGCATTCAAATCCCATTTGAGAAAATATAATACCAGAGGGTTAAAACCAGGAAAAATACATACATTTTAGTCTTAAATTTAGTATTCATTTTCTCATATTTCTGTTATCTTTTTCCTCTCGTCTTTTGTGTAACTTACACTTCCAGCTTCACATTTATATGTATATATACATCTGCATCATTTGCTGCTGCTTTGTGCACTCTGGTGCATTTGTTATATCCAAATTATTTTTATTTTTCCACTCTTTCTCCTGGTTTTAACTCACTGGTATTATATTTTATATATACACTGGTATTCAAAGAAAGTACATCACCTAGGAAATTTCGCATTTCTAACCATTTTTCATAATGACTAGCATCACAAATAGAAATATAAACAAAAGATATATATTAATAGTTAAGGCAAAACTAAGTAATATTTGACAGGTGCTCTCAAAATATTCCAAAATGAGCATTTGCAACCTACGACAGTTTTGATAAACATGACAATTATGGCTGAAATGTTATCAGAAGCCCTCAATTTACTTCAGTTTATCCTTTTAAATGGAAAACAAAATTAAAAGTTCACCAGGTGCAAACTAATATTTAGTTGAACTGCCTCTGGCCCTGATGACAGCAGCACACCATTGAGGCATTGACAAGTTCAATTTCTGAAGATAATCAGCTGATAGTTTGTGGTTCCAAACAAGAATTATGGCTTCCTGAAGTTTATGAAGGGTCTTTGGTTTCTTTCTGGTAACTGCAGATTCCACACAATGCTTCATGTCCAGGCTGTTTCCTGGCCAGCTAAGAGTTGTAATGAACCGTTCTTCCAACCATTTTTTAATCTGTAACAAATGTAAACACATTACTGTTGAACCTCTAATGCAGAAATGAAGCTAAAGTAACTACAGAAGTGCCTACTTACACTTTTTGCCCAATGACAAGGAGCAGAGTCATCTTGAAAGACATATTATTAAAGATAATATTATTTTTGAAGAGTCGTCTTCTGACTGTTACTGCACTTGCTACCACTCCTGCATGTTCTTCCCATTCTCTTTTCAGCTCGGATGAAGAAGCTTTACTGTTTCTAAGGCATAAGCACTTCAAAACACGGTCCTGTTTGGGCATAGAGACTCATTTGCATCTGGTTGCTTTTTCCTATCAGCACAACCAGTATTCTTGAGTTTGGAAAGAAATCTATTCACTATTGACTGATTACAAGACATTCATATAAGCAATATGATGGGAAGAACATCCTTCCTCACATAAAGCAACAATAGCACTCTTTCTTCATGGCGTCAACTGCACGTAACTCGCCATCCTGACACAAGCAAGGAATGACTGCAACTCTTGCAGAGCGTGCTTATACAGCTGAAAGTAATAGTTTATGCAATATTACATCATTGCCTACATGTGTCAATTTTATCTGAGGCAATCTGTAAGAAATATTGCCATATACTTACATTATTCGGACAACAATTACAATTTTAAAGTGTGATGCACTATCTTTGAACACCTGTGTGTGTGTGTGTGTGTGTGTGTGTGCACAAGTAACCCTCGTATAACATGGTAGTTAGGTTCCTATAAAATGTCGTGTTGTGCGAAACCGTGTTATACGGGACTAAGCAAAAGTACAAAAATGGGGGTTACGTTCCAAAAGCTAACAAAAATACACTATTTCTTTAACAGAATGGTAACAAAACTAACAAAAATACACCATTCTGGATTTCATGTATCTTCTGCTCTCTTTAAAAAATCAGTAATCCGGTTTGTTTGCTTTTGTTTGATAAATCTTTGTGAATTTCATCGTATGGAACTAAGCATTTTTGAAGCTCCCTTTTGAACTTTGGGCTCCTTTAATTCAAGAATCTGCATTCAAAAAATAAGATACTAATTGCTCAGCTAACTTTATGCCTTCCTATATGCTTTTTAGTGTAAAATTTGGAAGTTTAGAATTTTCATCTGCGCTATCATTTTCTGAATTGATTTGGTTGGTTTACCTCTGATGCCATTTCCACCAAATCCGTTTGCCAGCCTCTTTTTCTACCAGTAATTCTTGAAGGCCATCAGTAATCATATCTTTTTTTATTTTTTTAGGCACATTGGTGACTAAAGCAAAACTACTCTGACTAAACTACTCTGTGTTTATTGTCTATAAATTGCATGTGTCCTGAGGTCGATTTTCTGTTTTGATGGACAAAAAACCCGAATTTTTGAGGGGGAAAAACCATGCTACCCGAGCCCGAATAACTCAGCCAGCTGACCAGACGTGAAAAAGACCCAAAAAAATTCCTCCCATCATCGAGATTCAAACTCAGGTCTTGAGTGGAGTGGCGGGCGATTCTATCAGCTGTGCTACCCACGAGGGTTTTAATAGTCATATCATCAAAACTTTCCCCTCCTACTGATATAGACCATATTTGGATACAGTCCACAATTGAGAAATGTTTCCATGTCTCCATTATTTCTATAGATTTGGAATCAATTTTTTTCCAAAATCCATTGTAACGATTTTCTGATGTAATGAGTTTTAAAGGTGGATATAATGCCTTGATTTTATGGTTGAATGAAAGTTGTATTAACCTAGTACAACTGTGGTGGTAGGAATATAACTTCAATATTTGAATGATTTAAATCTTTTGGATGGCCTGGTGCTCTATCCAACAGTAATAAAACTTTGAAAACTAGGGTGGAAATGTTGAAAAATTACATTCAACATAATAGCAGGGTTTCCCTGCACAAAAGACATTCTATTGCTCAAAAATACTCTGTTATATGAGGTTTACTGAAATTCTCACGGTAACATGGTTTTACTCTAACAGTGTTAGAGTGAAACCATGTTACCGTGAGAATTTCAGTAAACCTCATATAAAAAAATAAATAAAAACCTCATATAAAAAAAAATAAAGAATTAATTCCATGTTATATAAGTACTGTGTTGTGCGAGGATTGCCACAATTTATCATTTGTGTTAGAGCCAAACCGTGTTGTAGAAGTACCGTGTTAAAAGGGGGTTGCCTGTATATATATATATATACAGCAGGCCCCCGTTATAATGCGGTTTACTTTATGCTGATTCGCTATAACGTTGTTCTTATATTATAACCCTTATCTGACTATAACGCTGTCGTCATAGATCACTATAACGCTCTTTTACAGATTGCATTTTTGGCATATTTAACGAAATCGTTTCATTTGATGGAGTCGATAGCTTTACAATGAATAGCAAAATAGCATTAAAATGTTTTCCACGCTGATTTGCGAAATTTTCCCACGCTTGGTGAAATTTTCTCGCATGCTAATTTAATTGCAGTACAGTGACTTGTTACGTAGTTCTGAGATCAACATTTTAAAAAATGATCAAGTATATTGCTTGTAATATTTGCGTTATATGCATTTATCCGAAGTCTAGTCATCACTCAGTACAGTATTAGACATCGTGCGTAACGGACAGTTTACTTGAACATTGTATCATAATTAATGCAACCAACGCAGTTACATTTTCGAAGAGTTAATAATGACCGATAGGAATGAAAAAGCAACAATGTCTGGGCGCAGTACGAAGACTATAAATGTAATAAAAAGACTGAATTTGAAAATTAAATTAGACGTTTTGAAGCGAATCGATTCCGATCAACGACAAACGGATATGTGCCATAATTTAGGACTTGCAACTTTAACTGTAAGAACAATTATAAAAAAATAAAGAATTAATTTTAGCAGCGGAAAAGATAGCTGTTCCACTGTAAGCAACTAGGACTAGGCCGGCTATTATTATGATTGAAATGGAAAGACTTTAATTTTATTGAAGATAATATTCCAATGCAGAATTCAGTTAAGTTAAATATTAAAAAAAAAAAAAAAAAAAGAGAGAGAGAGAGAGAGAAAGAGATTAGCCAATATGATGATCTGAAGAAAACTCGCCTAAAAAAAAAAAAATGTGGAACCATTTAAAACTGGTAAGGGCTGGTAGAATAGATTTAAAATCCAGGGAGAAGCCGCTAGTGCAGATCAAGGAGCCGAAACTTTCAAAAAAGAACTTGTTAAAATTATTGAAGAGGAATATTATGTGTTATACTTCTCAACAAGTTTTTAACACAGATGAAGCAGGACTTTTGTGGAAACGAATGCCTAAAAGAAGTTTCATATTGAAAGAAGAAAAAAACATGCCAGATTTCAAAGCGGCGAAGGATCAGTTGACTTTATTGTTGGGTGGTAACGCTGCAGGGGATTTAAAATTAATACCCCTTTTGGTTTATTTGGTAGAGGGCCAAAGTTCAACTGAAAATCCACACATAAAGAGGCCGCCGTAGCCTAGTGGTCAGGCGCGTGGGTGCATAAGTACATGTGCCTTGAGTGACCGGGGTTCAAGCCCGTGACTGCTGAATACGGTGCTGTTTCTTGTATTCTGTGTATATTGTAAACTCCTCTAACCGTTTGGTCGTCCCAGAGTATAAGCAGAAAATTTATTTTTCAGATTAAATTCATCAATTAAATTAAATCAATTAATTAAATTCATTATTTTAATTGGAATTTTAAGTTTACTTTTGATACGTAAGTAGTTACCACATAATTATATACGTATGTAATGCAGAATATTTTATATGTACAAATTTTTGAATATTAAATATTTTGACCAACATTTGTGCATCTTTTCACTACCGTTTATTAGTGATTAGGAAATATCCTATGGCACTGACCGCAACTCACAAATACATGTTACCTTATGGAAAAGCGGTGCTACCTTAGCGCGGATTTACTTAGCGCTCTGTTTTTCCGGAACGAATGATCAGCGTTAAGTCACCTGTATATATATATATATATATATCTCAAGGAGTAAATAACTAAAGTAATCATGGAGAAACAAGTGCATACACAAAAGAGTAAACTTGAACTGAGGAGAGCTATGTGTCATTCAAGTAAAGCAGTTATCTGGGAATCTACTCAGTCATTCATCTGCCAATTCAAAAATACAGATTTCTAGATGCCAGATAAGAGGTCCAGAACCCACATAAAGAAAAGTAAATTTTCCACTTAGTTAAACTATTATTATTTTGTTCATTCTTTAGATGTAGCTTATGGAGCTGTGATAACTTTAAAAAATCATCGAACAGGAGGTGGTTATCTTCATTCTCACTGGCATCTTTACCCAGAAGGAGTTGGAGCAAGGCAGCAACAAGTAGGTTGATAAATGTTGTTTTCTCAGTGAGGGAATAACATAATTTAATAAGCAAGATAATAGCTTAATTTAGGTGCATGATATTTAATCATATTTCATTTTTATCCATTTAAAAAAAAAAATTTTTTTTTTTTTATTTCACGGTGTTTTGAAATTTGTGTTAATTTAAGCTTCTATATGTAATCTTTAGAAACTGTTCCTTAACCTTTTAGAATAATCTGGTGATTTGCCTCTTCCCCCTCTTTTTTTTTTTTTTTTTTTTTTTTTCCCCCATATGCCAGGATATGGAAAGAAGAGTGTCAAAAGCTTCTCCATTCAAAAAGAAGTTAATAACATTTTCAATCTCTCTTTTTCTCATGCATTTAGCAATAATTTTAGATAAATCCCCCCCCCCCAAAAAAAAGAAATTGAAAATAATCTTTGAATTATTTTTTTTTTTTTGCTTAAGCAGCAAAAAAAGGTTCATTTGTCAGAATACTGCATGCAAATATTTTGATATCTCAGCTAGTTTTCTCTCTAACCACTGTTCATTCAGTGCATGAATGGCAATTTATCCTGAAAAATTTCAGACAAAGGCTCTGGTTCTTCTATATATCAAAGGTCTTCTTTCACTGACTGCCTTTTTAAATACCCATCTTTTTTAAGTGCTGGATATCAGTAGAAATCGATATTCTCCTTAAATATAATATGTATTTGTTATATTTTTGTTAATCTTAGTGCTAGTGAAACTAAATTCTTACTTCTCACAAAGAAGAATTTATATTTTTAGTTCTGCTCACTTTTGATAATATTCAGATCTCTAGATAGGATCCAATTATCCTACTTAGAATAACTTTATTATCTAATTTTTTTTTGTGAAACATTAAATGGTTGTTTTCCTTGGAAAGAAAAAAGAGTCCAAGTTTTTCTCAAGGATAATTACTTGCTACTTGTAAAATTAAAATCCAAAATCCACTCTACTGTAGAATACTCTTACCACATTTTGGCTTGTGTCTCTGAAATCCTCTAAATATAGTTCCATTTAGAGGAGAGATCTGATTAATTACTGGTGCCTCTCTCATTTTGCATTTATAATTCCACCACTTTCTTCTAAACTAATAGGAGCACATATGGCAGTCAGCTGCTCTATTCACAATTCAGTGCCAAAGATAATAACCTAACTTATTTCTTCTTCATTCATGTCCATCCACCTCCAGCTTTAAGAGCAACCTTCATGTATTTCCTAAAAATTGGAATCTATAGAAATTTAAGTCCAGTGAGTCTCTTCTTTCTTCACATGCCAATTTTTCTGTTTTTCATTCAGCTTTGAATATCATGGTTTTACTTATAAATTTCACATCTTCACTTCATATTCCATGTTTTTTTTTATACTTTTTTTAAACAACAAAACACTTTACAACATTTTTAAAATTTATATCTTATTGTTGTATAATAAGCTAAGTTTTCTGCATATGTTTATTTGGTTGTGGATTGTTTTGGCCATGATGAATCAGTTCGTGTGGTTTGTTACATTTGTATAAGTGTTTTTGCCAGCTGGTATGTACATCATGCAAGCTGAAAAATCTGGACTAACTCATTGTTCTGTTCCTCTCTGGCTGAGATTGGCTAACTATAGTTCCAGTAGGCTTTTTTTTTTTTTTTTTTAAACTCTTCCAGTCTCAGATGGATTTGAATCCATACCTCTCCAAATGTGGAAAAGCTACTATATTATTGTAAAGATTCATTCAGTGCAAAGAAGCTGATTATCATTGTAGACTGTATATGTTGTGAATTTTTTTCATGGGTGTCCAGTTCAACTATATATATAATAGTATAAATCCCAACTGCTAAACTTATTTATTTTCCCTCTGACCTTATAAACCACCTAGGAGTATATATAAAAAAAAGTATATTTATTTTGTTGTTTACTGCTAATGTGATCATCCCCTTTAAGAATTCCTTTTATCACTGTCAAACTGTTTTTGCAGTATTGTTTCAATCTGAAATTGACTTTGGAAAGTCCTCTTGTGATATAGCTCCTCATTTGGTCATCTACATATTGATTATTAAATTTTTTGAGAATAATCTGGAATCAAATCATTTTTTATTCTTCAAATATACCATATTTTGTATTGACTATTAAATCTGCATAAACAGCTAATTGATATGTGTATATCTAAATTAAGTTCTCTTCTTTTCTCAATTAAAATTCTTATAACAAAAAAACTGAATCTCTATATGATCTTGCTTTTCTAAATATGATTGTCAATATGTTAATGTAAAAATTTACTTTTATATTTTAATGTAAATTCAATATGTTAATGTAAAAATTTACTTTTATATTTTAAATGTTTTCAGTTGTTTATATTGAGTGCTCTTGAAGAATAGTAATTCTTAATTGTTTCAGGTGACAGCATATTCTCACAAAGATGATAATAATAAATGGATGATAAAACGATTCGATACACAGCCTAACCCTACCAATGAAAAAGAACCAGTTGAATTAGTTCACAGTGGTGATTTAGTAAGGCTAGAACATTTAGTGTAAGTATACAAAGCATTAAAATGATTACTTACTATAAGTAATAAATACAAATATGGGGTATTATCCATATGCATACCATATTTACTCAAAAAGTTTATGAAATTGTTCTAGAGACTGCATTTAAGATAAAAAGCATTACATTATTCAGTCCATCAATACAGAATATAATCAAAAGATTTTGAGCCATGTGTTACTATTTTCCTTGAATAAGATTAAAGAATGGCTACAAAATGCAAGGTGAGATCCTGCCGATTTGCCACTTATTCTTTGAGATGATAGTGAACAACGGTTGCGCCTACTTCCACAATGGAATTCTGTTGAGATAATATACTTGGTATATTCCTTCTGAGTTATTAGCCATTGCTCTGTGTTATTTATCTTGGTATTTTTAACATTGATGCAGTTATTTGGATTCAATTACTATTTTAATTTTTATATCTTTAATAAGTTGGAGAAAACACTTTCATGTGAGAGAAATTGGTTTATTTGTCAGTTGAGATATCAGTTTATATTTTGTCTTAAACAGTCCCATTTACCAAATTGAGTAGTGACATTTTTGAATTCTTATATGGGATTCTATCACTGGATTAAAGAAGAGGATATTTGGTTTTCTTTCTAACAGAGGCAGAAAACCCTTTCTAAACACTTTAGGATTTTTTGATGTGAAAAATAAATCTCAAACTATTTTCTTTTTCTTAATTTTGATATTAAAGCATCCAGCTTCCCTTTGCCTTAAATTTTTCTTTTTGGTGGTTCTATAGCTTCTCTTTTATATCTTTGATCATTACTTTCCTCTTGGTACTTATATTTTGAGGATATGTTCACAACAGTATGTTAGGTATAATACATATACACATATTTCATTTAAATTAATAAATGAAATGTAATATGACATCAAACACAATGATAAACTTAAAAATGATTTCTGTTTGAAATATGAACTGCCATATTTTTTTTAAGTGTTGTTTTTATGTCACATAAATATTCCATTGTTTTTCTATCACTTAAATATTCTGTTGTTTTTTTTAAGATTTAATTTTTAAGCTGATTTACAAAGAAGTTATATTGTTTTGCAGGCTTATAATACAATTTCATTTATAATAAATGATTCATATATAAAAAGTTACTAACAGAACTGATTTTAAATTTCAATAGGACTAGTAGAAATCTTCACAGTCATAAAGAATTGGCTCCGGTTACTAAACGACACCAGCAGGTTACGTGTTATGGAGAGGTGAGAATTTGACAATTTTTTTTTCTCTCTTATTGCAGTTATATTGATTGAAACTATTAGGAAAGTACATCTTCACTTAGTTTAATATTAGATATACAATAAAGTCCTCTTACTCCAGAAAATATGTGCACTGTGTTCTAAGAGCACAGTGCACATATTAGTTCTAACCTCAAAAGAGAAGTACTTTTTAAAGTCAGAAGTAGTAAGCCTATTAACCAATCACAAAGTTAATTAATAGGCTGCTCTATGTTTACTATCGCAATCCAAAACTCAGTGGAATTTTTCTAGATTCCTTTAGAAAGTATGCAGATTGTCTTTTTTTATTTTATTTTAATACAGTGCAGCGAAAGCTGTATTAGCATTAGTAGAGGCATTTGATGCAAGAAAGCAAGCTTATGCAGCATCAGCCAAAAAAAAAATAATAAAATAAATAAATAAATAAATAAAAAATAACCACTTCCACTTCACCTTTCTGTTCGTTCAAAATACCTGTCCAGCTGAGCCTTAAACTTATTTAGGCTATCAACTTCCACGACAAGGGATGGAAGTCTGTTCCACTAACCAACCACCCGCTGGCTAAAGGCAAATTTCCGCACGTCTATCCAAAAAATATTATATCCGTATTATATCCAAAAAAGGACAATATTTGTGACCAGTTATTCTCCTTTTAATATAGCTGCTGTTTAATAGAGTAACTAAAAGGCTTCATCAGCTTTTCATGATCATTGTTATTAGCTGTTTTATGCAAAAAGAGAAATCTTAAGATATTTGATACTGACATTTGAGATGTAGGGATATGGTAAGGCCATATCCTTACATCTCAAATTCAATGCTTCCAATGCATAAATTTTTACTTTGTGGATCATGGTCTTTTGTAAAGAGGTTTGTGATAATTGCAAGAATGAGGAATTAATTGCATACATAGTCTGATGATTAATTACATATTCTTTGTAACACATCATGAATTAAATCATATTAAAGAAATGCATATTAACATTGCATTAAAAATTGTTTTTTAATTAAACTAGGAACAAACATATCTGCAAAAAGATTGCAGCTGTGTTTGATACACTTCCTCATTCATTTTGCAAATATACGTAGTCTCAGTTCCAATCTTGGCGATGTCCATTTCCATTTACACTGTGCCAAGCCCCACTTATCTTTTCTAACAGAACCCCAATTATTGGTTGATTAAACCACTGCATATCTCAATTGTCCTAATTCACTGGGTTTTTTTTTTTGCTTCGAAGGTGGTACTTGTGCATATGTTTGCTCTGATATTCCCTCAGAGACTTAGTAATTTGGAATCTCCTCTGGCTTAAAATCTCTCTCTGACCCATTCTGTCAGTTTCATCTGTTGCCTTTATTGTTCTCTCAACTTCACTAATCACTTGGAACTCTTTGACTTCTTTTCTTTGAAACTTGATTTTCTGTAATCTAACTTTCCTAACAGTTAGGTAATTTCCGTGGTGATTTTAATGTTCATGATTCCAGCTGGTTTCAGTTTTCTATTCACACTGATCCAGCTGGCCAAGATGCTGAGGCTTTTGCAATAACTCGACAATCCTAACCACACAACCAACACTTTTTATATTTTTCTCACAAAGAACCATTCCAAATACATGGTGGATGAGAGTGGTCCTCTAGGCACCTCAGATCACAACTTGGTGATGGTCTCTTCTCTTCTCCAGCGGAGCTTTTTTATCATGGATATTCTTCATTTACTGCCTAACGTACACCACAGCTTGCAACAATTGTAAAAAAAAAAAAAAAAAAAAAAGTGCAGCCATTATCAACCCACTGCAGGATGGAAGCCTCCTCAACAATTCATGCTGAGGGAAATGGACCATAATCTGCCGCGCTGGTCTAGTGCGGGTTGGCAGATCAACCGTATTCAGCAATCAGGGTCTTGAACCCCGGTCTACTCAAAGAGCGTGTGCTACTGCACTCCCGCCCCTTGGAGCAATATGGCCTTAGTTGCTAATGCTCCTAAAAACCAAATAACAAACAAACAACAAACAACTCCCGCCCCTGACCACTCGGCAAAGTAGTTATTAATTAATCCACACTAGATTTTGAACAGGCTAAGCGTAGTAAACTTATTTCTTGTCCAAATGGTAGAATAATATGCCTACCATTCCCAGTATTCAATGTTTCGTTGAATCAATGCTTCCTATGGCCTTCCATTAAAAGGATGTCAGAAGATGAATAGTCTTGATGCCAAGAAAGTGGCAGGTCCTGTTGGTATTTCTCCACTTTTTCTCAAAACCAGTGGTTCTGAGCTTATTCTTATTCTGTGTTGCCTTTTTACACTTTCCTATTCCACTGGTATTTTCTCTTCTGCTTGGAAATTTGAAAACATTTGGGGAATTTTATTTTTATATACTTTTACATTATGTTTGAGATAGCCCTCACATTTGTTCCTTGTTTGTCATATTTAAATTTCTTGTGATTGTAGTGGCTTTAATTAATTGTAAGCCAGTTCTTTCATTTTTACTAATATACTTTATAAAAAAAAATATTTTATTTTATTTTTTTTACAGAATGGGACTGGAGATGCAAATGATGTTTGGAGGATTGAAATCCTGGGTGGGTCTGAAAGGGAACTGGTTAAAACAGTCACAAGCAAATTACACTTTATTCATTACCTTACTGGTTGTGCACTACATTCTCACTCAAAGCAGCTACCTAAATGGTAAGTCATTTTTGATGAACTATAAAGGTTTAGAATAAGCTTCTTGAGTTTTTATTATTGTGAATTGGATACATGATTGATAACTTCTAATTATGCATGTTATTTCGTATAAACTAAAAGTAAATCTTTAATATTATTTTACATTTTCATAAAATTAAAGATTTCTACAAGCCATGTTATTTTCTTCATATGCATCTTAGTGTTAAAATTCTATAAAGTAAGACCTTCATATTTGCACACTGAACTTTTGTGGGTAGAGAATCTTGTGTGCGTTATCCACTCTTCGTGCTCTCTTAGAGAATAAATTAAGGCAATTGTGTTAAAAAACTAAATTATGGCTTAGATTAAATTTTTATTTTCACAGTTCTTTTATTCTTTATTATATGTTCAGTGTCAGAAAAAATTACCCAACTCCAAAAGTGTAGATTGATTTATATGAGTTTTAGTACACAAATAGGTAAGGATAAAGGCAAGAAATTATCAGAATTGAATATATTTATTTGGGAAACTGATGTGGGGGGTCACACTTCATAGTATGGTATCGCACTATGAGGTGTGACCCCCCCTACCTCTGGAAGCACTGTAAGCTGTTTCTGCATGTTGCCATAGTTTAAAGAGATTCCTGATATTTTCTTAAATAATAATGTACATTATCTGCACTGAGAGAGGTTTTTTTTTGCTTTCTCTCTCTTTTCTTTTTTAAAGTTTGCCAAAAAAAAAAAAATGTGTATTCAATAGAGATAAGAGGAATTGTCACAGAATAAGATTATTTTATTTATCACTTTTTTTGAAACCTTATCCTGTTTTTTTTTTTTTTTTATCACTGTTCAGGGAACTAGAGTATAAATTACAGCTATTTTTTACTTTAATATAGGCAAACCAAATTACTTTAGCAAATTTTAAATTTCTCTATCATTGTCATGCTATGAGCAGTTGTTCTATCAATAAAAGTGGTTTTTATCTTATTTCCAAAAATAGTTTATGGGTTTATGAGGTCATCATGTGTGATGTCCAATAACTTTCATGTTCAGATTTACACCAGACTGAATTCTAGAATTAAGACTGAATTAAGGGTGCAGGGAATTCCAGACTGAATTAAGGGTGCAGGGAATCCTAATTACATTGACAGGGATGTTTTTATTTCAATCTGTCATCTTAATTCAAGATTTCAGGTTGAAATAAAACAGCTGATCATATTATAAGCACTACCTCTTAGAATGGTTAGTATTTGTAGTGGCAAATAATGTAAGAAAGCAAGCTTATACATACAGCATCAGCCAAAACACACACACTAAACTCAGAAAATTTCTTCTAATTTCTGAACACCAACCCACAAGTTTCAGTCAGTATCTGGAAAGTTAGTCTCCTATTATAGGACATTCCAATCTGCTGGCCCACTGTACCTATCTGTGTAGGTGTTCATTATACTCATTGCAATCATTGGTTATATAACATGTTCTTACTGTCATTTTTGTTTCATGACTGGGCAGAATTACAGACAATTTTAATTTGTCAGGTTTTTTCATTTTTAATCCAAACTTGTGACTGTTTCTCAGAGTTGCCCTGTACTTGCCAAGGGGCATTGTCGAGAAAAAGTCGTATGTTAGGATTTAATTTGGAAGTGTCTGCTATTCTTCCTAGATACAATAGGCTTAGAGTCCATTTTGTCCAGACATGATGTTGCTTACAGTACAGTTCAAACCAGATTTGCAGGTCAAGAGAGCAAGTACTAGGAACCTCCTGACAGGCTTGATATAGACTCTGTTATTTACAATTTTAAAAGAAGGTGAGAATGCCCTCCACTATTTCTGTTTCAGAACTCGTTTCTTTTCTTTCTTTGAAATCACTTATGTAAAACATAGAGTGATTTCAAAGAAAGCCATTGTAAGTGAAATATATCATATTATTGTCATTCTCTAACCAGTACTTTTCAGAATGGTTAGAAACATGATTAGAATATTAACTTTCTTGATACCACTTGTTAATTTTTAAAAATTTCATGATACATTTTATAAGACTTGTACAAGTTGTACAGTTTTCATAAGTAGAACTTAAAAGTATTAAAATTCATTAAATTGAGAGTAATCATAAAAATTTTATTTATTTGAATTATTATTCTGTCATAGGGGTTATGAACAGATGGAAGTCACTTGTAATCCCAATATTAGAGACAAGAATAATGTTTGGAATGTGGAAGACAATATTTTTCCTCGGTGTAAGTGTATTTCTTTATGTGCATTGTGTTATTTTTAATCAATAGAAGTGTGTGCATTGTGTTATTTTTGTGCATTGTGTTATTTTTAATCAATATTTTTAATCAATCAAGAAACTTTTAGATATTTTGTGAGATATTATAGAAACGTTATCTGGAGTGGGCATTGTGGTGCTAGATTTCAATGGCTGCCTAAATTCTAATTTGTAGTTTTTTTGAAATGTATGTGTCACTCATTGTTCACCTGAAGATATTAATATGCTAATCAAAGTTGAAACAGATTTTCTCTTCAAAATACAAGTAATACGTTTTATTTTTCAGAGTATATAGAATTATTTAATTTTCTTGTAATTTGCTGATATGCTAAGTCTAATTCTATCAATGTGCATCTGTGCTAGCTTTCAGCTTGAAAGTATTCTCCATAGTGCAAAAATGTAATCATAATTGCCTTATGTCTAAATCTGACTCAGGTTTTTTCCCCTTGTGTGCATTTTGTTACTTTCCTATTCTGATTGGATGGTTTTTTAAAGCTTAAATACTAATTGAATGGCAATATATTTAATATCTGATAGAGTTCCACATTGTGAAGAAATTGGATACAAGGAGATTGATATATAATATATATATATATATATATATATATATATATATATATATATATATATATGAAATATGAAAACGAAGAAGTGGAAGGAAAAACAGTACGTGTACCTGAATGCGCAAAGCAGCAAAACAGGATACATGTATATAAATAAATGTCATCAATAAAAGTAAAATAAAATAAAAATAAATATAGATGGAGAAGTTATTAAACACAAAATGCCGAGCCTAGTTGAAGAAAAAAGAGAAAAAGAATGTTAAGAACCTATATAAAAAATTTAAGTAGAATTAAATCTAAATTAATGCCGAATTAACAGGCCAATCATATGTACAAAAGCTGAAAGAAAAAGAGGGGAGGGTAATAGAGATAAAAATTATAAAATAAAAATAAAAATTAAAGAATTAAAAATTAAAGAATTAAAAATTAAAAAATTAAAAATTGGTACATAGATCAGGTATTTCATCAGGGGGCTACACCTGATCATGTACCAAACACTGTGTTTCTATGCAAACTCATGCTGATGGAGACGCTATAGAAATGAAATGGATATAAAAAAATGAAATGGATATAAAAATTATTTTTTAAAAAAAAATTTTTAAATTTTTTAAATCTCCAGAAACATGAGTGAGGTAGCCCCAACGCAGTGTATTTAGATTAATAAATTAAGTAACGTAGTGTATTTAGAAATAAATTGAGTCGATAGTATGCAAGAACGCAAACACAGTGTATTTAATTTAATAAATTAAGTAGAAAGTGTGTAAGAACGTAAGTTTAAATCAAAAGTATGTAAGTTAAATAATAATGGATAACAAGGTAGCGGTATAGAAAAAGGAAGCAATGCAAGGTAGGGGAGGGAAAAGAAGTTAAAAATATAGAGGCGAAGATAGTGAGAATAAGAAAAGTGAGAATGTCCGAATCACCCTCGTATTACACTAATAGTTCAACGGACGGAAAAACGAAGATCAGAAATTAGAAAGATGTAAAGAGAAGGAAAAGAGTTTAAAGGATACTAGGCAAGCTGGGTGTGTAAGTACCCAACCTCATAGAGAGGGCCTTGGCTGTGAGAGTGTTAGTAGAAGTGGAAATTAATACCGCTAGCTTGTATTGTATATTTTACGAAATAAAATAAAATAAAAATATGAAAAGGAGGAAAATTTAAATACCTACGATAATTGGCAGAAACAAGTTGAGTGAAATATAATTAAGAAATGACAATAAAATATGCGATCATGATTAATAAGGTACAATTATGCGAATATGATTAATAAGAATGGAATGTAAACAGAGGGAAAACTATGACAACGATGGTGGAGTTGCTCAGAAGAGAAGAACTATGGGAGCCCTCTGTGGTTAAAATAAAATAGAGAAAATAAGATTGGACATAAATAAATACTGATATTAAATTACGAAAAATGAAAAGAAAAACTTAGGAAGCGAAAGAACACGAACATCGTTCTAATAGAAGTCATTATGTGTGATCACTTTCCAAGCAGTGGAAATACCACCATTCAAATATACAACTATACAGGTATCGAATTAACCCTAATCAAGGTGGAACATGGTGAAACCGAATTTTTCTTTAATGAA
The DNA here is from genome assembly GCF_048544385.1 of Mastigoproctus giganteus. Classification (NCBI taxonomy): domain Eukaryota; kingdom Metazoa; phylum Arthropoda; class Arachnida; order Uropygi; family Thelyphonidae; genus Mastigoproctus; species Mastigoproctus giganteus. The sequence goes on along the minus strand of NC_143580.1, from coordinate 214,116,763 downwards.
ATCAGAGAGATTTTTTTATAATAAAATTTAAGAAATTAATAGGAATGTCATTATTGCGAAGTTTGATATAGAGATCATTTAAAGCACCAGCGAAAAGTGATTGATTGCTACTAATATTAGCTAAACGGATAATTTGTGTGTAGATTATATTTTTATGAACCTTAATTGAAATGTTCGAGTTCCAATTTGTTAAATAGATAATATTAAAATTAAATTCGCTTCTTTTGTCGAATAGTTCCAAATTATGACGAAGAGGAGGACTATTTAAAGTAATACTTAAATCTAGAAAATTTGCATGTCGGTTGCCAAGGTTTTCTTTATTGAGAGTTACTTTTAGTATAGACTTTTTGATATTAAAGAGAAAAAGAGAAATCCATATATCCAACTGAACTCACTCTCAATAAAGAAAACCTTGGCAACCGACATGCAAATTTTCTAGATTTAAGTATTACTCTAAATAGTCCTCCTCTTCGTCATAATTTGGAACTATTCGACAAAAGAAGCGAATTTAATTTTAATATTATCTATTTAACAAATTGGAACTCGAACATTTCGATTAAGGTTCACAAAAATATAATCTACACACAAATTATCCGTTTAGCTAATATTAGTAGCAATCAATCACTTTTCGCTGGTGCTTTAAATGATCTCTATACCAAACTTCGCAATAATGACATTCCTATTAATTTCTTAAATTTTATTATAAAAAATCTCTCTGATTTCATTAAAGAAAAGTTCGGTTTCACCATGTTCCACCTTGATTAGGGTTAATTCGATACCTGTATAGTTGTATATTTGAATGGTGGTATTTCCACTGCTTGGAAAGTGATCACACATAATGACTTCTATTAGAATGATGTTCGTGTTCTTTCGCTTCCTAAGTTTTTCTTTTCATTTTTCGTAATTTAATATCAGTATTTATTTATGTCCAATCTTATTTTCTCTATTTTATTTTAACCACAGAGGGCTCCCATAGTTCTTCTCTTCTGAGCAACTCCACCATCGTTGTCATAGTTTTCCCTCTGTTTACATTCCATTCTTATTAATCATATTCGCATAATTGTATCTTATTAATCATGATCGCAAATTTGTATCTTCATTTCTTGATTATATTTCACTCAACTTATTTCTGCCAAATATCATAGGTATTTAATTTTTCTCCTCTTCATATTTTTTATTATATTTCATGTCTTTCACTCAAAATATACACTACAAGCTAGCGGTATTAATTTCCACTTCTACTAACACTCTCACAGCCAAGGCCCTCTCTATGAGGTTGGGTACTTACACACCCAGCTTGCCTAGTATCCTTAACTCTTTTCCTTCTCTTTACATCTTTCTACTTTCTGATCTTCGTTTTTCCGTCCGTTGAACTATTAGTGTAATACGAGGGTGATTCGGACATTCTCACTTTTCTTATTCTCACTATCTTCGCCTCTATATTTTTAACTTCTTTTCCCTCCCCTACCTTGCATTGCTTCCTTTTTCTATACCGCTACCTTGTTATTCATTATTATTTAACTTACATACTTTTGATTTAAACTTACATTCTTACACACTTTCTACTTAATTTATTAAATTAAATACACTGCGTTTGCGTTCTTACATACTATCGACTCAATTTATTTCTAAATACACTACGTTACTTAATTTATTAATCTAAATACACTGCGTTGGGGCTACCTCACTCATGTTTCTGGAGATTTAAAAAATTTTTTTTAAAAAATAATTTTTATATCCATTTCATTTTTTTATATCCATTTCATTTCTATAGCGTCTCCATCAGCATGAGTTTGCATAGAAACACAGTGTTTGGTACATGATCAGGTGTAGCCCCCTGATGAAATACCTGATCTATGTACCAATTTTTAATTTTTAATTCTTCAATTTTTTTTTTATTTTATAATTTTTATTTTATAATTTTAATTTTTATTTTATAAGTTTTATTTTATAATTTTTATCTCTATTACCCTCCCCTCTTTTTCTTTCAGCTTTTGTACATATGATTGGCCTGTTAATTCGGCATTAATTCAGATTTAATTCTACTTAATTTTTTTATATAGGTTCTTAACATTCTTTTTTTCTTTTTTCTTCAACTAGGCTCGGCATTTTGTGTTTAATAACTTCTCCATCTATATTTATTTTTATTTTTATTTTATTTTTCTTTTATTGATGACACTTATGTGTATATATATATATATATATATATTTTTTTTTTTATAATTCAGCAAGGACTAAAGCTGTCATCTCTTTCAGTGTAAAGGTTGCTAGGTTATATTATTTAAAATTATATGTTCAGGTACGATTTTTCAGGATGATTTTTTTCTCCAGAGTCAGAGACTGACATTTGGCCATCGAGCAGCCAAAAATTGGCTTACTCACATTAGAGATGGTACCATTATCCACGGGTCAGCCTAAATTGTTAATATTAGTATTTTAGTATTAGCAGTGGCAAATGATGTGAGCAGCATCAGTAAAAAAAAAAAAAAAAAAAAAAAAAGTCAACACTTTCCATGTTGCCGATTTATTCCTCTAATAGTTTGTCTAGTTTTTTCTTGAATATATTCAGACTATCCACCTCTACAATACTAGATGGGAATTTTTTTCCAATAATCAACTACCAGTTGGCTGAAGAGTACCCTTTTGCTCTCCTCACTAATCTTGTTGCTCTTCTCTGCACCCATTGCAACAGATCCATGTCCTTCCTGAAATGAAGCTTCCAGACTTGTATGCAGTACTCAAGATGTGGCCTAATCATTGCCTTTTACAATGGTATAATCCCCTCCTTATCCCTGCTGTCAAATTTCTTGTATATCATTGACAAAACCTTGTGTGCTGTCCTGGTAGCCTGTCTGCCTGCCTGCTCAGACAGGCTACCAGGTTACTATCAGTAATAATGTACCACATGGTACATTAATTTGGGATTATTGCTATCCATATGAAGTACCTTACACAAAATTATCTCAATACTTGCAACAAAATATAACTTCAAAACCTTATACGCTGTGTAGAGTAAACGTGATTCACTATTAGGGATTAAAGGTACATATAATCTTAGTTTTATGCGTATCACGATATTCCCTGGATTTTAGACAAATAATGGATTCTCTTTTTTGGTAATGCTGTTTATATAAAATAATATGAGCAATTTAACTTGACTAATGGATAACAGTGTTGACTCTAATGTGAACATAAATCCAGTCTTCATGGCCAAGAGTTGGTATCTGACTGGGAAGACTGAGGATTTCCCAAGATGGAAATTTTGAGGAGTTCCCAAGATGAAAGTTTAATAACTCATGTTTGATGAGTTGTTAAACTCTTTCATTCTACAGCATTAAATCAGGCCATATAATTGGAAGACCTGACTGCTATGCTCAAGCAGGAGTGGTTGTCTGTCAACATCCTGAAATGATTAAAACATCAATGAAGTCTGCACCATCATTTACTCAGATTGATGACTAACTTGTGAAATTGTTGTGGAGACATTTTTCTCATTTGGTTTGTTTTTGTTTGATTAAGGGTATTTTTGGCATAACAGCAACTTTGGTCATATTTCACCTACATTTGATTTGTTTCAGTCAATTTGTAGGTTGCAAAAAAAAAAGTTTGAATATGTAGGTTGCAGAGCTTGGAAACTAGGCACCGTAGAGGGGACTTCATTGAGGTGTGTAAGGCTCTGAGAGGCATAAGCAAAATGAATAAGGATGAAAATTTCACAGTTATAAATGATTCTAGAACAAGGGGCCATAATTTCAAGTTACGGGGGAGTTGTTTCGACTGAATTGCAGGAAGTTTTATTTTAGCCAGCGAGTTATAAATTACTGAATAAGTTACCTACATGGGAGGTGCCTCAGTAGCTAGGTGGGAAGGAGCAGCAGCAGTGCGTAGCACACGCTTCTTGATTAGACCGGGGTTTGAGCCTGTCACCACCAAATACGGAGGATGCGGGAAGGTTCAGAGAATGACCACCGCATATCCCGGAGCAATATGGCCTTAGTTGCTAATGCTCCTAAAAACCAAAAAAAAAAAAAAAAAAAAAAAAAAACCTACATGGGTGGTAGAGGCTGACAGTCTGGGGAAATTCAAAGGTCAGCTAGATAATTACCTAAGGGAGGAGGTTAATGCATACGTTGTCCATTTCCTTTTCTCTTATTAATTTTTATTATTATTATTTTTTTAAATTTTATTATTATTAATTTATTTTTATTCTTATTATTTTATTTTATATATTTTTTGTTATTTTATTTTTTTATTATTATTTTTTTTGGCTGGTGCAGCATAAGCCATAGGCTTCCTTGCACCATGTGGCCATTACTAATACTAATTTTGATTGAGGATTTGGGCAAGAGGCTAGTGAGCACCAAGTTTATTCCTCCTATTCTCACTTAAGATTAAACATGGCACCTGGTATGCATTTTATCAGCTGTTTGTTGTAAGCTGTGTGAGATCTTGCATATTTTAACAAAAATATAGCAGGTAACAAGTCTTGAGTGTATGGATATGATCCAGAGACAAAATTTCAATATCATAATCAAGGCAAAAGAGATACAGCAATCAAATTCACATTGAAGGTCATGCTGATTGCATTTTTTGATAATAAGAGAATGGAGTCATCAGAATTTGTTCTGTGAGATGTCACTCTTAATACAGCCTCCTGCTAAGAGGTTTTAAAATAGTTGAGAGATGCAATCTGCTGTAATATGGCTAGCTGTTTCACCATGACACACTGTTACATGCTGTCCAGCAATTTTTGACTGTTGAAAACATTCCCTTCATGTGCCACACCCAGTTTTCTTGATTTGCTGTCATGTGACTTGGCTATTCCCAAAATTAAAATGAGCAGAGTTGACTCAAGAAATCTAATCAGACACAATGAGACACCTAAAATGATTCACATCAGATTTCCAAAAATTTTTTGATCTGGGGCAGGCAGGCAGGCATGAGAAGATAATGTGATTGGAAGGATGTTATATTGAATGTTAACAATGTAAATGTTTTTCATTGAATAAAATTAATTTTTTTTTTCAATATTCACATAACATTTTGATCAAGCCATTGATTTGCTTAAATCAATATTTTGATTTAAGCAAAGTGTGCCCTCTGTTTTTTTTTTTTTTTTTAATGACATCACATTTTATTACCAGAATTATAAATCATTTTTTTAATGATTAATGATATATTTTAAACATGTCATTAAAATCAAGTCAACAAGTTGCATTATTTTAATGTCATTTTTTCTGAATAAGTTTTTGATGTAGTTTTGGTTGGTAACCTGGTTATCAAAAAGTGAAGCATAGGAACAGCACGCCATTCCAGAATTCAGCAACTGTAAGTTCTGTTCTAATGTGCAAGATTGTGTAAGAGAGAGAGAGAAGGTGAAATGGAGTTCACAAAATATGCTTCAATTTGAGGAGCCGTACTTTCCAGTAATATGTTTTGAAGCTTTAAATTATAGTTTAAAACTGGAATTTAACCCAGTATTTCATTTGCAGTTTGTTAACCTATCTAACTACCTTCCTCTGTTTTCTTATGAGATACTTCATAGCTTGACTAGTCATGTTTGCCTTTGTCAGTTTCCTATCAATCATAAGGGACTTTGTTGTCTGCGACTGTATAGTGATTTCACCACTTATCACCCATTTGGAGAGGACTGGGTTGAAATCCCATTACTGACTTGAGGAATTCCTAAAGTTCTCCACAATCTGGACCTGAGTTAACCAATCTCAGGCAGAGGGAGAAGGGATTTTCTCCAGTGAGTTATTCTTGGTTTTTTAAGCACACATAGCATGCAAATTGGCCTACAAATGCACACATTCTGTTGCTTCTAAAAACAACAACAACATAAAAGATTTCAACTTTGTGTTAACTGCTGTGAACAGTTTTAAAGCATTGGCTGAAATTATTTTTTCTGAGATTCTAACAAATCAAGAAACTGCCTTGGTGGGCACCACTTTATTTCAAGAAATTGAAAAGAAAAATCATGTATACAAAAATTTTACAAAGAACTCATCACTGAAGCATTAGCATTAGTAGAGGCATACGATGCAAGAAAGCAAGCTTATGCAGCATCAGCCAAAAAAAACCAAAAAAAATACCCCTCCCATTTCACCCCTCCATCCGTTCCAAATGCCTGTCCAGCTCAGCCTTAAATTTATTTAGGCTATTGGCTTCCACAACAAAAGATGGAAGCCTGTTCCACCAATCAACCACCTGCTGGCTAAAGGCAAATTTCCGCACATCTATTCTACAACTGTCTTAATCTGAGCAAGAGGAAGAATCCCATCAGCTTGCTCAACCCATTCAAGGCCTTATACACCTCAATCAGATCACCTCGCAGGTGCCTATGACTTGGAGTCCAGGCGCTCCAGTTTGCAGAACTTAAGCCTTTCTTGGTAAGAGCACCCCTTTGTCCCCCTCACTAATCTTGTTGTCCTTCTTTGTACTCATTCTAGCAACTCTACATTCTTCCTAAAATGAGGCCTCCAGACCAATACACAGTACTCTAGGTGTGGCCTGACCATTGCCTTTTATAACGGGATAATCACCTCCTTGTCCCTGCTAGAAAAATTCCTATATATCATTGACAAAACTTCATGACCTGCCTTGGCAGCCCGTCTGCACTGCTCAGCAAACTTCATATTTGACTGCACAATTACCCCCAGGTCTTTTTCACTTTCCACTTCCCTGAGTGTAATACCACACAGTTGGTACGTTTCTCTTCAGTTATTGCTACCCATATGCAGTACTTTGCATTTGTAAATGTTAAACTTCTCAGCCCATTTTTCCAACTTATCTAGATCCAGTTGGAGTAGCATACTGTCTTCACTGTCATTAACAACCCTGCCAACCTTTGTATCATCTGCAAACTTGGACATTAAATCTGATATACCTTTATCAATATCATTGATAAATATACAAAACAACAATGGGCCCAACACCAAACCCTGGGGAACTCCACTAATAACATTTGTCCATGAAGAGCAGTATCCATTGATTACCATTCTCTGTTGTCTCCCACTCAACCATCCCTTTTTCCATTGTAGCAACTTACCCTTAATGCCATACCTCTCCAGTTTGTACAGCAGACTTCCATTTGCAACAGTATCAAAAGCTTTCCTGAAATCCAAGTATATGATAACAAAATTATTTTTGGCATTTAGTTCCTTTGTGACCACATCATAGTATCCAATCCAATTGGTCAGACAAGACCTCCCTTTAGCAAACCCATACTGTGTCTTAACTATTACTGCAGTCTTGTCTAGATGATCCTGCAATGCTTCTTTAACCAGTGATTCCATTATTTTCCCCAGAATACAAGTTAAACTAACAGGTCTGTAGTTACTTGTGTCACCTTTTTTGAACCCCCTTTGTGAATTGGTGATGCATTTGTACACCTTGAGTCCAAGGAAGCTCTCATAATTATGGCTAAGGGTTTTTTTACTTCCTTTGCTGCCTCCTTTAATATAATTGGATAGATCCTGTCGACCCCAGGTGCCTTATGTTTAACTTCAACAATTTCTCCTCCACTTTGCTCTCAGTTATTACAAAACACTTAGCTCTCTGTTAGCGTTTGATAAACTTCTGGCACTCCACTCATTGAATGACTCCTCGTGTGAATGTAGATGCAAAATACTTATTCAGTTTATCAGCTACCTGAACATGATCATCAATAGTCAACCCATCTGTGTTAAGTGGTCCAATCTGATTCATCCCTCTCCTTCTAGAATTGACATAAGTAAAGAACTCTTTGCTGTTTTCCTTTGCATCCTTTTCCAAAGATTCCTCGTAATCTGCCTTTGCCTGGCTAACCTTCTTTCTGACTTGATTACAGACTAGTTTATACCTGCCATAGGCTTCTGTGTCACCTGATACTTTGTGTGCATCCCATACATTCTTCTTTTCTGTCATGAGCCTTATTAATAATAATAAGCCATACAAATTTATGTCAAGAATTCAAGGATAAAAACAGAGACATACACCGTCTTTCTTTTTCCTTAAATACATAAAAATGTGAAAGAATTTTCACTTGGAATTTCAAACTTAATTGTAACAAACATTTGATAATTCAGATGTCAAAAGATTCTGCTCCTGCTTATAATATAGTCTTTGTGAAATTTGGCAAAAAAAAAATTTGATTAAGGATATAATTAATTTCTTTTAAAACCCAAACTGGGAGTGGATGGTATTGCTCGGTTTGTCTTCTGAATTTCTAGCTTCTAGATTATGGATGCTTTTGGCAGAATATTAAATAGACATTTTTCCTCATCCTTTCAGTACACACATAAAGTTCTTCTTATTTCCAAATGCAAAACTATTACTCTGTTATTGAACATGTGGCTGAATTACTTCCAGGCTTCCTAAAGACTTTAGAAAAATAAATCCTCTTTTCTAACTTGAAAAATGGACATTGGGAAAATTCCTGCTCTCCACTACGCAACAATAAAATAGATCCATTATAACTTGTCTGAGTTTCTTAATGTTATGTTATGTTAAATGCTTCAGGGCCAAAATCATCAGTTGAAATTAGCTCTGGCAACCTCAGAATCATGGATTGAATTAGAAGAATAGAATGAATTGGTTACCTAAGCCATTTAAATTTTTGCCAAGTACCATTAATACCTAATAAATTTTTATCGAGTGGAAATAGCTCTTAAAAATTCTTTTTTGTAGCAGCAGGTCCTACAAAAAAAAAATAAAAACAATATGGTAATTTCCTCCCTACTAATGAAAACGGTGAATAAGTAAATTTCTCCTTACTGGATTACTGAAGGCATATTTTGACTTTGAGATTTTAAAGAAATTATGATTCACTAGTTTACATAAGATTTATCTTTTTTTGTGTACTTAAAATATTTTGTATGTAAAAAAAATCACAAATTGCTTGGCATGGAAATTGTTTCATCTAGGAGTAGACAAATCTGTTTTAAAATTTAAATGCATATGTTGAGGAAACTTTTTATTTTTTTATTTTTTAGGCATTTGGTGTATTAGCACTGGAATTGCATTTGTACAGTAGCATGACAGGGATCTACTACAGCAGAGATCCACAGGTAGCTGTCAGACATAAAATATTGTGATCTGGATTGACCTATTATCATTTGTATCAATGGATACCACACTGTGCATTCTTGCTATTGCTCCATGTTTCTCTGCCAATTGTCATTGTTAGCATTTGTTGTGGTGTTATACAACCTTCAATAATAATTCTCTTTTGGAGCTAATTATGGATGTGTGTGTGTAGATGAGTCATTCACCCTGTATTGTTTCAGTGGTAGGATTTATGGTATGGTAATTAGCATTAGTAGAGGCATATGATGCAAGAAAGCTTATGCAGCATCAGCCAAAAAAAACACACCCTCCCATTTCACCCCTCCATTCGTTTCAAATACCTCTCCAACTCAGCCTTAAATTTATTTAGTCTATCAACCTCCACAACAAAGGATGGAAGTCTGTTCCACCAACCAACTACCCGCTGGCTAAAGGCATATCTATCCTACAACTGTCTTTCCTCAATTTGAATTTATGCCCTCTCAGGTGATTATTCTGAGCAAGAGGAAGAATCCCATCAGCATTGAGCATGCTCAAACCATTCAAGGCTTTATACACCTCAATCAGATCACCTCGCAGGTGCCTAGTCTCCAAACACTGTAATTTGAAAAATTTAAGCCTTTCTTTGTAAGAGCAACCCTTTGTTTCATTCACTAATCTTGTTGCCCTTTGTACTCGTTCCAACAGCTCTACTTCCTTCTTAAAATGAGGCCTCCAGACCTCTTTACAGTACTCAAGGTGTAGCCTGACCATTGCCTTATACAAGGAGATAATCACCTCCTTATCCCTGCTAGAAAAAGTCCTGTATATCATTGACAAGACACTATGAGCTACTCTTGCAGACAGTCTGCACTGCTCAGAAAACTTTATATCTGCCCGCACAATTACTTCCAGGTCCTTTTCGTTTTCTACCACTGTCAATGTAGTACCACAGAGTTGATACGTCATTCTGGGGTTACTGCTTCCCATATGTAGTACTTTAGATTTGTCAATATTAAACTTCATTTGCCACCTCTCAACTTTTCTGCTCAACTTTTCTAGAACCTGTTGCAGCAGCGTACTGTCATTAGTGTCCTTAACAACCCTGCCAACCTTCATATCATCTGTAAACTTGGACATTAAGCTTGATATACTATCATCAATATCATTTATAAATACAGAAAACAACAATGGACCCAACACTGAACCCTGAGGGGCTCCACTAACATTAGTCCACAATGAGCAGTGTCCATTGATTACCACTCTGTCTTCTACCACTCAGCCATCCCTTTATCCATAGCAGCAATTTGCCTCCAATGCCACCTGCTCCAATTTGTTCAACAGTCTTCCATCAAGACTTTCCCTTAACAAAACCATGCTGTGTCCGAGCTATAACTGACGTCTTGTCTAGATGGTCCTGCAGTGCTTCTTTAACCAGTGCCTCCATTAATTTTCCTGCGACAGAAGTTAAACTAACAGGTCCATAATTACTTGTCACCCCTTTGATCCTCTTGTAAATTGGGGTCACATTTGCACATCTCCAGTCCATGGATACCTCCCCTAAGTCCAAAGAAGCTGTCATAATTATAGCTAAGGGTTTGCTTACTTCCTTTGCTGCCTCCTTTAATATAACTGGTGGATAGGTCCCATCCACCTCAGGTCTCTTTTTTATGTTTATCTTCAACAATATCTCCTCCACCTTCCTCTCAGTTATTACAAAATCATCTAGCTCATTGCCAGAGTTTCACTCACCTCTGGCATTCCCCTTCCTGAATAATCCCTCATGGGTGAATGTAGATGCAAAATACTCATTTAGTTTGTTAGCCACTTGAGCAGGATCATCAACAGTTGAACCATCAATATCCAGTGGACCAATCGGATTCATCCCTTTCCTTCTAGAGTTTACATAGGTAAAGAACTCTTTGTTGTTTTTCTTTGCATCCTTTGCCAAGGATTTCTCATAATCTGCCTTTGCCTGCTTAATCTCCTTTGTGACTTGGTTACACACCAGCTTATATCTATCATAAACTTCCATGTCACCCATTAATTTATATGTATCCCATGCATTTTTTATCCCATTTTTTATCTCATGCTTTTGTCTCATTAGTTCATCTGGCATCCATTTAGGCCTAAACCTTGAACAATATTTCTTAGTTGGTATGTAAAGCCTAGTAGCTTCCAAGATTAATTCTTTGAATGCTTCCCATTTTGAATTTACTGTTGGTAACATCATCAGTTGGTTCCACCGTTTAGAATTTTAATACTGTCTCAGACCACTGTAGTCACCTTTACGAAAGCAAGACCCCTCCCTTTACCCCTGGTGGTAGTTACCTCTTTGAGTAAATCACACTTCAGCACACTATGAACACTGCCACCTAGTGGTTCCTTTATCTGCAGATTACTAATTCATGAAGAATCACTACGGATAATCAGATCAAGAGTATTACTCCCTCTAGTTGCCTCCCGAACGTGCTTATATAGAAAACAATCATCCAATAAATCCACCAAAGCCTTCCTAGTGTGTGAGTGACCAACCCACAAATTCCAGTCAATATCTGGGAAATTAAAATCCCCCATTATAATACTCCCTGATTTACTGGCCCACTCTATTTCCCTGTACAGTTTCTTATTATACTCTTCAGAGGCATTAGGCATACAACACACTCCTACTCTCAATTTTGATCTCCCAATGCTTATGTCACACCAAACTGACTAGACACTGCACTGTCCAGCGATGTCGACTGGCTTCACTTCCTTGGATTTTATGTGTTTCTTAACTAATAGCATAACCCCCCCTCCTCCCTTCCTATCCTTTCTGTACACATTGTGCTCCCCAAATTCCAGTTCTGCATTCCTTATATCTGTGTGACACCACGTCTCTGATATCCCAACAATATCTGCCTTTGATGTTTTGAGCAATACCTCAAATTCATCAAATTTATTTACCAAACTCCTAGCATTGATGTACCTGCAAGTATACACGCACCTGTTCCTATTCTTAGCTACCTTAGGTGTACATGCAAGTATACACGCACCTGTTCCTATTCTTAGCTACCCTACCTTACCTAACACAACCCATGTGTTTATTTGTACCACAATGACTCCCAGCAGTCTCTGAAATATCCTGCATTTTGTTTTCCAGGCTGCTGCTCATTCCAATAGAAGTAGTGCAAGAATCACTTTCACCTCTGCCAGTGGCTATTGTTAATCTGTTAGTCCTTGTATCCCCCCAAGCTAGCAGTTTTCCGACCCACCCAACACTGTCTCGATAGCATCAGCAAATATTCTTGCACCCTTTCTATTTAAGAGTATCCCATCCCTGTAGAAGCACTCTCTCCTGTTAACAAGTACAGACCAGGCTGAAAAAAATTCTACCCCTTGAGCCTTGCACAATCTTTCCAGAGCTGAATTGATCGACAAGGCTCTCATCATATACTCCCTCCTATCATGTCTGGACAGAATTGCAGACACTTTCAAATTCAACCCTAATTCATGGCTTTTTTTAAACAGTGACGTGTACTTGTTAAGTAATTCTGCCGGTCTTCTGCCCTTATTATTTATGGTAATCATTGAAGTGTTTTGGTAGTTCATTTTGTGTTGATACTTCCCAAGACCATGTGCTTCTGCTGTTTGTACATTTTTTCCTGGACAAAAATATTGTACAAATATTCTGCAGTCTTTTTATGATATTGACATGCTTCTATGGTCTTCAAGGTTACATGACCTTTCTCCTGTTAGTAACGAATGGGCCTGGTGTACTGGGGTCCATGGTTGAAATAACATACACGTATAAATTATAAATCCAGTTTAATGTAAAAATCCAAATATATACTAACAAGCAGTAGCTTTCGAGACTGGCGTGTCTCTTCATCAACTGAAATTTAAATACAAAAATAGAACGGATAAGTGCATTGAGCCGAATGAGGCACGTTAATCATGTGCCATTGTTGTTGCACGGACGTTCGCTGCTTTTACTCCACTGATCATCTAGCATTAAAATGGTTGTCTCTAGGATTTGGCCCCTCGACGTGGGCACCTGTACGTGGTGAGGGGACCTCCCAGTGACGCTGCTGGACTTCCAGACTAGCATCACTGGGATCCAACGCCCACAGCCCAGGTTCCAGGCTTACATCAATGGAATCCGGCGTGTTTGCCGTGCGCTGCGACCTGTGGAAATTCGGAAAGGGGGATCCTGGTGGTTGAGGGGCCCAGCTTCAATACACCACTTTTGCCCCTGCTTCGACAAGACGGGTGGTCCTGGAAGGCCCGGCTAGGATCAATCGGCTAGTAGGCTCGCCTGCGAGGGTCAACCGTGTCAATGCCACGCCCCTACCCTCATGGTCCGAGGGACAGGATTCAGGCTGGCTGCGGTGCGGGTATAGTGTCTGGGTAGCCCTGGCGTTCCACTCCCGAGCGCATTTATTGCATGCCGGGTAGTGGGCGTCCCTTTGGGCTCCGTGGTGGGTGGGGAGCCCGGGCACTGAACAATTTAAAAAACTATATGAATCCTGAGAAACTTACTCCTTCAGGGGCCCCAACCCGGTCCCTATCTGAAAATTTAGACACAGATACAGATAGCATTATTGCTAAAAAGAGGCAGCGAACGGAATTACCATCAGGGCCTGTTCCAAGGTTCCTAATTATACACTCCACCGGAGAAAAACCAATTGGTAAAATGTCACCCTTCTTCATACAGAAAGGGTTAGATGGGTTAGCAGGGTCACCCAAATCGGTTAAGAGGCTCCGTTCTGGAGACCTCTTAATTGAAACCAAAACTGACAGGCAGTCTGAGCAGCTACGCCGTGCAACATCAATCGGAGGAATACCCATAACAGTGTCACCACACAGAACACTCAATTCATCGAGAGGTGTCATTTCGGAATGGGACCTTCTCGATGTAACCGAGGAGGAAATCTGCTTAGAATTGAAACCACAAGGAGTTACTGCCGTTAAGAGAATTACTGCGCGAAGGGATGGAAAAATTGTTAAAACCAGGAGCGTTATCCTGACTTTTAACTCTCCTAAACCTCCTGACGAGATTAAAGCTGGATACATCAACCGTTCAGTGCGTCCATACGTTCCTAACCCTTTACGGTGTTTTAAATGCCAGAAGTATGGACATTCTCAAATGTCCTGCCGTGGAGTCCTTGCATGTGCTCGATGCGGTGCAAAGGACCACGAAACAACAGCATGTTCAGCCGCAAAACCCACCTGTATTAACTGTGAAGGCGAACACCCGGCCTACTCACGAGCATGCCAGAGGTGGAAAGAAGAAAAAGAAATTCAATGGCTGAAGGCAGAGCTAAATATATCATACCAGGAGGCAAGGAAATCGGTCAAACCCCTGAATATCAACAAACCTACCTATGCCCAGAAGGTAGCAGGGAGATGTTCCGTCGGAACTCAGACGGACATGACCATTCCTCCAAAGGAGTCTTTCACTCCCATCGCGCGTTATCTCCTAAGTTCGCAGAAACCTGCACAGAAGGACCAATCAGCTGCCACTCCTATATCGGTACCTCCTAATGCTCCACAAGTAACAAAGGTACTTATGAAAGAAAAGAATAAGAAAGGGGAAGTCCCCCCTAGTACCCAAGAAAAGATGGATGTCGAGCAGAAGGAGGTACCCGAAGATTCAGTCTTGGAACTCTTTGCGGAGGAGGAAATGGACACGGGACAGCGTCCATTCTTCCCCAAAAAAGATAAACCCAAGACTGATAAAAGTAAGCCCTCAGCACCTCGGAAGCCGCCTGATGGACCCACCAAGCCAAAATAATGGCTAAATTCCTACAATGGAATTGCCGTGGATTCCGGCAAAATGCAGAAGACATCAAGGCACTCCTGCAAAAGCACAAACCATCTTGCTTTTGCATACAGGAGACTTACCTAAGGGCAAATGATGACCCCAGGATGCACAACGTTACTGTCATTCGCAAGGATAGAACTGGGGATGGCCCCGCTCATGGAGGAGTCGCAATCCTTGTGGGCAACCATACCCCTTTTCAGCATCTGCAACTTACCACCAGCATAGAGGCAGTAGCAATTCGAATAACAGTGGGGTTTTTACTAACCGTTTGCTCTATATATTTGCCACCTGGTACTGACATCTGCCAGAAAGACCTTGATGATCTCGTAATGCAGTTGCCACCCCCTTTCTTACTTCTTGGGGACTTTAATGGACATAACACCCTGTGGGGTAGTGCTAGCATTAATAGAAGGGGACGAGTCATAGAGCGTATGCTCATTGGCAATGACCTCTGCCTTCTTAATGTGGGAACAAACACCTTTTTCCACATGCCTACCCGTACGTTTTCTGCCATTGATCTCTCTATCAGCTCGCCTTCTCTTCTCTCTTCACTTACCTGGTGGGAGGTAGAAGGGAACCTGTATGGAAGTGATCACTTCCCCGTGATAACCACCTTAATTACTGGGAGACCTTGTCTTCCTGTCAGGTTACCGCGGTGGAAGTTTGATCAAGCTGACTGGAGTGCCTTTCAGCACCTGGCAAAATTTGTCAACTCTACAGTCAGTCAGGAGCCTATCAGTGATGCAGTTACGTACATAACAGAAAATATTGTCCATGCAGCTGCAACTACAATTCCAAAAACATCTACCCGGTTTCCTCCATTTCCAAAGCCATGGTGGAATCCAGAATGCACAGCAGCTAAAAAGGCTCAAAACAAGGCTTGGGGGATATTTCGAAGATATCCTACCACAGTCGATCTATTAGCCTTTAAACGTGCCCGAGCCAAAGCACGCTACATCCGCCGTCAGAGTCAAAGGGAATCGTGGATCCGTTTCACATCATCCATTACCCAGACGACCAGTACTAAGGTGGTCTGGGAAAAAATCCGGAAAATGAAGGGAAAATACACAGCACACCCCTCATCGGTCCTTGAATATAATGGATGTACTATTGCAGACTCTACTGCAATAGCCAATGCTCTTGGGGAAACTTTTTCTAACATCTCTGCAACATCATCTTACTCCCCAGAGTTTCTGGTCTTAAAGCACAACATTGAAAAACAGGCCCTTAAATTCACATCGAAGGGTTCCCACCCATACAATGGGCCGTTTAATATCAATGAGCTGAAAACAGCACTCGCCCGTACAAAGGCTACAGCTGCTGGACCAGACAACATCCATTATGAAATGATCAACCATCTTTCACCAGAATCCATGGACCGTCTGCTCTTCCTGTACAACAGAATCTTCCTTGAAGAGCATTTTCCGGATACCTGGCGCAAGGCAACTATTCTTGCTTTTGCTAAGCCAGGAAAGGATCCTATATGTCCAAAAAACTATCGTCCCATTGCTCTGACCAGCTGTCTATGCAAAATATTGGAGAGAATGGTCAATGCCCGTCTCTTATGGTATTTAGAATCGAACGACCTTCTCTCCCGCTTTCAGTGCGGCTTCCGAAGAAACAGGTCCACACTGGACCACTTAATTAGACTGGAAACATCTATCCGAGATGCTTTCCTAAAAAGAGAACATTTGGTGTCCATCTTCTTTGACATGGAAAAAGTGTACGACACAACTTGGAGATTTGGTATTTTAAAAGACCTTTACAACCTTGGGCTAAGAGGCCACCTTCCAATTTTTATTAAAAATTTTTTATCCTGCCGTTATTTCCAAGTTCGTGTAGGATCCTCCCTTTCGCGGCCCTTTTGCCAAGAGGAGGGGGTACCACAAGGATCTGTCTTAAGTGTCACGCTTTTTGCCATTAAAATAAATTCTATTTCTGAACAACTTCCTCCAACTATAAACAGTGCACTCTACGTCGATGACTTCAGCATATTCTCTCAATCATGCAATATGAGGGTTATTGAGAGACAACTACAACAAGCTATTGACCGTCTTAACTCCTGGGCCACGGCCAATGGTTTCAGGTTCTCACCGGAGAAGACCGTTTGCGTACATTTTTGTCGCAAACGTAACCTCCACCCTGAGCCTGAATTACGACTTGGACAAAGCACCATTCCAATTGTATCAGAGGCGAAATTCCTGGGACTCATTTTTGACAAAAAGCTGACATTTGTCCAACACATTCGTCAGCTTCGCACAAAGTGCACGAGAGGGCTTAACATCCTCCGCTCTCTCTCTTGTACCTCTTGGGGTGCAGACTGGTGCACTCTTCTACGTCTGTACCGTGCACTTGTACGCTCAAAATTAGATTATGGGTCTCAGGTATATGCATCTGCCAGAAATAGTGCTGTTCGTTGGCTTGACCCCATCCATCATCAAGCCATTCGTATTGCTACTGGTGCATTCAGAACATCACCTGTCCAAAGTCTGTATGTCGAAGCAAACGAACCATCCTTGTCGCTTCGACGAATGCAGTTATCTCTACAATATGCCTTCAAGCTGAAGTCCCTACCAGACCATCCCACGTGAACATCCGTTTTCGAGCCACGATGGGAAAATCTCTACAACACACGACGGACCGCCAATCGCCCATTCGGCATTCGTGTTCAAGAACTACTCAATGAGCTTAACATCTTGGTAGACAAGGTCGCTCGATCACCAAAGGAGCACCTTCCACCCTGGCATGCACAAACACCAGCATGTGACTTCTTGCTCAAGATTGCGACGAAGTCGAATACTCCAATTTCTGTCTACCTTCAGCTCTATTCACAACACCGTGCAGAACATTCTGACTTCTTGCCAGTTTACACAGACGGCTCGAAGTCAGAATCGTATGTGGGATCTGCTGCTGTCTTTCCAAATAATACCATATCAGAGCAGATACCCGTTGACTGCAGCATTTACACTGCAGAGCTGCATGCCATAGAGTTAGCTCTAGATCATATAAGAAAACATCGTTACCAATGGTGTATTATATATGCCGATTCAATGAGTGCACTACAGGCTTTATCAGCGATGTCACACACTAATCATCCAACCCTGTCCCGAATCCAGCAGATAATATACAGCCTCTATGTAAGTGGATTCGATATCTGATTCTGCTGGATCCCCAGTCATATCGGGATTAAAGGAAATGATTTGGCTGACACTGCAGCCAAATCGGCAGCCCTGACGGACAATCTTGACCTGTTAGTCCCCTATACAGACTACAGGCAAGTGATCCGTAGTAACCTACAATCTCGGTGGCCAGATTCGTGGCATCGACTGATTACTACAAACAAACTATGTCGAATTAAGCGTGTGATCCATCCTTGGCGGTCCAGCTTACGCAGGGATCGCAAAGAGGAAGTTGTTCTTGCTCGGCTCCGCATAGGACACTGTCATGTTACACACTCCTTTTTGCTGAGGGCTGATGACCCTCCTATGTGTGAGCAGTGCGACACCATTTTATCGGTTAAACATATTTTATGTGACTGTACCAATTTTAGAAATGCTCGTGTTACTGCTTTTAACCATCTGGCTGAGCCGTATACACTCAGTCAGATTTTATCCGACAATGACCATGTGTCTGCTATTTTTAGTTTCCTAAAAACAGTAAACCTTTTTACTCATATTTAAAAAAAAAAATAATCTTACTATTCTAAGATTTACTAGTTACTTGTTTACTGATCTTTTACAGTTTATACTTGTTTTTATACCCTGACTTAGTGACCTAATTCATTAGGTCACTGAAAGTTTTATCTTTTTATGATAAGGTTTTGGTGCATTATAGCCTTAGTTGCTGATGCGCCAATAAAACTCAACCAATCAATCAATCAATCAACTCTAGGATTTGGTGTAGACGTATGCCTTTGTGGCGGTTTATTACCTTTGGATTGTTTAATATGTTAAGTGACTCTAGCCATAGGCGGTGGCGCAAGTGTCGTGAGTGGTCTATTACTTCAAAGTCACATTTGGGATCAAGATCGTGGTTGGTGGCCCAAAAATGTTCTGCGACTGCAGACTGGTCAGTTTTGGCAAGCCAGATTGCTCTGCCATGTTCCGTAAGGCGATCTTGGAGATGCCTTGATGTTTCTCCTATGTAGCAACTGTCACAGTCTCTACAGGTGATGTGATATAAAGGTACATTGCTGCGTAAGACAGGTGTGACAGGGGTCTTCACACTGGAGACAAGTGAACGTAGGTTCCTGCAGGATAGCTGCACGCATTTGATCTTGTCACTGAAAGTTTTATCTTTTTATGATAAGGTTTTGGTGCATTATAGCCTTAGTTGCTGATGCGCCAATAAAACTCAACCAATCAATCAATCAATCAACTCTAGGATTTGGTGTAGACGTATGCCTTTGTGGCGGTTTATTACCTTTGGATTGTTTAATATGTTAAGTGACTCTAGCCATAGGCGGTGGCGCAAGTGTCGTGAGTGGTCTATTACTTCAAAGTCACATTTGGGATCAAGATCGTGGTTGGTGGCCCAAAAATGTTCTGCGACTGCAGACTGGTCAGTTTTGGCAAGCCAGATTGCTCTGCCATGTTCCGTAAGGCGATCTTGGAGATGCCTTGATGTTTCTCCTATGTAGCAACTGTCACAGTCTCTACAGGTGATGTGATATAAAGTACATTGCTGTGTAAGACAGGTGTGACAGGGGTCTTCACACTGGAGACAAGTGAACGTAGGTTCCTGCAGGATAGCTGCACGCATTTGATCTTGTAATTTCTAAGGACCTTCGAGATCCGTCCTGACACATCTGGATAATAGGGAATGTAAGCGGACGATATTACCGTCTTGGTTCGGTGGTCTTGGGTGGGATGTGAGTTCTTGCACCTGTAATAGGCACCTGCCTAGCACATGGGATGGATAACCACATTTGGTTAGGTCCGCCTTTACACGGGAGATCTCATTACGCCTAATTGTATCAATGCTGGAATGGCTTCAAGCCCTGGAGAATAGGGTGTGGGCAGTGCTATTGAGATGACTTGGTGCGTGGCCAGATCTGTAGTTAGTGAATTGACCACACCACATAGGTTTGCGGTATACTGAAGTCTCTAGATGTGGGCCTACGCGATGCACTAGGACATCCAGGAACGGGAGCGCATCGTTGACCTCTAACTCTACAGTGAACTTGATGAAATTAGATAGGGAGTTGAGGTATTCCAGTAGTTCTGTTTCAGAGCCACATGGTATTACAGTAAAAATATCGTCAACGTATCTACACCATGTTGTAATAGGTGTAAATGGGTTCTGGTGTATCTGCTCCTCCATATCTTCAATGGCGATTTTGGCTACTACTGAACTAACAGGGGCACCCATAGCAGTGCCATGTACCTGCTGATAGAGTGAATCCTCAAAACTGAAGATGCTGCTTGATAAGCATATGTTGAGGGCGGTACAGATGTCATCAGTGGATAGCGATGTCCTGGATTGAAGGCTTAAGTCATTCTCGAGGAGCCTTCTGGCGCAGTGCACAGCCTGTTGGACGGAAATTGAAGTGAATAAAGAAATCACATCAAATGATGCCATGACGGTGTTGTCAGGGATTGAAAGGTCCTTAATGAGGTGGATGAATTCACTGCTATTTTTAACGGTGTGTGAGGTATTTCCTACAAGAGGTGAGAGGAGGCGTGCGATATGCTTTGACAGTTCATACGTTGGGGCACTTCAGCACGGCACTATTGGTCTGAGGGGAATACCCGGTTTGTGGATCTTTGGTAATCCATAGAATTGCGGTAGTTGGCAGCCAGTAGCACGTAGATGATGCTGAGTTGTAGTCGACATCTTCTTATCTTTAGACCATGTGTGGACGAGTTTATTGACATGTGTCTCTAGACGTTTCAAGACCTTAATGGGTGGATCAGATAGAGGTTCATATATGTTTGGGTCTAGTAGTAGGGTCAGGGCTTTCTCTCGGTAGGTTGATCGGTCTAATACAATGGTCCGGCGCCCTTTATCAGCAGGAAGTAGGACGATGGAGTTGTTTTTTCTGATAGATGATAGGGCGGCATGTTGACGATGGTTAAGGTTTGAGTAAATTTTTCGAGTGCTGCAGAGGATTGTGGCAGTCCTGAAACGGATCTCATTGGCAGTTTCTTCGGGAAGGTTGGTAATACTGGCTTCTATACCCATAGCGAGCTGTGTGAATGGAGGTTTGGATGGTATGACGGCGAATTTCATGCCGTTGGATAAGACATTCAGCTGTTCAATGGATAGTTATTTGCTGCTTAGGTTCAAGACGAAGGAAGTTGTATCACTTGAACGTGTGCTTGCCTTTAAGGAGTTAGCTTCTATGCTTAAGTTTATGAATTTGTGCTGTTGGCGTAAACGGTAGGTATCAGAGATCTGATTAGCCCGATGACAGATGGTATGTATAAGGTTCGTAAATATGATAGGCGAGACCTTACCTTGTAGATGTTGTAACAGTCTGGACTGTTACAATTTATAATTTATAATTATATTTTATAATTTATACGTGTATGTTATTTTAACCATGGACCCCAGTACACCAGGCCCATTCTCTACTATTCGTTCCCTTTATGGCCATAATGTTTACAACGATTGTGTGCAGTTACAAAAGTCCTTCCTTTCAATAGCCCGCAGCAGACAACATCTACACTTTGCACATAGATGCAAAAGCAATCGAATCATACCTAAAGGGTTCCGCTACAAAGCCCCGTTCCACAACTCTCACATGGATCGTGCCTGTTTTAACTTCAGTCTACGCACATTAAAATTGTGGATAACCCATCTCCACTGTGAAATCAAGAGTGCTGACTACAAGTCCAGACTGTTACAACATCTACAAGGTAAGGTCTCGCCTATCATATTTACGAACCTTATACATACCATTTGTCATATCACGTTGGCATTCGAGGTGAGCGGACGCGCTTAGACAGGGCTCCTCAGTTAAGTGGTTTACTTTTGGATAGTGCTTTTAAATATTTGATTTATTTAGATATTGTTGGATTATTTTGTTATAGGTTTTCCTGTAACTGTTTGATTTTAATAATATTATAGATATAATTTTTTAAAGTTACTTTCATTGATATTTATTTAATTTTATAATGGTAGTTACAAGATGTGCCTTAAACACGTCACAGGGTATCGTGACTCACGCGGAAATAGCAGATGGCGATTTATTTACGGGTGAGTCATGATTTAATCCGTTGTGGAACCTGTGGAATGTTTTCCAAGGTCGACCTGGTGACTAATCCTACCTCACCTGGGGATTCTTTTCTTTGTGATCGATGTAAGGAGTGCACCGATCATAAATTACAATTTAGTGCACTAATGGAACAATTTGAGTCCCTGAAAAACGAGTGCTTGCCCTCGAAAATAATGCATCTGGCAGCTCGACAGGAACTCAAAACTCCAGCAATCTACCAAGTGATGCACACCCGATTCAAGCCTCAAAACAGAAAAACCAAGTGCAAAATACTCTGGTTAAAAAGGACATTGTTTTATTAGGAGACTCCATTGTCAGGGAAACGGGGAATATTTTTTGTAATAAAGATAGGTGGAGCAGAACCAGGGTATGTCTGCCGGGAGCAACTATTGATGATGTCACCAACAGATTGTCAGATTTTAAAGGGGGTAAAGAAATTATTATAATTCATGTGGGGACAAATGATATTAAATGTACACGATCTGACGATTTGTTGGAAAAATACAGAACCATGCTGAGGAAATGTCGCGAGCTAGGCCATAATGTCTGTGTCTGCAATTCTGCCCAGACACGATAGGAGGGATTATATGTTAAGAGCCTTGTGGATTAACTCACGACTTGAAGAAATCTGCAAGGCTTTAGGGGGTAAATTTCTATCAGCATGGCCCACACTTGTAGGTAGAAGGGATTTGTTTTGTAGAGACGGGATACACTTAAACAAAGGTGGTGCAAAAGTTTTTGCCAGTATTATTGAGGATACCTTAAAGGTTCAGGGAAACTGCTAGTTAGGGGGGATGTGGGTAATACTGACATGTGTTTATCTGATAATATTGGTCAATGTAACTCTTGCACATACCTTAAGAGTTCTTATCTGTTACCCCAACTGGACGTATTATCTAGATGTTCTGGGGGCAAAGACGTTTCACGTGAGCGGGTAGCTAATATCAGGGAAGAGAGCCTAAAAAACTTCAAGGGTTGTGTTAGGGTTGTTAAATATACAAGAACAGTAAATCTTAATTGTTTATACAGTAATGTTAGAAGTGTTGTCAAGAAAATGAGCGAATTCGAACTGCTGGTTAAAACAAGTAACGCGGACATAATAGGGCTTACAGAGACGTGGTGCCACCCGGAAATTGGGGATGATGAGTTTCCGTACGGCTTGTATAATGTATTTAGGAAGGATAGGTTAGATAGAAGGGATGGTGGGATAATGCTTCTTATCAGAAGCAGCCTGAGTTCGACGATAGCTTTCCCGGATTTAGACATTTCACATGCTAGTATAGAGTCTGTATGGTGTGAGATAGTTGGAAACAAAGGTATAATGCGAGTAGGAGTAACCTACAGACCAGGTGATTGTGAAGATTATGACGAAAGCCTCTACGTGCAAATGGAATGGGCAAGTAAGCGTCAATGCCTTATTATGGGTGATTTGAATTTGCCTCTAATTGATTGGAGTAAATGGGAAGGAAACTCGACATGGGGAACAAAATTTTTAAATCAACTAGATGACTGTTATTTGTATCAACATGTCAGGGAAAGTACTAGAGAAAAGAATATCCTAGACCTCATCATCACACATGAATCAGATGACATAACAGGGCTGACAGTAGAGGGACCAGTAGCAGGAAGTGATCACGGAGTTCTATGGTGGATGATGACGAGAGAGGTAGCAGTAGTTAAAGGCAAAGGAATGGGTTTTAATTTCAGAAAAGGAAATTACGATGCCTTAAGGTACTACATGGCCTCTATTAACTGGGTAGATATCACACAGAGAATGAATACAATTGAACTGTGGTACACTTTTAAAACATTAATCACAGATGCCTTGAATGCGTATATACCATTAAAAAAATACTCCACGAGAAGGGTTCCAAGTTGGATGAATAGTGAAGTTGCCGCATTACTTGAGCAGAAAAAGGTGGCATGGAAAGGTTACAGAGCAATAAAAAGTACTGAAGCCTATAACAGCTACAAGGTAATGTGTAATAGAGCCACAGAAAAGGTTCGACAGGCAAAGGCAGTTTATGAGAAATCACTAGCAAACAGAGCAAAGAGGGGGGATAAAGAATTCTTCACATATATAAATGCCAAGAAGAGCAGGACAAACCAGATCGGACCTTTACGTAAGGGAAATGGGATAGTAATAAATACACCAGCTGCCGTTGCAGATGAACTCAACAGTTATTTTGCATCGATATTTACAAATGAAAAGCCTTTTGTGGCAATGGGAAATTGTGGGAGCGAAGTGAAAAAATATGAAATTAATGATATTGAAATTTTGCAAGATTATTTAATGAAAAAACTTTTGAGCCTACAGACCAGTAAGGCTCCTGGAGTTGATGGAATATACCCTATAATATTAAGAGAGGCAGCAAGCGAGTGCATTGAACCATTGAGGCTAATTATGCGAGCATCACTAGACTCTGGGGAGATTCCCTTGGATTGGAAAAGTGCAAATGTATCTCACATACATAAGGGTGGCTCTAAAAGTGAAGTTGGAAATTATCGACCTGTCAGTCTGACTTCAATAGTAGGGAAAATCATGGAGGCAATGATCAAGGCTGGAATTCAGGATCATTTGGATCGAATTGAAATTCCCAAGGATACTCAGCATGGTTTTGTAAAGGGAAAATCATGTTTAACAAATCTGGTTCGCTATTTCAAAAGGGTCATTCACGAGCTGGATTTAGGGAATAATTTCGACATTGTTTATTTAAATTTCAGCAAAGCTTTTGACTCAGTCCCACATGAGCGGTTGCTTTATAAGCTGGAACAGGTTGGAATCACTGGGAAAATCCTTAGATGGATAGAAGGATGGCTTCAGGGCAGGAGGCAGAGGGTTGTGATAAATGGCTATTCCTCAGATTGGGTTGATGTAAGAAGTGGGGTTCCCCAAGGATCAGTATTAGGACCACTGTTGTTTTTAATTTTCATAAACGACATTGATGAAGGGATAGAGGGCGTGATGTCTAAATTTGCAGATGATGTTAAAATTGGTAGAGTAGTTAATGATCACTGTCAAGCTGAGCTTCTTCAGAGAGACCTAGATAGACTTCAGGAATGGTCAGAAAAATGGCAGCTGTGCTTTAATCCAACAAAGTGTAAGGTATTACACCTGGGAAACAGTAATCCCAAAATAACGTATTCACTTGGTGGAGTTCAACTGGAGGAAAGGGACTTGGGTGTTAAGATACGGTCAGACATGAAATTCTCTGATCATTGTAAACAGGTTGCAAGGAAGGCCCATGGTGTCCTATCGATGATCTATCGAACTTTTGCAAGTAGAGATAGGGACGTGATAATCCCATTATATAAGGCTTATGTTAGACCACACTTGGAGTACTGTGTTCAGGTATGGAGACCGCACCTAAAGAAAGACATCGAGCTTCTTGAAAGGGTGCAAAGAAGGGTAACTCGCCTGGTGAGATCGGCAAAAGGGCATCCTTATGATGAAAGACTTCGAATATGTGGGTTGCAGAGTTTGGAAACTAGACACCTTAGAGGAGATTTGATTGAGGTGTTTAAGGCTCTGAGAGGCATCAGTAAAATGAATGAGGACAAAATTTTCAAGATTATAAATGATGCTAGAACTAGGGGACATAAATTCAAGTTACGGGGGAAATGTTTAGATTGGACTGCAGGAAGTTTTATTTTAGCCAGCGAGTTATAAATTACTGGAATAAGTTGCCTTCATGGGTGGTAGAGGCCGACAGTTTGGGGAAATTCAAAGGTCATCTGGATAGTACTTTCGGGTAAGGGAAGCGCTTAGGATGATAGGTTTAATTTCCTTTTTATTTATTTTTTATTTTATTTTTTTTATTCATTGATTATTATTAATTAGTTATTTATTTTATTTATCTATTTATTTATTTATTTTTTGTTTTTATCATTGTTTTGTTCGGATTTTTTTTTTTTTTTTGGCTGGTGCACATAAGCCATAGGCTTTCTTGCACCATGCGGCCGTTACTAATACTAATACTAATCAGATCTCTGATACCTACCGTTTACGCCAACAGCGCAAAATCATAAACTTAAGTGTAGAAGCTAACTCCTTAAAGGCGAGCACATGTCAAGTGATACAACTTCCTTCGTCTTGAACCTAAGCAGCAAACAAGTATCCATTGAATAGCTGAATGCCTTATCCAACGGCATGAAATTCGCCGTCATACCATCCAAACCTCCATTCACACAGCTCGCTATGGGTGTTAGAAGCCAGTATTACCAACCTTCCCGAAGAAACTGCCATCGAGATCCGTTTCAGGACTGCCGCAATTCTCCGCAGCACTCGAAAAACTTACTCAAACCTAAACCATCGTCAACATGCCGCCCTATCATCTATCAGAAAAAACAACTCCGTCGTACTTCCTGCTGATAAAGGGCGCCGGACCGTTGTATTAGACCGATTAACCTACCGAGAGAAAGCCCTGACCCTACTACTAGACCCAAACGTATATGAACCTCTATCTTATCCACCCATTAAGGTCTTGAAACGTCTTTAAACCTTGTCTACACATGGTTTAAAGATAAGAAGATCTCGACTACAACTCAGCGTCTTCTACGTGCTACTGGCTGCCAACTACCCCAATTCTATGGATTACCAAAGATCCACAAACCGGGTATTCCCCTCAGACCAATAGTGCCGTGCTGCAGTGCCCCAACGTATGAACTGTCAAAGCATATCGTGCACCTCCTCTCACCTCTTGTAGGAAATACCTCACACATTGTTAAAAATAGCAGTGAATTCATCCACCTTATTAAGGAACTTTCAATCCCTTACAACACTGTCATGGCATCATTTGATGTGATTTTTTTATTCACTTCAATTCCCATCCAACAGGCAGTGTACTGCCCCAGAAGGCTCCTCGAGAACGACTTAAGCCTCCAATCCAGGACATCGCTATCCACTGATGACATCTATACCGCCCTCAACATATGCTTATCAAGCAGTATCTTCATTTTTGAGGATTCAGTCTATCAGCAGGTACATGGTACTGCTGTGGGTGCCCCTGTTAGTTCCGTAGTAGCCAACATCACCATGGAAGATCTGGAGGAGCAGATACGCCAGAACCCACCTACACCTATTACAACATGGTGTAGATACGTTGACGATATTTTTACTGTAATACCATGTGGCTCTGAAACAGCACTACTGGAATACCTGAACTCCCTATCTAATTTCATCAAGTTCACTGTAGAGTTAGAGGTCAATGATGCGCTCCTGTTCCTGGATGTCCTAGTGCATCGCGTAGGCCCACATCTAGAGACTTCACTATACCCCAAACCTATGTGGTGTGGCCAGTTCACTAACTACAGATCCGGCCATGCACCAAGTCATCTCAATAGCACTGCCCGCACCCTATTCTCCAGGGCTTGGAGCCATTCCAGCACTGATACAATTAGGCATAACGAGATCTCCTGTGTGAAGGCGGACCTAGCCAAATGTGGTTATCCATCCCATGTGCTAGGCTGGTGCCTATTACAGGCACAAGAACTCACATCCCACCCAAGACCACCGAACCAAGACAGTATATCGTCTGCCTACATTTCCTATTATCCAGGTGTGTCAGGACGGATCTCGAAGGTCCTTAGAAATTACAACATCAAATGCGTGCAGTTACCCTGCAGGAACCTACGTTAACTTGTGAAGACCCCTGTCACACCTGTCTTACGCAGCAATGTAGTATATTGCATCACCTGTAGAGACTGTGACAGTTGCTAGAAAGGAGAAACATCAAGGTGTCTCCGAGATCGCCTTACGGAAGATGACAGAGCAATCCGGCTTATCGAAACTGACCAGTCCGTAGTCGCGGAACATTTTTGGGCCACCAACCACGATCTTGATCCGAAACGTGACTTTGAAGTAGTAGACCACTCACGACACTTTCACCACCGTCTATGGCTAGAGTCACTTAACATATTAAACAATCCAAAGGCAATAAACCGCCACAAAGGCATACGTCTACACCCCATCCTAGAGACAACCGTTTTAATGCTAGATGATCAGTGGAGTTAAAAGCAGCGCACGTCCGTGCAACAACAATGGCACATGATTAACGTGCCTCACTCAGCTCATTGCACTTATCCGTTGTATTTTTGTATTTGAATTTCAGTTGATGAAGAGACATGCCAGTCTTGAAAGCTACTGCCTTTTAGTGTATATTTGTATTTTTACATTAAATTTTCTCCTGTTACAAATTTGTGTTGCAAATGTCATCCTACAGGATGATATTTGCCATATTTTTCGACTATTGTGTTACTTTGTCCTGTGTTAGTAGTGGCAAATGATATAAGAGAGCAAGTGTATAAAGCATCACCCAAAAAAAAAAAAGTAAAATAAAAAATATTACTGCCTGTTGGGGCCATGTATAATGATGTTGCTCGTATATCTGAGAGTAAATGAGTATTCTGTCTTGCAAATCACATCGTTTCTTTCTCAAAGGAATATTTGTGTGCAGTTTTAGCTAAATATATGAACTCCTGGGTAGGTAATTTCAGTGATGAGCAGTATAATATATATAAATTAATAAATATGTAGATGCTTCATTTAAATTGATTTATTTCTTTAGTACCTAATGTGAGTTTTGAAGTTTATGCTCCAAGTTTTTTTGAAAGATTTGCTGAATCTCATGCAGTTATGTTTCAGGTATGTCTTTGTATTTTTTTTTTTATTAACGAAGAATTAATATTTGTTTTTATTGTTTAATATCATATGTATAAAGGATTAAATAATTACTTTTCTTTTCTCATCCTCCTAAGTTTTTGTTTTAGTTTGTTTGCACATTTGGTCAGAAATTTACACTTGCAAGACTTAAAAAAAGGCTGATTGCTAATAGTATAATAGAATCCTTATAAAACATGACTTTATTTTACATATTCAAAAAATCAAGAATTTGTGTTCTGCTTTTTAAAAAAGGTAATGCATGTTACGTGATAGAAATTTGGCTATACAGATTTTTTTTTTTTTTTTTTTTTTTGTATTTAATATGTTTGTTTTTTCTCTAGGGAAATTCAGGATTAAAACCAAAAGAAGGGGAAGTCACATCAAGACCGTGGCAGTGGCCTGTGAACTATAGGGTAAAAATGCAATTTTTCTTATTTTAAAAAATTTCATTCGCTATTTTTTATTATTGCGAAATTTTCATTTATAGTTATTAACGTTGCTTTTACTTCCTTACTACATTTTGAGATTTCTACTGTTTTATTCTTTGCCTATTTTATGCAACCTCACTTTTCACTCAGTGTTTGGAAGCACAGTGGTTTTTTTTTTTTTTTTTTTCCCCTTTTTAGGTTTTGACAACTTTTTATAATGGTAGCACTTTTCAGTGATCTTGCTTTCAATTCCCAATTTTATTGACTGTCCTTATTTGTTTAAGCTATACCATTACTAGACCAGCTTGCAATTTGCTTTTATAATCAGACATTAGCTTGCTTATATCTTATGTCAACAGAAGCTCTCTTAGCTGACTAGATAATGACTAGTAGTTGATCAGTTAATCGAAAAAGTCTGTTAAAGCAAAGAATCAAAAAAATATATATAGATTACCTTAAGAATTTTATTTTCACTTAAAATGTATATATGTACATTCATTTACATAAAATCATTAATTTTCATCTGGTTAGATCAGTGGTTCTCAATCTTTTTATCACTCAAGTCACAGTTGAAATTAAAATGTGAATATCATGGCACACCTAAATAGTGATTGCCACTGATGTCAATGGAGTTTTTCCTAATCCTGCAGCACACTTGAAAAGGGTTACAGCAGACCAATGTGCTAGGGTGGACCAATTGGGAATTTAGATGAACTGTTACATTTTGCAGTATAGTCCCTACACTGTTCTTTATAAAATCACATTGTTGACTTTTGAATCAGCTGGATCTAGGGCGTTTTGGTGGCTGCGTTAGAAATTCTTTGGTCGGATTAGATTAATCTCTTCATGTTTAAATCCATCTGTTTCCGTGGTACACAATTTCTTTATCTTCCATAATTCCTTTAAATTTAATTCCTAATTTAACGTGAAATGGTTTCTTTCATATTTTCTTGTTTTCCTATCTACAAGCATGTCCTGTATCACCACAGAGAAACACGGCAAAGTTGAACTGACATTCCAGGTGCCACCATTCATCAGACACATATACACTGAAAAGACAGAATTCGTGGGATATGTGGTTCCTTGGCAACATGATGCTGTCACCCGTCTTACTAGTGGAGGAACCTACTGCTTGGCAGGTATACAGGTACACTGCATTCACGTAGACGGTAATTCGATATCAGCACGGATAAATGTTGTGAGTTAACAGACTTTGAAAGAGGGATGATAGTGAGTGCCCAACGCATGGGTCACTCTATTATGGAGGTGGTACAGAAATTGCACTATCCCCGTTTGACAGTATCTAGAGTGTATCGGGAATACGCCATTTCCGGAATAACATCTCATCGTGGGCAGAGAAAGGTGGTGGATGAATGGGGCAATCAACGTCTTTCACGCATTGTATCAGCCAACCGGAGGGCGACAGGCACATATCGCCACTGACTTCAATAAGAGAGGTGCTAGAAACGTCTCCACCAAGACCATCAGGTGATGATTAGCCACAATAGGTTATGAGAGGTGCCAACCCACCAGAGTCCCATTGCTAACACCACGACACAGGACTCTATGCCTTAACTGGCGCAAGAACATTGGCACTGGACCTTGGATGATTAGAGATGGGTCTATATGGATTAGAGATGAGTACCATTTCTAGTTATTTCGAGGGATGGGAGGGTGTGTATCTGGTGGAACCACATGAAGCTATGCACCTGTCATGTCAACAAGAAACTGTTCAGGCAGGTGGATGGTCGCTAATGGTCTGGGACATGTTTACTGGCACATGTTTACTGGCCACTGGTACATCTAGATGCATCTCTGAACAGTCCGGGTTACGGGTCCATCGTTGCAGACCATCTGCATTACTTCATTGTCATTGTGCACCCACAGGGCAATGGACTCTTCCAGCAGAACAATGCACCTCCCCACAGAGCTGTGGTGATTATAACACGGTTTGAAGAGAACATTCCTCAGATTTTAACGCCATTAAATGGCCTTCTATTCATCGGATATGAACCCTGTGGAGCATCTTTGGGATGTTGTGGAAAAGTCAGTTCGAGCTTTGGATCCTCCACCCAGGAATGTAACAGAATTATGGACAATGGTGCAGCAAGTGAGAGTCTTCCAGATGAGCAGAAAACCCACTACACTATTATTATGGGGGACTTCAATGCTAAGGTTGGAAAAAGAAAGAAAGGGGAACTATAGGAAATTTTGGAATTGGTGAAAGAGGCGAAAGACTTGCGGAATTTGCAGAATCTCAAGGATTGTCAGTAATGAACACTTTTTTCAAGGAAAGGGTGAACAGAAAGTGGACATGGAAGAATCCAAATGGATTAACAACTAATGAAATAGACTTCATCCTCATTAACAGAAGATTAGACTGGTTGTAGAAAGGAGTCAATGTGAATGAAGAGTACCTAATCCATTTACAGATGACATTGTGGTCATAAGCCACGATCCCAAAGAATTAGAGGAAAATCTTAATCAGTTATGCACAGTTAGTAAGGATTTTGGACTAAAGATGAATATGGCTAAAACAAAAGTAATGATGAACAAGTATGCCACAGAAAGGGACATAATGATTGGAGGAGCAGTAATTGAAAAGGTGGAGTCATATACTTATCTGGGACAAGTTATTAGCTGTAATAATGATAAATGGCTAGAAATCAAGAGAAGAATAAATTTTGGATGGATAGCATTCAGGAAATATAGTCACATACTGAGGAGCAATATCCCAGTTTGTCTGAAACGTAAAATAATGAACCAATGTATACTCCCCACCATGACTTATGGAAGTGGAACTTGGGCACTCACCAAAAGAATGGAAGAAAAGCTGAGAACTACACAGCGAAGAATGGAATGAATTATATTGGGAATCAGACTGTTAGATAAGAAGAGAAACACATGGATTAGGCAGCAAATTCAAGTAAAACACATTGTTATCAAAACTATGGAAAGAGTTATAAATACATTTTCCGGTATAACAACAACAATTAAGGCTTGTTTGACCAAACAATCTGTTAGTGACAGTTCCTCTACGGACAAACCTACATTAAGACACAATGCGTCACCTTCCCCGATTGTCATGGATGATTCAACTTTGCAGGAAGACACTGCTACTGACACTTCTATTATCAGGACCTTTGCTGATGCTGTCCGTTCCGCTGCAAATGTTCCTAAAGTGAAACCTGACAATGTCTTAATTCTCAGAGCTTCTGGAAACAGTGATTGTAAGTCAAGTGCTGACATTAAGACATTGGTGGCTAAAACTCTTAAATCGGATTTAAAAAATGTTAAGATCAAGTCTCTTAGGCTAGTGAGGAACAAAGGAGTCTTGCTGGAAACGGGCTCTAAAGCAGATCTGGAGTGTTTGTCCTCCTCGGAGTCTTTTACATCTGCAGGTATCAGCTGAGGTGTTCCTCGAAAGGGAAACCCCACTGTACTGATTTAGGATGTCCCAAAGGAATTGACACGTGGCGAGATACTTGAAAATTTATATAACAAAAATCTTGGCGATTCGGATTTTACATTTGAGGAAGTTAAGAATGGAACTTTCTTTCGTTTCTCAACTAAAGCAAGGTCAAATTTATCTGTAAACTGGGCTGTTAGTTTTTCTCCCAAGATTTACAAACATATAATTACTCTGGAGCGCATATTTCTTGCCTGGAGTTCCCATAGACACAGACCTTATACTGTTGTGACGAAATGCTTTCACTGCTTGGGATATGGTCACACCGCTCAGTACTGCACGCGTGAGTCCCCGTCTTGCAGTCACTGTGCGCAGGGTGGTCATGTGTTTAACGAGTGTCCCAATAAAAACGAAGAGCCATCGTGTATCAGTTGTAAGAGAGGAAAACGTGACTTTCACCATTCGGTGAGAGATAGCAACTGTCCTGTCTACAAAAAGGCCTTGGAAACAGCACGACTGAGGATTGCCGATGAGTAACACACCCAATTCCAGTGTATATAGTGTAAATAATTCCCCTACTGGTGAGCCCGTCACCACCAAATACGGCGGATGAGGAAAGGTCAGGGAATGACCACCGCATATCCCGGTGCAATATGGCCTTAGTTGCTAATGCTCCTAAAAACCAAATAACAACCCTACTGGTGATGTTAATAGTACGAACTTGCCTAGTGTTCAGTCTATTAATCTGAAATTTATGCAGATCAACGGGCATCATTCTCGAGTTGTTTCGGACGAGATTAGATTAACAGCAGAACAAAACTCAATCGACATCATCACTATTCAAGAGCCATATTTTGCTAAAGGGCGAATGGGAGATTGTTCAAAGATCACAGGTTATTCTCTTTCCACCCAAGTAATCCAACCTGCTCACCAGCAACCGAAGACTTGTATTGTTGTATTAAACGACAAAATTGATGTAACTGTCATTAATGGTCTCTGTCACCAAACTGCAACTTGTATCCTTGTCACATATTCTACCATGACCTTTTATATCATCTCAATATACTGCCCTCCATCTGAAGACTTAAATAACTCATTAAATTATTTAGAATCCACATTGAATTTTCTGGGTCCTCATAATGTCCTTATTTCAGCGGATGTAAACGCCAAGTCTAAGTTTTGGTTTAGTGCACGCTCTGATGCTCGAGGGCAATTACTGGAAGAATTTATTATTAATAATAATATGAAGATCTTTAACAGACCTCAACAGTTCACTACGTTCTCCAGCTTCTCCGGAGAATCAAATATTGATATCACTTTTTCAAATTCCTTCTGTAATCTAGCTATCAACGATTGGACTGTACAGCCTAACTGGACAACAAGTGACCATCGGGCAATTTCTTTCTCGGTCTCCATACCTTCTCGTCCCTCAGATTCGAGTATCTGTGTGCCTGAGTACGTTCGCTTCTCAATTAATAACATTAATTGGGACATATTTGAATACTCTGTAAATGCTGATTTCTCCAAACTGACTAACTCTCATTTTGACGCCATGTCTGTGTCTGAAGCTGCGACACAGATTCAAAAAATTTTGAATAATGCATAATATAAATCATCAAGGAAAAAATGTGTCAATTCCAGAACTTGTTCTTGGCGGTCGTCAGAATTATCTTTGCTTCGGAAACAGGACCACCACGCTCGACGCACCTATCAGCGCAATCGTCATTTGTCTCAGGCTGATTTTCGCATCTTTTATAATAATTACGTTGATCTCAAGAAATGTTATGTGAAGGCAGTTGCTACCAGGAAGAAGGAAACTTGGACAGAATTTGTGCACAACTCTGGTAATGCAGACCCGTGGGGGCTACTTTATAAAATTGTAAGAAATAAATTATTTACACAAGGAGTGTATGGATCGATCATACACAATGGTCTGGAGATCACTAACTGGACGGATTCTGTAAATATTATTCTAGATAATCTTTTTCTACAGGACAATGTGAGCTCCGACTCTGATTTTCACACTAATATTCGTTCTGCCAATTCTCTGTACGATTCTTCAATTAAGACTGAGCCTTTTAGTGCTATTGAGTTGGACACAGTGGTCAAACAAGTGAAAGTTAAGAAATGCCCAGGGATGGACATGCTGGAGAGTACCTTTATAGTACGGCTCGCCAAGATTAAGCCCAGTATACTTCTACAACTTTTCAATAAATGTTTAGATGCTGGGACTTTCCCAGATCTGTGGAAGACAGCCCTTATCAAGCTGATTAGGAAACCTGACAAGCCCCCCCCCCCCAGGAACCGAGGTCTTATCGGCCTATAGCTTTATTGGCCAACCTTGGTAAGCTATTAGAACGTTTAATTGCCCTGCGATTAAACAACTTGTTATTGGAACGGGGATTAATTGCGCCTAATCAATATGGATTCACTCCTGGAAGGTTCTGCGAGGACGCCCTTGTAGACTTCATTTCTTCTGTTGAACACTCCAGTTTCAAGTATACTCTTGCTATCTTTATTGACTTCGAGGGTGCTTTTGATTTCCTTTGGTGGGAAAGTGCCCTTGAACGTTTACGTCATGCCAATTAGAAGTATAAATTTGCTTCTAAATTCTTCTAATTAAGAGCTATTTCTCTAACAGATTTATCACCGCCAGATCTAAGTACAGACAAATTTTGCATCAGAGCTTTCGAGGGTGTCCTCAAGGCTCCATTTTGGGACCACTTTTCTGGAACTTTGTCCTGCAAGGTTGGATTACCCGAACTTTTGACAACGTGAAGATCATGGCATATGCGGATGATTTGACAGTCCTTGTTGGTGGAAATTCAAGGTCTTCTATTGAAATATCTGCTGAGAAAGTTCTATCTGATCTTCAACAATGGACAGTTGAAAATAAGTTAAAAATTAGTTCTACCAAGACAAAAATTATGATCCTTGGCTCTGAATTGGATGTTCGTCGACCACCAAGAGTTAAAATGAACAACAGACAAATACCTCTAATAACGGAAATTAAACTTTTGGGAATAACTATTGACAGCAAGTTAAACTTTCTCCCTCATTTATCCAATCTGCGAATTAAGATCAGAAATTTCACCGGCGCTCTTGTCAGAGTTTCTAGAACTGAGTGGGGTCTTTCTAGAAGATGTTTAAAAATCTACTATAACTCTGTGTTTCTCCCTATGGTTACCTATGCTGCTGGCGTTTGGTTCCATAGGGTGCGGACTGTACAATTTCAATCAAAATTGATGTCAATCCAGCGTACAATGTTACTTTGTATTTCGAAGATTTGTCGAACAGTTTCAACACCTGCTTTACAGGTTTTAGCCGGGATGTTACCACTCAATCTCTACGTAATTTTCAGAGGCTTATGTTATCGCCTGAAACGTCAGATTCTCACTCAGATCCTTGGTATTTCTATTAACACTCGAGTCGATGTTAAAGCCGAACGACAAAGAATTTGGCAAGAGTTGATCAACTTATGGCAGGGTGGGTGGGATGACACAACACCGGGCAGTGTAACGCGTAAGTTTTTTCCTGAAGTTGACTCTCTTACGGATAAAAAATCTACAGTCTGGTTTAGCCTTGACTTGTTTACCTCCTATTTGATATCAGGAAACGGATCATTAAATAAGAAATTGTTTAAATTTCGCTTGTCTCCTACGGAACTCTGCCATTGTGGCGGTGTGGAAGATTGGCAGCACGTGTTGTACTCTTGTCCCTCATACAATGAATTTCGAGTAATTCTGCAGAATGCAATTCCCAACTTTTCATCAGGATTGGAACTTAATTTTGTATCAAATGCCACGAGTTACCGTGCTCTTCAGTATTTTGCTAAGGCAACCTTCAATAAAAGGCTCGCAATCCTTTCTGCAATGACTACACATGCGAATGTTTCAAATTCAGCTCAAGACTCTTCACCTTCACTGCAATGACGCCCATTTTCTCAACAAGATCTACAACTCTGGACTTGTGCTCTGTGTGTGTGTGTTGTGTTTTTTTTTTTTTTTTTTTTGAAACTCTACAAGTGGCCTACAACTGCAACTCAATTTGGCGATGAAAATTTCTGTGCTCCTTTGCTCGGATGGCTGTTAACTGACTGTGACTTTGTTATTGGTGATTGACTGTGACTTTGCTACTAATGACTGCAGGACTTACTGGATTTAACCTCAACTGTTTTTAAGGTTTGTGCCTGCTTCTGGGCTTGTGCAAAGTTTTGTCGGTTGAATGGTACTGTTATCCTTAATTATTTTCTTTGAGCTTGTTTTTTTTTTTTTTTTATGTTAATATGCATAAGATTACTTTCATTGTTTACTTTGAAATTATCTGTGTGTACCTCAATCTGTTGAGGTTTTCTTTTGTACAGTATTTAATCTTTGTATAGTTGTATAAGTTAACGAGGCGGAGATGAACTAACGTTCCAGGTGCCGCCCAAGACAAATAAATACATACATAAATACATACATTGTTATCAAAATTAAAGAAATGGTCTTGGGCAGGACACCTAGCTCAAATACATGATGGCAGATGGACTAAGAAAATAACAGAATGGTACCTAAGAGGAACTAGAAGAAAACCTGGAAGACAACGGCAGAGATGGATAGATGAAATTCACGAGTTTGTGGGTAGTAAATGGATGGCCATTGCACAAAACAGAAGGAACTGGAAAGTTGCTGGAGAGGCCTTCATCCTGCAGTGGATTGAAAATGGCTGATGATGATGGTGCAACAAGTATGGATGGAAATACCTGTGGAATACTTTCTGAACTAGTGGACTCAATGGCTCAATCAGTTAATAAACTATATTCTTCATCATCTCAGTAATTTTTGCTAGTTGTCAACCTTGGGTCAAAGTTTTTTCCAAGATTTAGTAAATTCCAAACTTGGAATTTCATTCATGATAGTACTATATTGTAAATACATTTTTGATGCTGATGATTTTTAGCAATTCTATAAGGCTTATATTTGTGGTTTCTATTTTTCCCAAAATTGAACCCAAAAACTTTCACTTATGATGTATCTTTAGACATTCTAGAATCCCCTTGATCCACAGGATCAAGAATGTTACATTTGGTGTTAAAAAATATGGCCTTTAAGTTCCTCGCAATTGGGATGTGAAAGGGTCTTTTCAGGTAAATTTATTTACTTTAAGCATTCCTTTAGAGACATTATAAATTTATGCACTCTTTGTGCATAAATTTATACTGTGGAGTCCATCCATGCTAATTTTTGTGTGAGATAGTAAATTGGTAAAGATGAACAAAAAATATTTTTAAAAGCTCTAGATTTAGTTCATTTATCAACAACAAAAAGTGACAATTTGTAAATTTCACTTGCATTGCTGCAAGCTCCATTTTTTAATTCTGTTTTTTTTTTTTTTTTTTTTTTTTTGTAGGTAACATTTTATAATTTAGAACTGTTTCTTCCATATTGCAGTTATCCTCCGTTGATAAATTAGCTTAAATCTTATATAAATTTTTAAGCAGCCAGCTGATACTGGATAATCTCTCCCAGCTCATTATGCGAATTCTCTGACATTGTTTTTCTAACATGTGAAACTTTCTGCAACATCAATCTTTTGATGTAAGAATAGCTTTAGCTATTTGATTCTGCTTTTATGGGTTTGCTGATTGGAATTCTGTGTTGAATTCCAATCAAAAGGTGCATGAGCCATAATGCTTTGCCTAGTACATTTTATGATTTTTCTTCGAAATCTTTTACAATTCTCTCCCTCCCCTAATTCAACAGCATTTTTTTTTAGAAACTATCCTTTACCAAATCTTTTCATAACATCTAATGTAGTTTCCACAGAAGCAACTTTATTTCATTAATTTACATAATGTTTAATTAAATTTATAAAATATAATTATAATAATGAATCATTTTACTGGTGCAAACATGGAACTGACACAACTGTTAAGTGGAGGTCAGTTAAGAAGGCGTCTGCTGTAATTAGAAAAAGGCACAATTGTCCTTGAAGCACCAGATTATAAATGGCAGGTGCAATATGGCCCTAGTAGCCCTTGCATCAGAAATACCAATACCAATTATAAACGGCATCCTTAAAGTGTAAACAATTAGGACCTCTGCTAAAACTTAGGTTCTGTTACTCATCTTCTACCCATTCATCATCACCAGCCATTTTCAATCCACTGCAGGATGAAGGCCTCTCCAGCAACTTTCCAGTTCCTTCTGTTTTGAGCACTGGCCATCCATTTACTACCCACAAACTTTCATCTATCCATCTCCGCCTCTGTCTTCCAGGTTTTCTTCTAGCTCCTCTTGGGTACCATTCTGTTATTTTCTTAGTCCATCTGTCATCATGTCTTCGAGCTATGTGTCCTGCCCAAGTAAAGGACATTCTGATAAGAATGTCCTTTACTTGAGTTTGCTGCCTAATCCATGTATTTCTCTTCTTATCTAACAGTCTGATTCCCAATTTAATTTGTTCCATTCTTCACTGTGTAGTTCTCAGCTTCTCTTCCATTCTTTTGGTGAGTGCACAAGTTTCACTTCCATAAGTCATGGTGGGGAGTATACATTGGTTCATTATTTTACGTTTCAGACAAACTGGTATATTTCTCTTCAGTATGTGACTATATTTCCTGAATGCTATCCATCCAAAATTTATTCTTCTCGTGACTTCTAGCCACTTATCATTATTACAGCTAATAACTTGTCCCAGATAAGTATATGACTCCACCTTTTCAATTACTGCTCCTCCAATCATTATGTCCCTTTCTGTGGCATACTTGTTCATCATTACTTTTGTTTTAGCCATATTCATCTTAAGTCCAAAATCCTTACTAACTGTGCATAACTGATTAAGATTTTCCTCTAATTCTTTGGGATCGTGGCTTAAGACCACAATGTCAGCTGCAAATCGTAAATGGTTTAGGTACTCTCCGTCACATTGACTCCTTTCTGCGACCAGTTTAATCTTCTGAAAGCTTCCTCAAGGGCACCAGTAAACAGCTTTGGAGATATTGTGTCTCCTTGTCGAACTCCTTTCTCGATTTTAAATTTCCTAATGTCTTTGTCTAGTCTAATAAAGGAGGTAGCACTCTCATATATTTTCTTCACAATCATAATATATGGGGTATCTATGCCTTGTCTTTCTAATGCCCAAAACATTGCCTTATGCTGTATGGAGTCAAATGCCTTTTCATAATCCACAAATGCCAGGCATAATGGTGTTTTATATTCATTTGCTTTCTCCATTAGCTGTGATATTACGTAAAGGTGATCCATAGTTGAGAATCCTGTCCTAAAGCCAGCTTGCTCTTTCGGTTGATTCTCATCAAGTATTCTTTCTAATCTGTTAGTAATGACCCTTGTGAACAACTTGTAGATGTGGGATAACAATCTATAATTTCCAATTTCTGATTTATCTCCTTTCTTATGCAGCAAAACTATGATTGCATTATTCCACTGCTTAGGCATCACACCTTTTCTAAGGCACTTTGTGAAGAGCCTTGCCAGTTTTTGTGTTATGTCTCTCCCTCCCAATTTTAACAACTGTACAGTAACTTCATCTTGCCCCGGGGCTTTCTGATTCTTCAATGCATGTTCTACCTCATCAGGAAGAATATCGGCTATGTCGTATGTGTTGCTACTTTGCAATCCATCTTCCCCACTGCTGGCATCATTCCCCTGCTCCTTGTATAATTCTCTATAGTAGTCTTCTGCTATTTGAATTATGCTATTTGAGTTAATAGCATAAGAAATTTGAAAATGTTGATAATGTATTAGCAAGTGACAGTGTTAATTTCACTTTCTTGTTACATAAGAAGCTTACATTTTAAAGTCTCAGCCTAAATTATTTAATATGGGACTTCTAGTAAAGCAAATCTATTGTAAATGCATTATAAAAGGGCTTGTTCCACATAAAAAAATAAAAAATATGGGCACAATAAGTTTTTATGCATGTTGCAATATTATCACTAAAAATTATCCAAGTGCTGAACTCTAATAAACAACACATCTCAAAAGAGAGGTATTCCACTGCATATTAGTTGTACTGCTACCACTCAAAGAGAAGTTTCTATAGATATTGCCATCTCTTTGATGAAGGATAGATAAGCACTTGCCAACTCAGTAAAAAAAACATCAGTCACAGGACAAGAGATGCCAATATGTGTAAAAATCTAAATTCAGAAAATGCCATAGCAAAAATGTTCAATGTACTTTTCAAGTATTCTAATTAGAGGCTGATAATGACTTTCTTTGTACACTTGTATGCACTGTGTGCATACTAGTGTAAGCCTACAAGTCTCTAAGAGATGTTAATGCATCCCACAAGTCTTTCATAATAGCGCTCTAAAAATCCATAAGTTGAAACAGGATCTTTTGTTGTTCTAATATAATAACAAACCATATTTAAATACTTGTAGTAGAGTTATATAGCATAAAATTGTCTTATGAGTTTGTCATGATTGCTTCATCATCACTGAGTTATGTTGGTGAGTGATGCCTGTGTGATATGGCTTATTTACTTAGAGGCCAGCTAATATGCCAGGAGCTCACATCTGGTGAGTGTGGACGGCGCGCCCAGGGTCCTGAGCTGGATGTCATCGTTCTTCTTTTTCTTGGTGATTCCCTTCTACTTCTCTCCCTCCCTCTCTCTCAGGGTAACTTGGGAATTTTTTTTTGGCTGGTGCAGCATAAGCCTCAGGCTTCCTTGCACCATATAGCTAATAATAATAAAATAATAATAATAATAACACCATCGCTATTCTTCAGTTTCAGTATCATTTGTCTTTCTGTATTACTGCTCATGGCTGCTGATTTAAATCCTTTATTTTCCCTTAATGCTTGTTCTACTTTTCTTGTGTTAAATCTTCTTATGTCCTCTGTGAGTCTCTTTCTAATGGATTTGCATAACTCAATATACTCAATTTTCTCCCTGTCAGTGCTTTTCTTGCTCTTCATTTGTCTTCGGTTCATCATGACAAGTGTTTCTTGACTAATTTTTTCTTCTTTGGATTTCTTTTTCCCTATAGGTTTTTTGGGCTTTATCACTTTCAGAAAGTTGTAATATTCCTCGTCGATATCTTGGTCCTGAGCAGTCTGCAGAAGCTCAAACTTGTTCTTAAGTTCCAGCACATACTGCTTTTTCTCCTCTTCTGTTATCTCAAAGACTTTTGTATTATTTACTTGAGTCAGTTTTTTCCTTTCCTTTCCTACATCTATATCAAGTGTGCATCTTACCATTCTGTGATCACTTCCAACATTTACCTTATTCAGGACAGTAACATCATTCACAATATATCTTCTGTTAGTGAGGATGAAGTCGATTTCATTAGTAGTTAATCGATTTCATTAGTAGTTAATCCATTTGGACTCTTCCATGTCCACTTTCTGTTCACCCTTTTCTTGAAAAAAGTGTTCATTACTGACAGTCCTTGAGATTCTGCAAATTCCACGAGTCTTTCACCTCTCTCATTTCTTTCATCAATTCCAATATTTCCTATAGTTCCCCTTTCTGCGCTGTTTTGTCTTTTTCCAACCTTAGCATTGAAGTCCCCCATAATAATAGTGTAGTGGGTTTTCTGCTCATCTAGAAGACTCTCAATTTCGGTGTACATTTCTTCAACCTCTTCATCATCATGGCTTGATGTTGGTGCATAAATCATTACAACCTTTAGCTTGTACCTCTTAGAAATGTTGAGTATTAGTCTTGACACCCTTGGTGATGTACTTTTGAATTCCAAAATGTTGTTTTTAAAATCTTTATGGACCAGAAACCCAACTCCACCTTCACTCCTTTCACTGTTTCCATTGGTGTACAGCAGATTTCCACTTGATAAACTTATAAGTTATTCATTTCTTCTTCTTGTTTCAGCCAAACCGATGATATTCCAATTCACATTTTCTAATTCCTTTTCCAGCTCTAATATCCTGTCTTCACCAATGATGTCTTCACTTCTACCCATTATGTTAAACTAAATATCAGAAGGGCATATGTTTAAACAAAGAGAAAAATCTGATGGTAAATTATTCTTTTTGAGCTAGTTATGTCAATTACAAAAAGGGAAGTAGTTAGAATTCATGAATGCCCAACATCCAGTGGGATGTGTAATGTTTTTGAATTCAACTCTGACTGACAAAAAGTACATTTGGTTTAATTAAACATTACAATTAAATGATGTTAGTAATTAAACATTACATCCAATATAAGGGAATATACTCTTTTTTTTTTTTAAATTTTTTATTTGTATCTTAGTCTGTCTGGCTGAACTGTTACTGACAAATAGTTAAGAATTATTCTTTACAGCAAAATTTTGTTCCATATATAAGTACATAATATTTCTAAATAGCTAACATTCTGTAATCAAATTTTAGATTTTATCAAGTAATTACTAATTATATCAAATCATATCCTATAATAATTTTATTATTGCAGGCCTGTTACTTTGCTATATTAGCTAAATTCATGTGTGAACCTTTTTTTTTTTTTTTTCCTTCCAGGGTCAGTTTTTCTCAGGTCATCAGTACCGTATCTACCTTTTAGGAAATCCCATCATTTGGTGGGGGAATTTGGTGTTAATGGGAATTTTTTTGGTAGTTTATGGATTCATTGCAGTTCGAAGCCAAAGAGGATACTTAAAAGATGTAGAAACAGAAGGTAAAAATATCAGGTCCAATATCTACTACATGATAAGGTCACTCTTGTGAATTCTAGATCAAAACCTATGGGGGGTAGCATGCTTTTGAGGAAAAATAAGTAAAAATAATTTACTCCTATATGTTTTGACTTCTGTTTTCATTATAATTTGATGAGCATCTTCCCCACCTTGTAGGAAAGATCTGGGTTCAAATGTGTTGACACTGGTGGAATTTTTATGTTTTTTTTTTTTTTTTTTCCCTCACCGTGACAGAGTTAGCTAGTCTAGAGCAAGGGTGGATGGTTTTTCTTCCTGAAAACTCAGGTTTTTTTTTATACCTAGGCAAAAGGCAATCTAACTGTGCAATTTAGGGACAGAATACACTAATGCCCCAATAACCCTTAGTTTATTTTTACA
The DNA here is from genome assembly GCF_048544385.1 of Mastigoproctus giganteus. Lineage (NCBI taxonomy): Eukaryota > Metazoa > Arthropoda > Arachnida > Uropygi > Thelyphonidae > Mastigoproctus > Mastigoproctus giganteus. The sequence goes on along the minus strand of NC_143580.1, from coordinate 214,073,193 downwards.
AAGAATCATTTTATTCTTTTAACTAGTAGGCAATTCTTTAATCCAAGAACAACTTCAATAGTATAGTAATGTTTTTCTCTTTAATACAAACTGAAACATTTATCAGTTTAAGGACAATATAATATTTTTAGGAGGAGAGCCACTAGTGACTCTCCTCCTAATTATATTATATTGTCCCCAAACTGATAAAAAAAACAACAACCTAATTTGTTACTAATTATTGACCCCAAAACATAAGTCACTAATATAGTATTATCTTACTTCCCAGATATAGGAGATAAATTGAAAAGACACCGTAAAGGTAACCTGGCTTTTGGTTTGTTAGCCTTGGCTTCCAAGGGAAGCCAAGGCTAACAAACTTTTTTCTTTCCACTGTCTTAACTTCAGTCATTTCTATCAGATTACACAATTTAATCTAAGTTCATTTGTGTAATCTTCATAACCTCCAGTGAGGCAGCATTTCTTGCTGTCAAGGAGGTCTATTCCCTTAACCTTGAAAAAACTTTGCAACAGTAATAGTAAACAACACACCTTAGGAGGCAGAAATCAACAGAGTCCTTATACATCAACAGAGTGCTTAATGATTTTGTAATAACTGAGAGCAAAGTGGAGGAGAAATTGTTGAAGTTAAACATAAGAAAGGCACCTGGGGTGGATGGGATCTATCCAGTTATTTTAAAGGAGGCGGCAAAGCAACTAAGCAAACCCTTAGCCATAATTATGAGAGCATCCTTGGTTTCAGGGGAGGTTCCCATGGACTGGAGATGTGCAAATGTGTCCCCAATTCACAAAGGTGGATCGAAGGGTGACACGAGTAATTACAGACCAGTTAGTTTAACTTCTGTTCCTGGTAAAATAATGGAGTCACTGGTTAAAGATGCATTGCAGGATCATCTAGACAAGACTGCAGCAATAATTCAAACACAGCATGGGTTTGTTAAGGGAAAGTCTTGTCTGACAAATTTGATTGGTTATTATGATGTGGTCACAAAGGAACTGGATGCAAAAAATAATTTTGATATCATATACTTGGATTTCAGGAAAGCTTTTGACACTGTTGCGCATGGAAGACTGCTGTACAAATTGGAGCAGAATGGTATTAAGGGTAAGTTGCTACAATGGATAAAAGGATGGTTAAGTGGGAGAAGGCAGAGGGTGGTAATCAATGGGTGCTGCTCTTCGTGGACTAATGTTATTAGTGGAGTCCCACAGGGTTCGGTGTTGGGTCCACTGTTGTTTTGTGTATTTATCAATGATATTGATGAAGGTATATCAGGCTTAATGTCGAAGTTTGCAGATGACACAAAGGTTGGCAGGGTTGTTAATGACAGTAATGGCAGTGTGCTACTGCAACAGGATCTAGATAATTTGGGCAGATGGGCTAAGAAGTGGCAACTGAAGTTCAACCTTGACAAATGCAAAGTACTGCATATGGGTAGAAGTAACCTCAGAGAAACGTACCAACTGTGTGGTACTACACTTAAGGTGGTAGAAAATGAAAAAGACCTGGGAGTAATTGTGCAGTCAGATATGAAGTTTTCTGAGCAATGTAGACAGGCTGCTAGGGCAGGTCATGGGGTTTTGTCAATGATATATAGGAATTTTGCTAGCAGGGAAAAGGAGGTGATTGTCCCTCTGTATAAGGCAATGGTCAGGCCACGCCTTGAGTACTGCGTACAGGTCTGGAGGCCTCATTTTAGGAAGGATGTAGATTTGCTTGAGCGTGTACAGAGAAGAGCAACACGATTGGTGAGGGGAATGAAGGGATTCTCTTACCAAGAGAGGCTTAAGTTCTGCAAATTGCAGTGGCTGGAGACTAGCCACCTGCGCAGTGATCTGATTGAGGTCTATAAGGCCTTGAATGGGTTGAGCACGCTGAATTCTGATGGGATCCTTCCACTTGTTCAGATTACGAACCTACGGGGACATAAGTTCAAATTAAGAAAGGACAGATGTAGAATAGATGTGCGGAAATTTGCCTTTAGCCAGCGGGTGGTTAATTGCTGGAACAAACTTCCATCTGTCGTTGTGGAAGTTGATAGGTTAAATAAATTTAAGGAGGAACTGGACAGGCATTTGGAGGGAATGGTGTGATTTTTTTTTTTTTTTTTTTGGCTGATGCTGCATAAGCTCCTACACTTGCTTTCTTGCATCATGTGCCATTACTACTACTACATACTAGTGTGTGTGTGTGTGTATATAACCAAAGTATGAAATTGTTATGTGGAGGATTAAAATTTTTATATTCAGATGTATAAGGTGCTACCCAAAAGTTCCCGAAATATATTTATAAAATAAATTAGACTTGCCCTGGATCTTATTTGTCACTGTCGAAGTAGTCCCCTTTAGAGCATAAACACTGATCCCAACACTTCTCCCATGTGTCCTGAAAGTCCTTCTTCACCATAGTGTTCATCACTGCTGTGATTCGGCTTGGATATCCTCTAAGCTGTCAAATCTTCGACCCTTCATCTTGATTTTCATTCTTGGGAAGAGGAAGAAGTCACAGGGACCTAAGTCTGGCAAATAAGGGGGGGTGGGGGACAATTGTCAAGTTGCTGGATGCCAAAAACTGTGCCATAGTGAGAGAGGTGTGTGGACCGTGTGCTTTCATGATAAAGGATCTGGTTCTTTGTGCACCACTTCACTGGACGTTTCCTCCTGAGGGGCTTCCCTTAACCGGCTCAGGATGTTACGGTAGAACTTTGCATTAATGGTCTAGCCAGGAGGAACCAATTTCTACGGATAGTCCCATCAATGTCCAAAAAACAGATCAGTATGGTCCTCACATTGCTCTTCACTTGTCAGGCTTTCTTTGGTTGGGGGTGAAGATAAATTCTCTTCCACTGCGATGATTGTTGCTTGATTTCTAGATCATACCCATATATCCAAATCTCGTCACCAGTGACAACCATAGAGAAACAGGCTAAGTGATGCACCAGTACCTGGCCCATTCTTGAAGATCTCTGCTAACTTCCATGCGATGTTGTTTTTGGTCTTCACTCAGTAACCGTGGCACAAACTTGGCTGCAATCCTTCTCACGTTCAACTCGTCTCACAAAATCTGCTGTCACGTACTGTACAATAGTTCTGCAATGGGGTCTTCACGGATTGCCGCCTGAACTTCTGAGACATTTTCTGGGATGGTGCTCGATGATGGATGCCCACAGCGATCGTCGTCATCAACTGACATTTGACCGTTTTTAAAACGGTTAAACCAGTAGTAGGTCTGTATCTGGCCTAAAGCATCGTCACCAAAAGCTTGTTTCTACTTCTTATGGGTTTCTGCTGCTGTATTGTTAAGAAGGAAACAAAACTTGATGCAAGCACATTGCTCTCGCACATCAGCCATTGTGCAACAATTGCGAAACACACCACCAAAGAACTGCACTTAAATATTCAATGACTCTATTCAGCCACGTAGAATGCTGATTCACAGAGGATGTATGCAATGTTACCTAGTATCACAAGTCCATACTAGATGTGGTTCCTGTGCAACATTTATATTTTGGGAACATTTGGGTAGCACCTTGTAAGTGTAAGCAAAATTTGTCTAATACAAATTTCTTTATATCATACATTATTGTACATAATATTTTTGTAATACTGTTTACACAATCCAAATGAATCTCCACTTCATTAAAATTCCAATTACAGGCATACCTCGAATAACGAATAGGATGCGTTCCACGAAATTACTTCGTTAAGCGAAACTTCGTTTTCAGAGGTAAAAATACTATGGCCAGAATAGGGATACGTTCCTACGTAAAGAAAATGAAAAGCTTTTTTTTCGAACAAAGAAAAGTTTTATTAAATAAACAGTCAACTTACATACAAAGTGAAATCACCTTTTAAAATACGAGTCTAAAGTTGTTGTTTATGCTCTTTTTCTCTTTCATTTAACAATTGCCTATACGGAGTTATTGCATTTAACACTGATCGCTTAACAATAACACTTCTTCCTAAATCAGGATCATTTTCACTAAAAAAAATTTAAAACGTTTTCAATGTCATTTAAGCACCTTTTTAAATCTTTGGTTGTTAACACTTTTTCGGCAGGAACTTCTTTAACTTCGTCTTCATTATCTTTGTCTTCGTTGCTAACAATGTTTTCTAAATCTTCCACTGAAAAACCATCTTCTGCATTCAATAAATTTCTAACATCCTCTTCATCGACATTTTCGAAACCTATTGATTGAGCCATCTGTATAACTTCATTTCTAATTTCTTGGATGTTATTTTCTTCTTCTAGTACAACTTCTGGCCATATTTTGCGCCAAACTCCATTTAAGCATTTCTTAGTGACTTCTTTCCAAGAACTATCAATGTTTTCAATTGCGTTTTTAATGGTGTAGTTTATCCAAAACGTTTTAACTGTCATTTCCTCTTTATCCTCTAGTTCAGTTAAACTGCTTAATGTTCGACGCAGATAATAAGCTTTAAATGATGCTATTACTCCCTGAACCAATGGTTGAATCAGGGAAGTTGTGTTTGCTGGAAGAAACACAACTTTGACAGGAATGCATGTGTCTAACGTGTTAAGATCAGTAGGATGTCCCGGAGCATTGTCTAACAACCAAAGAGCTTTTTCTTCAAATTTGTTTTTTTTGACAATACCGTTTTACTTCAGGACAAAAGTGGTTAACAAACCGATCAGTAAATAACTCCTTGATAACCCACGCTTTTCTATTTGCTTTCCATATTACAGGTAAATTCATTTTTATGTTACCTTTTAACGCCCTCGGATTTTCTGAATGGTAAACTAATAACAATTTTAATTTATAATCGCCAGAGGCATTTGATCCAAAGAGTAACGTTAAACGGTCTTTGGCTGCTTTGAACCCAGCAGCTGATTTTTCTTCAATAGAAATGAAGCTTTTTGTTGGTAGCCGTTTCCAGAACAAACCGCTTTCGTCAACATTGAACACCAAATTTGGGAAATTTTCACGTTCAATTATTTCCTTTAGTTTTTCTAGAAACTTATTTGCAGCTTCTCCTGTTAATTTTACACTATGAATCCTGGCCCGTTTTTTAAATTTCTCGAACCAACCACGAGAAGCCCCAAAGGTTTCCGTAATTTCTTCAGTTTGTTTAGATTTCAGGTGATTAAACTGGAATATATATTTTTTTATGTTAAATGTGGCTTGAAATTGCCGACTTTGTTATATCGAAGCTTCGTTATCAGAGGTAACGTTAACCGAGGTATGCCTGTATTTTCATTTAATTTTTGGTGAAAGTCTTAGTTTGGTAAGTGTTCATTGTGTCAAGAATGGATTGTTGTCTGCAGCTTGGCAACTGTATTTTCATTTAATTTTTGGTGAAAGTCTTAGTTTGGTAAGTGTTCATTGTGTCAAGAATGGATTGTTGTCTGCAGCTTGGCAACTATAATTTGCTTCCAGTTCCTTTCTTCCTCGGTCTGTGAATAACTTTGTTAAACTGACTCAATAATGACTTGATGAGTTAAGTTTGTATGTGTACTGGTCTTTGGCTATGTCCACCCAATCCCCACTAGCTCAATTATCTCATCAGGTAACATTATCATCTCCAATTACTAGCTCCTTGTGATTTCAGTCACTGTATGAGGAGCATCTAAAATTGGTATTTTTGGGGAGCAATTTCTGTAGCATGGTAGATTTTATTTCTGATCTGTAAAATATGAATTTTATAATTCCTTGATTGAGGGATTGAATCACTGTCCACTGGGTGGAGATAGAGAATTAATTTATATGTTCCACAAATATAAGTTTGGATGGGCTGTGTTATTGTTTAATAGCAATGTAATTTTCTTCCTTCTTATTTCTCATTACTGTTCCACTTGCATCTGGTCCTATAAATTCAAGCACTCATATTATTTGTATATGATACAAATAGTTTCTTGTCTCCCTAGAAATTTGAGTTATTGTTTTATGTGTGAGAAGTTTTACCCAAAAGTGAAATTCATCAAAGAACCCATTTATTTAAGTGAAATTTTTGATCAAAATATCCAAGAATATGAGGAAAATATGTAGTGAAATTTTAATACATTTCCTAGAATTTGTTTTTCTTTATCAAAGTGTTTCTAATAATAAGTGAATCTGTGAAGCAGCACATTCTATTAAAAACATTGTAGTAACTGATCTGTTACATTTTTTATCAATGAACACCACAACCAGTGAGAGAAGTTGAGCTGCATTCTTGTCCATCGCTCTGCTAGCCATCATTATCAGCATTTGTTGTTTTAAAGTTCCTTATTTAGTATGAATTATGTGAAGCTAGGGGTAATACTATTTATAAGATCTGGTTTTGATGGGAGCCCCTATCCTAAACACTGAAACAACATTTACTTTATTTCTGATAATAGGAAGATCCTCGTTCTAGTCTTGCTCTGGCTCCATCAGCCTTAACTGGAATGACTGTATTATCAAAGTGTTTTTTTAATAAAAGTGGATTACAATTAGAAATAGTCTTCAAAAATTATGGCATTTCATTGATTTGTTCTACAAATAACTTAACTTTTTCACCTTACTCTTCTTGTCACATGCAGAACGGCACTAATGAAAGGGTCCATGATTTATTTTGATTAATCATAAGACCTCTCTTCTGAAAGAAAGCACTGGAACGATCTAATAACCTTTGCAGACCAGTTTTAGTAATGGGAATCAACATAAGATCGTTGGCAAAGGCCATTGTGTTGACTCTTTGGCTACACAGTTCATAACCCATGTAACTAGGCAACTCTGCAACCACCACATTAAACAGTTGCAGAGACAGTGGGTCACCTGGATGAACTCTTTTGGGCTGAATTAGATGGTTTTCCTGCCACACAATCTTATGGAGGAGTTATCTGCAAAGAGATGTAGTTTATAAACGAACATAGGAATTGTGGGAACATTGAATCTAAGAAGAGGAGAGCTCATTTATAATCACCCTTTGTCTTCTGCCACTCAGTCCTTTTATCCATGGTGCCTCCGTAGCCAGGTGGGCAGGAGCAGCAGTGTGTAGCACACGCTTCTTGATTAGACCGGGGTTCGAGCCCGTCACCACCAAATACGGAGGATGCGGAAAGGTCAGGGAATGACCACCGCATATCCCGGAGCAATATGGCCTTAGTTGCTAATGCTCCTAAAAGCCAAATAACAAACAAACAAACCTTTTATCCATAGCAGTAACTTTCCCATAATGCCACTCTAATTTTTGGAACAATGTCAAAAGTTTATCTACGTATATGTCTTCAAAATTATTTTTGCAAAATAAAATCCTTTGTTACTGCATAACTCGGAATCCACTTCCTTTGTTACTGCATAGGAATTATGCAATTTACGAACATCCAGAGGAAGAAATATGCTTTAATTGTGCATTTGGCTCAACCACCCATCACTGGTTTCAGTATACATATGAAAAACTTTTGTAACATACTAGGTGTGATTGATATATTTCCATAACTTATATGCTCTTGTGTTGAAAATGACTTTATAAATACAAGTATTTTATATTTTATGGTATATACTTTTATATTAAAAGTTGGAAATCAGTGCTACATTTCTCTTATAAAAAAATAATCACATAGCCAGTGGTCCAGGTGTTAATACTAATTAATTTTTACAGCTAAAAATACCAAAACAATGCAGGCTGCCTTGTGGTTGTTTCTTGGTTGGGGTCTTCATTACTTGCCATTTTATGGGATGGGGCGAGTCTTATATTTCCATCATTATTTCCCAGCATTGCTCTTTAGTTCCATGCTTTCAGGTAAGCTGTTTCTTTCTTTTTTGATACCTTTTTATTTTTGAGATTTATGAAATGTAATTATCGAATTACTTTATATAAAGGGTGATTCACTACCAGTGCGACAAACTTGCAGGAGGTGTAGGGGGCACAAAGACGAATCGGAATCACGTAGCATCGCAGGGTTCGAAATGCCTTCGTCATGCGGTAGAGGATGTTGAATGGGAGGTCGCGTGAATAGTGATCCCGCTGGAAGTCAGCATTTGCGAACCGTTTCTGTTGAAGAAACCAAGTAGCAAAAGTCCCCCGGAGTGGATAATCTGCAGGCTCTAATGATTGGACGCGTTGCAGATGGTATGAACTCATTTGGTTTGTTGACAGTATCCTCCATACAGTGGATTGGGAAATACCCAATCGTTGGCCTATCGCTCGAGTACCCGTACTCGGATTGCCTTCTGTAAGACGTAGGACATTCTCCTCATTGTCTGGCGCCCTTGTCGTTTGCTCTCGATTCATAGTACCTCTCGTGAAACAACTAGTCTCACGTAACCTTCTGTGCACACATGCGAAAATCGTATGATGAGGAGCATGCCTGTGCGGGAAACGTTCCTGGTACAAGCGCAGAGTGGCGCGACCGTTACAGTCCACAGCTCCATACGCGAGGTGCATGTCGGCCAGTTCAACGTTTGAATACTCGTCCATCCTACTGCCTCGGGAACCGGTTCGCAAATGCTGACTTTCAGCGGAATCGCTGTTCATGCGACCTCCCGTTCAACGTCCTCTACAACATGACGAAGCATTTCAGACCCTGCAATGCTTCGTCGCACACCTCCTGCAAGTTTGTCACACTGGTAGTGAATCACCCTGTATTTTCTCGATCACCCTTGGTGAAATAAAATTGAAATTAAGCAGAACTGGATGTTTGCAGATAGTTTGTCCAAAATTCATATATCAAACAAAATAATATTTTTTTATCAAAAATATAGTATATTGCTATTATATATTTATAAAAGGATTATTATTAAAATTCTGGGTTCTACAGTGAGGATAAAAGTGGAAATGGGAGAAAATGTTTGCCAAGTTATTTCGCATTTGATAATAGTAAAATCAATTCATAATTCGATACATCGTGATTGTGCAGTTACCATTAAATGAAATAACTCTACAGTTGATATACTGTCAACTGTGTTAAATTGTCTATATTGGATTAACCGGAAATTATGAAATCCAAGGTCCTTACATGCAGGGCCTATCATTCTTTATTTCAATTCATTGCTTACAATTACTGGTGTACTTTTTAAACCAAGGTAACTATCTTTCATATAGTATCTTAGCATTAACAAACACTACAACTTGGAATTGGATAAGGGCTACTTTCAAGTCTATAATGCAACTATCCATTGCATCATATTTAGCATTAGTAGAGGCATATGATGCAAGAAAGAAAGCTTATGCAGCATCAGCCAAAAAAAAAAACCCACTTCCACTTCACCCCTGTGTTCATTCAAAATACCTGTCCAGCTGAGCCTTAAACTTATTTAGGCTATCAACCTCCACTACAAGGGATGGAAGTCTGTTCCACCAACCAACTACCTACTGGCTAAAGGCAAAATTTCCACACATCTGTCTTTCCTTAGTTTGAATTTATGCCCTCTCAGGTGATTGTTCTGAGCAAGAGGAAGAATCCCATCGGCATTGAGCATGCTCAAACCATTCAAGGCTTTATCAGATCACCTCACCGGTGCCTAGTCTGTAGACACTGTAATTTGCAAAACTTAAGCCTTTCTTCGTAAGAGCACCCCTTTGTTCCATTCACTAATCTTATTGCCCAGCTCTACATTCATGCAGGGTGTACTACATGCAGGGCCTATCATTCTTTATTTCAATTCATTGCTTAAAATTACTGGTGTACTTTTTAAACCACGGTAACTTTCATATAGTATCTTAGCATTAACAAACACTGCAACTTGGAATTGGATAAGGAGGTGTCTCCGTAGCCAGGTGGGAAGCAGCAGCAGTGCGTAGACCGGGGTTCGAGCCCTTCACCACCAAATACAGAGGATGCGGGAAGGTCAGGGAATGACCACCGCATATCCGGGAGCAATATGGCCTTAGTTGCAAATGCTCCTAAAAACCAAATAACAACAACAATTGGATAGGGGCTACTTTCAAGTCTATAATGAAACTATCCACTGCATCATATTTAGCATTAGTAGAGGCATATGATGCAAGAAAGCAAGCTTATGCAGCATCAGCCAAAAAAAAATATTCCCATTTCACCCCTCTCTTCGTTCGAAATACCTGTCCAGCTGAGCCTTAAATTTATTTAGGCTATCAACTTCCACAACAAGGGATGGAAGTCTGTTCCACCAACCAACTACCTACTGGCTAAAGGCAAAATTTCCGCACATCTGTCTTTCCTCAGTTTGAATTTATGCCCTCTCAGGTGATTATTCTGAGCAAGACGAAGAATCCCATCGGCATTGAGCATGCTCAAACCATTCAAGGCTTTATCAGATCACCTCACCGGTGCCTAGTCTGTAGACACTGTAATTTGCAAAACTTAAGCCTTTCTTCGTAAGAGCACCCCTTTGTTTCTTTCACTAATCTTATTGCCCAGCTCTACATTCTTCTTGAAATGAGGCCTCCAGACCTGTATATACTCAAGGTGTGTCCTGACCATTGCCTTATACAGGGGAATAATCACCTCCTTATCCCTGCTAGAAAAATTCCTGTATATCATTGACAATACACCATGAGCTACTCTTGCAGCCCATGTGCACTGCTAAGAAAACTTCATATCTGCCTGCACAATTACCCCCAGGTCCTTTTCACTCTCCACCACTGTCAGTGTAGTACTACAGAGTTGATACGTTGCTCTGGGGTTACTGTTTCCCATATGTAGTACTTTACATTTGTCAATGTTAAACTTCATTTGCCACCTCTCAGCCCATCTGCTCAACCTTTCCAGATCCTGTTGCAGCAGCATACTGTCAGTAGTGTCCTTAACAACCCTGCCAACTTTTGTATCGTGTGCAAACTTGGATATTAAGCTTGATATACCATCATCAATATCATTTAAAAATACCGAAAACAACAATGGATTCAACACTGAACTCTGAGGGACTCCAATAATAACATTAGTCCACAATGAGCAGTGTCCATTGATTACCACTCTCTGTCTTCTCCCCCTCAACCATCCCTTTATCCATAGCAGCAATTTCCTTCCAATGTCACACTGCTCCAATTTTTGCAGCAGTCTTCTCTGTGCAACCGTATCACAAGCCTTTCTAAGATCCAAATATATAATATCAAAGTTATTCTCTGCATCATAGTATCCAATCAAATTGGTCAGGCAAGACTTTCCCTTAACAAAACCATGCTGTGTCCAAGCTATAACTGAAGTCTTGTCCAGATGATCCTGCAGTGCTTCTTTAACCAGTGCCTCCATTAATTTTCCTGGAACAGGAGTTAAACTCACAGGTCTATAATTTCTTGTCAGTCTTTGATCGTCCTTTGTGAATTGGGGTCACATTTGCACATCTCTAGTCTATGGGTACCTTCCCTGAGTCCAAAGAAGCTCTCATAATTATGGCTAAGGGTTTGCTTACTTCCTTTGCTGCCTCCTTTAATATAACTGGATAGATCCAATCCAGCCCAGGTGCCTTTTTTATGTTTATCCTCAACAATTTCTCCTCCACTTTCCTCTCAGTTATTACAAAATCATCTAGCTCACTGCCAGAGTTTACTTCACCTGTGGCATTCCCGTTCCTGAATAACTCCTCATGTGTGAATGTAGATGCAAAATACTCGTTTAGTTTGTTAGCCACCTGAGCAGGATCATGAACTGCTGAACCATCAATATTCAGTGGACCAATCTGATTCATCCCTTTCCTTCTAGAGTTTACATAGGTAAAGAAATCTTTGCTGTTTTTCTTTGCATCCTTTGCCAAAGATTTCTCATAATCTGCCTTTGCCTGCCTAACCTCTTTTGTGACTTGGTTACAGACCAGCTTATATCTATCATAGGCTTTCATGTCACCCATTAATTTATATGTATCACATGCATTTGTTTTCTCTACAATATGTCTCATTCGTTTATCTGACATCCATTTAGGCCTAAACTTTGAACGATATTTCTTAGTTGGTATGTAAAGCCTAGTAGCTTCCAAGATAAGTTCTTTGAATCTTTCCATTTTGAATTTGCTGTTGGTAAAATCATCAGTTGGTCCCACTGTATAAAATTTAAATAGTCTCAGACCATCGTAGTTGCCTTTACGAAAGCAAAAACCCTTCCCTTTACCACTGATGGTAGTTACCTCTTTGAGTAAACCCCACTTCAGCACACTGTGATCACTGCCACTGTAGTGGTTCCTTTATCTGCAGATTCTTAATGCATGAAGAATCATTACTGGTAATCGGATCAAGAGTATTACTCCCTCTAGTTGCCCCCCCCGAACATGCTGATGTAGAAAACAATCATCCAATAAATCCACAAAAGCCTTGCTAGTGCGTGAGTGACCAACACACAAGTTCCAGTCAATATCTGGGAAATTAAAATCCCCCATTATAAGACTATCTGATTTACTGGCCCACTATTTCCCTATACTGTTTGTTATTATACTCATCAGAGTCATTAGGCCTATAGCACACTCCTACTCTCAATTTTGATCTCCCAATGTTTATGTCACACCAAACTGACTCAACACTGCACTGTCGACTGGCTTCATTTCCTTGGATTTTGTGTTTCTTAACTAATAGCATAACCCCTCCTTCCTGTAAACATTGTACTCCCCAAATTCCAGTTATGCAATCCTTATAACTGTGTGACACCATGTCTCTGATATCCCAACAATATCTGTCTTTGATGTTTTGAGCAATACCTCAAATACATCAAATTTATTTACCAAACTCCAAGCATTGGTGTACACACAAGTATACATGCACCTGTTCCTATTCTTAGCTACCCTAACACAACCATGTGTTTACTTGTACCGCAATGACTCCCAGCAGTCTCTGAAACACCCTGCATCTTGTTTTCCAGGCTGCTGCTCATTCCAATAGAAGCAGTGCAAGAATCACTTTCACTTCTACCAGTGGCTACTGTTAATCTATTAGTCCTTGTATTCCCCCCCCCCAAGCTAGCAGTTTTCTGACCCACCTAACACTGCGTCAATAGCATCAGCAAATATTCTTGCACCCTTTCTATTTAAGTGTATCCCAGCCCTGTAAAAGCAGTCTCTCCTGTTAACAACTACAGACCAGGCTGAAAAAATTCTACCCCTTGAGCCTCGCACAATCTTTCCATGGCCAAATTGATCGACAAGGTTCTCATCATATACTCCCTTCTATCGTGTCTGGGCAGAATTGCAGACACTTTCAAATTCAACTCTAATTCACAGTTTTTTTTCAACAGTGACCTGTACTTGTTAAGTAATTCCGCCGGTCTTCTACTCTTAATATCATTTGTGCCAACGTATACAATTATATCACCTTTTGTCCCCTTAAAAGATGATATCCGCTCTATGTCTTCAACCTTTGCCCCTGGCAGACATACCCTGGTCCTGTTCCACCTATTCTTTTTACATACCATGTTCCCCATTTCCCTGACAATAGAGTTACCAACAACTACTAGTTCTTGTGGGATGCCGCTGTGTTGCGTGATGATCAAGTGCAAGCTCTGGCTTTGATGTGGGCAGCTGAGAGCTTGATGGGCCCCACAATTTAGATCCTTCGAGGGCATCCACCCTGTCCTTCAAGCTCCCATATAGGCCCATAAGAATGCTGAGTTGTCGTCTGATTTCCTTACATTGCGCACACACAAAGACATCCCCCATGGCAATATCATGTCCTGTACCTGATTGTTTCACAAACATCAAGCAAGTAGTGCATTTTAAAAGGCTGTGATTCAGAGGGCAACTGCTCCCCTCAGTTCTCCCCTGAACCACAGCACTCTCATTAGCTTGAGCCTTTTGCTTTGCTGCCCTGGTCTGAGTCATGATTTCGATTTAATTTCAGTACAAAATTATAATCCTAAACTTGTATCCCAACACAGTTATATTTTTCAGTATCGAGTATTATCTGAGTTCCGTTTATAACTTCCGTATCAAGTAAATATTAATTAATTATGTTACGTTTGTAATCTAAGTCGTTATATGTATTTAGTTAAAAATTACAATTTAATTGACAATGAAGTTTAACAAATTAATAGATTTTACTGATTAATTGATATTATTATATTATATACTAAGCTAAGCTAAGCTTATGCTATCTAGTTTGGGATATAACGTATCGTATAACAATGGCGGCAAGTTACAAACGGTAAATCTACGGATACTTAAGTATTAATTAAGTTCCAAATCTTGCTGTCTCAATTCAGAATAAACTAAGGATCCTGACTAGGTCAATAAGCTACTTATAGAAATATTTTAATATAACAATTGGTCAATAAAGCGGCTAAATATGGCTAAAAAACTTCCCGTTCAGCGGAGCTGAAACTTGTAACACGTGGATTTGATACCCTTACCGATACTAAGTAATACCTACAAAATGTCTAAGTTAAATTTTAAACTTAAGTATTGTAACTAGGAATATAAAGCTACTCTAGAAAATAAGTTAATATGCCAATTTAAGCTAATAAAACAGAAGAAACTTCTCTATTCCAGGAGCAGTAAAAACTTTGCCTGCACAAGGCTACCCTGTTCATATATTTATTTATAAACCATATATTTATTCATAATGGCTTAAGGAACACAATAGCAATGTGTTACATCTTCTATAGCACCCATCATTCTTCCTTTGAAACATGACTTCAGCTTTCCTAACAGTGAGGTAATTTTCCTTGGTGATTTCAATGTTCACAATACCAGTGCACTTGCTTTATAGTTACATGGACTGAACTGGTGAAGATGCAAATGTTTTAGCAATTACATTTACCTACCAGATGATCCTAACCACACACCCAACACCCTTGACCTTTTTCTCATTAACATAGTCAATGTTAATGGTCTTCTATGCACTTTAGATCACAACCTGGCCATTCTCACCCTCATGTTTGGTATTGTAGGAACGCAAATGAGATGACCTGCATGATTTCTATTCTTGTTTTCCGTGGTTGAATTATTGTTTTATATCAGATCCTGTCAGTGACCCTCTTCCGTGAAATCTTTTATTCTTCATTCCATCATAAAATCTTGTCCTCTAGCTAAACCTTGGTTTTCTAATAAATGTGCTAAGGCTGTTCAAGATAAGACTGATGTGCATTGCAATTGGCTTGTATCCAAATCTCCAGATTACTTGCTACTTACACTAAAGCTTGCAAACAATTGTAAAATGGCTATTATTCAGTCCAAACTTGACCTTGAACAGCCCAATAGTTGAGCACTTGCTTCTTGTCCAAATGGAATTAGTAGTAGTGGCATGTGATGCAAGAAAGCAAGTGTATGAGCTTATGCAGCATCACAAAAAAATATATATATATATCACACCAGTTCCTCCTTAAATTTATTCAACCTATCAACTTGCACATGACAGATGGAAGTTTGTTCCAGCAGTTAACCACCCGCTGGCTAAAGGCAAATTTCTGCACATCTGTTCTACATCTGTCTTTTCTTAATTTGAATTTATGCCCCCTTAGGTTCGTAATCTGAACAAGTGGAAGGATCCCATCAGAATTCAGCTTGCTCAATCAGATCACCGCACAGGTGCCTAGTCTCCAGCCACTGCAATTTGCAGAACTTTAGCCTCTCTTGGTAAGAGGATCCCTTCATTCCCCTCACCAATCTTGTTGCCCTTCTCTGTACACGCTCAAGCAAATCGACATCCTTCCTAAAATGAGGCCTCCAGACCTGTACGCAGTACTCAAGGCATGGCCTGACCATTGCCTTATACAGAGGGACAATTGCCTGACCTGCCCATGACCCTGCCCTGGCAACCTGTCTGCATTGCTCAGAAAAATTCATATCTGACTGCACAATTACTCCCAGATCTTTTTTCATTTTCTACCACCTTAAGTGTAGTACCACACAGTTGGTACTTTTCTCTCGGGTTACTTCTACCCATATGCAGTACTTTGCATTTGTCAAGGTTAAACTTCAGTTGCCAGTTCTTAGCCCATCTGCCCAAATTATCTAGATCCTGTTGCAGTAGCACACTGCTATTACTGTCATTAACAACCCTGCCAACCTTTGTATCACTGTAAACTTCGACACTAAGCCTGATATACCTTGATAAATATACAAAACAACACTGGACCCAACACCGAACCCTGTGGGACTCCACTAATAACATTAGTCCACGAAGAGCAGCACCCATTGATTACCACCCTCTGTCTTCTCCCACTTAACCATCCATTGTAGCAACTTACCGTTAATACCATTCTGCTCCAATTTGTACAATAGTCTTCCATGCGCAACAGTGTCAAAAGCTTTCCTGAAATCCAAATATATGATATCAAATTTTTTTTGCATCCAGTTCCTTTGTAACCACATCATAATATCCTATCAAATTTGTCAGACAAGACTTTCCCTTAACAAACCCATGCTGTGTCCGAATTATTGCTGCTGTCTTGTCTAGATGATCCTGCAGTGCATCTTTAACCAGTGACTCCATTATCTTACCCGGAACAGAAGTTAAACTAACTGGTCTGTAATTACTTGGGTCACCCTTCGATCCCCCTTTGTGAATTGGGGATACATTTGCGCATCTCCAGTCAGCGGGAACCTTCCATGAGTCCAAGGACGCTCTCATAATTATGGCTAAGGGTTTGCTTAGTTGCTTTGCTGACTCCTTTAATATAACTGGATAGATCCCATCCACCCCAGGTGCTTTTCTTATGTTTAACTTCAACAATTTCTCCTCCGCTTTGCTCTCAGTTATTACAAAATCATTAAGTACCCTGCTACAATTTGATAACCTTCTTTGGAATTGGACAAGAAGCACTCTATTCTGGTCTCTTGCCAAAGCCATTGGCTGCAACTTCTATCCATTAATACTCGCACCTCTATTACAACCTGATGGTTGTATTACATCTTTATTTAAGACTTATTAGCATTATATTTTTCTTCTTACTCTTGTATTGACAACATTAGTAAACCACCACCTGTTGTATTCAGTACACTCCACTGAATGCCTCTTGTGGTCTTCTGACAGAAGGATAACAGAAAAATTTTCAACAATCTTGATGCCAAGAAAGCTCCAGGACCTAATGGAATTTCTCCACTTGTTCTCAAAACCTACGTGCCTGTTCTATGTCACCTTTTTACGCTTTCATATTCCACGGCAGTTCTTTTGGCTAGGAAGTTTGCTCATATACAGCACCAATTCCTAAAAAAATAAGGGTGACATCCCCCCCCTTTCCATTTATTGTCTTATCGCATTTACCTCTATACTTTACAAAGTACCACCCAACTCTTAAAATATTTCATACTTCCATCTGATCAATGATTGCCACATGGATTTTTGAGTGTTGGTGCAGTGGTGATATATTAGTTATTGATGGAAAAATTTTGTGAAACTTAAGCAGTTGCTCTTGATTTTTTAAGGGTTTTGATTGTGTTTGGCATGAAGGCCATACGAAGCTCCCATCTTATGGCTTGCTGACTCTGTTATGCTATTGGATATCCAGTTTTCTCTCTGAATGGTCACTGCAGGTAATGGTAGATGACACTATTTTTTTTTTAACTTCTCCACTACTGATAGTGTGTCATCCCCCAATATTCATTTCTTTCTCCTGCTCTTTTCCTTTTGTAGATTAATGACCAGAAATCCCAACCATAGTTGTTTTGTCGATGATAATACACTACATTCTACCTTACAGTTTGTGAAAGTGGAATCTCCAGATATTTTTCCAATGGGACAAAGAAAACTTAGTTCTATCTTATATTTTGCAAGAAAGAGTCTACTGTTCCTTGCTCAGTTTCAAAGACACAGTAGACTCTCGATTTTCCGGGATAGATGGTAAAAAAAAAAAAAAAAAATTCCCGGTTAATCCAAAATACAGTTAAGTTCAAGGCATACGTAAGAGATACGTTCCAGGACTTCTTACATAATTTGGGAATGACTAATAAAATACTGCTACTATATTCCTGATAGGCCAAAATTACAAAAAACACATATCCTCAGAAGAATGAAGAAAAGTAGTTATATATTTTTAATGAGTTCAATTAAAAAACTTTATCTGGGGCTGGCAGTGAAGAGCTGGAGTGGCACATAAGAAAAGAAAACATAAAAAGGAAGAAAACATGCATGTTATTGTACAGTAAAAACTGATATGTATTTCGTAACCTTGGTTATTATTTGGTTGATTTCATTGGTGCTGATCGCTTCACCGCTTCTTGTATTCTTTCTCCTTTACTGTGTTCACCATTGCCACTGTCAAATCTGAATTCCGTATGATACTTGTTAATGTTTGGCCATTTTCATACATCCTTATTATTTTAATTTTCTGATCCAACTCTATTGCTTTCCTTTTCTTGATAGATTTACTAGTACTGCCGTCACTTATTCTTAGTTGGCACCATGATAACAGTCAAAATTAAATTTTCTGAAAAGAACTTCACAGGGTTAAGGCGAAAACTCACTATTATCACCCCACACGAGCTCGCATTTTACTAAAGCACATTTTTGGAGGTTACTGCCATAAAACAATAAAAACAATTTGTTTTTATTGCTTTGGGTTACTGGGCTTTTCTGTTAGTGCAATTCATTATAAACAGGTAGTAAACTCGATCTTGTTGCACTTGCCATAATACCAATAGCTGGGCCAACCGAGCTAGCCGAGTGGGTAAAGTACCTGCCTGGCAGCCCAAAGGTCGCGGGTTCGATTCCCGCCTCGGGCTTGGATCAAAGTACTGCAAAAACCTTGGGAGGTGCAATATGGCCACAGAAGCCGATGCGCCAACAACTACCAAATCAATCAATCAACCAATAGCTGGAATTCTGTGGGTTTTTAAGTTGTTATAGTGAAATGTGTGCCTCCTTCACTGAAATCTTTAGTCATACAAAAAAAATATAAATAACGCAACGTAAGTCGGGGACCTACTGTATTGAAAAAATGTTCAACAAATTATGTAGAAAGTATGGCGATAGATTAAAAAAAAAAAAAAACCTTACCACGTACTACTCGCTTGTCCAATATGATGCTTCCCTCTATTTTTTAGTGTTGCGTGTGGTTTGGTCACCAACATTATAATGGTTCATTAGAGATTTAAGGGATGCACTGTTTTCAAACTTTTGAATAATTTCGTCTTTGTTTAATTGAAAGCAAAACTCTTGCATTTGCCTATCATTTTGCAATTTCTAAACAAAAAAAAAAAAGTTGCTATAAAAAAAAAATTCCGACTTCCCTGACATAAATAATGAAATGAAATTTGTCCTTTTGCAATACACTAAATCAAACTAAATATTTGGGCTTTTTTTGGTGGTGGTGGTGGGCGCAGGTATGAAGACAGCGGGGGTTGCAAGGTAATAGGAAACACTAATCTCCCAGTGACAACTTATAATGCTGCTTCTTGTCGCTTATTCTGGTTATTGGTTGATTTTTTTTTTTTTTTTTTAATTTGGAGTCTTGAAATGTGAATTTGGAGTCTGGGATCGGTTAATCCAAAGTCTGCTGTACTCAGATTTATAGACAAGATTCCATATATCTGTTGGGGATTATCCTGACTTTTAATATTTCTTGGTATAAGCCGAATACAAATATTGCTTCCTTTGCATCAAAAAATAAGGTTTTTTTTTTCTTCTAAACAAATACTCTCTGTAAAAATTTAAAGTCTCTACCATGGAATATTTTTTCCCATCTGGGTTGTGTCCTCAAACCTTTCTCAAGTTCTTGACTCTGTTCAAAAGAGGGATGTTAAGTTAGTTAATGACTCATCTCTTAAATAAAAAGTCCCTACATTCTGTCTCAAAACCTGTGTTCAGTTTCTGCTGTATGCCTTTCCTATAGATACTTATGGGCACTGTTCTTCTGAATTGGCACCTGCAATTCCCACACTTCTATAGGTGCTGCAAACAATCAGCATCCATTCACTGTCCAACTACAAACTCACAGAACCAACTTCTCTTCTTTTATCCCTTCTGTTTTCTGGAGCAACACTCTATCATCCAACTTATAAAATTAAGGAATAAATAAAATTAATTAAAAAAAAAAAAGAGATTGTGGTTTTTTATTGCCTTTATGTAAATGAATACAAGTTTAGTGAAATTTTCACAAAAAAAACTCATGCAATTAAGATTTTGGACCTAGAAACAAAGATTGTAGTGTTATACATAGTTAACTTATAGGGTAAGGTAGTGGAAGGCAGGGATGATGCTGCAAAACCTGAAATTTTATTTTATTATAATCACTGACAGAAATAAAAATGGCATTTTCTTTGCAGTAAGGCTGTTTTTTGTTCTTTTTCAGCTGTAATTATTGATTATTTTCTGGAAACATTGCCAATGATTTTACCTGTTCAGTACAGGCATTCTCTGTACCACTGTTTACTGGGATCTTTATTGGCTGGAATTACCTATAGGTATGAGTTTACCTTTCTCCCTTATTATTAGTTTAGATTCATTTTAAAATACTGAAATTGTTTATAAATCATAGTAAGTACTCTCTTTCATTGTTGTCTTGATCATGCTCATGAGGTTGGTGAACCATCATCTGATGTCATAGTGCATTTGCATGCTCCTGCAAAGTGTCCCAATCCCTCAACATTTCTATTACCATGCTTTTAAATGATATTCTTTCTGAAACTTCACAAAAAGTGGAGCTCTTTGTGAAATGATTGATTATCACACTTGATTCAGAATCATCCCGAGCAATAACATGAAGGGCATTGTTTTTCTGCAATATACCTGGGGTAGTATAAAATTGCATCCACTTATGAGGACAATTTTTCAAGCTGAGATGTTTTAAACTAATTAAACCACCTAGATTATAAGACCAAAAGAATTGCTTAGGAGGTGAACTTGTTGTATTGTGATCCTGGAAACACTGCCATTTGTACCCTGGTCAGACAGTCCACTGTTTACCATCTATTGGCTCACACAAGCAGGACAATCTACATTCACCACGACCATTGATGAGGCATGGATGCCAGCCAAATGCTGCTCTGTCCATCCTTGAATCACCTTTACTACAGGGATCTCCACAATATGAGCATTCTGTGAACAGCCATCAAGATGCAGTTTCCGTAATACTACCATCCTTCAACCTATAATTGTCCCTTTTTTAGTAGATTGTGTCCCTTGCCCATTTCAATCAAGTATTGCATATAGACTGCATGCTACAAACCTGCATTATCACATTTACTGGTTCTCATCGCAACATGTGCCACCAGGTGGGGAGGAATGGCCGATTGTTTAAACACAGGAGAGTCAATGTTTTGAATGGGCAGTGTATGATCCAAATACAATAGCTCCCCCCAAGTTGTAACTGCATATAACTGTGTAGAGAACATTTGATACATATCTCTGGTAGATTCAGCGAATGAATAATTCATTCATAATAACCATAGATTTCTTCAAAGTTATGTATATACAATCTAAACACTTGCTAAAAGCTCTTATTTGCATACAGTAACTCTAACTAGGGAGAACTCTTTACATACTCATAAAATTGAGTATGAAAATTCTTGTTAGTAAAGCACGAAATCAGTATATAACGAAACAGGCCTACGCGCTCTGGATTCATTGAGGAATTTATTGTAGCTTAAACACAGAGCGTACAGATAAAGCAGAAACTAAATTGGCATCAAAATCTGATAGCAGTGCTGAATCTACAAGAGGTCTTCATACAAAGGGCTAGTCTCTTGCCATGTTTCAAAAGATGATAGTTTCTATACCATTATCAATAACACACTGGCTTTGGTTAGGCCAGTAGTTGACATAGGAATTTAGTAGCACGTGTGTGGTTCAGTCCTGCAGGACTGTTAAATACAGTTGATGACTTTGTCAAGCCCTAAATGCATTACAGTCTTAATACATCATACACCATCAGGCATCTCTCATATTGTTGAGTTATACTTGACAACTGTCTTGCCATCTTTGCATCACTTGGGTACCCACCGAAGAAGGGCCAAATAGCCCTGAAACGGTGCCGTCTGGGTGGTGGTATCCACTGAGAATAAGTAACATTAGTCTTCTCCTTTAGGTGAAGCGTTACTTATTTGAAGTAGTGCAATATCATGGCAACTCGTGAAAGTATTCACAATATGAGATATAACTTAAAACGATGCCGCCTTCACAAATATTTTGCTAATTTAGAATTGGCTGTGTATTAATGATGCATTCGCACTTAACTTATACATAGTCCAGACTTTCTCGCAGCCTGAGGCATAAGCCCTAAACGCATTACAGTCTTAATACATCAGGCACCTCTCATATTGTGGGGTTATACTTTACAACTGTTTTGCCATCATTGCATCACTTGGGTACCTACCCACCCACCGAAGAAGGGCCAAATAGCCCTGAAACGGCACCAGGGGGAGCCCGATGATGTCCAGAGTTTCCAAGAATAGGTAACAACAGCCTTCTCCACTGGGGAAGCGTTGCCTATTCGAGGAGTTTTGAGTTTTTGAGTGGCGTGAATTGAAGGAGTTACTGTCCCTTTCATTCTTCTACACAATTTCTTTTCCTTTTCCACTCCTACTATTAGTTTCCCTCTACCTTTTTGCTTTTCTAAGTCTAATAGGGACAAGTGGATAGTCGAGTTATTATCCCACACATATACAAAATAGCCCTGAAATGGTGCCGTCTGGGTGGTGGTATCCACTGAGAATAAGTAAGTCTTCTTTAGGTGAAGCGTTAATTATTCGAAATAGTGCAATATCATGGCAATCTTTGTGAAGGTATTCACGATATGAGATATAACTTAAAACGATGCCACCTTCACCAATATTTTGCTAATTTAGAATTGGCTGTGTATTAATGATGCATTCGCACTTAACTTATACATAGTCTAGACTTTTTCGCAGCTTGAGCCCTAAACGCATTACAGTGATAATGATACTTAAAAGAAAGAACAGTACACATATTTTTATAGAAATTATGATAGAAGTGTTACACTTTAACTGTCATTGTAAAACAACTTAAAATTCTATGCACACACACACACACACACACAGTGCTGCCACTTTATTAGGTACCTACCTAGTAGTGTGTTGAGCCTCCTTTAGCCTTCAAAACAGTCTGGATTGAACAAGATGCTCAAAATGTTGTGCAGGAATGGAGTACCACACAGCTCCTTGAGATTCAACAGAGGTGTAGGCCTGCAGCGAACAGCTCATTCCAAAGATGTTCAATAGGATTGATATCGGGACTGAGTGGGCCACTGCAGCAAAGAAAAGTCATTGTCATGTTCCTGGAACCATTTCTTAGTGATTTGGGCTTTGTTCATTGGCACATTATCCTGCTGGAAGTAACCATCTGACTGAGGATAAACTGTCAACATGAACGGATGCACTTGGTCAGCAACGATGTTAATTATGATGTGGCATTCAGACGTAAATCTATAAGTATCAATGGACCCAACGTGTGCCAAGAAAACATTCCCCACACCATAACACTGCCCCCATCATCTTGCACAGCAGTCATCAGGCATGATGGGTCCATGGATTCATGTTGTTTTCACCAAATTCTGAGCCTTCCATCAACATGATGCACCAGGAACTTTGACTCGTCAGACCAAGCAACTGTTTTCCAATCCTCGATAGTCCAGTGCTGGTGTTGCTTTGCCCACAGGAGGCATGCTCTCTTGTTCTTCATTGATAACAAAGGTATGCGATGTGGCCATCGGCTGTTGTAGCCCATTTGCGACAAAGTGCAACTAGTGGTCCATTGCGATATTTTGTTCTACACACCAAGGTTGTATTCTGACGTGATGTGTGACATTGTGGCCCATCTGTTTTCAAAATTCTAGCCATCCTCCTCTCTCATCAACAAGCAATTTTCTTCCACAGTGCTGTAGAGAGGATGTTTTCTGTTAGTCGCACCATTCTTGATACACCCTTGAAACCATGTGTGTGAAAAGTTCAGAACTGCCGTTTCAGTGATTTTGTCCAGCACATCTTGTACTTACTACTGTGCCATGTTCGAAGTCCATTCTGGCTCCTACTGATACTGGAAAGGTTCTGCTGCACTTATATCCACAACCGTGGTCACGTGACTTGCCACGTTGTGGGACAAACCATTTGTGTGCACAGCAGGGGTGTACCTAATAAAGTAGCAGCACAGTGTATATACAGGGTGTTCAAAAGTGATGGTCAATAATTCAAAGGTGAACTGTACAGACTACAATATGCAGTAAACACGGGTCCTTAAGTGAATTGTTTCAGATATTGCACATTTCTAGTTGGGATCCACCAGGCTTATTTGTTTAGGTTATGCTCATTCTCACCATTTCCCTTCTCTCAATGCTCTGAGACATAGCAGGCACACTAGTACTTGTCAAAGGATAGTCAACATGGAAAGAGGTTACAGCAACAAAGTGTATGTGGACATGCGTTTCATGTACGGTAAAGCCAATGGTAGTGCACTCGAGGCTGCATGTTTGTGCCAAGAAGCATTTCCCTGCTGAAGACAGCACAACAGGTGCACATTCATCAGGGTACATCATCGCCTTAGAGAATGTGGATGCTTTGCACATGGAGTACGAACAGGTAGGCCCAGAAGCATAACACCTGATGTTGAGGAAAGGGTGTTAGAAAGAACATCTTATGTTTAATAAAACCACCCTTAGCAAAGGATTCACAGCTTTTTGCTAAACTAGTGCTCCCATATTCAGTGGCGGGTCTTAACAAAAAACATGCATTATCTCGAAAACGGTTGTACTTTTCACCTGAAGTACCTAGAAACTGCTCTTCTTAAACTTTTACCAGAACCTGTTATAATCCTAATGCATGCAAATTCCAAATCTTCACTGTGACATAGTGCAACTACCAATCACAGAGGTCGGTTATTAAGAATTTTTGATCATCAATTGCATGTTCTTAATCTTCCAAATAAGCCTTCTATCTTTTGTAGCACCCTGGGGCAGTCTAACATTGACATCACTCTGGCAACAAGCAGTATCTCTTCTCTAATTTTTGAGTGGGATGTACACACAGATTTGACAGTTTCCAATCAACATATCTTTTGACCTATGTTCTTCTAAAACTACTACAGCTCCACCTAATTATCTGATCAGATTTTCCCTATGAAATATAATTTGGGAAAACTTTGACAAATCAATCTTTAAAAATCTTCCGTCTGATTCTACAGACTCTGTGGACCATCTTGATGATAATCAATTGGCAAATTTTGTTAAAAACACTATCTTTACAGCTATCACAAAATCTACCAAAAAGAAAGCTTTCTGTACGAAATATACCCTGTGGACAAATGAGCTAACAATTTAATGCTACAAGGTTCATCACGCTAGGCACCTTTATCAAAGAGCAAAACAAAGTAGACAGCCTTTACTTGAGGTCAATAGGTTACATTTAAATTATAAAAATGAGAAGAGGATATATAATAGTAAGGTCGAATCTTGGCAGAATTTTGTACATACAAATGGAAACCAAGATCCGTGGGGTGTTATATATAAAATCAGTAGAAATAAATTAACTCCTGGTGATATCTTTAATACAATAATCTCAAATAATACTGAAACTCTGAACTGGATGCAAACTGCCAATCAAATACTTGAGCAGCTTTTTCCCAATGATGATAGAACTCTTGATTCTGCCTATTTCTGGAGTTAGGAAAGAAAATGAGCAACATGATTCTCCCATTTCTACTCCTTTATTTACTGTGGAAGAGCTTAAAAATGCAGTTTCTTCTATGAGTAATAACAAATGCCCAGGAACTGATCTACTGGAATCCATTTTCATAAAAAGATTCTTTTCTATTAGACCAAACCGTCTTTTGAAACTCTTCAACAAGTGTCTTGTAGCTGGGAATTTCTGTTATTTGGAAGTCTGCTCTCATTATAATAATCCCAAAACCAGGTAAACCACCAAGTGATCCTAAATCATACAGGCCTATCGGTTTATTATCCCACTTAGGCAAGTTACTAGAAAAGCTCATGGCATACAGATGTAATCAACTTCTTTTGGAAAGTAATCTATCTTCCTCTCTTCAGTATGGATTTAAGCCTGGTTGTAGTTGTGAAGATGCGCTTTTTAAATTGAAAAAGTTAATTGATAGCTCTATTTACAAATATGCACTGGCAGTTTTTATTGATTTTGAAGGCGCCTTCGCCAATGTTTGGTGGGAGAGTGTCTTACGGCGCCTTAGAATCGCTCGTTCTAGACATCTCTTCCCTTTGTTCAGAAGTTACTTTGCTGAACGTACTGTCTACATCCAAACCAAACATCAGTCGGTATCCAAAGCTGTTTCTCGAGGGTGTCCCCCAGGGTTCCATTCTTGGCCCTCTTGTGTGGAACCTTGTCCTTGATGATTGGCTGTCTACTCCTTCCAACACGGCCGATGTGCAAATGATTGCCTTTGCTGACGATCTCTCCAGGTCCCATTTGAAACAACGGGCTAACTCTGTACTTAATAACTTGCTGGATTGGATTCTGAAAAATAAATTAAGAGTGTCATCATCTAAAACCAAGATGATATTTCCTGGAAAACTAGACCATAATAGACCTCCAGTTGTCAAGTTTAATGGAGTATCTCTGCCACTTGTTACCACTCATAAGCATCTTGGTATTATTTTTGATGAAAAATTGTCATTCTTACCACACATCCAGAATCTTTCCAAAAAAGTGAAAACTTTTACGGCCACGGTATTCAAAATCTCTCAGCAGGACTGGTTTAAAAAAGGACCCTCAGAATTCTATACTACACAGTGTTTATTCCAGTCATTACATATGCAGCCAGCATATGGTTTCACAGAATCAAACTTATTACAGTTCAAACCAAACTAGACAGTGTCCAATGGACCTTTTTTGCTAGCTCTCCTGAAAACTTGTAGAACAGTTTCAACTGCATCTTTGCAAGCCATCAACAGGCTTGTTACCTGTATCCTATATATCTTGTTACCTATATCTGTATCTTACGTACAAAGGCTTTGTTTACTATATTCGTAAAGGACATCCTCTTAACTTTTTCTGATTTGACCTATGATCCCACTATTGATCCAAAGAATGAAAAAGCGAAATGTTGGACTGAGTTTCATAAAAGATGGAATTCCTCGACCAAAGGAGCAGTGACCAGATGTTTTATACCTGATGTTAAATTTACTACCTCAAAGTAATCAGCTTTGGTTCTACCCAAGCCTTGTTACATCATACATTCTAACTGGTCATGATTCTTTGAATGCTCATCTTCAATTCAATCTATCTACGACAGATATCTGTTTCTGCGGCACCTCTGAAGACTGGAGTCATGTCTTATTCTTCTGCCCAGTTTACCAAGATTTAAGACAAACATCATCTAGTACAGTGCATAATTTCTCTCCTGGAAATGAAAGATGCCTTCTCAGCTCTACAGGAATTTGCCACACAGGTTTTCAACAGACGTGTTTCAACACAGGTTTTCATCTATACTCAACGAAGCTACTTTTCTCCCCCCCCCCCTTTTAATAATAATAATTATTTTAACATTTTATCTAATTAATTTATTATTATCTTTTATTTATTGTTATTTTGTCCATTAAATTATTTTTTTTTGCTAGCCCCTTAGAGGGGCAGGATTTGCTGGTCTCCAGTTTATTAGAGATGGGATTTTAAACTGCTTGTTCCCAGATTTGGGCTTCCTGGGTACAGGAACTGCTGGCATCCATTGCTATTACACTTTCTGCAGTGGATTCTTTGTGGTATTCACCACCATATGTGATTAAAGGAGAATGCTGCACCCATAAGATTTGCTCATTCCTATGGGTGCTTGCAATATTACATTTCGTTTAGTATGTGTATAGTTGGGCCTGCCTCCTCGTGGCGTGGACAGATACTGGGAAGCACCCTTCCTGGTGATCGCTACTTCCTAGTAGCAAAGAGCTCAGAAACAGCTAAACAACACACACACTACGCAAACATAACACTACTCATTTCTGGCCATTGTATAGACCCTTGTATATCATCAGAGAGAACCATGGCAGAGATAAACTAACGTTTAGGGGCCACCTTGTGCAAGACAGCACATGTCCTTTTCACTTTTAAATTATTGACCATCATTTTTGAAACACCCTGTATACACATCAACAATCCATATATTAGCCGCTGCACTTAACCTGGCTTCCCAGCTCACATTATAACTTGGTTTCAAGTAGATAATAGAATGTTGGCAGGGTTGTTAATGGCGGTATGTTGCTGCAACAGGATCCAGAAAAGCTGAAGTTTAACATTGACAAATGCAAAGTACTGCATATGGGTGAGCACTCTCTTGAAGATTGATCATCGAAGGTGATATTTAGTGATCTACTGTTTTCTTGGAAGGCTACTGGTGTCTTTTGTAAGTTGTCAGGTACCTGTTTAGTTAGATAAGTACATATATTGATCAGTTGAGGAAAGATTTAAGTAATGCTAATTATGGCAGCTTGAGAACGATTGTTATATTAACATAGCGGTTTGTGGTTACAGATTGTCTAGGATATATCCCTTGAACTTTGGGATTAGATTGAAAGGTGTATTATATTGAGATCATCATTATCTTTGTTGTTGAATTGATACTGAATGATACTAATTTTGTTGGTGTTTACATTGCAGAATACTAATCTGGTTACTGTTTTGATCTCTGTTTAAATTACTGGAAATATTAGCTTCTGTACCTGTGATATGATATAATTGGAATTTGTTAGATGTGGCATGGATAGCACGAATTCCAGGGTTAGCAAATCTTCAGCAGGAACTGAGGGGGGGGGGAGGTAGTTCACCACTACTTCCACCCAAGATACCACAGTCGCAAGTTGAGCTAAATTAGGTGAATTTGTATACTCTAGTGGGTATAGTCATGGCTCAATGAGACTGCATGGAGGTATACTGGTTCAAGTATTACATGATCAGGCAGGTGATAATGGGCAAGGTAGTGATCATGTTAATAAAAATGAGTGAGGAGGCTATTCCTACCAATGAGAATGTTATACCTGCTAATTAGGTGGGTACAATGACTGATGACATTGAGATGGTGCAAGATGTGTCTTTAATTTACAATAAAATATCAAAAACACATAAAGACATTACGGGTTTTCTTTTGGTGAGACTAATAAAGTGACGAAAAAAGCAGCTTTACGGGCATGTTTATAAATCTGCTAAAAAGAAAGTTATCAATTCAAGATTTTGTCCATGGTGGTCAAGGGAACTGTTTTATGTAAATCTGTAAACCAAGCTAGGCGTCAACGTCATTGGAATTGGTCTCTTAGTGAGGTGAATCTGCTGCATGAAGTCTACATTCAGTTAAAAAATACATACAGGAAGGAAACTGCAGATAGGAAGTGTGACACCTGGTGACTATTTGTTCAGGAATCTGGGAATGCTAACCTATGGGGGTTACTCTATAAAATAACTAGAGGTAAACTGTGAACTAGAGAGATTTTTGGAACAGTTACGGAAGGTGATCATGAGACCGTTGGGTGGAAAGATTCCATTGAAGTTATATTAAATCATTGCCAAAGGATGATTCCACACATGACACTCAATTACAATTGGATATTAGATCTGGAAATCGTGAATATGGAACAAATATGGCTACAGATCCATTTTTACCTGAAATTGGAAGTGTTGGCAGTTATATTTACCCCCAGGGGCTCACATCTGGTGAGTATGGGCTTGGCACACCCAGGGTCCTGGATATCATCATTCTTCTCTCTTTCTTGGTGATTCCTTTCTCTCTCTCAGGGTAAAAGGGAATTTTTTTTTTTTGGCTGGTGTAGCATAAGCCTCAGGTCATTGCAACCATATAGCTAATAATAATAAAGAAAGTTGATCTTAATCTTAACTTTCTTTAGAGCTCTGGACTGGATTTATTGGAAAATGCTTTCATTGTGAGGTTTCATGAGCTGTTTCCAAATGTGCTAAATCTGATGTATAATAAATGTTTAGTTGAAGATGTCTTTCCCAGGCCTCCGTAGCTGAGTGGTCAGGAGCGGGAGTGCAGTAGTACACGCTCTTTGGGTAGACCGGGGTTCAAGCCCCTGACTGCTAAATTCGGTCAATCTGCACTGGACCAGCATAGCAGATTATGGTCCATTTCCCTCAGCATGAATTGTTGAGGAGGCTTCCATCCTGCAGTGGGTTGATAATGGCTGCAGTTTACTTTTTTTTTTTTTTTTTTTTGCCCCATACTTGAACGGCTTATGGCATTATGAGTCTCTGAACTGTTGACATCTAAAAACTTGATACCCTCTAGACAGTATGGCTTCATGCCTGGAAAATCTTGTGAAGATGCTTTGGTTGATTTCATAGCACACATTGAGAACTCTGAAGCTAAATATGAATTAGCTACATACATATATTTTGAAGGGGCATTTGATTCAGTCTGGTGGAAGGCTGCCCTGGCTCAGTTGCAGCATGCTCATTTGAGATCTATAATCTCTTCAAAAGTTATTTCTCTGAGGTGTGTTATAGTGAAATCTAAGTACTTTTATGTTAAAAGACATGTGACACATGGGTGCCCCCAGGGCTCTGTGCTGGGGCCTCTCATCTGGAATTTGGTGTTGCATGACTGGTTGAAGTGGACCTATTCAGATTGTAAAATGTTTGCTTGCTTTTGCAGATGATCTTACTATAGCGATTGATGGAAGGTCCAGGGCGATGCTAGAACAGAAAGCTAACACATTTAATGATTTATATTCCTGGTCTCAAACTAACAAACTTACTATAAGTTCTCGGAAAACTGAAATGATGATTTTTAAAACTAAATTGGATTTAAATCTTCCCCCACAAATAAAGCTACAAGGACGTCAAATACCGTTAGTGGCTGAGACAAAATATTTGGGAGTACTTATTGATCACAGATTATTATTCTATTCACACCTGAATCATTTTAGTGAAAAAGTCAGGAAGTTTTCTGGATCTGTTATTAGAATATATGAAAATCCGACTGGGCCTATCATTGAAAACTTTGAAGTTGTATTATCGAGCGGTTTTCCTTCCTATAACCATGTATGCAGCAGGAGTCTGGTTTCAGCATGCTACAATTATACGGCTTCAAGCCAAGTTGAACTCTATATAGTGAACAATGTTGCTTACTACATGTGAGTTTGTAGAACAGTTTCAACTGTTGTTTTGCAGGTGTTTGCTGGGTGTGTACTGAGGTCTTTGTTACTATACAAAGAGACAAATGCCCATTTGGACATTTTCCCATGGAAGAGATGGCAAAATATATATATATTTACATACTGAAGAATAATAATTAGTCCTTCTGTAATATACAGAAAAAGAGGAATTTACCTCAATGCTTCACTACAATACCCTCCTAAATTCAATCAGACGTAAAATTACTATTCAGTGGCTTCCTTCCCTCATAGACATATGAATGGTTGGTTGGGGATTTATTTGGCATATCAGCATCTATGGCCATAGTGTGCCACATGTGAATGGTCTGACGTATCCGTGATCGATAGTCAAGATCTCCCAACCTGACCACCAATACATCAAACCACCACCGGGTTGGGAGATCTTGACTATCAATCTCTGATACGTCAGACCATTCATATGTCTATGAGAGAAGGAAGCCATTTAGTAATAATTTTACATCTGATTGAATTTAGGAAGGTATTGTAGTAAAGCATTTTACAAAAAAGCAGTGAGGTAAATTTCTCTTTATTTCTGTCATAATTCATCAATGTCATAATTCATCAATATAAATTATGACCATTATCTCGAGATGGGGCATAATGGTCAGTCTTTTCTATTCAATTTGAAATTATGGTATGTTTTACTTTTAATTTTTTCTGTTTTTTGGCTGGTTACATTTACATATAGTGATATTTCACACAATTCGGAAACTGGTGCTTAGCAAATGGGTGCACCGCTAAATTTTCCTTTATACTCTATTCTTAATTTTTCATGTTAAATTCTTCTTCACTCTACTGGTTTGCCACTTTACTGGCATACTTTCACTTCTTTTTATTGAAACAAAATTACAGTCTTATATATACAGTGGCAAATACAGAAAAAAGGACAGGAGGGGCACCATTTTGTGCATTAGAATGGCAGTCACATTAAAAAATAGATAAAATCTTGTTAACAATGAAAAAAAAAATAATAAAATAAATAATAAATAAATAAAATAAAAAAATTTGTAGCTAAAGGAAATTTAAATGATTGGTGTATATTTTCTGAAAAATGACAGAGGAAGGGGGCACGTGCCCCTACCCTGAATCCACCATTGTATATACATTACATATTAAAGAATAATAATCAGTCCTTGTGTAATGAACACTTAAAAACAGTAAAAAATCTTTTTTGGTTATCTCTGGTCAATTAAGATATTTCTGGGTCCAGTTAAAACATTTGGGTCATCCATAGTTTGGATACAAGAAAATTCTTTCAGCCAAAGGGTTATTAATTCTCAGATCAAATTACAATCTAATTCTGTGGAACTAGGGAATACATGTGGATTTAAAGATGGGCTAGAAGTTACCTGAATAAAAACAAGTTGCCATTTGGTTTAACCCTACAGCAGGTCACATGAGAAAAATAACTGCTGCATTGCATTGCAAAAAAAAGTTTGAAATGGTGTCTAAAATTACATTCCTTATATTGGATAACAAAATATCTTTTGAGTCTTATCAAAAAAAAAAAAAAAAATTCTGAATACCTTAATTCCAATGCACATCATCGCAATAATTAAAAATGAAGAACCACAACTCTCTAGGAAAATTTCACATAGGGGCCTACCACATTTTTTACACCAAAATGATTTTTTCTTTCTTTTTTTGATGCAATTTTCCAATTTAAAAAATAATCAATGGTGATGATCAAAAAAGTGAAAAGATTGTTTGCCATATTTGCATTGACAATTTGAACAGATATTTTAATATTTAAATTTTAAGGGGTTCTAGTGACAGCATGCATGATTAAGGCCAATGATGAATAAGCCTTGCAACAATATGCCTTTAGTAATACTAACTTGATAGGTTCAGTGCCACACTATACTAGGCATCAACCTTCACGATGCCAATCAATCTGAGTAGTTAAGTGTAAGGACATGGAAATACACATGGCTGAGTGGCTGTGGTTCATCAATCGTATATGAATGCTAAATATGGCAATGTTCTTGTATTATCTCTATTAGTATTTAGTAATACTAATCCAGATTAGTATTACTAAAGGCATCATGGTACAGTTATTACTATCACAAATTTCAATAGATAACCTTGGAGGCAATTGTGCAGCGTAAACAGGCTGCTAGGATAGCTCATGAGGTTTCATCGATGATATATGCAAATTTTGCCAGCAGGGAAAAGGGAAGGGTTAGACTAGTGGTTTTCAAATGGGGTGCCGCGTAATTTTGTTTTAAGTTACTTAAGCTTATTATTTTTTTAATTTATATGTTTATTTCATTATAAAAAGGTGTACTGTATCTTTTTAATTTTGTGGTGATCTATAATTGATGTTTACTTAGTACCTCTATATAAAGAATAAAATTATATACTGTATATATATAATTTGTATTATGAAATGTAATTTTTATAATTATATTATTGTAATAAATAACATTATTTTTTAATATTATATATATCGAGAAAATTGAGTAGGGGTGTCACAAAATAAAATAAATTACTTAGGGGTGCTGTTATTAAAAAAAAGGTTGAAAACCACTGGGTTAGACCATTGCCTTATACTTGAGTACTGTATCTATTTCTGGTAGCCTCATTTTAGGAGAATGATGATGATCTGTTGAACAGGTGTAGAGAAGAGCAAGGAGATTAATGAGGAGAACAAAAGGGTATTCTTACAAAGAAAGGCCCAAATTCTGAAAACTGCAACACTAGGTACCTGCAAATAGATCTAATAGATGTGTTTAAAACTTTGAATGAATTGGGTAAGCTAGTGCTGATGGCATCCTTACTCTTATTCTTTCTCAGACACCACATATGAGGGAGCCAAAATTTAAATCAAGGATGGAAATTTTTTTTCAGCCAGTGTGTAGTTGAATGCTGGAACAAACTTGCTTTTAGTGCTATGGAAGTGAGTGGTTTGAATAAATTTGAATAACTAGAAAAAATATGGGGAAAGGGGTGTTTTTTTTTTTTTTTTTTTTTGATAGTGCTATAGAAGCTTGCTCTCACACATCATTTGCCACTAATAATAAATTTTAAAATCACTCTGATTCATCAACCAAAGTTTCTGCATAACAAAAACTTAGCAGTTACTAGAAAATTTCTGGTGTGATGATAACTTTAAGATCCTTCTTAATTTCATTTATATATATACACATGTACACTAGCATAAGTCTGCCTTTCTGCTGTGATAGTGGAACATAAACTGTATAATTTTATGTAGGAATTTAAAAAAAAAAAAAAAATATTTTCTCCCCAGCTTTTACCTGTTTCATCCTCTGAGTTATGGCATGGAGGGTCCTGTCAGCAGCAGTCCAAACAGTACGATGCATGGGTTAAAGTGGTTGGAATCTTGGGAATTCTGAGTGATGTGCCATCTTTATTTTTGTATAAAAATTATTAAAATAAAAAAAAATAAAAAATACTCATACTGTTTTTATTCTGCATGTTTCTTTTAACCCTTTTTACAGTTTGTTGGATCACAAACAACATGCCCCAAGTTTATTATTACTTTTTTTTTATAACTTAGAACTATGGTAACTTAGTTTCACAAAACAAACATAAGAAATTACTTACATACAGATTTTTTTTTTTTTCCTGAAAATGATAACTACTGTGCTCCAATATTTTTATCAGTTGCATCCTATGTACTGGAATTATTACACACAAGAAAACTGTGTGTACATAGCTGTGACCATGCAAATACATTCATCCTTGGCTTACCAAATATACATTATGAATTATCACACTAGGCTGAAGAGGAGGGGTAATTCACATATTTACATAAACTTTTAAGAGGTTAGTGTGCAAAGTAGCATACTAAACATGATTTGTAGGTGCCCTCAATTGTTATATATCACACTGGCTAGCTGCATTCTTAGGAGGCACTTTATGGGGGAAAAGTCCTTATTAATCCCATGATAGAAAACTCCCCAATGCTGCAGTGAACCAAAGTGCCTTTCATTTTTATGAACACAATTCAGTCTAATTTAAATATTCAACAATTACCTAAGACATCCATAAAGGGGGGAGGGCTAACAAAAAGTGGGTAAAATTTAATTTGCTCTTTAGAAGGCATTTCTTTTTGTGTGCAATGGACTGTGTGAGTAAACAGTTCTCTTACAGCTGTTCAGTTCATAGAGCCACTTAAGTTCCACAGATGCCAGCACCAGTCTCTCCCTGAGACATACTGTTTCTGTACCTTCATGGGCAAATAACTTTGGCTGTATAGCCAAAAGCTCTTTTTGTTGTTGTTGTTGTTGTCAGGTATAGAAACACTGGTACAGTTTACCAAGAAGTATGCTTTGAACACAATAAACTAAGTGGTATTTTTATCAGTTCAAATGAAATCCCTTTTCCTTAGTAGCTGCTAATAGCCTTTCTCTCATTATTTCTTCTGAAGAGTAGTCTGGTAACTTTAAGTAATGTGCACAAGTGTTCACTGAAGGATAACTGCCATCTGTTGCATCTACCTTTCGCACTACAGTTAAATGCGGATGAAGATTAGCAAGTCCCCCAGGTGGCAATGAAGAGCAGCCTGTTGCAAACTGAAGGAAGGCCTTTCGTTCTTCTCCATTCATATTCACTAAAACACTTACAAAGCATTGAAAACCAGAGCTAAAAAAGAAAATAAAGTTAATGAAAAAAATTAATTAAAATATAAGAAAATTAATAAACTTAACTGTACACAGACAAGTTATATATTAATACAGCAAGCATGATTGTTTGTTTGTTTGTTTTGTTTTGTTTTTATTGGCGCATTAGCTGCGGAGGCTATAATGCGCCAAGACCAGGTCGTATATAAAAAAATTTTTTAACTTTCAGTGACCTACATAGTTAGGTCACTATGTCAAGATGTATAACATATGTATAAAAGAAAAATGTAAATTTTATATAAGATCAAAAATGTTTATTGACTTTAAAAAGGTAAAAACAGCAGACACATGGTCATTGTCAGATAAAATCTGACTGAGTGTATACGGCTCAGTCAGATGATTAAAAGCGGTAAAACGGATATTGCTAAAATCTGGACATTCAATTAAAAGGTGTCTGATCGATACAATTGTGCCACAGGACACACACATAGGAGGGTCATCAGCCCTCAGCAAAAATGAATGTGTCAAATGACTATGTCCTATGCGGGTCCGGGCAAGAACAACTTCCTCCTTACGATTCCTGCGCAGACTAGACTGCCACGGTTCAATTACAGGCTTTATACGATATAGTTTATTTCCAGTCTGTCTATTCCACGAGTCCTGCCATTGGGAGTGTATCTTCTGCTGTATTGTTTGCCTGTAGTCTGTATAGGGGACTGACAGGCAGCGATTGTTATTGGGGATTGCTGATTTGGCTGCGGTGTCAGCCAAATCATTTCCCTTAATCCCAACGTGGCTCGGAATCCAGCAGAAGCGGATATCATATTCACGTTCCCGGAGGAAGTGAATCTTCTGCTGAATGCAAGACAGAACCGGATGAGGATTATACCTCACAGATGTTAAAGCCTGTAACACACTGAGAGAGTCAGAATATAAAATGAACCGTTGGTGTTGGCATTCACTAATGTGTTCCAAGGCTAACTCTATAGCGTGCAGCTCTGCAGTAAAGATACTGCATTCAGAGGGAATCTGCTCCGATGTAGTGCTGTCTGTAAAGACAGCAGCAGATCCCACATATAATTCCGACTTCGAACCGTCTGTGTAAACTGGCGCGAAGTCAGAATGTTCAGCTCGGTGTGCAGAATGAAGCTGCAGGTAGACAGACGATGGAGTGTCCGACTTTGCCCAATACCTAAGGGACAAGTCACATGCCGGGAAATGAGCATGCCAGGGTGGAAGGGGTTGCTTCGGTGTTTGGGCAACCTTGTCTACCTTGATATTAAGTTCTTTGAGTAGCTCTTGGAGACGAATACCAAAAGGTCGGTTGGCAGTCTTACGGGTGTTGTACAAATTTTCCCATCGTGGCTCAAAAACGGATAGCCACGTAGGATGGTCTGGCAGGGATTTCAATTTTAAAGCGTAGTTTAGAGACAACTGCTTACGTCGAAGCGATAACGGCGGTTCGTTTGCTTCGACATATAAGCTCTGGACTGGAGATGTTCGATATGCTCCAATAGCGGTACGGAGAGCCAGATGATGGACAGGATCAAGCCAACGAAGTACACTGTCTCTGGCTGAATTGTAAACCAGGGACCCATAATCTAGTCTGGATCGCACAAGTGCACGGTAAATGCGAAGAAGGGTACATCGGTCTGCTCCCCAAGATGTAGAGGAGAGCAAGCGGAGAATATTCATCCCTCTTGTGCACTTTGTGCGGAGTTGACGGATATGATCCAGAAAGGTCAACTTTTTGTCAAATATGAGTCCCAAGAATTTTGTGTCCGGTGCTACTGGAATAGCATTTTGTCCGAGCCTTAATTCAGGTTCAGGATGAAGATTACGCTTGCGACAAAAATGTACGCAAACGGTCTTCTCCGGCGAGAACCTGAAGCCATTAACAAGTGCCCAGGAATTGAGACGATCAATGGCTTTCTGCAGTTGTCTTTCAATAACCCTCATGTTGCATGACTGACAAAATATGCTAAAGTCATCAACATAGAGGGCACTGTTTACAGTTGGAGGAAGTTGTTCTATGATGGAATTTATTTTGATGGCGAAAAGCGTGACACTTAATACTGATCCTTGTGGTACTCCCTCCTCTTGGCTGAAGGAACGAGAGAGTAAGGATCCCACACGAACTTGGAAAGATCGATTGGCTAAAAAGTGTTTAATAAAAATGGGGAGTTGCCCCCTAAGACCAAGGCTATGCAGATCTTTTAAAATGCCAAATCTCCAAGTTGTGTCATACGCTTTCTCCATATCAAAGAACACCGACACCAAGTGTTCGCGTTTTAGGAAAGCATCCCGGATGGATGTTTCCAATCTAATAAGATGGTCCAAAGTGGACCGGTTCCTTCGGAAGCCGCACTGGATGTTGGAGAGAAGGTCATTTGATTCTAAGTACCATATTAAACGAGAATTAACCATTCTCTCCAGGATTTTGCACAGACAGCTAGTCAGAGCAATAGGACGATAATTGGTGGTGACTTTTGGATCCTTTCCTGGCTTAGGAAAAGCAAGGACGATTGCCTTCCGCCAGGAGTCCGGAAACTGCCCTTCAATAAAGATTCTGTTATATAGAAGGAGCAGATAATCCATAGATTTTGGAGAAAGACGTTTAATCATTTCATAATGGATGCCATCTGGTCCAACAGCACTTGCATTAGAAAGAGTGAGGGCTCTCTTCAATTCCTGCATAGTGAATGCCCCGTTGTAGGGATAGAGGCCCTTGGACTTGAAATTAAGTGCCTGCTTTTCGATTTTATGTTTCAGGACCAGAAACTCTGGGGAATACGAAGATGTTGCGGAGATGTTAGAGAATGTTTCCCCAAGAGCATTGGCTATTGCAGTTGGATCAGCAATAGCGCATCCATTATAATCTAGGATTGAAGAAGGGTGGGATGTATATTTTCCCTTCATTTTCCGGATTTTATCCCAGACTACCTTAGAATTGGTAGCCTGGTTAACAGATGATGTAAAACGGATCCATGATTCCTTTTGACTCTGACGGCGAATGTAGCGTGCTTTGGCTCGTGCACGCTTGAAGGCTATTAGATTAACAGTGGTAGGATATCGACGGAATATCCCCCACGCTTTGTTTTGAGCCTTTTTTGCTGCTGTGCATTGTGAATTCCACCAAGGTTTGGGAAATGGTGGAAACCGGGCAGATGTTTTTGGAACAGCATTCCCAGCTGCTTGGACAATGATTTCTGTGATGTACATTACTGCGTCATTGATAGGCTCCTGACTGACTGTACTCAGGTCAAAATTTGCCTGATGTTGGAAGGCATTCCAGTCAGCCTGATCAAACTTCCACCGTGGTAACCTGAAAGGAAGACATGGTCTCCCACTGTGTAACAAGGTTATCACAGGGAAGTGATCACTTCCGTATGGATTCTCCTCCACTTCCCAAGTGAGTGAAGGGAGTAGAGAAGGGGAGCAGATAGAGAGATCAATGGCAGAAAAAGTACGGGTAGGCATGTGGAAGAAGGTGTTTGTTCCAGTATTTAAAAGGGAAAGGGCATTGTCATTGAGCAAACGCTCTATGACCCGTCCCCTTCCAGTGATGTTAGCACTACCCCACAGGGTGTTATGTCCATTAAAATCCCCAAGTAGTAAGAAAGGGGGAGGCAACTGCGTTACAAGATCATCAAGGTCTTCCTGGGAGATGTCAGTCCCAGGTGGCAAATAAATAGAGCAGACTGTTAATAGAAATCCCACTGTAAGGCGAATTGCAACAGCCTCTATGCTGGTTGTAATTAGCAAGGGCTGCACTGGGGTCTGATTATTCACAAGGATAGCCACTCCTCCATGAGCAGGACCATCCGCAATTCTATCCTTACGAAAGATTGTGATGTTACGCATGGTGGGATCATCATTTGCCTTTAGATAAGTCTCCTGCAAGCAAAAGCAAACTGGCTCGTGCTTTTGCAGGAGGGCCTTGATGTCATCTGTATTTCGCCGGAATCCACGACAATTCCATTGTAGGAATTTAGCCATTATTTTGGCTTGGTGGGTCCATCAGGCGGCTTCCGAGGTGCTGAGGGCTTACTTTTATCAGTCTTGGCTTTATCTTTTTTGGGGAAGAATGGACGCTGTCCCGTGTCCATTTCTTCCTCCGCAAAGAGTTCCAATACTGATTCATCCTGTACCTCCTTGTTCTCTACATCCATTCTTTCTGTTGTTACTTGAGGCTCTTTACCACTTGGTTTTGGTAGTGGTGGAGCACTAGGAGGTACGGATATAGGAGTGGCAACTGACTGTGTTTTTTTGGTGGGCTTTTGAGAACTCAATAAATAGCGTGCAATTGGGGTGAATGACTCTTTTGGTGGTATAGTCATCTCAGTTTGTGTCCCGATAGTGCACTTAGCAGAAACCTTCTGGGCATATGAAGGTTTCCCGCTATTTACTGGTTGGATACGTTTTCTGGCCTCTGGGTAGGAGATATTCAGCTCTGTTTTCAGTTTTTGTATTTCTTTTTCATCCTACCACCGCTGGCATGCTCTAGAGTAGGCGGGATGTTCTTCTTGGCAATTGACACAGATAGGTTTTGGAGCTGAGCATTCCTTGCTCTCGTGGTCTTTCGCACCACATCGAGCACAGGCAGGGTTACCACGACAAGATGTTTGTGAGTGGCCGTATTTTTGGCATCTAAAGCACCGCAGTGGGTTTGGGATATAAATCCTCACTGGGCAGTTTAGATAGCCTGCCTTGATGGAACTTGGAGGCCGTGGGGTGTTAAACGTTAGGATGAGAACTCGGGTAGGGACGAGATTCCCATCCTTTCTCATTGATATCCTTTTGACAGCTGTCACTCCTTGTTCTTTTAATTCAGAGCAGATCTCTTCTTCAGAAACATGAAGAAGGTCCCACTCTGATATGACACCACGTGAAGAATTTAGAGTTTTGTGAGGGGTTACGATGATAGGTATTCCCCCTATGGATGTAGATTTTATGATTTTTTCCGCTTGCTTGGTGGTAGAAGCTTCGACCAAAAGGTCGCCAGAACGCAGTCTTTTTACAGTTTTAGGTGAACCTGCCAACCCTTCTAATCCTTTCTGGATAAAGAAGGGTGACATCTTCCCAATGGACTGCTCTCCGGTGGAATGGAGAATGAGGAAAAGCGGTGTTACTGATGATGATGGTGTATCCTCAGTCCTGGCTCTTTTTGCAGAGGTGTTTTCTGCGTCTTCATTTCGATTAGGTAGGGGCCTTGTTGGGGCCCCAGAAGAAAGGGGATTTAAATTACTCATATGAGTAAAGAGAAAATGTCTGATGCCTAAGTACCTCACCCACCACGGAGCCCTACGAGGGGACGCCCACTCGTGAACTAGCAGGTACTGCGTACACGAATGGGACGCCGAGTTCGCTTAGAGCACCATACCCACGTTACCAATAAGTCTTTATCCCGTCCCAGGACCATAGGGAGGGAGACTTATTGGAACGCAGTTGACCCTAGCAGTATAATACCACCCGCCGATTGATCCCAGTCGAGCCGGTCCGGGACCACCCGTCTCGTCGAAGCAGGGGCCAAAGTGGTGTATTAAGGCTGGGCCCCTCAACCACCAGGATCCCCCTTTCCGCTTCCACGGGTCGCGGCGCACGGCTGCACACGCCGGATTCCAATGTTGTAACCCTGGAACCAAGGTATGGGCGTTGGATCCCAGTGATGCTAATCTGGAAAACCAGCAGCATCACTGGGAGGTCCCCTCACCACGTACAGGTGCCCACGTTGAGGGGCAGCAAGCATGAGCCAAATGTCTGCTTCATTAGACAAGTGGTTATGCTTTGTTTAGATCATTTGGGTAATGATATTTGCATTTTTTCTTAAACAAATTTAAAGGTTTAAATTTACTGAGTCATACAAACTGAAAGGAAGAATTAAACCTACTATCTGTTTGTTTTGCCCCAGAATTTGCTCTGAGGGGGATTGTTAAACCATTTTCACCTCCCCCTCCCCAATAGTAATGCTGGAAAAAATAATAGCTGTTTTATATTACAGCTGTTTATCATTGTTAAAAGGTTCTGCTTATCCTAAAAATGAAGGACAGATATATTTTTTTTTTATGCAGGCTGGTGCTCCTGCACATTGAAATTTGAAAATTCCTAAATGGGGGGGGGGGGGGGGGAGAAATAAAAAAAATAATAAAAAATTACCATAACCACAAGTGGAGTGGGTGTTGTGAACATATCAAGTGGCCCCCCAAGTCAACAGATTTTGTGGAATTTTTTTTCTGTAGGGCTATTTTAAAAGCCTGTCTATTCTAGGAAACCTTGTACAGTAAAGAACTTAAAAATAGTGATAATTGAATTTGCCAAAACTTATGAGGTGCTATGTTTGAAAGTTTACATATGCCAAAATGAACATGCATGCTAAAAGGATACCATACCTTTCTACATAACTTTTTTTTTTTGGATTTGTTAAATGATGAAAGTTTAGTTTTTGTTAAAACTTAAATATACAAATCTGGAAAACTAAGAATATACACTGACTTTTGGTGAAATTCAACTGCACTTTTTCTAATTCTTAGTTGAGAAGTGAATGAACACATCATTTCTTTGTGCTGTTTATATACAATGGATAGTTGAAACTAGTGCCAAATATAATGGGAATTCATTTGCACAAACTGTACACACTGATGCTGCCATAGGAAACTTTCTGAAATGCACTTCAGTGTGATATGATGAAATAGCATTAAAATTTTTTGACAATATACATGTATGTATGTATAGTATCTTATGTAGGACGGCACCTGAATGTCAGTTCATCTCCGCCTTTACACTCTGATGACTACAGAAAGCACTGTAAAAGGCCAGAAATGTGTGTAATATTATGTTAGTGCAGTGTGTGCGTATGTGTTGTTGTTGTTTCTGGCCGTTTTGTCATCAGGCAGACGATCACCTGGAAAGCCTGCCCAGTGTCCGTCTACACCACGGGGAGGAAGGCCAAAACTACACATGTAACACGGCCGCCCTCCGAACCCTCTGGTTTACCAGCTCTTACTGCCCTAATATCAGAGCAAAAAAAAGAAAGAAAAAAAAAAAGTATATATATACATATATAAAAAATAAAACAAAAATTAAAAAAAAAAAAAAAAAAAAAAATGTAAGTAAATAATGAAAACTAAATAATAAAATCCCATCCCTCAGGCAGCCCAAACCCAGGGTACCAGCCAAAATAAATAAGTAAATAAATAGTGAAAAAAAAAAAAATATATATATATATCTGATCTTGCACTGGCCAAAGGCCAGTGCCAGCAGGAGTCTCCACTAGGAAAGCTAGGAGGTATTCCGTAGTTGAGTGAGAAGGCATCTCCGGTGATCAAAAGCACGACTTGCAGAGTCGTGCTTTTTCTTGCAGAGACCGGAGGGAAGAAGGTTCTGTCGAAGATCTAGGTATTGATGGCAGTGGTATAAAATATGTTCCCAGTCTTCTGCGGTGCCACAAGAACAGCAAGGTTGAAAGTTGCTAGTTTGGCAGTAAGGGAGCCATGACCAGAGAGTAAGTAGAGAGTGTAC
Source organism: Mastigoproctus giganteus (assembly GCF_048544385.1). Classification (NCBI taxonomy): domain Eukaryota; kingdom Metazoa; phylum Arthropoda; class Arachnida; order Uropygi; family Thelyphonidae; genus Mastigoproctus; species Mastigoproctus giganteus. The sequence continues at coordinate 214,030,179 of NC_143580.1, read as the reverse complement.
AGACCAGGGTGAAACCATTTCTGAGTGGACTCTAACGTGGCAAAGGTGGCGTTAGGGATGAACTTTAAAGTAACAAGACCCTTAGAGGTGGTGGACCATCTATCTTGTCAACTCTGCATCAAAATATTCCAACAGTGTCTTTGCTCTGCCTTAGGATCCACAATGACACTGATAGTAATACCAAGGAAGGTAACAGGGACAGCGTGCCTAATGTAGAAGCACAGGCCTCGGTACAGAAGAAAGAGATCGAGGGGGCAGACAGCTGTTAAGGACCTGCAAAGCAGGAGTAGACACAGCCCTACAGGCCCTGCACATTGCTAAAAGCATTTTACGTTGAATGCTATGAAGTTTAGTCTGTACTGAAACCTTCTTAACATGCCAGAATCAGGCGGCCGCTCCATAGGAACAAATTGGTAGAAACACAGCTTTGTAATATAACTGTAGAGAGTGAGAATTAAGTCCCCAAGATTGTTTAGAGAGACGCAGAAGTGAGAAGGTAAGTTTTTTGACTTTCTCTGAGAGATCTTCCAAGTGTTTAGTAAACGTAAGTTTACTATCAATGATCAGACCAAGAAATTTTATAGAAGAAACCACGTAAAGTGATTTGTTTTGAAGTTTTTATACCAGGTGGCTGTGAAATATTAAGCGAACCCTTAACCAGCATCATTTTAGTTTTCATGGAGGATATGGATAATTTATATATCCATTTATTTATGGTGGACCATTGAGAGAGATCCGACATGACTAAATTGGCAGTATTTTCAAGAGAGGCACGGGAATTGCCCTGGATCAGTAGGGTGAGATCATCTGCATAAGCCAATTTGGAAGTATAAGGAATAGTTTTAAGGAGCCATTCGTCAAGAACGATATTCCAGACGAGTGGTCCAGGAACAGAGCCCCCTAGTGACAGACCGGGAGACAGAGTTAGATCCAGAAATAACAGAAACTACGATTTTCAAAATAACTTCTTAAAAGGTTATAGAGAGGAAGAGGACAATCGGCAGCACGTAAGCAAGCAAACAAACTAGACCACCATAACAGATCAAACACCGCAGAGAAATCAACAAAAATAGCAAGAACGTATTTAGAGCTTGCAGAGTTAACTTGAGAAAGGAATTCAATGACTGCTTCTTCAGTTCCTCGTCCAGTTTGGAAACCATATTAATCATCTGATACAAGAGAGGTGTTAGTGAAAAGAGAAGCGAGTCTTATAGCAATCAATCTTTCAAGTGTTTTGGCCAAATGCAATAACAGAGCAATAGGACGGAAGGACTTGCCACTCGGGGTGTTTGAAGGTTTAGGAATTAGTTTAAGAGCTGTCTTCCAGATAACAGGGAAAGTGCTTTCATTCAGACATTTGTTGAATAGAGTCGGAAGAACCGTTGGACGTAGCTTGTGGAATTGTTTGATAAAGATGCCCTCGTGAAGGTCGAGGCCTGGACAACCAGAGTTGTTAATTTTTAGGACAGCTGTGTCCACCTCCAGCTGCATAAATGGCTGAGATTCAGAAGTAGTAGTGTAGGAGTTATTGAGCTGTCTTATTTGTTGATGAGTAGTCAAGTCATCCCCTGGGCAATCAGAAGGAAGCAGATTGTCCAAGATAGCGTTGATGGTGTCCTTCCAGGTGAGTGTTTCGGTGCTGTTTGCGGGTACCGACCAATAAACAGCAGGGGAATAGGATTAGTTCCTGGTAGGGCAATAAGGCCCCATTGGTCCCGATTGCCAGTAGAAGTAACCAAGTTCTGCAAAGATTTCATTTTACAGGTGGTTAGTTATTTGGTTTTTAGGAGCATTAGCAACTAAGGCCATATTGCTCCGGGGATATGCGGTGGTCATTCCCTGACCTTTCCGCATCCTCCGTATTTGGTAGCCACGGGCTCGAACCCCGGTCTAATCAAGAAGCGTGTGCTACGCACTGCTGCTCCTGCCCACCTGGCTACGGAGGTGCCTTACAGGTGGTGATGGTTTTCACGTATTGTCTTTTGAGAACCCGATAGTCTGTTTTAAGACTTTCGAAGCCAGGAGGTGGCCAGCTCCCATGATGTCGTTGGTAGGTACGCCTAGCCCAATGCACTTGCTGATGAAGCAAAGTAAGTTCTCGGTTCCACCATGGAGTGGGGTGGGAAGGCTGAATTTTCTTTTTGGCTGCTTTATAACAGGCATGGCGGAGAGCATCACTAACATAGGAAGCTAATTCAGAAGCTGTAAAGTGATGGATGAAGTTTATGGTTTCAATTGGGAGATCGGTGTTGATTGAGTCATTAAACCGGTTCCACATGATGCATCACAAAGAAAAGAAGATCCTGTAGTGGAGGATTATATGATTGTGCAGAGCAAGTCACAGAGAAGGTGATCACACGATGGTCACTTGAGCAAATGTTAGTATTTACTGTCCAGTCGATGTTTGAAGAAACTGTGTAAGAAGTAGCAGTGATGCATATATTTGATTCGCCATTTAGAGAGCTGAAGGTATAAGGTGAGCCGGGTTTATTTAGAACCGTCAGCTCATCTGAAAGGAGAAAGTCTTCTATGAGTGAACCCCTGTTATCAGTATGGTCGGAGTGCCATAGAATGGATTTGGCATTAACGTCTGACATTATGAGTTTGGCAGTACCTACCAAAGAAATAACTTGACTGAGATAGGCAAGATGAAGTGTAATGTCGAATGTTGGTGGGCAGTATAGTGAAACTAGAAAGTAAGAGCAATGAGGAGTAGACCCACTTATGCAGACAGCGTGTTGATTGGTAAGACTAATTATCTTGATTACGTCCAATTTGGTATGGACAATATTTGACAATATACAGTTAAAAAAAATTATATAAAAACTGTGCAATGCAGAAATGGATTTGATAATTCATGTTACAGATCCCTTTATCATTTGTATAACCAGCTAACAATAAGTTTATACTTTCTTCTAGTTACTATGGAATATGAAAAGTAGAGGCATCAAATATATAAATTACTGTATATACAGGATTTAAAAAAAAAAAAAAAAAAAAAAATTAGAAAGCAAAGTTTTTCAATATGAACAAAGTCTAGTAGATCACTATTGGCCAGTGCCTTAAATGCCTAATACTCAATTGAAGATGAACAGCGGCCAGTAATTCTCATTACAAATGGAATTTATTTGAATAGGAAACTTGTTCAAAAAAAGTCTCCAACTTGAAATTGGGCATGAACTGATCAGATTTGTGTAACCGAAATGATGAATAAACATGCACTTAATACAGCCACATATAGCAGTGGTGCATTTCCTTACTGAACAAAATAGCAGTTTTTCTTTTTGCTTACATCACAAATCTCAAAACCTGCGGCTCAAAAGTTTTGACGTTAAAAACGTTTTTACTATCATTCCAAAAATTTTGTAACGAAAAACAATCATACGAAAAGAATTACAGAAGTGACATCATCTTCAGCTTCTGCCAGAAGCGAATTATTGTAACTTGTATTGTTGCAATCATATTTGTATGATGGGCAACAATAATTTATCTTCTACTGGACCAATTTAATGATATTTTGCACAGAGCTTCATCTTAGCTCTATACTAGAGGAAAAACTTTCAAACCGCTGAAAATTGCAGTAGTTTTTCCAGGATAATGGAAAATATGAACATGTGATCAAGGAAATTTTCTCATATAATAAACGGGATAATGTGGACATATAGCATATCAATTGAAAGCTAAGGAATTTAGAAACAGAAATATTAAGGTTTTAAGATACAAAAAAACTTTCAGAAACTGGGAAATGCGTCAATACGAAAATGCATCTGGTTTCAACTCACCTGGTGTTTTCAGATTGAATGTAATTTTTTTCTTTACAATTAAACTCTGAGGCTGGAAAAGAGTTCTACACATTTATGAAAACATATCATCAGATCTTTCGATAAATACTACACATAATGGAACAACTATAGATGGTGTATTTAGTCATGAACTAAAATCTCTTCAATGTAAAAATTATATATCCTACTTTAGTCATCACAGACCAATATTTTCAGTAACCGATATTATTAATAAAATAAAAACGTTTTTAATGCCTGCCGATGACTTAAATGTAAAACACATTAAATATGCTAGTGGCAGGACACATTATGTACCTGGTACAGAATTTTTTCTTCGAGACTCAGTAGTCGAAGTTGGGCATAATAATGAAGGATGCAATGTTATGATAAAAAAATATACAACTTCTAATGGATTAAGCAATATTAAGCAGGAACCAGTTGCACAGTACAGCCACTCCCCGATTAATGTAAGGGTTGCGTTTTGCAGAACTCTACGTAAGTCGGAATTTCCCCCATGCTTCTGCAGCACTCACAACTGTGCTGGCTGAATTGATTGAATCAAAAAAAAATGTTCGACGGACATGTTAATAGAATTATTTATTGTATTTATTCAATTTATCTCATGTGTAGGAAAAATTACAAAAGCGTGCAATTTAAAAAATTAAAAAATTATAAAATTACAAAAAAAGAGAGGAGACAGGCATAATGTCAGTAAGTTTTACCCATCGAGCACTGTTGCCAGAATTGACATCTTCAGTGATAAGTAAACCGCTGCTGAGGTTGAGGGCTGAGGAGATTTAGAAGGGGTTGGCTGCTCAACCTTACGAAAGAACATATTAATGGATGAACTGGATGGTGGTTTTTTTCTTTTCATCGTAGATTTCTTTGTAGCAAGCAAGCATATCATTCACCCCTCTGTTAACTTTTAAGAATTGTTCGCTGTCAGGATCCATCTTCTCAAACCTCGCCATTGCTGATGCAATTTCACGAAATGCCACTGCCATCTCTCTGGTGATGAAGTGTCTCAGCTCCTCATTTGGTTCATCTTGAGCTTCAGCAGCATTTTCTTCTTTCACTATCGCTGCCTGAAAGTCAATAAGTTCTTCATTAGATAATTCCTTCTCTTCTTCCTCTATTAACTCCTCCATGTCTTCGGTAACAACCTCCAACCTTTACAATCTTATCTGTAACCTCCTCATATGATTCGTCTTTTTCAACCCTTCAAAGCCTTTTACGTGCCGTGGGCATATTTTTTCTATGCACCATTTAAACAACTTTTAGCAATTTCCACCCAGGCCTTATTAATGTTTAATATGGCATGGTAAATATGATAAGATTTCCAAAAGTCTCTTAATGTAAAATTTTTCTAACCGTCTACTCCAGACAATGCCTGAGCAAATGTTGTGTGTAAAATAGTATGCTTTTAAATTTGAAATAACACCCTAATCCATAGGTTGGATGTTGGATGGGTGGAAGTCATGTTTGTTGGTAGAAATATGACTCTCGCATTCGAATTGAAATCATCTAAATGTAGGATTTCCAGGAGCATTATTTAATAGAAGCAAAATCTTGAAAGGAACGTCGCTGCCTTTACAATATTTTTCAACCTTGGGAATGAAGCGGCATTTAAACCAATCCTCAAAGAGAGATATTGTTATTCATGTTCTCTGGTTCGATCGGAAATGCATGGGAAGGCAGTGGTATTAACCTATAATCTCCTGCTGCTTTAGCCCCAAGCAAGAGCATGGCCGTATCTTTTGAAGCCTTAAAACCTGGCATTGTCTTTTCCTCTTTGGCAATGTATGTTCGATGCGGCATTTTTTTCCAATACAGAGCAGTTTAGTTTAGTTTTATTGGCGCATCAGCGACTAAGGCTATAATGCGCTACAGAGCAGTCTTGTCAATGTTAAAAATTTACTGCATTGAATAGCCGCCTTCATCAATAATTTTTTCCAACACATCACAAAATTTCTCTGCAGCTGCAGAATCGGCATTGGCAATTTCACTGCATACTTTAATGTTTTGGAAACCAGCATGATGCTGGAACCTATTAAACCACCCGTTGCTTGCCACGAACTTGGCTTGGGGTTTGCAATACTTATACTTAATATCTTCATAAATATTCCTTGCTTTTGCTTGAATGGACTCAGGGGCACTTGCTTCCGAATCTGATTTTCCATCCATATTATTAATAGCTGTTCCAGCTTCGATATAGCACTTGAATGCTGTTTTGTGATCACTGTTGGATCTTAAGCGTGTTGATCCTTTGACATGTTCTTTTATACACACAGTCCTTTAAAATAGTATTCACTGTTGAAGCAGCGAGACCTAATTCTCTTGCAATAGATGACAAACTTTGTCCTGCTTCGTACTTCTTAATCATTTTCATCTCATTTCTAAATCAATTTTGTTTTGTTTCCTGGCACTGCCAGCACTTGCACTTTCTGTTGGTCCCTTCATCATTGTAATATGTAAATAGGAATGAAGAAGTTTCTGAAAATTTGTTTTTTTATATGATTGAAGATTTCAGTGAAGGGGAACACATTTCACCATAATAGCGTAAAAACCTACACAATTGCAGTTATTGGTATTATCGCAAATGCAATAAGATTGAGTTTACTACCCATTTATAATTAGATGCACTAACAGAAAAGTGTTTTAGAGAAATATCACAAAGGTGTTCAAAATTGATTCTTATAAAGGGAACATATGATAACGAAGAAAGTGTAGTACGATTTCCATTATAAACATGACCTTTTAGAGAGATAAAATTGGTAATATAGTGAAATTTTCAACTTCCAAGGACCTGGAATGAATTACAAAAAAAAAAAAAAAAAAAAAAAAAAAAGCGTTATTGGGTTCACATTACGATACCTCCATTCATCCCTACAGATGCAAAATACGTTTCCCAGCCGGCAAAAACTTATGCAAAGTCAAATTTGTGTAAGTCTAGTATTATGCAAGTAGGGGAGTTCCTGTATCTGGGTTAATCTCATACATGTTCAACTTATCTCACTGTTCACTATGCCTTAATTTATTTTAAAAAATAAAATACAGCATTTTAAAATATTTAATTAAAAATATATATACAATAGGTATTAAGAAAGGATGGAATATTGGTAATGTTGAAGAAGAATTCAAAAACATTCAAAACTTCTTCCAGAAATTTAAAAAGAAAGTTGGTCACCTGTAACACATCCTTCCACTGAGTTCGTTACAACTGGGGTGCCGCAACAGCTGCATTAATCCTTAGAAGGGAGAAGTTGAAAGGATAGCAAGATCAACTTTATAAATTACTTGTAAAACAGGCACCTTATTCCAGGCACATAAAGAAATTTTTGGAAGGGCACTTGCTTCTGAGAACTGTTTGTCTATATTCCCATGTGACAGATGTTATTCAAACATAATCTCTGTAAATTTTGAAAATCTGACACAAATTTGTTTTATACGTTACATAAATTGTCATCCTTGTTCCCCTCCCCTTCTCCCTATTAACATAACAGAATTAAATTCGTGGTGTAAGAGCTTTATTTTAAGTAAAGTTTTGTATATCTTGTAATATTTGCCTGAAAAATCTAGCCAATTCCCACTCCCCAAATTCCTTATATGTAATGGCCTAATTTCACATAAAAAAAAAAAAAAAAACCCTATTCATGTTTATCTACATAGTTCTGAGTTCTCATTTTAGTTATTTATTTGCCGGCAAAACATGTAAAATGCCTTTCTTGAAATATATTTACAAAAAGGATTATGCTGCACACATTCTTTAAATATCCATCATTAGTTTGATTAACTCTCACAAGTGAGTCTGTGAAAAATGTATGGCACCATGGGAATTAGCTTGCAGTATTTTAAAAATTACTTTATACATAAGTGCTTTTAAATATTATTTTTTCCTATTTTGAACAATGGAGCAAAATTATTATAAAAATTATATTGGAATTTAAAAAAAATATATCAATTAAAAAAAAAAAAGTCATTCTTTTTACACCCAATATATCTTTGCAATACATTCTCCACCTCTATTTATTACTTGATTCAATTTTTGGAACTGAATTCCAGAGAACTTCAACCATCGTATGACTTAATACCTTCATCTGTGACCTTGGAGCAGAAGAACTTTATAAATCCAACACCGAGGTTTAGCCTTTTCTGAATTTGCAAACCTTAACATTGCAGGGAGCTGCTGGTAGCAAAATGCATAACTGCAGAAAGGTTATACAGTGTTTTGACAGCAAACACTGATTATTGTTAGTGGCAACTATGGAAATCATACAACTCACCTTGAAGCTGCTTGAGGATCCTGAACCCTTATGCCTGCTTCAGAGTGCTCCAATAATTTACCAATAGTGACCATAAAGCAGCATGATCTGTATACATTTACTTTGTACTGTATACAGGGTGTCTCAAAAATATTGGTACAAATGTTTAGAGGAGGTAGGTAACATCTAAAGGAATGTGAATCGCATAGGAACCCATAACCGAAAACGTCACGGGAAAGTAGTAGCAGAGGTACAAGAAGCAGAAATGACACAAGACAGTAATTAGTGGCAAACATTTATTTGACACAATATTCAATGGAGTACGAGATGGATGCATAAATGTTACATGATGTTACAACAGATGCTTGAAGGTTCCACCATGAGATGCGATGCATGCGTGACACTGATGCAGCATGGATTGGCGGACTCGGTCGAACACACCTGGAGTTTCTTTGACAGTAGCAGCTGTGCAGACGAGTCTCGCCATGAGATCTATTTCCTTCTCCACAGGCGATTCATACACGATAGATTTGAGGGCCTCCCACGGCCAATCCATCGACGCCTGTTCAAATGGTCATGAACACACCTTCCATAATGGGCAGGTGCCCCGTCATGTTGAAACCAAATGTTGCATCTCACATTTGCTGGAACATCATCAAGTAACCCTGGTGGAACCTGTTCAAGAAAGATCCGATATTTAGCGGAGTCCAAGAAAGATCCGATATTTAGCGGAGTTCAAGCAGGATGGTAACAGGTATGGGCCGACTAAGCAGTCACCGACCATACCTGCCCACACATTTATTGCGAAGCGATGTTGTGCCGCATGGGGCACACACCGTGTGGGCCCTCTTGCTGCTAATTCATACACTAGGTGCAGGTCTGCCAGCTCACAGTTCGTATATCGATGCATGCTCTTTGTGCGGCGACTACTGCTTGAATGAGTAAACCAGAAATTTTCCCTCTCACAAACTGTTGAACAGCGCTGTGTACTGACTTACGGTGACGTTTCCGGTTATGGATTCCTATGCAATTCACATTCCTTTAGATGTTACCTACCTCCCCTAAACGTTTGTACCAATATTTTTGAGACACCCTGTATAAATACAGATAATGGCCATGCCTTTGATGGGCATTCTGCCAAAAAAAAAAAAGAAAAGAAAAAAGGTGTAAACTATATTATCACTATGGGATATTTTGCTGTAGCTTCCCAATATGATTTTTACCACTGCTAATATATAAGGGGTGGAAAAAAATAATGGAAACACCCGAGATGAAAGTAGTAGTTTTTGTAATGGCTGTATGATGTATTTATGAAAATGTAGTGATTTTTTTTTTTTTTTTTTTTTACTTTCTTGCAGGTAGTACTGTGAAGGAAAGATGATAAAAGCTAATGTTCATTTAGAGATGATAAAAAAAAAAAAAGTACACAAAGAAAATGATCAACCCATTTGAATTCTAAAGAAGTCAAATTGTTGGTGCACGTTGCAGGGGCATCGGTGACTAAAACTGCTGATTTTTTTAATATATCCAGAGCAACTGTATTGTAAGTGATGTCTACATTCATCATGTATGGAAAAACAAAATTCTAGGAGAAACTGTGGCATAAAATCAAAGCTGATTGAGAGACCAGTGGACAGTGAAAAGGACTGTAGCCCAAAATTATAAAACTACTGCCTCAAAAATAACTGCGGAACTTAATGTGTCCCAGTAACCCAGTTTTTAGCAAAACTGGTTTGGCAGAACTCCATAAGGTTGAAATTTATGGAGAGTTTATACTGCCAAGCCACTCATCATTACTGATGGTAATTCTAGAAAGTGGATGCAGTAGTGAAAGGAGCACAAAAACGAACACTTGATTGTGAAAAAAACATATTTTCATACAAATCACATCAGTCACACTTTAGTCAATACTAGGGAGAATTACTTTTGCCAAATGCCAAAGGAAGTGCATCATCCCCACTGTCTTGTGCCAACCATCAGGAGGATCAGCAATGGTTTGGGCAGCAATATCTTGGTATTCTTTAGGTCCTATCATCAACCCCAAACAGGCAATTACTGCCAATGATTACTTGATATTCTGAGTGTTCAGGTTCATCTCATGATGCAAACATTGTTTCCCACTAATGTGTCAAATTGATAATGCTCCTATACCCACACAGCCAGATGTGTCTAACCTTGGCTTGAAGTTAGCATGGCCTGCAATCACCAGACTTAAACATTATTGAGTCGCTGTAGGCATACAGATTTCACCTTCATCACTCAAGGAGCTTGAAATGTTCCTACATGAAGAATGGTCTAATATCCCTCTTAAGACAACTCAATATTTATTTGAATTTATTCCACATAGAATACAAGCTGTTTTAAAAGAAAAGGGTGGCCTAACACCATATCTGTAATTCTTATTACAGGTGTTTCCATTATTTTTCCCACCTCCGCAATCAGTTGCTGACAGTTGATTTTTATGTGTAGATTTTGAAAACAATTTTTAATTTCACATCATGTCTGTATATGTATACATATACAGATTTGTATTTACCCGCGATATATAGATCTTACTAATTCAAGGAAGTAGATATGACATTTATGTGTTGTACTATCTGCAAATAATAATATATGCGCATGCTCATAGATGGCAGTAATGTTGGGGAGGATTAACATGAGCAATATTGTCTGCCCCCCATCTCTCTTTCAGTAATGGAAGGACAGTTGTGTTTTAAGGATTTAATGGTGTATAAGCTACTTGGCTATAATGTGCCTACTCATTTATCATAGAAAATTATTATATCTCTTAATATCGCTTTATCTCAGCAAAATCTGATTCACAATTGATGAAATACTCCAACTCACTTTAGGAAGTTGAAAAATTCAGTAATATTGAATCTTCACCAATAAGATGCTGTATTGTCATCGTTCTTGGAGGTTAACTATGGATTGCAGAGTCAAAGTTCTGTCTTGTTGGTGACAGGTGCAGTGAGTACAAATACAGTTTATCCGTGTATTGACTGCATGCTCTTTGTTTCTTCTGTGTTTTTCTTAGCAATGTATTGTTAAAATGTTTAAATAAAAGCAAAGGAAGTATCTGACCTGTCCTGATAATTTTTGATGTGTGACTATGTATATAAAGTGCTTAGCATCATAATACACAGCCATTTCTGAATAAACAGAAAATTTTTAAGGTGGCATCGTTTTAGGTTATATCTCATATTGTGAATACCTTCACAACGAGTTGCCATGATATTGCACTACTTCGAATAAGTAACGCTTCACCTAAGGAGAAGACTAGTGTTACTTATTCTCAGATAGGTACCACCACCCAGACAGCACTGTTTCAGGGCTATTTGGCCCTTCGTCAGTGAGTGGGTAGGTACCCAAGTGATGCAATGATGGCAAAAACAGTTATGAAGTATAACTCCACAATATGAGAGATGCCTGATGGTGTATGATGTATTTAGACTAAGGCGCATTTAGGGCTAGAGCCTCAAGCTGCGAACAAATTTAGACTATGTATATAAAGTGCTTAGCATCATAATACACAGCCATTTCTGAATAAACAGAAAACCTTAAAAATTTTCTGTTTATTCAGAAATGGCTGTGTATTATGATGCTAAGCACTTTATATACATAGTCTAAATTTGTTCGCAGCTTGAGGCTCTAGCCCTAAATGCGCCTTAGTCTAAATACATCATACACCATCAGGCATCTCTCATATTGTGGAGTTATACTTCATAACTGTTTTTGCCATCATTGCATCACTTGGGTACCTACCCACTCACTGACGAAGGGCCAAATAGCCCTGAAACAGTGCTGTCTGGGTGGTGGTACCTATCTGAGAATAAGTAACACTAGTCTTCTCCTTAGGTGAAGCGTTACTTATTCGAAGTAGTGCAATATCATGGCAACTCGTTGTGAAGGTATTCACAATATGAGATATAACCTAAAACGATGCCACCTTAAAAATTTTCTGTTTATTCAGAAATGGCTGTGTATTATGATGCTAAGCACTTTATATACATAGTCTAAATTTGTTCGCAGCTTGAGGCTCTAGCCCTAAATGCGCCTTAGTCTAAATACATCATACACCATCAGGCATCTCTCATATTGTGGAGTTATACTTCATAACTGTTTTTGCCATCATTGCATCACTTGGGTACCTATCCACTCACTGACGAAGGGCCAAATAGCCCTGAAACAGTGCTGTCTGGGTGGTGGTACCTATCTGAGAATAAGTAACACTAGTCTTCTCCTTAGGTGAAGCGTTACTTATTCGAAGTAGTGCAATATCATGGCAACTCGTTGTGAAGGTATTCACAATATGAGATATAACCTAAAACGATGCCACCTTAAAAATTTTCTGTTTATTCAGAAATGGCTGTGTATTATGATGCTAAGCACTTTATATACATAGTCTAAATTTGTTCGCAGCTTGAGGCTCTAGCCCTAAATGCGCCTTAGTCTAAATACATCATACACCATCAGGCATCTCTCATATTGTGGAGTTATACTTCATAACTGTTTTTGCCATCATTGCATCACTTGGGTACCTACCCACTCACTGACGAAGGGCCAAATAGCCCTGAAACAGTGCTGTCTGGGTGGTGGTACCTATCTGAGAATAAGTAACACTAGTCTTCTCCTTAGGTGAAGCGTTACTTATTCGAAGTAGTGCAATATCATGGCAACTCGTTGTGAAGGTATTCACAATATGAGATATAACCTAAAACGATGCCACCTTAAAAATTTTCTGTTTATTCAGAAATGGCTGTGTATTATGATGCTAAGCACTTTATATACATAGTCTAAATTTGTTCGCAGCTTGAGGCTCTAGCCCTAAATGCGCCTTTTTGATGTGTGTTATTTGGTTTTTTTAGGAGCATTAGCAACTAAGGCCATATTGCTCCAGGATATGCGGTGGTCATTCCCTGACCTTTCCGCATTCTCCGTATTTGGTGGTGACGGGCTCGAACTCCGGTCTAATCAAGAAGCGTGTGCTACGCACTGCTGCTCCTTCCCACCTGGCTACAGAAGCGCCTCTGTGTGTGTGTGTGTGTGTGTATAGTTTACAACAAAACTCAGAGTAAGAAAATCTACAGTATTACTAAACATGCTTATTCTTTGTACTTTGGTTGCAAGATTGGTGATCAGGACAAAACTGAGAATCCCATATGTGTTGTATTATCTGCACCAAAAATCTGAGGATATGGCTAACTGGGAAAATTAAAAATATGCCTTTTGCTGTTTTTGTGGTGTGGCAAGAACCACACAACCATACTGATGATTGTTATTTCTGCACGACAAAAATATCAGAGGTAGGTGTGTGTGTGTGTGTGTGTGTGTGTGTGTGTGTGTGTGTGTGTGTGTGTGTGTGTGTGTGTGTGTGTGTGTGTGTGTGAATACTTTGTGACACAATGTATCTACTGGGCGATGTAAATGGTATAAAGGGTGTGGGAATCAGAAAGTTTCAAACAGGCTAAGAGTAGAAAACTTGCTTCTTGCCGTAATGGTAGCGGAGCATTCTGGTTTCTTGCCAAAGCTATTGGCCACAACTTTTGCCCATCTCTGCTCCCACCTCTGTCAAAACCAGATAGTTCTGTTGTCACTTCAGCCAAGGATAAAGCTGACCTGTTAGCATCCCATTTTTCTTCCAACTCATGTATTAATGATATTGGTAAAACACCTCCCACCATTCCCAACACACTCCATTCAATGCCTCCTGTGGTCTTCTGTCAAAAGGATGTCAGAAGGATTTTGACGAATCTTGATGCTAAGAAAGCTCCAGGTTGTGATGGTATTTCTCCACTTGTTCTCAAAACCTGTGCTCCTGAACTTCTTCTGTTCTTTGCCGCCTTTTTTCACTTTTTTATTCCAAAGGTGTTTTTCCTTCTGCTTGGAAATTTGCTCATATCCAGCCAATTCCTAAAAAGGGTTACAATTTCCTCCCATCCAATTACTTCTACTCTTTCTAAAGTAATGAGAAATCAATTAACCACCAACGCTTAAACTACCTAGAAACCTTCTGTCTGATCAACGATCGCCAGTATGGATTCCGTGAGTGTTGATCCACTGGTGATATTCTGGCTTATGTTACCCATTTATGGACAAATTCAATGGAGAAGTTCGGTGAAACACAAGCAATTGCCCTTGACATCTCAAAGGCTTTTGATTGTATTTGGCATAAAGGTCTTCTAAACAAGCTTCCATCCTATGGTTTGCCAACTGTTTTCTGTATTTGGTTATCCCGTTTTCTCTCTGATCACTCACTGAGGGTGATGGTAGATGGCTCTCTGTCTTCTAACTTCTGCACTAATGCCGGTGTCCCCCAAGGTTCAGTTCTTTCCCCTACTCTTTTCCTCTTATATATTAATGACCTTCTTCCATTAACTGGAAATCCTTTCCATAGTTTTACCAATGATAGCACATTGCATTCCACTTTGCATTTTGAGAAACCCTGCCCTGCTCAATCAGCTTCAACTTCTCGAATATCAGCTACCAATTCCTTTAATGCTGATCTCCAGTAATTCTCCAGTGGGGCAAAGACAACTTAGTTGATTTCAGTCCTTCTAAAACTCAGTCTTGTCTTATATCTCGCAAAAAGGATTCTTCTGCTCCTATGCTTATTTTTGGTGACACTCTGATTTGTAGGCAAGTTGATATCTCCTTTGGTGATTACCCTGACTTCTAATCTCTTTGGCACAATCACATTACAAATATTGCTTCCTCTGCATCTAAAAAACTTGGTTTTCTCTTTTGCTCTCGGCGTTACTTTTCTTCCAAACAGCTGTTTACTCTGTACAAATCGCAAATCCGCCCTACCATGGAATATTGTTCTCACATCTGGGGTGGTGCCCCAAAAACTCTCAGGCTTCTAGATTCTATTCAGAAGAGGACAGTTAGATTTATTAATGACTCATCTCTAACATAGTCTCTCCACTTGCTGTCTCATAGATGTACTGTTTCTGCTGCATGCCTTTTATATAGATACTTCCATGGGCACTGTTCTTCTGAATTGGCTTCTATAATTCCTGCTCTCTTTCAAAACAGTCCAAACACATGCCGCCACCAGCCAACATCCATTTACTGTCCAACTTCAAACTCACAGAACCAACTTTTCACGTTCCTCGTTTATTCATTGAACTGCCTGGAACAACCTTTCTTCATATGTATTTCCTGAAAATTACAGTCTACAGAGGTTCAAGTCTAATGTCAACAAATATCTTCTCAACCTCCAACCCAAGCATGGTACTGAGTACTATAGGTTCTGTTACCTCTCGTGTTTGGGGTTTTCCAAAAAAAAAAAAAAAAAAAGTTGTAGGAAGACAAAATCAACACCTAAGGATAAATGAATAAAATAAGCGTTTTTAACTATTATTTAAGTCTCATGAATAATAATTAATGAACAGAATTACAAATGCTGCTATATTAACTTTTTACACTTTTAATATCTCAAAAATTGAAGATCCCAAGCAAAAGGTGTGCACTTTTCCCAGAGTGGATCTTATTCATTTTAATTTTCATTCCATTTTAAAATAAATTAGATATGCAGCATTTTATGTCACTAGAAGCACTGAATAAAATTTTTTGCCTCAGTATGGGAGAGTTAAAATTAAACACTTACCTGTCCTTTGTATAACCTAATTTTGGTTCTGTGTAAGCTAATATATCATCCCTTGTCCAGGTTGGACTTTGATCACCACAAAGCATTAACCGCACTTCTTCTGGACTGAAAGCACCCAATTTTTCCATGGGAAACACACGATTAAATCCCTCTATAATAGGAAAACCAAATAACATATAGAGAGCTATAAAATCTATATATTTTTCAGTTTCAAGAGCTATTCTAGTAGTAATATTCTGTGGTATTCATATACTTAATCTGACGACTGAAGACAAAAATAGATATCAAAAATTTGTTTATTGTCATCAGGCATTTACATATCTGCCAGCTGGGCAGGACACGTAGCTCGAAAGCATGATTACAGATGGACTAAGAAAATAACAGAATGGTATCTAAGAGGAGCTAGAAGAAAACTTGGAAGACAATGACAGAGATGGACAGATGAAATTCATGAGTTTGTTAGTAAATGGATGGCTATTGCACAAAACAGAAGGAACTGGAAAATTGCTGGAGAGGCCTTCATCCTGCAGTGGATTGAAAATGGATGACGATGATATTAAATGTATCTTTTGTTGTTGTTGTTATGTTGTTATTTGGTTTTTAGGAGCATTAGCAACTAAGGCCATATTGCTCCGGGATATGCGGTGGTCATTCCCTGAATGACCTTTCCGCATCCTCCGTATTTGGTGGTGACGGGCTCGAACCCCGGTCTAATCAAGAAGCGTGTGCTACGCACTGCTGCTCCTTCCCACCTGGCTACGGAGGCGCCGGTGTATCTTTTGTACTTACACTAAAAGTTTGGAATCGCTTTTCATTTTTCTTAATGTTCAAAGCTTTTATTAAAATAGCAACAACTGATTTACTTACCAATTTTTATTAAAATATTTTCTATTTTGTATAAAAATAAAAAAACTGAAATAATATAAGAAATTTCTAGAATATTCAACAATACTTCAGAAAGGTAGAGAACATTCCGAATGTGGTAGAACATTGTAGCTGATTCTAAAATGGTTTGCAATAATATAAATTGAGCTGTAATTCAAAATTGAACACCTGTCATCAGAGAGAGTGTTGAGTGTTAGTTAGTTTTGTGGTAGGCATGGCAAGAAATAAGGAACTGAGTGTTGAAAAAAAGAAGTGCTATTATAACTTTGTATAAAGAAAGTTATTCCAAAAGAAGTATTGGCAAAAAACTAGGTGTTTCATTTAAAGGAGTAAAAACTACTATTCAACAATTCAAGGAAACTGACAGTTTAAAGGACAAACCATGATCAGGATGACCACAAGTAACAACAGAAGCATAAGATAAGACCATAATGCTATTTTCAAAACCCTTTTTAAAACCAGAAAATTGAAAGAAACAGTTGGCTTGGGCTAGCTAAGAGCCATCAACAATTCAACAACTGAAAAGAGGAAAAATGTATGGTGGATGAATGAATCCAAAGTTGAAATTTTTGGATCCAAGTGTAGAGGTTGTGTGTGATGATGAATGGAAGAAAAAAATGGTGCTACATTGTTTGGTACCTACAGTTAAGCACAGTGGTGGTTGCATTATATTATGGGTTTTTTGGTTTTTTTTTTAGTTGGTGGACATTGTCAGAATTGAAGGAATTTTAAGAAAAGAATGCTATAAAAAAACATTCTTGAGCATAATGTAATATTCTCTGAACTTCAACTTTGTGGAAGAAATTTTATATTATAACAAGACAATGACCTGAAGAACAGCTCTAAGCTGTGCAGTGACTTTCTAACAACTAAACAACAGGAGGAGGGTATTGCAAATTATGGTGTGGATGGCCTTACAGATCACTTGGAATAATGTTAGTCAAGACACTATTATAAAATTAATCACCAGAATGTTACGACTGTAAGGCAGTGATAAAATCTGGTGGGGATATTTTTGATGAAATATCAGTATAGTTGTTAATATTGATCATTTCAATATTTGTTTGCTGAAAAATTTCCAATGTTTAATAGAAAATTTTAAAATGTAGGGTGTTGTTTTTATATTAAACCTTACATTGTCAAAAAATTAACAAAAACTGTTGTCAAATGCAGTGATTCCAAACTTTTAGGTGGGAGTGTATAACTCCCACAAGTCACTCTGATACTCTTCCATTTTTTTTGCTCTGTCCCTACATTATAGCAATCTCACATTGTGTGGATGAGGTGGGAAGTAATTTTGCTTAGGAATGCTGAAAGCATTTCACTCTATCTACATTGATCTGTTTTCAATATCAATCACATAAGGTGAAATTTTTTTATTAATTATTATCATTTTAACTCTGAAAAATGCAAATAGTAAGATGATAATACTGATTGAAATAAAAAGGAACCATACCTCTAAATACTTCCATTTGCTTTCTAATTCCAGTATGCAGACAAAAGTCAGTCATTAATTCTATATATTCTTCTACATTGTCAAGAGTCACTTCCTAATATATCATGAAAATAAAATATTTAAATATTAAATCTATACAAATAAGAAAAAAAATTATATATTTTAGATATTTTAAACTAATAATTTCAGTAATATATTCAAGAATTAACAAAATGGTAGCTGAATTTAATTATACTCATATGTATAAAAAAATGAATACAAAACTTGCTTTATTCTGCCTTGTTCTTTATTTCATACGAAAATTGGTGCTAGCAAGTTTAATATACAGGGATTTTCAAAAGTGATGGTCAATAATTTAAAGATGAACTGTACAGACTACAATAAGCAAAAAAAGTCTAGTAAACATGGGTCCTTTAGTGAATTGTTTTCAAGATATTGTACATTTCTAGTTGGAATCTACCACTGACAAGGTGAACTGTACAGAGTTGGGATCCACCGCTGACTTGTTTGTTTAGGCTAGGTTATACTCATTCTTTCCATTTCCCCTCTCTCAATGCTCTGAGACATAGCAGGCATACTAGTACTTGTCAAAGGATAGTCAACATGGAAAGAGGTTACAGCAATGAAGAGTATGCAGACATGCATTTCATGTATGGTAAAGTCAATGGCAGTGCACTCAAGGCTGCACATTTGTACCAAGAAGCATTTCAATACCGAAGGCAGCCCAACAGGCACACATTCATCAGGGTACATCAATGCCTTAGAGAACATGGGCGCTTCACGCATGGAGTACAAGCAAGTAGGCCCAGAAACATAACACCTGATGTTGAGGAAAAGCGTTAGAGGGAACATCCTGTAACATGTAACATCTGTAAAATTCTGTGGTGTCGAAACCAAAAATTAAAAATGTATTATCTTATGTTTAATAAAACCACCCTTAGCAAAGGATTCACAGCTTTTTGCTAAACCAGTGCTCCCAGTCAGTGGCAGATGTTAACAGAAAATGTGCATTATCTCAAAAACCGTTCAATTGTGGCCTGATGTTCACTAGGACTTTTTTGCTTATTTTAGTTTGTACTTTTCACCATTGAATTATTGACAATCATTTTTGAAACACCCTGTATATATTTCACCATGAATGAAGACTAAATCAGATGTGGATGAATATAATATTGATTATGCAAGGCAAAATTCTTTGTCCATAGCTGATGATAAAAAAAGAAAAAAAAAAAAAAAAAATAGAAAAAAAAAAGTGATTATTTAAAAAGGGAAACTCTTAGCTCATCTGGGTTCCCCATTATTGTAATTATTTGCTATCTGATACTTAAGTATACCTCTTAGATTGCCTTATTGAAAAATAAGGATTTTTTTTCCCCTCTATGCAACTCACATTATAGTGATTTCTAGAATGAGGCTCTGATCAGAATTAGCACTATCCTTAGTAAATTAATATTTACACTGCCCTCCAAAAAGTACCTGGACACTCCTGTTTACAGTGCATTGAACCTGCCCAGATAAAACAAGCGACTTAGAGCAGTATATAAGGAAGGCACAAGAGCCAGATAGCTAGCTTGTCCTTGTCATGGATGTAAAGCAGAACTCACTGATTTCAAGAGGGGGGGGGGGGAGCTTGGTGATTCAAGAAATTGCTAAGATTCCACACTATCCAAAGTTGATTGTTAGTGATAGCACAAATGAAAGAAAAACGCTACCCAGTACTAATGCCATCCAGTTATGCACAAGACCACAGAAGCTTACCAGAGGGCATTCAAAAGGCAAAAAATCTCATTAGCCATATTTGCAAAATACCATCAAGCACCAACCCATCAACAGAGATTAAAATCTGTAAAATAACACACTATTTATGGAGCTGGTCTGAACCCATGGCACAAATGGTCCATACCACAACTGTTGGTCCACAGAGTAGTGTGGGTATGGAGGATGCTTGGAGAATGTCTTCTGCTAGGGTACATTGTAATAACAGTAACACCATAATCTCCAAATTATGGAGATAATTTGGAGATTATGGTTTGGAAATGTTTCTCATAGTATGGCCTAGGAACTTTGGTGGTTATGCAGAGAACCATGAACACCGACCTTAATATTTTTGGACCTTAATAATTCTTACATTGTGGCAGTTTTCTGGTATTTGTTTCAACAAAAGAGTTCCTCAGGGTTCAGTGTTGGGTCCATTGTTGTTTTCTGTATTTATAAATGATATTGATGATGGTATATCAAGCTTAATGTCCAAGTTTGCAGATGATACAAAGGTTGGCAGGGTTGTTAAGGACACTACTGATGCTATGCTGCTGCAACAGGATCTGGATAGGTTGAGCAGATGGGCTGAGAGGTGGCAAATGAAGTTTAACATTGACAAATGTAAAGTACTACATATGGGAAACAGTAACCCCAGATCAACGTATCAACTCTGTGGTACTACGCTGACAGTGGTAGAGAATGAAAAGGACCTGGGGGTAATTGTGCAGGCAGATATGAAGTTCTCTGAGCAGTGCAGACGAGCTGCAAGAGTAGCTCATGGTGTCTTGTCAATGATATACAGGAATTTTTCTAGCAGGGATAGGGATGTGATTATTCCCTTGTATAAGGCATTGGTCAGGCCACACCTTGAGTACTGTATACAGGTCTGGAGGCCTCATTTCAAGAAGGATGTAGAGCTGCTGGAACGAGTACAGAGAAGGGCAACAAGATTTGTGAATGGAACAAAGGGTTGCTCTTACGAAGAAAGGCTTAAGTTTTGCAAATTACAGAGTCTGGAGACTAGGCATCGGCGAGGTGATCTGATAGAGGTGTATAAGGCTTTGAATGGCTTGAGCATGCTCAATGCCGATGGGATTCTTCCTCTTGCTCAGAATAATCACCTGAGAGGGCATAAATTCAAATTGAGGAAGGACGGATGTCGGATAGATGTGCGGAAATTTGCCTTTAGCCAGTGGGCAGTTGGTTTGTGGAATAGACTTCCATCACTCGTTGTTGAAGTTGATAGCCTAAAGAAATTTAAGGCTCGGCTGGACAGGTATTTCGAATGAACGGAGGGGTGAAATGGGAGTAGTGGTTGTGTTTTTTTTTTTTTTTTTTTTTTGGCTGATGCTGAATAAGCTTGCTTTCTTGCATCATATGCCTGTACTAATGCTAAAATAATGTCCCATACCATATCATTATATCATTGATGCTGTTTGATGACGGTTCATGGACATGAATATACAAAATTTGTAATGGCTGACAGAGTCCCGATTTGAATCCTATGGAACACCTCTAGGGTGAACCGGAATGCTAGGTGAGGGCCAGACCAATGCATCCCCACATCAGTAACTAAAACAGCCCTTGTTTTGCGGGGGAGAAATGGAGGACTATACCTGCTCCAGTCTACTGTTCATATGGAGAGTCTACCCAGCAGGGTGGAATTTACAGAGGGAATGAAAGGCTATTGAAGTGTGGCAGTGAAGACAAAAATGCAAGAATTGCATACCGTTACCAAAATGAGAAATTTATCTCTTTCAATATCAGTTGTGTGAATTTTGAATCAGCCTGCAGAATGTGTTCGTAAGCATGGAAAAGTTAACCCATCAAAATGAAATCTGCACTATCCTAAGCCAAACATCGCCAACTAAATTGTGTACTAATTTGTCTCTAAATACATTTCAAAATAGTCTTCACTAAATATACTGAAGCTGCCATTCCAAATTTATACAAATGTTTCTTTTGTATAAACAGATATTCTTTCACCTTTTTTGTAAATGCTTTGGATGAATTGTAAATTACAATGCAGATGGATAGAGGAGTAAAAAATATGGGAATCAAATGACTAATAAATCTGCATATCAAATAAAACAAACTACTAACTATTACTTAAAGAAAGAAAAGCAAAAATAATAACCAAACTCCACTAAAAATAAAACAAAACATAAACAAAAGCATAAAAAAAAAAGAAATTAAGTAGATAATTCCTCAAATTTGTAAAATTCAAATAAACACTTGTATAGTAAATGTATTAGAGATGGTGTTACATTAGTGGAAAAAATTATGCCAAAATTGATATATTCAAAGGCTAAAAAGGCTATGAAAAAAAATGCATAATGTGCTGTTGTCTCAAAAACTAAATGCACATTGGATAAAGCCTAGAAATCAAGATCTCCTAACAAATATGAAATTGGGCATACCAAATAACCAGTTTATAAATTGATGACAATTGGGCCAAAACACAAAAACCTACTGCTATTCCTCATACAGCCATTTTATTTCAAGTTCATGAATTTAAGGTTATATGTAATGCTTGATTTATTTTTTGTTTTTTTTTTTCTTTTTTTAATGGAGTTTGTTTATTATTTATGCATTTCTTTAAGTAATGGAGTCAGTTAAATTTAAATAAATCCCAAATGAATTTACTATGCTCAATGCTGATACAGATCAAGAGCATATCTTGCCTCTCTAACATGCTAGTATAGAATCCAGTAAATCCAAAAATGTTCTGCTACTGTACAAGTGCCCAACCCATATTATTATTATTATTAGCCATATGGTGCAAGGAAGCCTGAGGCTTATGCTGCAACAGCAAAAAAAAAAAAAAATTCCCGAGTTACTCTGAGAGAGACAGAAGTAAAAAGGAATCATCAAGAAAGAGAAGAATGATGATATCCAGCTCAGGACCCTAGGTGTGCCAAGCCCATACTCACCAGATGTGAGCCCCCGAGGAAATATAAGTTCCTGTCAATATCTGGAAAGTGTAAAATACTCAATGATTTACTGATTTCTTTATATTTTGGTTTATTGGCCAACTCTACAATTTGTCTGCACAGTTGTTATTATATCATAGAATTGAAATTTGGGGAGAACAATGTGTACAGAAAGGACAGACAAGGCAGGAAGGGAGGAGGGGTTATGATGTTAGTTAAGAAACAAACAAAATCTAAGGAAGTGCATCCAGTTGATATGGGTGGATAGTGCAAGACTGAGTCAGTTTGGTGTAACATAAGCACTGGGAAAGGGAAAACGAGAGTTGAGAGTAGGAGTTGTTATAGGCCTAATGACTCTGATGAATACAATGAACAATTGTACAGAAAAATAGAGTGAGCAAGTAAGTCAGAATGTCTTGTAATGGGGGATTTAAACTTTCCAGATATTGACTGGAACTTGTGGATTGGTCATTCGCACGCTAGCAAGTTTTCTGGATTTATTGGAGGATTGTTTTCTACAGCAACATGTTCGAGGGGCAACAACCAGAGTGAATAATACTCTTGATCTGATTATTAAAAGTGATTATTCATGCATTAAGAATTTGCAGATAAGGAACCACTAGGTGACATTGATCACAGTGTCCTGATGTGGAATTTACTTAATGTTTAAAACAGCAAATTCTAAATGGGTAGCGTTCAAGGAATTAATCTTGGAAGCTACTAGGCTTTCCATATCAACTAAGAAATACTGTTCAAGATTTAGACCTAAATGGATGTCAGATGAACTAATGAGGCTCGTGGCAGAGAAGAAAAATGTGTGGGATGCATATAAATTATCAGGTGACAGAAGCCTATGGCAGATATAAGCTAGTCTGTAAACAAGTCACAAAGGAGGTTTGGCAAGCAAAGACTGATTATGGGAAATCCTTGGCAAAGGATGCAAAGAAAAACAACAAAGACTTCTTTATTTATGTAAACTCTAGAAGGAATGTGATTGATCAGATTGATCCACTTGATACTGATGGTTCGACTGTTGATGATTCTGCTCAGACAGCTGAGAAACTGAATGAGTATTTTGCATCTACATTCACACATGAGGAATTATGTAAAGAAGGGGAGGACAGAAGTTAAGTAAACTCTAACAGGGAGCTAAATGATTATGTAATAACGGAGAGCAAAGTTGAGGAGAAAGTGTTGAGTTAAACATAAAAAAGGCACCTGTGATGGATGGAACAAGGCAACTCCAGACACTATCCAGTTATAAAGAAGAAGGCAGCGAGGGAAGTTAGCAAACCCTCAGCCATAATTATGAGAGCACCTTAATTTCAGGGAAGGTCCCCATGGACTGGAGATGTGCAAATGTATCTCCAATTCACAAAGGGTCACAAATATTTATACACCTGTTAGTTTAACTTCTGTTCCAGGGAAAATAATGGAGTCACTGGTTAAAGAGGACCCTAGATATGTAATCTAGGGTCCTATATCAAGTATATGATATCAAAAAATAATTTTGATATCATATACTTGGATTTCAGGAAAGTTTTTATACTGTTGCACATGGAAGGCTGCTTTAAAATTGGAGCAGTATGGCATTAAGGGCAAGTCACTGCAATAGATAAAGGAATGGTTGAGTGGGAGACAGCAGAGAGTGGTAATAAATGTACACTGCTCTACATAAACTAATGTTATTAGTTGAGTCCCCCCCCCAGGGTTTGGTGCTGGGCCCATTGTTGTTTTGTGTATTTATCAATGATATTGATGACGGTATATCAGGCTTAACGTCCAAGTTTGCAGATGATACAAAGGTTGGCAGGATTGTTAATGACAGTACAACAGTATGCTACTGCAACAGGTTCTAGAAAAGTTAGGCAGATGGACAGAGAAGTAGCAATTAAAATTTAAAATTGACAAATACAAAGTACTGCATATGGGTTGCAGTAAATGTACACTCCACTCAATGCCTTCTGTGGTCTTCCATCAAAAGGCTGTCAGAAGGATTTCGACTAATCTGATGCTAAGAAAACTCCATGTCCTGATGGTATTTTTTCACTTGTTCTCTAAACCTGTGCTTGCTCCCATTTTGTGCTGTCTTTTTTCACTTTCTTATTCCAAAGGTGTTTTCTCTTCTGCTTGGAAATTTGCTCATATCCAGCCAGTTCTTAAAAAGTGTGGCAAATCTCTTCCATCCAATTATCGTCCCATTGCGATTACTTATACTCTTTCCAAAGTAATGGAGAAATCAATTAACTGCCAACTCTTAAACTATCTGGAAATCTTTCATCTGATCAACGATCACCAGTATGTATTCCGTCAGTGTCGTTCCACTGGTAATATTTTGGCTTATGTTACCCATCTATGGACAAATTCAATGGAAAAGTTTGGTGAAACTCAAGCCGTTGCTCTTGACATTTCAAAAGCTTTTGATCATGTTTGGCATAAAGGTCTTCTAAGTAAGCTTTCATCCTATGATTTGCCAACTGTTTTTTGTAATTGGGTATCCAGTTTTCTCTCTGACTGCTCACTGCAGGTGATGGTAGATGGTTCTCTGTGTTCTAAATTCTAAACTAATGCTGGTGTTTCTCAAGGTTCAGTTCTTTCTCCCATTCTTTCCCTCTTGTATATTAATGACCTTTTTCCATTGACCAGAAATCCTATCCACAGTATTGCCGATGATATCACATTTCATTCCACCTTCCAGTTTCAGAAACCTTGCCCTGCTCAAACAGCTTCAACTTCTCGAAAATCTGCTACCAATTTCTTAAATGCTGATCGCCAGGTAATTTTCCAGTAGGGCAAAGACAACTTAATTTCAATCCTTCTAAAACTCTGTCCTGTCTTATATCTTGCAAAAAAGGATTCTTCTGCTTCTATGCTTATCTTTGATGATGCTTCGATTTCAAGGCAAGATCTTGGGTATCATCCCGATTTCTAATCTCTTTTGGCATAAAGCACATTACAAATATTGCTTCCTCTGCATCTAAAAAACTGGGTTTTTCTCTTTCACTCTCAGCATTATTTTCTTCCAAACAACAGTTGTTGACTCTGTAGAAATTGCAAATCCACCCTACCACTGAATATTTTTCCCACATCTGAGGCAGTGCCCCCCAAAACTCTGTCAGTTGTCTAGATTCCATTTAAAAGAGGACATTTAGGTTAATTAATGTCTCATCACTAACAGAGTCTCTCCACTCTCAAACTTTCTGTTACATGCCTTTTCTATAAATACTTGTATGATCACTGTTCTTCTGAATTAGCTTCTATAATTCCACTCTCTTTCAAAGCAGTCCGAACACGTGCCACAACCAGTCAACATCCTTTTACTGTCCAAGTTCAAACTCACAGAACCAACTTTTCTTCTTCCTCATTTATTCATTCAACTTCTGTTTTCTGGAACAACCTTCCTTCATACGTATTTCCTGAAAATTACAATCTATAAAAGTTCAAGTCTAATGTCAACAAGTGTCTTCTTTCATCTTTTCAATATTCAACCCATGCACAGTATTAAGTATTATAGGTTCTATGAAAAAAAAAAAAAAAAAAAGTACTTATACGTAACAATGATCCTTGAGATTGAAAAAAAAAATTAGTATGTAAAACATATTTATTTAACATGATATACTATAAGATGTGGTTTCTTTCTTTGGCAATTATTTATTTTTTATTTTACTTTGTTTATTATTAGTTATATTTTGTGGTTTACAATAATATGTTTGTTTGTTATTTGGTTTTTAGGAGCATTAGCAACTAAGGCCATATTGCTCCGGGATATGCGGTGGTCATTCCCTGACCTTTCTGCATCCTCCGTATTTGGTGGTGATGGGCTCGAACCCCAGTCTAATCAAGAAGTGTGTGTTACGTACTGCTGCTCCTTCCCACCTGGCTACGGAGGCATCTTACAATAATGTACCTATGTAAATCTAAGCAGACGCCAGTACAGAATTTTTAGTGCAAACCCCTGGGGGTTCACAAACCACCGGTTGGGAACTGCTGGTTTAGACAATGTTTTTTCTAATTTTAACTTTGAGCAATTCATTGGTTCCCACTTACAAGTGGTCAAATTGATGCATTTTAATTATTACTCAGGAGATTAGGTATACTAAGATTATGATGTCTTTAGCTAAGAATGCAAAGAACAACAGTAGAGAATTCTTTGCTTAAATATTAGTACAGTAGAACATCTGTTATCCAGAAGTCAGTTATCCGAAACATCAGTTATCCAGAATAATTTGAAAGGCTGATCTTTCTTCTTTTTTTTATTAACAGTAGTATAGTAAGCTCCGGTTATAGTGATCAATCATGTTTGCAAATTGAATTTTGATTATAATAAGTGAAAGATCAAATTTACTACCCATTTATAACAGATTGTACAAACAAAAAGCCCAATAAACCAAAAACTGCAAATTGTTTTTACTGTTTTATGGCTGTGACCTTCAGAAATGTGCTTTAGAAAAATATCACAGAGATTTCTGAGTTTTCTCGGAAACCATGAGTCAATTTCAGATTTGTTTAGCTCCAGATTCAGTAAGAATAATATTGGCCCGAAACTGTGATTTATTATTTTTCTCATTTTTGTACGGTAAAATGTGAACAAAAAGAAAACATGTAGTTTTAACACTGCAACAAAAAACGGAAATTATTAATAGAATTAGAAAAGGTGAACATTTAGGAAATCTCTCCAAAGAGTTTAATGTGGGGAGTTCAACAATTTATGACATCAAGAAAAATTCCAATGCTATAACAGAATTTGTGTTGATTATGGATAGTGAAGGAGGATCTAGAAGGAAAAAAATGTCGAAACCCGAAAATGCTGCCTTAGAGAGTGCACTCAATTTATTTTTTTGTTTTCGTTATAGTGAGTTTAGGTGAATCAGCGTCTGGCCTAATGTGTGAAAAAGCATTGGATTTTAATGAAAATTAATAGATAATGAAGATTTTAAGGCAAGCACAGGTTGGCTGAAAAACTTTAAACCGAGTCACGATATATATGAACTAGACATTCAAAGTGAGAAACTTTCTGCAGACGAATTGGCAGTAGTGTCCTTTGAAAAGTAAGTTTGCTTCAGTTATAGCAAATTATGAGAAAGAAAATGTTTATAATGTTGATGAGAAGGGCTTATTATGGAAAGCATCATTGAGAAAAACTCTAGCCACTAAAAGAGAAATGCCTACACCAAGTTTTAAGATGAGAAAAGAGTGAGTTACAATTGCTATGTGTGCAAATGCTACTGGGATGGTGCACTATGGTCATAGATGCTGATGCGCCAAATAAATCCCCATCCAACCAACCAGCCAGCCAGCTATTGGGATGCACAGATTGTCTGTGTGTGTGTTATTGGTAAGTCAAAAAAACAGAGAACATTTAAAAATATTTCTAATTTTCCTATTTTGTAAAAAAAATCATAAAAATGCCTGGATGGATGTTTCTGTTTTCCGAGATTAGTTATAATTTTTTTTTATTTCATTAATCTTATTTATTTAATCATAAGGTAAGATTAAATTTATTTACTCTTACCTTATGATTAAATTTATTTAATCTTACCAGAAAATTTGGCTATCTGGAAGAGGTTTTACATCAATTATTCCGGATAACTGATGCTCTACTGTAAATGGAAAGGAATGAAGCAAGTTGCTTCATTCCTTTCCATGTGCTATAAAAGTGAACAAGGTGCTGCCAGAATCTATTCACTTTTATTCAAGGAAACAGCAAAAGAGGTTAGCTATTATAATGAGAGCATCCTTGAATTCAGGTAAAATCCTCAGAGACTAAAGCACAAACAATTGGTAGAAATAAACAGTTATCACTGCGGTGATAACATACCATTACCAAAAGTAGCAGCAATGGTATGTGCTCATTTGCTAAATATAATTAGCACATTTTATACAAATCGTTTACTATGCAATTATTGTAAAGATATATAAACAAAGCAGAAAACAGAGGTGCGATGTGTCATCAATATACTGCAAGTTCAGTGAATTTGAATGTGGATAACCACAGAACAGGACTTAGCATAGAATGGATTTTGGAGCTTCTTTACTTTCTGAAACTTCCATCTCAAACATCATACAGTGGATAGTAATTTCAGCTTGTCAATACATGTACAGAGCACTGCACTGCACTGATTGGGGTTCTGCACAGAAGTTGTAACTCACAAACCTTTTGAGTTAATACACAGTAATGGATGCAATGGCATCATGCCCAGGGAACCATTCTTTGGAGGAATGGAAAAGGATTATTAAATAAATCTTCATTGCCAAAGATGTATATATTAACAGAGAAGTACATATATGAAGGCAGAGTTTCTTCTGCAGTTGGAAAAATGGCCAGGGGATTGACATAATAGATAAATTGACTGGCAAGGAGGATTTAAGTGGCTGACACTGAAATATTCAGTATCTTCCATGTCAGGAGTTAATAGGATTAGTATAGAGTTAGTTATGAAAATAGAAACAATATATACCCTTCAATGTAGACAATGTTGTTGTTGTTATTTGGTTTTTAGGAGTATTAGCAACTAAGGCCATATTGCTCCGGGGATATGCAGTGGTCATTCCCTGACCTTTCTGCATCCTCTGTATTTGGTGGTCACAGGCTCGAACCCTGATCCAATCAGGAAGCATGTGCTATGCACTGCTGCTCCTGCCCACCTGGCTACGGAGGCACCCCCTTTAGACAATATGTGCAATTAAACAATATATACCCTTCAATGTACCCTTTAGTTAAAATATTTAGAATTTGACTGAATTTGTAGTATAGTGCTACCTCTATTAAAGCATAAGAATAGCTTTGTGTTCTTTGATTTTCTGGCAATACTTCTTATTGGTAGCAAATTTATAAAGTTTAGCTAACCAAACCACACCAAGTGAGTGTGCAACCTAGAGTATTTGCCCAGGGAGAAATCTTATCAGCCATGTGCAGCCTGGTGGCTAGGGAAGGAGTCACCCAAAAGTTACGGAGTGGGATCCAAGTGAACACTATCCCACATATCAGGAGCTGAAATACATCTTATGAGCATATTTAGTGGCAGTGAGTCTTCTTTCAAAGGCTGAGCATACCATGTTTATGAGCTCTCCACCCGAGCAGCCAGTATTCTGAAGCATTCAAGGGTTTGAGTGTTGTGGGGGCCTTGATCTTTCTGCTGCATGCGGACAACTGTTGTGATGTACCTCCTTGTAGTGCTAATATTCCTGACATAGAGGAGGTGCTGTTTAGTTTTTCCATCACATTTTCAGGCAAAGAGCATCTAGATGATTATGAAAGGTCAACTTGGGGTCAAAAACAACTCCAAGATCAGTGCAAGTGAACACATTAGGGATCCAAGTGGCACCTTACAGTAACAGAATCACAGATGATGCTGGTTTGAGGGAGGTCATTTGGGCTGATGTGGTAGGGCTGAGTCATAGCCCAAATTGGCATAAATATGCTGAAAAGTCATTTAGTTTGTCAGACAAACTAGCTGTGATAAAATTTATGTCATCAGTAGAGCTAATGTGTAATTAGCTTGATACCATCCGAATAACAAATTATATCTTCTCTCCCATGAACCACAGGGTCTTGTGAAACACCCGTGCTAACATGGCAGAGAGTTCAAAAATGTCTTTCCTTGGGACAGGAGGCTGTTTTGACTAGCAAAATAGGCCTATGATCAGAATTGAAGCATGTTTCTGGTTTCATAATCCAGTAGTGTGGGCTGCAAAGAAAGAATGAGGTCAAGGCAGTAAGGTCAACCTTTAATGGATGAAGTGCCTAGAGAAGCATTTTCTATAGGTTCAAGAGATAGGGTGATAGACTGAAGTCTCCAACAATAATTGCTCAGCAAAGGTGTGCATATTATTAATTATCCAAAGTGCAATTTCCTGGATAATGGCCTAATCTAGGACTGGCAGAATGTACAGAGTAGTTATTTCAAGTAAACTATGGTTATTTTGTACCAAGGTATTTATAGAGCCTCAAAATGCTGAGACTGGCTTGATGAATGTTTTAGGGAAAGAACATTGTCCTTGAAGAATGTGGTCCCACCACCTCCCATCCTAGATTCATATGAGGTGAAGAGGGTGTTGAACCCAGCAGCAGCATGAGCAGCCACAATAGATTCTTCAGCAGGATTAAGTTGCTTCTGTCTCTCAACCCCCCCCCCCCCACAAGGCAGCAAGAGTAAATCTGGTCTAAGGTTTACTCTTGCTGTTTCCAATTTGTTTCATATGCTACTTGCATTTTGATAGAGAATCCTCAGTGTGTCGGTGAACCGAAGGTTCATTAATGTTCAGAATCGGAATGAACAATGGTCTTGGTTTTTTAGGGTGGGCAGAGGTCTGACACAAGATGAGCACAGGGACAGTTAAGACTTCTTCATTAAGCTGTGCTTACATGTATAGATGATGTTTCCCCCACTAACTGAAGTTGCAATAGAAAATCAAGAGCTGAGAGCAAAATCCAAGCATATTAATTAGTCATCTGGCTGAGCTGGTTTGGTTTGGGATACCTGGAGGAGTAAGGGATTACTGTAAGGGAATGTTATGATCAAAGTAACAAGGTCATAAGGAAGGCTGTTGGAGTAGACAGAACTGGTCACGAGTACAGTCCAGTTTAAATGATGAGTAATTTGGCATCTTGGTTCTAAGTTGCAGCACTGACAGAGAAATTCAGTTCCTTTTTGACTACCTTACTAATACCAGAAAAAAAGCCTTGAGCGCAGGATATATTCATAATGAAATAATATTATTATACTAACCAGCAAACTGTTTAAAAATAAATAACTGCAATCTGAGAATTGCATAAGTTCTAAAAACTGTATACAAGAACTAAAATAAAATATGCAAAACCAATAAAACTTTGAGAAGCTTTCAAGGCTTGTGTCAACTCAAAACAAGAAACATGACAATAGATAAGTAAAAAAAAAAAAGAACACTGGGAAATGGGAGGGAGTGGTGGGATGTGAAAGGCAAGGAGGACATTACTCACTAGACCCTGTAAATCCATTGTGTGAAACAGTGGGAATTAGCGATTTGATTAGGCTGCCATCTCTCATCACACTGTAAAATCCATAATGGGATACATGGAAATAGGAAACATACCCACCATATAACATAGTCTTTTTTATTTTGAGTTGATAAAGAGGCACAATACCTAGAAAGCTTCTCATAAGGTTATATATTAGTTTTTTGTATTTTATTTCCATTCAGTGTATACAGTTTTTATCGCTTTTATTTATACAACCACTATGATTAATGATGGAACCTGCTGCAGCTACACGGAAGGCTTCCATCCACGAGATGGTGGGAGTCGTGAACACAGTTGAACACCTCAACATTGGAATGTGGATTATAATTAAGATGTCATTCCAAAAGTGCTTTGCAATGCCTGAGCTACTAATATTGTCCCCCCCTCATAGCTCCTCATACTCTGAGATAAAATCACAAAGGCTATGTTTAGTTTTCCCAATGTAACACATTCTACACTCTGAGCACATAATACAATAAACCACGTTGCCATAATGCAATATAGGAATCGTTTGCTTAACTTTTTAAAGCATCAAATGCAATTTTCTGCCAGGGAGTTGCACATAACCATTACAGTACTGGTGCGATATCCTGGCAAGCCATTCTGACATGCCTAGATAGTGGGAGGTTACAGGCTGTAGCAAATGTGTCCATCATCCTGACATGCCTAGATAGTGGGAGGGTACAGGCTGTAGCAAATGTGTCCATCATCCCGACCAGAATAGGAAACAGACCCACCATATAACATAGTGTTTCTTATTTTCAGTTGGCAAAGAGGCACAATACCTTGAAAGCTTCTCATAAGGTTATATATTAGTTTTTTGTATTTTATTTTCATTCAGTGTATACAGTTTTTATCACTTTTATTTATACAACTCTCAGTTATTTATTTTTAAAAAATTTGCTGGTTGGTACAATATTATTTCATTACTGTGTTAATTTTTAATAAAATAAAAATTAAGTTGTGTGTGTGTGTGTGAGATAGACTAGGGCTGCTGTAGTACAATCACTTATGTCTTTTAATGGGACAGTAGCATTTTCAGTAGATGATCACACATTGGTAGGCTCACCATAAAATATCTGAAATAGAGTTACTGCAACAATTCAATACTAATTCGCTGATAGCATTATGTGCCACGACTGCCAAAGGAAAGTGATTTTGCAAAAACAAGGATAGTGGATTATCTACCATATTGATTTCAGAAGTAGCAACTGTTGAAGTTCAAAATGTGAGTGCATTTATTTTTAATTTTTGTCATCAGTTTTTAGTGAAGGCTGGCTGTCTGTCACCCTGCAACAGATTACATGTGGTCTAACCTACTTGCTAGGTGCTGAACCACTGATTGGGGATATTGGTATTAACCACATAGTGCAAGGCAGCCACAGGCTTTTGCTGGACAGACAAAAAAAAAAAAAAAAAAGATAAGAAAATACAAATTATGTGCTTCCCACCTCTATTCAGTTATTCACCCTTGAATATCTTCAAACTGTCAAGCCTCAACTACCTGTGTAGGCAACTTGTCCCATTAATCAATAACTTGCTGGCTAAAAAAGAAAATTTCCTACAACCTAGTCTTAATCTCTTCTCTTGTCATTTAAACTTAATGACCCCTAGTTCTGGAATTCTTTATAACAGTAAAAATTTCACTTAGTGCTTTGGTTGCTAAGCTTTGTAGCCCACATAGTTTTTCCTTGTACAGTTGCCCTTTTACTGATCTTACCATGCAAGTTGCCCATCTTTGGACCCTTTCAAGAAGCTCAATGTCCATTTTCAGATCAGGTCTCCATACTTGAACATAGTATTCCAAATGTAGTCTTATAATTTCCTTATACAGTGGGATTATGACCACCTTACCTCTACAGCAGCCATTCTCAGCCTTTTTTTTGGCCATAGCCCCCTCAGGGGTCTTCTCAAATTCTGTGGCCTCCCTGTGAAGCAAGCAAGTTTGGTTGGCAAGTTTCTTCCGTACTTCTTTCCTATTGACTACAATACGTTCCAGTTGTTCAAAAAAAGTATATTGATGTAATTACTTTGTGAAAGTATTAAGGTTTTTGTTGAAACAAGTTTTGCATAAAAATCAAGGAAGTTCTGTTCAAGACTATTGAAACGTTTAGCTGATTTATAGCACTTCTTAATGTACCATTATGTAATCAACTTAATAATAATAATAATAATAATAGCAATAAGAGCTTAATTGATGGTACTCACCTCAATTGATCTGCTTAGTTACATGGTAGTGAAGTGGAAATGAATTAAATGAAGTTTAAAATAAGTTAAAATAAATAAAGACTGAACTGTTAAAAACCTGTAATTAATATTTGCTCAAGGAAGAAGAAGTGCACTAACTCATCCCCGGTTGTCATTCATATAATATTAATATGAGAACTAGATGAAGCCAATAGTCACAACAAGCGACTTTCGTGAAAACAGTCTTTGGTTGGCAATGATAGAAGGAAAGGAATTGTGTATTTGAAGAATTCCATAATGCATTTTGAGACACGTGGGAACGTTACGTGTGTAAGGTTCCAGACCCGTGAAAGGTAGGTTGGAAGTTTCATGCTTAGAACGTTAAATTTAGTGTTATGGCGACACCATTCTATGACAAGCGCCTCGTGCTGGAAGATTTTGTAACTAGATCCTAATTTAATAATTGCAATGGCTGAATCGATTAGTGGATTGTGGTCGTGAGGGTGTACGTGTTGTGTAAGTTCGGTGCCGGCTTGATTAGTTATTCTGAAGCTATTACTACCATAATAGCTTCAGAACTAATCAAGCCGGCACCATAGGAATTCTTTAAATACATAGTTCCTTTTCTCCTGTCATTGCCAACAGAAGACGTTTTTCACAAAAGTAGCTCATTGTGACTATATTGGCTTCATCTAGTTCTCATATTAATATTTTATAAATGACAACCAGGGACAAGGTAGGGACACTTCTTCCTTGAGAAAATTTTAATTACAGGTTTTTAACAATTCTGTCTTAATTTATTTTAACTTATTTTAAATTTCATTTAATTCATTTCCACTTCACTACCATGTAAAGCGGATCAATTGAGGTGAGTACCCTCAATTAAGCTCATATTGCTATTATTATTATTAAGACTATTTGAAAGTTAACTGATAAGAAGCAAGAAGTCATTAATATTACCCATGAATATTGGATTTTTACGGAAAATTTAATGGATATGTGCACTGTGACTTGTGATTCCAGAACAGACAGACAAATAGGAAATCATTTTTATTGAACATGTAGAAAAGAAGAAAACATGAACATACATATTACAAAAAATTAAAAAAGATTTTTATTAAACAAAAATTTCAACGATATCCTTGAGCTTGATGTTCTTATGCAAGTTTTTTGCTGTCCAGCTTCAAATTGGATAGTGACAGTCAAAGGTCACTTCTTGTTGTGATATCAAGCCTGTTCCTGGATTTTGTCAAACTACTTTGCTGAATCCGCATTCAACCAAATGTATTGAGGGAAAGGCAAAGAAAAATATTTGGGCCTTTTCCCATAGTTTTTGGAATCTATTCAGCAGATCACCCTTGACCCAAAAATCGATTTTAAATTGATTGAACTTACAGCATGCAATTATATCACTCTGAAGATCAATTAAACTCTCCTGAATTTCTGCCTCAACATTGGTGGGTTGTTTCCTCAAATGGATCTAAAATCCAATATGGGATACTGAGGTTTAACAGGTCATTAAATCTTTCCTGCAGATCTGTGTGTATTTGTTTTAGATGTTTCACATAAACAGTAATGTCATCGTCCTTCAGTGCCTCTGCGATTGTGTTCAGGTTTGGAAATTGTAAAAATTCTCAACGTCTGATATTGTTCCAATAGACTTCAAGCTTTTTAAGGAAAGAAACAATGCCTTCCTTACTATCTATGAGGTTACTGTGCTTACCCTGTTTGTCAAACATATTTGCCAGATAAAATGTCCATCTTAGCACCAATAAGTTTTTTTCCATGCTTGTTATGAGAAAGAAAGGAAGCGATGGTGTCCCAGAGTGCAACAAAATGACAAAGACAATTTCCTTGGGCAGCTAACTCACTTTGGTATGCAGCAGCAGCATCTGGAAATCCTCATTTTCTTCATACAGATGCCAGAAAAGACCATCTTGAAGGACATGCGATTTGATAAATTTTAGTCTTTATGATAATACTAAAACCTAAGGTTTTAGCTACTAGGTACTAATGATGAATGACGCAATGAATAGTAAAGGCTGAAGGTATAACATTTTTGGGAGAAGGAAAAAATTATCCTAAAAGAAAAGACCTTTCCCTTCCTCTAAAAATGTTTAATCTATTCAGTTTCCATGGCTATCAGCATACTTTGCCTATAAACCTTGTCCTCCCTTAATTATGGTTTTCAGTCTGTGGCCCTAAATGGGGCCATATGGATTCAATTGAAAATGGCTGCTCTACAGGATAATGTTCAATAAATCATCAAAAGAACACAGGCTTTTGTGGCTACCTGCTTACATGCTCAGAAAACATCATATCTACACATATTGTAACTCCCAGATCCCTTTCTTCCTCTACCTCCTCCTATTCTATGTTAACTTTCCAGACACCACACCACAGATGATTGCTAGTATTACATTGAGAAGACATTACTAATAAAATAGTTAGTATGAATCAGAGCTGTAATACTCAATACGTTCTACGTTGATATTAATATTTGTAAAATAATAAGAGGAGTTTACCTCAATATAAAAATATAAAATGATAAAATAGTGTACTTAGTGAGATCTGGCTAAATCTAAATAATATATCTATTAGTATGAGAGACTGCTAGAAATAATACACAAGAGAATTAAAAAATTATATGAAGAAGATAAAAGAAATAAAATGCATATACAGTATGTATAAGCTAACAATAAACAGAGTGAATTATAAGCACAGCAGTACAGGTACGCAGAAATACAACTGAGTATTTAAACTGATTTAATGTGGAAATAAATAGGTTTTCTATCCCGAAAACAGTTTGCAGTTTCCACCAGTTCTTTCAACCTTCTATATTGTATTTATCTTTACCATGCAGTACATAGAGTCACAAACAATAGCACTGGGAATATCACATCAAATTAGGCACAGTAAGAACATAGCCTTCATGAACCAGTATAGTGGGAACTCCAGGAAGCCTGGAGTTCCCACTATACTGGTTCATGAAGACCTTGATCTTTCTACGGCAGTCCACCAAGACTAGCATAGGTCGGATGGCAAACAGCTATAACTGAACACTATTAATGCACTAGTAAAGTAATGTGTCAATTCACAAGAAACTCAACACAGCATATAAAACGTCATCTGTATCAGTTATGTGAACAAAACCAAAATGGCTTCTCACTTACCAAACATGACACACAATATGATCAATACATAATTTATGATTAAAACAGCATTGTAACTTAATGAATTCTTACAGGAATTGGAAGTACAATTTTAGCACATTGTGTGATGAATATTTATAGATGCTGTTTTCATCAAGTAGAAGAGCTTGACTGTATTGCCAACTAGGAGAATATTTTTAAAAAGGACTGTACGGTCACAATTGAGAAACACTGTGGTGGTAATCTTTTTTCACAACTAAGGTTGAGAGCTATCAGCATACTTTGCTTAAACTTAATCATAGTCTAGGCTCACCTTGCCCCTACGGCAACCCCCCCCCCCAAAAAAAACCCTAGTTTCCATGGAAAATATCACACAATGCTCACCAGAGACAGACAGACTAACTTTTCCAGTCTGTGAAAAAGCACATAATTCTTCCTATCTTAGTAATCTGATGATTTGGTTCTGCTTTTCACAGTATGGTATTGGATTAACAGCTTTTGTGAACACATGTTAAAGTAGCAATATGGTGATATATCTTTGACAACATCATTCCTCTACTGATGAAATTTCATGGTGCAGGAGCTCTAGTTTAACAAGAAACTAATGTCCTTTGCCACAAAGCTTAGTAAGTGACATCAACAGACTGGCCCACTCAGAGTTCCAAGCTAGAATTATGGGACAGAGGAAAGATCTTGGCTGGTTGGTTGATTTGGAGTTTTATGTTGCATGGGCAGTTGGGGCCACAGTGTGCCAGGAAAGACAATGCAAGGACTTGTCAGTGAAGGCCAACATCACTTGTTCAATTAACTGTTCTGCTGAAAGAATGAAGAAATACAGCAGATAGTGGAAAGGGGTGAATAATTAATTTTGGCATATAGCATTTCCCAATCATTAAGTTATATATAATGATGATTGTTAAGCTAACAACCAAAAATAAAAATACAGTTGCAGGTAACTGTATTTTTATACAGTTACCTGCAATGCAGCATTCTCTGCATTTACACAGACCAATAATAAACCAAATGAACAGTTGCACCATGATCCAATAGCTAGTGTGCAGATAGGGAACGAGCAACAATGTCCTCCTTACTATGATTGCACAGCACGTTTCGAATAGGAAATCCCATGTTCAAGGCCAGAGTTGCATCACCCTATATTTGCTTTCAGTTTGGTGTTTTAGTTGCATTACCTAAAAGATATTTTGTTTTTATATTTTTACATTAAAATACAGTGGAACTTGTTTAAGAGGACCAAGTTTAAAATGTTTTCCCACCTAATAAGACCAAAGTTTCTGGTCATGAAAAATATCCTACAAATTTCCTGCCTGAGAAGTACATTTTGGCCATTACAAACTGACATTTTATCCACGTAACATGTCATTATCAGAGGGAAGTATGGTAGCACAGAAATATCATATATAGATAAAGATGTATGGCCAATATAACCATTATCTTATCTACACTTGAACTACATAAGTGAAGAGAGGATGCAGGGAAGAATTCTCTGCAATAGCACAAATAGTTGCCTTGGTACTGCACTACTTTAAATCAACAGCATTTTCCTTCTATACGGAGAGGTACTGTTTACCTGTGTACTGAGTATTTCTACTTGCATGGTAAGTTGTCTCAATATCGAACTACAGACAGCTGTTGAAGTACTGAAATACCAAGGGCAACTTGTTGTTAAGGTAATAGTGTTTTGAAAGATACCTTCTTAGATAGTACAGTGGTTTTGCCAATCACTTGTCATTTATTTGGAGAATATATTAGACCTACAGAAACAGTAACTTCTGTTGTCTCGTAAACTTACAAAACCTGGTAGGATATTGAGTGAAAAAGCTTCTATTTCTTCTTAAAACAGTTTGTTCTTGAAATGGAAGCTTTTTTGCTCAAGGTAATACCAGCCATTGTTTGGAGAATGTGTGGGTTGGAGACAAGTTACGGACTGGGGAATTTCTAAAGGGCTCTGCAATTAGGTCTGTAGTTAGCAATCTCAGGAGAAAGGGGAAGCCCACCCGTAAATTATTTCTGAACTTTTCAAACAACATGCAAATGAACCCATGAACATGCA
This sequence comes from Mastigoproctus giganteus, assembly GCF_048544385.1. Taxonomy (NCBI): domain Eukaryota; kingdom Metazoa; phylum Arthropoda; class Arachnida; order Uropygi; family Thelyphonidae; genus Mastigoproctus; species Mastigoproctus giganteus. The sequence continues at coordinate 213,991,083 of NC_143580.1, read as the reverse complement.
ATTTACACATATTACACAACACATGCATTTTGTCAGATTAGGGCACAGAATATTAGTGGCAGTATCCAGGTCAATAATTCCATTCACAATAAAATAAAAATGAGTACAACTATTTACAGAAAGAAAGATTTTTTTTGTTTGTTTTATAACTGAAGCTTTGTTAGAAAATGTTATAAATCTTTGTCATTTGCGCATAACAGCCTCTTTCTTCCTAATAAAAATGATGAAGGATGAAGTACAAACTCTTAAGCTCTTTCATTTTTAAATTTATTTCATTTGTCTATCTTGTTTGTGGTTTGGGAAGCTCACTTAAATTTTTAAAACATTTTTTGTACAAGCATTTCTTTTCAGTTCTGGATACTTCTGATTGTCTTAACTGTCCAGCTAACTCACTGTGTTAACTAGTTGGCTATATCCTAACTTTTAAAAAAGTACCAATGTAGACAAAGGAGGTGACTGTCCCTCTGTATAAGGCAATGGTCAGGTCATGCCTTGAGTACTGCGTAGTTTTAGGAAGGATATAGATTTGCTTGAACGTGTACAGAGAAGGGCAACAAGATTGGTAAGCGAATGAAGGGATCCTCTTACCAAGAGAGGCTTAAGTTCTGCAAATTGCAGTGGCTGGAGACTAGGCACCTGCGCGGTGATCTGATTGAGGTGTATAAGGCCTTGAATGGGTTGAGCATGCTGAATTCTGATGGTATCCTTCCACTTGTTCAGATTACGAACCTAAGGGGGCATAAATTCAAATTAAGAAAAGATAGATGTAGAATCGATGTGCAGAAATTTGCCTTTAGCCAGCAGGTGGTTAATTGCTGGAACAAACTTCCATCTGTCGTTGTGAAGTTGATAGGTTAAATAAATTTAAGGAGGAACTGGACAGGCATTTGGAGGGAATGGTGTGATTTTTTTTTTTTTTTTTTTGGCTGATGCTGCATAAGCTCATACACTTGCTTTCTTGCATCACATGCCACTGCTACTACTACAAGAAATTTCCCCCCCACCACTACATGAAAAGTATCTTAACACATAAAATAAATGTTCTGTTTATACTCTAGCCATATTATAGAGTCAGAGGAGTGCACAAGAACACTGCCATATTTTGCAGTATCGCGTGTATCTTAAAGTGGCCCTGGTGTCAAATCTGTTAACTGTACTTGCTCAGCTTGACTAATATCAAAGCATATAAAATGATTTATATGCTTAAAAAAAAAAAAAAAAACAGCCACTCTCTAGGATGTCTGTAATTGTCAAAAATATCTTAAGCCGGTTTCATTTTGTGTGTGTGTGCGTGCACACACATTATATTATATTATTTGTAAATTGAAATAAAATTCCAAAAGCCAGGTGTATCACACATGCTTTAAGGAATACAGGATACAGCCAGGTTTCTTCTCACAACTGATTGGCAGAAAATCGAGAGAGAGAGAGAGAGAGAGAGAGAGAGAGAGAGAAAAACGCTTGATCACAGGACAATTAATGCTCCCATTGTATTTCCTTTCACATAAAACAAATTGGTAAAAAGTGTTCCATGAAGACTATATGCATGAAGACTACATATGGGAAACAGTAACCCCAGATCAACGTATCAACTCTGTGGTACTACGCTGACAGTGGTAGAGAATGAAAAGGACCTGGGGGTAATTGTGCAGGCAGATATGAAGTTCTCTGAGCAGTGCAGACGAGCTGCAAGAGTGGCTCATGGTGTCTTGTCAATGATATACAGGAATTTTTCTAGCAGGGACAGGGATGTGATTATTCCCTTGTATAAGGCATTGGTCAGGCCACACCTTGAGTACTGTATACAGGTCTGGAGGCCTCAGTTCAAGAAGGATGTAGAGCTGCTGGAACGAGTACAGAGAAGGGCAACAAGATTAGTGAATGGAACAAAGGGTTGCTCTTACGAAGAAAGGCTTAAGTTTTGCAAATTACAGAGCCTGGAGACTAGGCATCGCCGAGGTGATCTGATAGAGGTGTACAAGGCTTTGAATGGCTTTAGCATGCTCAATGCCGATGGAATTCTTCCTCTTGCTCAGAATAATCACCTGAGAGGGCATAAATTCAAATTGAGGAAGGACGGATGTCGGATAGATGTGCGGAAATTCGCCTTTAGCCAGCGGGCAGTTGGTTTGTGGAATAGACTTCCATCGCTTGTTGTTGAAGTTGATAGCCTAAACAAATTTAAGGCTCAGCTGGACAGGTATTTCGAACGAATTGAGGGGTGAAATGGGAGTAGTGGTTGTTTTTTTTTTTTTTTTTTTCTTTTTTTTTGGCTGATGCTGAATAAGCTTGCTTTCTTGCATCATATGCCTCTACTAATGCTAATGCTAATGCTAATGCATTATTATGGACCAAAGGAGAATCTAAAATCTGATCCGTAACCTGTTGTTTTTTCTCCCCGTGTACCTACATTATTGGTAACACAACCCATATTTAATGTTATCTACCGTTAGTGGTTTCTTTACTTGTACAGAGCTGGTTGAAGTGAATTTTACACTATGTTAAAAATTAAACACAGTTTATCATGGGAAATGAAAATATGGTTATTTTATTATCAACTTAATAATATTAATTTGATATTAATATGATATGAATTAATGCTATTAATATTAATAATATTAATAGAATTAATTCATAGTTCAAATGTTTCCTAAGTTTAATTTAAACACAGTTATCTATTACATAAATTCGATGAATGAGACTTATATGACTTTCATGTATCTTAATACATGGCAACTGATTCATCTCTTCTTATTGTTCTAAGATTACACTAAATGAATTAGATAATTGGTATTGGCATTAATTTTTTTTCTTAATACAAGCTTGTCAGTCATTTATGGAATGCAATATAACACCAATGAGCCAAAAAATTATGACCACCTACCTAATATGATGTTGGTCCTCCACATGCAGCCAAAACAGCTCGTACCCGACAAGGCATGGACGCGACAAGATTTCTAAATGTGCCTTGTGGTATCTGGTACCAACACGTAACAAGCAGATCCTTTAACTCCTGTAAGGTCTGTGGTCGAGACGCCGCAGATTGGAGTTGCTGTTCCAACACAAACCACAGATGCTCGATGGAATTGATGTCTGGGGAATTTGGAGGCCAGGGCAATACCTGGAAGTCTTCCTCACGTTCTGCGAACCAGTCTCGAACAATCCGGGAGGTGTGGCATTGCGCATTATCCTGCTGAAAGACAGTACCGCCAGAGGGGAAGACTGTTGCCATGAAAGGGTGTACCTGGTCAGCAATGATGTTTAGGTGGGTGATAGATGTCAGAGTGCCCGGCATATGGATGACGGGACTCAAGGTATCCCAGCAGAACATTGCCCAAATCATGAAACCACCGCCACTGGCTTGGTTTCGTCCCACAGTGCATCCAGGTGTCATCACTTCCCCAGGTAACTGATGCACACGTACCTGGCCGTCCATACGGTGCAACAGAAAACGTTATTCATCAGACCAGACGACCTTCTTCCAATCAGTCAAGGCCCTGTTTCGATGCTCGCGTGCCCATTGTAGGCACTGTCGCTGGTGAACCATGGTTAACGTGGGCATTTGAGTGTCCTGCGGCTATGCAGCCCCATTTTCAGCAGGGTTTGATGTACCGTGTGTCGTGACACATTATTCCCGTCACCAGCATTCCAATTACCGGCGAGTTGTGCCAAAGTCATCCAACACTTCGCCGGTGCTTTGTGGGTTTCCCCTCCACAGACCATTTTTGGTAGGTACTAACCACTGTTGACTGTGAGCACCCCACTAGCCGTGCTGTTTCGGATATGCTCTGACCCAGTCGTTTGGTCATTACAATTTGGCCTTTGTGAAACTCGCTTAAGTCCGCTGCCTTTTCCATCTGAAGAACAAGAGTAACACTGATTAATGGAGCTCAGTATCAGGTGTTTTTTATACTGTGTCCTGACCCACGCATGTGCCACAGTTCACTTGCAGTTGCTTCAATTTGCATAATGACTCACTGGTCATAATGCCTTGGCTCATCGGTGTATACATATATATAAAAAACACATTTAGAGATGATTAAATTGTATTTCTTACTACCCTGTTTCTTAAGCCATTATGCACTTAATTGTGTAATATCTCACCTGGTGTTCTCCATTATACTTCAGATCAACAGCTGCAAATCCATAAACCTTGGAGGAAGGACAGAATTGAAATGTCAGCCTGAAATAAATATTGTTTTCACATTTAATGATAAAGGTCACATATAATCTTGTTCTGTTTTACTACTATAATTATATAACTTTATAAAAAGCAGCATGTTCAGAGGAATTCCATGCTACAATATTTACCAGTATAATAAACTTTGTAAACAAAAGCAAATTTTTAAAATTTATTTTCCACTATGAAGGACAAAACAGCAAAGGAAAAAACAAATGACTATTTTAAACAGTACAGGTAAAATACTATTCTCCTAATAAAAATGAAGTTGGATAAATGAATGGAAAGGACTCCCACCAATGGTACCCTGATTCATAGCAATCCCAGATCTCGTTACCACAACCAGAACCACAGACGTAGAACACAAATATGCCGATCCCTGTGCTCATCAGTCCTAGATACACCCCGCTGAATCGAGTAGTGCCTTGTCAGAGACCACACGTCCGTATCAAAGTACCTGCCTGCACCATCTTTTATCAGAATGTGCGTAGTCTTAGGAACAAGCTTGACACTATGGAGCAAATTCTGCTCCCCGGATATTTTGACCTGCTCACTATCACCAAAACCTGGCTCAATGATGATGAAGAATTCCTAGCGGTAGCTGCCCCAGCTGATTATGGGTCGTATTCACATCTCGGATTGCACGCAAGGGTGGAGGCGTCGCAAAATATTTTACAAGAAATCCACTTTCAAGCTATTGGATAATAAATCCAGTAACTCCCCTAACTCTGAAGCAATCCTCGTTACGTTAGGATACAACTTCGTGACGTTTGACATCTGTGTGGTGCACACACCTCCAACGCCTTCCCAGCAAATCATCCTTGAAGTTTCCAACTGGATAATCAATCAGCTGCATCCCACGGCTTCTCACACTTAGTTTGTGGTGATTTCAATTTACCTCCTCAGCTATCTAATCTGAAAAAGGATCTTCTGGCACACTTGAGATGTGCTGATCTACAGCTTATTAATGAAGCTCCAACCAGGGGGAATAACCTCTTAGATCTAGTTCTAGCCTCTATCCCTTGCACCCTTGAGTACATTGCAGAAATGTCATTTGACTCTGATCATGTCCCAATACATTAGCATTAGTAGAGGCATTTGATGCAAGTAATTACATACCAGTTAGTTTAACTTCTATTCCGGGTAAAATAATGGAGTCACTGGTTAAAGATGCATTGCAGGATCATCTAGACAAGACTGCAGCAATAATTCAGACACAGCATGGGTTTGTTAAAGGAAAGTCTTGTCTGACAAATTTGATAGGATATTATGATGTGGTTACAAAGGAACTGGATGCAAAAAATAATTTTGATATCATATATTTGGATTTCAGGAAAGCTTTTGACACTGTTGCACATGGAAGACTATTGTACAAATTGGAGCAGAATGGTATTAAGGGTAAGTTGCTACAATGGATAAAAGGATGGTTAAGTGGGAGAAGACAGAGGGTGGTAATCAATGGGTGCTGCTCTTCTTGGACTAATGTTATTAGTGGAGTCCCACAGGGTTCGGTGTGGTGTACACTGTTGTTTTGTATATTTAATTCATCAATGATATTGATGAAGGTATATCAGACTTAACGTCGAAGTTTACAGATGATACAAAGGTTGACAGGGTTGTTAATGACAGTTTGCTACTGCAACAGGATCTAGATAATTTGGGCAGATGGGCTAAGAAGTGGCAACTAAAGTTTAACCTTGACAAATGCAAAGTATTGCATATGGGTAGAAGTAACCCCCAGAGAAACGTAACAACTGTGTGGTACTACACTTAAGGTGGTAGAAAATGAAAAAGACCTGGGAGTAATTGTGCAGTCAGATATGAAGTTTTCTGAGCAATGCAGACAGGCTGCCAGGGCAGGTCATGAGGTTTTGTCAATGATATATAGGAATTTTGCTAGCAGGGAAAAGGAGGTGATTGTCCCTCTGTATAAGGCAATGGTCAGGCCACGCCTTGAGTACTGCGTACAGGTCTGGAGGCCTCATTTTAGGAAGGATGTAGATTTACTTGAGCGTGTACAGAGAAGGGCAACAAGATTGGTGAGAAGAATGAAGGGATCCTCTTACCAAGAGAGGCTTAAGTTCTGCAAATTGCAGTGGCTGGAGACTAGGCACCTGCGGCGATCTGATTGAGGTATATAAGGCCTTGAATGGGTTGAGCACGCTGAATTCTGATGGGATTGTTCCACTTGTTCAGATTACGAACCTAAGGGGGCATAAACTCAAATTAAGAAAAGACAGATGTAGAAAAATGTGCGGAAATCTGCCTTTTGCCAGCGGGTGGTTAATTGCTTCAACAAACTTCCATCTGTCATTGTGGAAGTTGATAGGTTGAATAAATTTAAGGAGGAACTGGACAGGCATTTGGAGGGAATGGTGTGATTTTTTTTTTTTGGCTGATGGTGCATAAGCTCATACACTTGCTTTCTTGCATCACATGCCACTGCTACTACTATCTCTGAAGTTTACTGCTGCCCTTGAAGAAGCTTCCAGAAAATTGGAGACTAGTCACAGAAAGGAGTAAATGTAAATGGAGAGTACCTAAACCATTTACGATTTTCAGATGATATTGTCCATACAGCATAAGGCATTATGATTATAAGCCATGATCCCAAAGAATTAAGAGAAAAACCTTAATTAGTTATGCAGCATTAATAAGGATTTTGGACTAAAGATGTATATGGCTAAAACAAAAGAAATGATGAACAAGTAGTAGTAGTAGTGGCATGTGATGCAAGAAAGCAAATGTATGAGTTTATGCAGCATCAGCCAAAAAGAAAAAAAGAAAAAAAAAAAAAAATCACACCATTCCCTCCAAATGCCTGTCCAGTTCCTCCTTAAATTTATTCAACCTATCAACTTGCACGACAGATGGAAGTTTGTTCCAGCAATTAACCACCCACTGGCTAAAGGCAAATTTCCGCACATCTATTCTACATCTGTCCTTTCTTAATTTGAATTTATGCCCAATTAGGTACGTAATCTGAACAAGTGGAAGGATCCCATCAGAATTCAGCGTGCTGAACCCATTCAAGGCCTTATACACCTCAATCAGATCACCGCGCAGGTGCCTAGTCTCCAGCCACTGCAATTTGCAGAACTTAAGCCTCTCTTGATAAGAGGATCCCTTCATTCCCCTCACCAATCGTGTTGCCCTTCTCTGTACACGCTCAAGTAAATCTACATCCTTCTTAAATGAGGCCTCCAGACCTGTAACGCAGTACTCAAGGCATGGCCTGACCACTGCCTCATACAGAGGGATAATCACCTCCTTTTCCCTGCTAGCAAAATTCCTATATATCATTGACAAAACCCCATGATCTGCCCTGGCAGCCTGTCTGCATTGCTCAGAAAACTTCATATCTACCTGCACAATTACTCCCAGATCTTTTTCATTTTCTACCACCTTAAGTGTAGTACCACACAGTTGGTACGTTTCTCTGGGGTTACTTCTACCTATATGCAGTACTTTGCATTTGTCAAGGTTAAACTTCAGTTGCCACTTCTTAGCCCATCTGCCCAAATTATCTAGATCCTGTTGCAGTAGCACACTGTCATTAACAACCCTGCCAACCTTTGTGTCATCTGCAAACTTTGACATTAAGCCTGATATACCTTCATCAATATCATTGATAAACATACAAAACAACAGTGGACCCAACACCGAACCCTGTGGGTCTCCACTAATAATATTAGTCCACGAAAAGCAGCACCCATCGATTACCACCCTCTGTCTTCTCCCACTTAACCATCCTTTTATCCATTGTAGCAACTTACCCTTAATACCATTCTGCTCCAATTTGTATAATAGTCTTCCATGCGCAACAGTGTCAAAAGCTTTCCTGAAATCCAAATATATGATATCAATATTATTTTTTGCGTCCAGTTCCTTTGTAACCACATCATAATATCCTATCAAATTTGTCAGACAAGACTTTCCCTTAACAAACCCATGCTGTGTCTGAATTATTGCTGCAGTCTTGTCTAGATGATCCTGCAATGCATCTTTAACCAGCGACTCCATTATTTACCCGGAACAGAAGTTAAACTAACTGGTCTGTAATTACTCGTATCACCCTTTGATCCTCCTTTGTGAATTGGGGATACATTTGCACATCTCCAGTCCGTGGGAACCTCCCCTGAGTCCAAGGATGCTCTCATAATTATGGATAAGGGTTTGCTTAGTTGCTTTGCCGCCTCCTTTAATATAACTGGATAGATCCCATCCACCCCAGGTGCTTTTCTTACGTTTAACTTCAACAGTTTCTCTTCCACTTTGCTCTCAGTTATTACAAAATCATTAAGTATCCTGCTACAATTTGATAACCTTCTGCCATTTTCAAACCTTAATAATTCCTCACGTGTGAATGTTGATGCAAAATATTCATTCAGTTTGTTTGCTATCTGAGCAGGATCATCAACAGTCGAACCATCGATGTCAAGTGGTCCAATCATATTCATCCCCTTCCTTTTAGAGTTTATATAAGTAAAGAAATCCTTGCTGTTTTTCTTAGCATCTTTTGCCAAGGATTTCTCGTAATCTGCTTTCGCCTGCCGAACCTCCTTTATGATCTGATTACAGATTAACTTATATCTGCCATAGGCTTCTGAATCGTTTGATAATTTATATGCATCCCATGCATTTTTCTTCTCTGTTACGAGTCTCACTAGTTCATTAGATAACCATTTAGGCCTAAACCTTGAACAATATTTCTTAATAGGTATGAAACTTTTAGTAGCATCCACAATTAATTCCTTGAATGCTTCCCACTTAGAATTTACTGTTGGTAACATCGTCAGTTGATCCCACTGTACAGAATTTAAAAACTGTCGGAGACCACTGTACTCTCCTTTATGGAAGCAAAAACCCTTTCCTTTACCCCTGATGGTAATTAAATCTTTAAGTAAATCCCACGTCAGTACACTGTGATCACTGCCACCTAATGGTTCTTTTATCTGCAAATTCCTAATACACAAATGATCACTGCTGATAACCAGATCAAGAGTATTACTTTCTCTGGTTGCCTCTCGAACATGCTGCTGCAGAAAACAATCGTCCAATAAATCCACAAAAGTCTGACTAGTGTGTGAGTGCCCAACCCACAAGTTCTAGTCAATATCTGGGAAGTTAAAATCCCCCATTATAAGACATTCCGATTTACTAGCCCACTCTATTTCTCTGTACAATTGTTCATTGTACTCATTCGAGTCATTAGGCCTATAACACACTCCTACTCTTATTTTTGCTTTCACAGTGCTTATGTCACACCAAACTGACTTAACAGTGCACTGTTCATCTATATCAACTGGATGCACTTCTTTTGATTTTATGTTTTTCTTAATTAACAGCATAACACCTCCTCCCTTCCTATCCTGTCTATCCTTTCTGTACACGTTGTACTCCCCAAATTCCAGTTCGGCATTCCTTATATCTGTGTGACACCACGTCTCTGATATGCCACAGAAAGGGATATAATGATTGAAGGAGCAGTAATTGAAAAGGTGGATTCATATACTTATTTTGGACAACTCATTAGCTGCAATAATGATAAATGGCTGGAAGACAGGAGAAGAATAAATTTCGGATGGATAGCATTCAAGAAATATAGTCACATACTGAGGAGCAATATCTCAATTTGTCTGAAATATAAAATAATGAACCAATATATACTACCCACCATGGCTTATGGAAGTGAGACTTGGGCACTCACCAAAAGGATGGAAGAGAGGCTGAAAACTACACAGTGAAGAATGGAATGAATTATATTAAGAATCATAGTTGGATAAGAAGAGAAGAGCATGGATTAGGGAGTACATTCTTATCAAAACTAAAGAATTGAAATGGACTTGGGCAGGAAACACAGCTCGAGGACATAACAGATGGACTGAGGAAATAACAGAATGGTACCCAAGAAGAGCTAAAAGGAAACCTGGAAGACAACAATGGAAATGGACAGATGAAATTCAAGAGTTTGTGGGCAGTAAATGGATGGCCATTATACAAAACAGAAGGAACTCGAAAGTTGCTGGAAAGGCCTTCATCCTGCAGTGAATTGAAAATGGCTGCAGATGATGACTGTATTACTTTCTTTCATATCAGAAGAAAGGGCAAGCCAATAAAATAATCAGATGAATTCCTAATATAATATAAGTTTTTTTTTTCTCTTTCTGAAGCTGAAGAAAAATAATTATATTACACTGAAAGTATAATAGTAAAAATTCTGAGAATATCATATGGTACTAGTATTTTTTTGGTTTTTAAGTGTTAAGTACACCACAAAAGCATTTTCTGATATGCGGTCAAACACTGATACATGTTTGAGCAAAGATTTGAGAATCACTATTTCTGGAAAAAAATTTCAATTTCTCAGAACAAGTTAACTGATTTTCAAAAACCACAAATACAGAGCAGTAAATTTTTTGTAGTTAAAAAAGGTCATCAAAATTTCACCCATTAACTTTTAAACTTAAAAAAAAAAAAAAATTACGAGGGTGCTGGGTTTTAGGCACATCCGAAACTGGGACCATATTTAGCCATTGTGTATTGCCAGTACAAGTGTGTGTGTGTGTGTGTGTGTGTGTGTGTGTGCGTTCATTCAGAGATCAATTTGTATATTGTGTGGGCTGAAAAAAATCTGGAGTAACTTACAGGAAAAACCTTGCTCTACCTGCCTGAGATCAGCTAACTACAGCCTTAATTCAGAAGAACTTAAAAATACTTCCAGTATATGATGGAACCTAAACCCAGATCTCTCAAAACAAGTGGCAAATGATAAACCACTATACCGTCTGTTTTATCAGAGGACCATTTATTAGAATATAATTACAATATTCTGCATTTTCTGAAACTAAATATAAAAAATAGAATTAGTCATAATATGCTTCTCTCAAACTAGCAAAAGATACATATGGGTAGTTGGAAGCACTCCTCTGGTATGAAAATATTCTATGTGCAGAACTAAAGTTACTACCTTTGAGGACATTCTATGGAATTTCCTAGACAGTACATAAATTTACCTATTAGCAATGTCATCTGTTAATTCTTAGCAAGGATGAACACAATCCTGCTAAGAAGCAAAATCTCAGCTTCAAGGAATCTGATATTGGCAACGTTGTTGTCACACAAGGAGTCATTTTGGCATACCAGTCAATATGAAGCTTCCGTGCACAGTATCAGATAGCCAGACACAAAACAAGTTACTAATATTATGAAAAAAGGGCAGCAGAAAGATCATCCAAATTTTTAAACCAGTGGAGCAACAAAACCACTAATTGAACATAATTTTTCTTGTAATATTTAATAAGAAATGTATCCATAATTATAGCGAAAACTACATCTATGGGGATTCCCTTCCATTTGGATGCCAGATAGACTGTAGCATGTATTTTAAGCTATCTCCAAGCTATCACAGAGTGGCCCACATTATTCCTTTGTGTGCCCTAGGTGCAGGGAGAGTGAAGAATTATGTATGAACTCAGCATTAAAGTCTGGAAGAAATTAAATAAATTAAATCAGAGAACTCATAAGACATTTGGGCATTAAACTTAATGCTCGAGCCTTCTCTCAAGCATCATCATTACTACTTCTATGCTCAGAAGTAGTAATTCTGGGTGACTCTACCAGAGAAATAGGGGATATACCGTGTAATAAGGATAGGTGAAATAGAAGGGTATGTCTGATAGAGGCTAAAGTTAATGATTTCAGAGAACACATCATCTTTGAAGGCAAAAAAAGGCAATATTTTTATACACCCTTATGTAGTTAATAAAGATATTAAGTATAGTCAGTATAGAACGATAGTTGTGTTCCTAGAAACCCTCGTGCAATGCAAAATCGTGCAATATAAACAACAGGCCCTATGAGAAAAATAGGGTTAGGTGCCGACCACCCAAGATTGAACACACATTTGTAACCAAAACATTATAATCATAATAAAATACGTAAGTATTTTATTACAACTATTACGTAATAAAATATTGCTAATGCTTTTGCTTCTATCATAAGCAAACTTGTTTTTTGTTTGATTTTCTATCCAAACAGATGACAGCCGTTCCATTTCTTCCAATTCTTTGTGTCTTTCCAATGGATTTTAATTACACTTTGAGTTGTTCCTGCTATGAAAATTGTTATTTTCTCTGCATTCTTTGTAATTCTCGGCGTTGCCTCATTTAGGTCTGTAGCACGTGCAATATCACATGGTCTTTCATTTTGCTCAAAGCTTTCACAATTTCATATTTTTTCCTCTATCGACGGAGGCCGACTGCCATAAGCCTTACTGGGGAAACCCCGGTGGGCCGGAGACCAGTGTGATTTTGGCCATAAACACTAGTGCCACTACAAATTTTCCCAGGTAAGAATTTTTAACCCAGTCCACCCCTGTTTATCGATATTGCTTTTCTTTTTCTCTCTGAATCTGTAGTGTCTTCACCAGAACGATTCGTTTTCACACTTTTTAAGTATTTTACTCATTTTTAGGGAATAAAAGCAATTACAAAATGAGGAGGCATGCTTGATACACATAAACAAAACTACATGCATGTAGCAATTGAATAAACAACACTGTAAAGGCAGAGAGACACTATTAACACCTCACTAGCTCACATTTTACTAAAGCACATTTCTGGGGGTTACTACCATAAAACAATAAAAACAATTTCAGTTGCGTTTCTGCTAGTGGAATCTGTTATAAACTGGTAGTAAACTCGATCTAATTGCATTTGTGATAATACCGATAGCTGGAATTGTGTGGGTTTTTACGTTATTATGGTGAAATGTGCTTACCCTTCACTGATATAAAAAACAAATACATTTTCAGAATCTTCTCTTCATTCCTAGTGTGTTGCGTTCAGTTGGGGGCGATTCCGCATTCGATTGCCATTTCTTGTAAACACAAAGGCGAATTGTGCATAAGTGAATTTGGTTCATGTTATATACAATATCGTTCCCCTATTTATAAATCGTGTATGATTGAATTCGTGTAGTGTAAACACGTGTTATATGAGGACTGACTGTATAAGCAATCTTGGATTTTAGTTTTAACTTATGAAGCAATGCTGAGAAAAAGCCATGAGTCAGGACTTAATGTGAGCATATATAGAATTTCATTCAGGCATAACAGAAGGGACTTTATGGCTTGCACCTTGTCAATCAATTTTAGCATGTAGAAATCACAAAGGGCTAATAGAGAAAAATTTTTCTTAGCATGGTACCTGCAATTGTTAACAGAAGGGACTGCTTTCTTAAAGATGGGAAATTCAGCAGAGTAAGTTCAAGAATATTTGCTAATGCTACTGAAGAAAAGTTAGACATTTCAGAAAACTGTTAGAATGAATTACACATTAATGATCGTTAAGCATAGGTAATTTAGATTCTCACTGTTTCAAGCTGTCCTATTTGGACAGACAGTGAACTGAAAATCAGTACAGGGACTACTGGGGGGAAAGGGGTCTTATAATGCTAACATAATAAGACCTAAAGAAAAATCTTTGTAAAATTGTCTCCCTATCCATAATAAGTCATTCTGATTTGCCTGCCCACTCTGTTTATCTGTGTTCATTACACTAATCTTATTTTAGTGTTCCCAGTGTTCATGCAATAACAGAGGGTGTTGAGTGTCATTACAAGCGCAAGCAGTGAATTTCAAGCTCCAAGAAATTATGTTTTTTTGAAGATTTTTGCCATTTTATTTACTTAATTTTGATATTACATCATACTTCATAAACAGCTTTATAGTCCTAGTTACTCTTGCTATTTTTATTTTAGATAGAGATTTTTTAGGTTACTACTTAATATACATAAAACCATTGTTTTGTTCAAATCTTGCCACCATTGCTATAGTATAGAGTGAGTGAGTGGCAGAGAATTCAAATTTTTAATTCTGGCAAATAGGTAGCTCTAAAGTAAAACTAGATAGATTATATGTATCATTACATTTAGGAATCTATCAGATAGTGTAGTATTGATAATTAATTAATTAAATTTATTAATCTTATTAATTATTAAATATTAAATTTATTAATCATTGTTAATCAATAGTATTCACTCAGATATCATGCCCCAGACTAGAGCAGAAAAACAATGGGCACAAAGTAGCAGGAGTGCTGTGACTCAGGGGAGACCCGAGGGGGAGATTCTCCACTGCATCACAGCACTAAAAAAATTGTGCCACTTGTGAATTGTTTGCAGATTTCTGGAACAGAACATAATCTAGCCAAGGAGGATGTCTTTGTGTGTGCTAGGTGCAGAGTGTCAAGAAATTAGGTGCCAACTTAATGTTCTGATGGATGACTAGGAGAGTTTGAAGAGTCGAGTAGATGCCCTCGAAGGTGAAGTGGGGGGACCCATCAAGCTTTCAGCTGCCCAACTCAATGACAGAACTCACTCTGTGCATCAGGCAACACAGCAGCAACCTCCAAGGCAGAATGTGTTGATCCCACAGGAGTTAGTTATTGTCGGTGACTCCACTGTCAGGAAGACGGGTAATATTTTTTGTAAAAAGGATAGGTGGAATAGGACAGCGTGTGTTTGCCAGGAGCAAAAGTTATTGACGTTGTAGAGAAAATAACTTTTAAGGGCACAAAGGGTGATATTGTTGTACACATTGACATTAAGTAGGAGATCTGCATATTTACTTAACAAGTACAGGCCAATGTTGAAAAAAAAAGTAATGAGTTAGGTTTAAATTTGTGTCTGCAATTCTGCCCAGACACGATAGGAGGGAGTACATGATGAGAACCTTGTCAATCAATTTGGCCCCGGAGAGATTGTGCAAGGTTCATGGAGTAGAATTTTTCTCAGCGTGGTCTGAGCTTGTTAACAGGAGAGACTGCTTTTACGGGGATGGGATACACTTAAATAGAAGGGGTGCAAGAGTGCTTGCTGATGCTATCAAGGCAGTGTTAGGTGGGTCAGAAAACTGCTAGCTTGTGGGGGGGGGGGGTTTCACAGATTAAAAGATTAACAGTAGCCGCAAACAGGGGTATAAGTGATTCTTGCACTACTTCTATGAGCAGCAACCTGGAGGTTGGAGTGCCGGGGTTTCAAGAACTGGTGGGAGTTATCATGGAACAAATAAATACATGGGCCATGTTAGGGTAACTAAGAGTAAGAACAGATGCATGTACAACAATGCTAGGAGTAAAGTAAATAAATTTGATGAATTTGAAGTGCTGGTGAAGACATTGAAGGCAGATACTGTTGGGATTTCAGAGACATGGTCTCACACAGATATAAAGAGTGCAGAATTGGAATTTAGGGAGAACAATGTGTCAGAAAGGATCGGAAGGGAGGAGGGGTTATGCTGTTAGTTAAGAAACAAAATCTATGGAAGTGCATCCAGTTGACATAGATGGCCAGGGCAATGTTGAGTCAGATTGGTGTGACGTAAGCACAAGGAAAAAAAAAAAGAAAAAAAGAGAGTAGGAGCGTGTTATAGGCATAATGACTGTAATGAGTACAAAGTTGTACAGAGAAATTGAGTGGGCCAGTAAATCCGATTGTCTTATAATGGGGGATTTTAGCTTCCCAGATATTGACTGGAACTTGTACATTGGTCGGGGACACACACACACACACACACACACACACACACACACACACACACACACACACTTTTGTGGATTTATTGGATGACTGTTTTCTGCAGCAGCATGTTCAATAGGCAACCGGAAAGAGTAATACTCTTGATCTGGTTATCAGCAGTGATAATTCGTGCATGAAGTATTTACAGAAAAAGGAACCACTAGGTGGCAGTGATCACAGTGTACTGATGTGGGATTTATTTAAAAGATATAACTACCATCATGGGTAACTGGAAGGGTTTTTCCTTTTGTAAAGGTGACTACATCTCAAACAGTTCTTAAATTCTATACAGTGGGACCAACCGATTGAAGGAATTAATCATGGAAGCTACTGGGCTTTTCATACCAATTAAAAAATACAGTTCACCTAAATGGATGTCAGATGAACTAATGAGACTTGTGGCAGAGAAGGAAAATGCATGAGAGGCATATCAATTATCAGGAGACATGGAAGGCTATGGTAGATATAAGCTAGTCTGTAATCAAGTCACAAAAGAAGTTAGCAAGCGAAGGCAGATTAGGAGAAATATTTGGCAAAAGATTCAACGAAAAACAATAAGGACTTCTTTGAAAATAAATGGACCTGTTGTACTGGATTCCATTGCATAAAGAGATAAATACTGTATAAACCAGTGAAAAACATTTAATAACAAATGGCATGAAGCTTTCAGGTTAAATGGGGCCCTTCATCAGCAAATTCTAATGGGATAAAGACAAAATTTAACAGATACAGGGTTGATGTTGTTATTTGGTTTTTAGGAGCATTAGCAACCAAGGCCATATTGCTCCGGGGATATGCGGTGGTCATTCTCTGACCTTTCTGCATCCTCCGAATTTGGTGGTCACGGGCTCGAACCTCGGTCTAATCAAAAAGCATGTGCTTTGCACTGCTGCTCCTGCTCACCTGGCTACGGAGGCACCTATACAGAGTTGTGAACACAGTGATGTGTGCATGGTCACGAGATTAAACATTCAACTATTAGATTGCTGCTCATTGTTGCTGCACGGAAGTGTGTGGATTTGCAGACAGCGTTTATCCAGTTTCAGGATAGTTGCCTCCAAGATAGTGTAGCCTTGTGCCATTGCAGCGATTCTAGCCAGAGGCGGTGGCGAAAGTGTCAGGAGTGGTCAATCACTTTGTAATTGTGCTTGGGGTTAAGGTCATGGTGGGTCGACCAGAAGTGTTATGCGATTGTGGATTGATCAGTCTCTGCAAGGTGGTTTTGAAGGCGCCTCGAGCTCCCCCCCTATGTAGCAGCTGCCATAATCTTTGCAAGTTACGTGGTATACCACACCACTGCGCAAAAGAGGGACAACCGAAGTCTTCACATTAGAAACCAGAGAATGCAAGCTCCAACTGGGTAGTTGCACACATTTTATGCAGTATTCCTGGAGAATTTTCTAAATTTTCCCAGCATGCCTGGATAGTAGGGAACACAGGCAGTAGGCATATTATCATGCATTGATGACGGTCTCGGGTGGATCATGAGCTCTTGCGTTTGCAACACGCACTTGTCTAATATGCGCGTTGGATAGCCACAATTGACCAGGCCCATTCTCACTCTGGAAATCTCGGTCGCCTAGTTTCATCTGAGCTGGAATGGCTCCAAGCATGGAAAATAGGGTGCGGGCGGTGCTGTTGAGATGGCTAGGGATGTGGGCTGATCTATAGTTGGTAAACTGCCTGCACCACATTGGCTTGCGGTATACTGAGGTTTCCAGGCGTGGGCCCACACGTTTTACCAGGACATCTAAGAATGGAAGGGACCCATCCAATTCTAACTCTAAAGTGAACTGGATGAAAACTGACAACAAATTGAGGTACTCCAGTAATGTTGCTTCAGAACCACGTGGGAAGACGGTGAAGATGTCATCGACGTATCTGAACCATGTTGTAATAGGTACAGGCGGGTCTAGGAATATCTGTTCTTCCAATTCCTCCATGGCGATGTTGGCCATGACAGAGCTAACAGGAGTGCCCATGGCAGTTGTTGTTATTTGGTTTTTAGGAGCATTAGCAACTAAGGCCATATTGCTCCGGTGCGGTGGTCATTTCCTGACCTTTCCGCATGCTCCGTATTTGGTGGTGACGGGCTCGAACCTCGGTCTAATCAAGAAGCGTGTGCTACGCACTGCTGCTCCTTCCCACCTGGCTACGGAGGCGTGCCCATGGCAGTACCATGTACCTGCTTGTATAAGGAATCCTCGAAGGTAATGACGCTGCTTGATAAGCATAGGTTGAGGGCGGTACAGATGTTCTGTGGATAGTGATGTTTTGCACGGTAGATTTGAGTCATTCTCCAAAAGCCTCTTGGTGCAGTATACGACCTGTTGGACCGGAATCAATGTAAACAGGGACACTACATTGAATAATGCCATGATCTCACTGTTAGAGGTTGAGAGCTCTTTAGTGAGGTGAATGAACTTGCTGCTGTTAGTGACAGCGTGGGCAGTATTTCCCACAAGGGTGGAAGGAGTCGTGCAATATACTTAGATAGCTCATATGTAGGTGCATTGAAGTAGGATACAATGGGCTGGAGGGGAATGCCTGGCTTATGAATCTTAGGTAGGCCACAAAATTGAGGCAGTTGGCAACCCTTGGCATGCAGAAGCCACAGAGTCAAAGCAGAAATTTTCCCTAATTAAAACCATGTATAGCCTAGTTTGTTAACATCTGAATCCAGGCATCCTAAGACTTTGATAGGCAGATCTGTCACAGGTTCATAGACATTTGGGTCTTTGGGTCTCGGGGACTTTCTCTAGATAATCGGACTGGTCTAATATGACAGTGATAATCGGACTGGTCCAATATAATCGGATTGGTCTAATATGACGTCCCTTGTCTGCGCGAAGCACGACGACGATGATGCTGTCTTTTCTTATGGAGGAAAGAGCAGCGTGCTATTGGTGGTTAAGGTTGGAGCAGACGGGCTGTGTGCAACGGAGGACAGAGACCACTTTGAAGCAGATTTCATTAGCAGCTTCTTCAGGGAGGTTGGTAATGCTTGCTTCCACTCCCACAGCAAGTTGTGTGATTGGTGGCTTCGACGGCAAGACAGCAAAATTCATTCTGGCAGTCAAAACGTTGAGCTGCTCAAATTCAAAACGAAGGAAGCATTATTAGTTCAATGGGTGGTGCTCATCCTTGAGGAGTGAGCTTCTCAGATTAAATTCACAAACTTTCGTTGCTGCCGCGAACGGTAAGCATCAGAGGTACAGTTAGCTTGGTGACAAATAATATGAATAAGGTTAGGAAATACTGTTGGTGCGATCCTTCCTCTTAGTTCTTGTAAGAGTCTAGGTTTGTTGTAGTTATTCCGGGGCCCACCTGTACCTATTACAACATGCCTCAGATACGTCGATGACATCTGCACCGTCATCCCACGTGGTTCTGAAGTAACATTACTGGAGCACCTCAATTCATTGTCAGAGTTCGTCCAGTTCACTTTAGAGCTAGAAGTGGATGGGTCTATCCATTCTTAGAGGTCCTGGTAGAATGTGTGGCCCACACCTGGAAATCGCAGTATACCATAAGTCAATGTGGTGCGAGCAGTTTTCCAACTACAGATCGGGCCATGCCCCTAGTCATCTCAACAGCACCGCCTGCATCCTATTTGCCCATGCTTGGAGCCATTCCAGCTCAGATGAAGCTAGGCGCACCGAGATTTCCAGAGTGAGAACAGATCTGGTCAATTGTGGCCATCCAACCCACATATCAGACAAGTGATTATTGCAAATACAAGAGCTCACGATCCACCCGAGACCCTCATCAATGCATGATAATATGCCTACTGCCTACATTCCCTACTAACCGGGCATGTTGGAACAAATTAAGAAAATCCTCCGGGAATACTGCATAAAATGCATGCGACTACCCGGTAGGAGCTTGCGTTCTCTGGTTTCTAATGCGAAGACTTCGGTCGCCCCTCTTTTGCGCAGCAGTGTGTGGTATACCACCTAACTTGCAAATATTTTGGCAGTGCTACACAGGAGAAAGCTCAAGACACCTTCAAGACTGCCATGCAGAGCACGACAGGTCAATTTGCCTTAGTGAAACTGACCAATCCACAATCGCGGAACATTTCTGGTCGACCCACCATGACCTTAACCCCAAGCACGATTGCGAAGTGATTGACCAACCCCAACACTTTTGCTACTGGCTCTTGCTAGAGTCGCTTAAGATATCATGCAATTCAAGAACTATGAATCACTGCAAGAGCATGAGGCTACACCCTATCTTGAAACTGGATAAACACTGGCAGCAAATCCACACGTCCTTGCAAAAAAAATGAGCAACAATCTAGCATATGAATGTTTAACTCTTGCCCATGCACGCATCACTGTGCGCACAACTCCGTATCTGTTAGGGGCCCGTTTAACCCTGAAAGCTTCATATTGTTGTTATTGGGTTTTTAGGAGCATTAGCAACTAAGGCCATATTGCTCTGGGATTATGCGGTGGTCATTCCTTGACCTTTTCGCATCTTCTGTATTTGGTGGTCAAGGGCTCAAACCCCAGTCTAATCTAGAAGCATGTGCTATGCACTGCTTCTCCTGCCCACCTGGCTACGGAGGTGGAAAAGTTTCATGCCATTTGTTATTAAAAGTTTTTCACTGGATTATACAGTATTTATCTCTTTAAGGACTTCTTTACTTATGTAAACTCTAGAAGGAAGGGGATGAATCAGATTGGTCCACTTGATGTTGGTGATTCGACTGTTGATGATCCTGCTCATCTGAGCAGGATCATTGACAGTCTACATTTTGCATCTACGTTCACACATGAGGAATGTTTGTAGGGAAGAGGAAGCAAGAAGCTAATCAAACTCTAGTAGGGAGCTAAATGATTTTTTAATGAGAACAAAGTGGAGTAGAAATCGTTGAAATTGAACAGAAGAAAGGCACCCGAGGTGGATGGCATCTATCCAGTTATATTAAAGGAGTCAGCAAAGGAAGTTGTTGTTGTATTTGAAGTTTTTGGCACAAGGGACTCTTGTACCATATTGGTTTGGGTATCACTGGTTTCACATTATGATTAGATGCTGTTATATAAATTTATGCGTTTTAAATACTTAAACAGATCCTCAAAATTTGCTTCATTACCAAGAATATGTGATAACATTAAGGGTTCCTGCAAGTTGGAGAGGGAGCTGAAGCTGGAATTTTGGACAGATGAAAGGTGGGGACATTCAATTAGAATATGTTTTACTGTTAGGTGCGACTGGCAAATAAAGCACTGAGGAGGAGTCTCTCCCAAAAGCAAATGCAGATGAGTTGGATGTGAATGACCGATGTGAAGCCTTGACAGATTTACTTCTTGTCGCCTGTTTCTTCTAAAACTAGATGTCCACAGTTGAGGCTCTTTTTTTTTTTTTTATCTGGAACAGTTTATTATTGGTTTGAGATTGCCAGAGGTGATACCATTGTTTCCAACATGTTTTTTTAATAATGGATTTGTAGTCTGTGTATGGAACTTTCAGTTGACTGTAAGATCCAGAGTCGGGATGTTTAGCAGCCTCATCCGCACGATCATTACCTTGGATGCCGACATGACCAGGAATCCCAGCAGAAGATAACCTTGTAGTTGGCTGTTTGATGGTAAAATAATTTAGACCAGATCTCTTTAAGAATGGGATGAGAGGGAGGAAAGGTAGATTGAAAGGCACTGATTGCACTTAAAGAGTCTGTATATATCAGAGATTGTTTGATATGATATTTGTTTATGTTATCTAGAGCCAGTTTTATTGCAAATAATTCTGCAGTATAGATACTGCATTCAGTGGGAAGAGAGGCAGCTGTTAAGAAAGTGGCGGAAACTACTGCTGCTGCACCAACAGCCGTATCTGTTTTGGAGCCGTCGGTATAGATATGAACTTTCTCTGAGTTTTCCAAAGAATGCAGTTTATGTAGCTGTTGAAAGTTGGTATTTGCCAGGGAGGATTTTCCCTATCTTGAAAAGAAATTGTCACAGAGAGGTATGAATTCAGTCCAGGGAGGTTCAGGAGTAGCAAGGTCTTGGAATATATTCTTAAAGTTAATTTTCCAACTGATCATCAGTTCTTGCAGTCGAATCCCCATGGGGCGGTTTTCATTGGGTTTATTGTGATATAGCAGGGTGTGTTGAGGATCAAACAAATACTGCCAGCTGGGGTGGGCTGGAGTACTTCCAATCTTTGCTGCGTAATTTAACAATAACATTTTTCTCCTGAGATGCAGAGGGGATTCGTTTGCCTCAATATACAGGCTGTGAACCGGAGATTTTCTGAAGGTTCCAATAGCTATTCTAAGGGCACTATGCTGGATGGTGTTCAGACGTAATAGAGAACTTTTCCTGGCAGAGTCGTAGACAGGTGCTCCATAATCCAAGTGCGACCTTATTAAAGCTCTATAGAGATGTAGGATAGAGCTTCTGTCAGCACCCCAGGACATAGCAGAGACAACTCTTAGGATATTCAGTTTTTTAAGACAAGTATTCCGAAGGCACGCTATATGGGAAGCAAAATTAAGTTTATTATCTAAATTTAACCCCAACAGACAGAAATTGTTAGTGACAGGAATCAGGCTGTTATTTAAAAATATTTCTGGATCCAGATGTAGTTTCCGTTTTTTACAGAAATGAATAGCAGTAGACTTCTTTTCTGTAGGGAATAACCATTCCGCAATTCCCATGATTCTATTCTAGCTATAGCAATTTGAAGTTGCCTTTTGATGGTGTTCATAGTCTGGGATTGAGTAGAGAAAATGAGGTCATCGGCAAACATGTACGATTGTACTTTATTTGGTACATTCCTTGTCATGTTGGTGATTCTTACTGCAAATAATGTTGGACTCAGAATGGAACCCTGTGGTACACCTTCCTTTTGTTCAAATGTTTTGGATAAATTATTCATGTATCTGACCTGAAAAGTTCTATGGCTTAGGAAGCTTTGTATAAATTGGGGTAGATGACCTCTCAAGCCGAAAGAATGTAGATCTTTAAGATCGCCATATTGCCAGGTGGTATCGAAGGCTTTCTGAATATCTAGATTAATCATGACCAGATGCTGTCCCCTTATGAAGGCATTACGTATATTTGAATCTGCTTTTATCATTACGTCTAAGGTGGAACGGTTTTTTCGAAACCCGTACTGATTACTATTTAGCAAGTTGTTAGTTTTCAGGAACCATATTAACCGCCTGTGAATCATTTTTTCCAGGACTTTGCCTAAACAATTGGTCAGTGAAATAGGCCTATAGTTATGTGGAAAGGTACGATCCTTTCCGGGCTTTGGGAAGGCTAGAACTATTGAGTGACACCAGGAGATTGGGTAAGCATTTTCTAAGAATATTCGGTTGTAATAGTTTAACAATGATCTTTTTGCTCTGTCATTCAGTTGTTTTAACATTATATAGTAGATCCCATCTGGACCAGCAGCGCTATTTGATGTTTTATTGAGCGCTCCAAAAAGTTCTGTTAATGTGAATGGCTGGTTATATGGATGTGAAACTCTCGTGGAAAAATTAATCTTATGCTGCTCTGCAGTTTTTTTAATTCGCTGAAAGGTTAGTTTGTAGGAGGCTATTGCTGATATACTGGCGAATGATTCCGCTAAGGCATTTGCCATTTCTCCCGGGGATGACAACTCTTTCCCTTCCCAGTTTAGCATTGTAGCTGGGGACTGAATGTATTTGCCATTAAGCGTTTATATTTTCCTCCAGATAATTCTGCTGTCTGTATCCTTGTTTATGCTCGAGGAAAAGCTAATCCAGGCATCTTTCTTTGCTTTTCGTCTTATTTGGCAGAACTGAGCTTTCAGTCTTTTGAAGTTAATTAGATTGGTAGTTGTGGGAAATTTACGAAATAAATTCCAAGCTCTATTTTTGTACTGTTTGGCATGTGTGCAATCTTGATTCCACCAGCAATTACTATGTTTCCGTTTCCCCGGGAAAGATTTTGGTATTGCAGAGGTAGCAGCTTGTAATATTTGATTAGTTACATGTTCTGTGACATTGTCTGTGGGTTGAGATTGGATTATTTTATTGTCTAAGTGCACATGAGTTGCATATTCATACAAGCGTGCCCTACGAAATTTCCAAGTGGAGCATGTAGATCTTTAAGAACTACATGCTCCACCTTTCTAGTAGTGAAGGAGAGTTTACCTGTGTTTGCAGCTTGCAGAGAATTGGAAGGTGATCACTGTTTAGTGGATTTTCAAGAACTGACCACTCCATAATACTACAGTAATACCCCGAAGTTACGCGATAGGTGGGTCCGCCGAAAATCGCGTAAGTCGAATTCGTTTAAGTCGGGGTACAACTTTGCATATAAATACATATAAATTTTGCTTAATTGGGACCAAGGACTAACAAACACTAGTTTAGAAGAAAACTGTTAATAAAATTGCAGTTGTTTAAACATATTAATACAAAATATGTATTAAGAAAATAAATGACTTACGTAAAAAAGTTATTTCGATGTCGATAGCTTCATAAAATCTAACAAATTCGTCTGACGAGACAGAGACTTCTTTTTTTCACGCAGAATTTCTTCGTAGCAAGCTAATAATTTTTTTATTCCTTGCTTTGTAGGTATAACGTGTTCTTCGTTGTAGTCTATGTTTTCAAAAATTTTTAAGCCCTTTTCAATTGAGCTGAGACCTTCTGTCAAGTTTGCAATTGTCATGTGCTTTTCGCCGTTGCCTCATTTAGGCCTGTAGCACGTGCAATATCACACGGTCTTTCATTTCGCTCAAAGCGTTTCACAATTTCATATTTTTTTTCTATTGACAGAGGTGGACTGGCCATAAGCCTTAGCCGGGAAACCCCGGTGGGCCTGTGTGATTTTGGCCATAAACCATAGTATGAGGCCACTATAAATTTTTGACCCAGTCCGCCTCTGTTTATCGATAATTGCTTTTCTTTTTCTCTCTGAATCTGCAGTGTCTTCACCAGTACGCTTCCTTTTCACACCTTTTAAGTATTTTACTCATTTTTAGGGAATAAAGCACAATTACAAAACGAGAAGGCACGCTTGATACGCATAAACAAAGCTGCGCGCATGTAGCAACTGAATAAACAACACCATAAAGGCAGAGATACACTATTAACACCTCACATTTCTAGGGGTTACTACCATAAAACAATAAAAATCCAGTTGCGTTTCTTCTAGTGGAATCTGTTATAAACTGGTAGTAAACTTGATCTAATTGCATACCGATAGCTGGAATTGTGTTGGTTTTTACGTTATTATGGTGAAATGTGTTTCCCCTAAAACAAATACATTTTCAGAATCTCCTCTTCATTCCTATCGTGTTGTGTTCAGTTGGGGTGATTTTGCGTTCGATTGCCATTTCTTGTAAACACAAAGGCAAATCGTTACCATATTTATAAATAGTGTATGATCGAATTTGTGTAGTGTAAACACGTGTTATACGAGGACTGACTGTATACGGCTCGACCGACGCGATCCATTTCTCTCGTGAAAACGATGTAATTTCCGACAAACGTTAAGCACGAATTCGAATGCACACATATAAATATGACAGTTGGAATACAAATTCTTGTATATGTGTGCAGCTCATGCGTAGCAAAGTTGAATTTTGTTCATCTTTCGCTCTCACTCTCCGTCGTCGTACCGTATATCGATAACATATGAAAAACGACCTTGAAGATAGTGGGCGGCAGTGTTGCCAAACGAAAAAATCAAGAACCGTGTAACTCCGAGTTTGCGTAAGTCGGGGTATTACTGTATATACGGAAGGAGAACAGATTGACAGGTCTATTGCACTCGTGGATCCTGTCGAAAAATGAATATAGGTAGGTTCACCAGTGTTCAGAAGGGTAAGTTGATAAGAGTCTAGAAGGGATTCTATTAACTTGCTTCTCTTGTCAATTGTTGGAGATCCCCACATCGGATGATGAGCATTAAAGTCTCCAAGTAAGCAGAAAGGAGACGGTAGCTGTTCTATTAGATTTTCTAGGTCATCTGAAGAAAATGAGAAATTAGGAGGAATATATATATAGATGCTATTGTAAGAGTGATGCCAATTTCAATGTGCATTGCCACTACTTCAAAAGGAGTCTGAAGAGCAATATGTTTGGAGGGTACGTTGTTTCTTATAAGAACTGCCACTCCTCCACGGGCTGGAGAGTCGATATTTCTACCTATTCTAAAGATAGAGTAACCTTTTATAGTAGGACACACTTATGAATTTAAATAAGTTTCCTGTAGGGATACACCTGCTGGATCATAACGGTGGATGAGATCATCTTTTATACTGCGAAACCCTCTACAATTCCATTAGGCGGTTTTTTTGGTTGTTTTTGTTTCTGGCTGCTTTTTGTTTCTGACTTGTTTGCATCGATCTGATTTTCCTTTGTCTTTCTTTGGAAAGTAGGGACGTGTTAGGTCCATCTCATCAGTCGCACGAAGTTCTAATATGGCATCTTCTGAGTCATTGTGCTGGTCAATATCCATTCTAGTTGAATTTGGTGGCTTCGGTACCATGGTTTCTGTCACTTTTTGTTTTGCTGTTGGGTTTACATTAGCTGGAATGGTAATTGGGGTATTACTGGCTTGTTCAGTTTTTTGTTGCGAAGGGCACTGTTTGGGGGCAGAGAGCATGGAGTGTGTCCAATTAGCGATAGACATATTTGGGGGAACGGCAACATCTGTTTGTGTACCTGTTGACTGAAATTGTTTAGCAGCCGTTGCATATGTACGTTTTGGATCTGTTTTTAGTATTTGCCTTCTCGCCTCTGGATATGTCACTTTATTCTCAATTTTATATTTCTGGATTTTTTTTTTCCCTTGCTTCCAAAGTTTGCAACTTTTGGAAAAAGCTGGATGATCACCCTTACAGTTTGGGCAAACAGAAGCCATAGCAGCGCATTCAGTTTGATTGTGCTCCTTCGATCCGCAAATTGGACATACTGATTCACCTCGACATGCAGTTTGGGAGTGTCCATATTTTTGGCACTTGTAACACCTGACTGGGTTTGGGATGTAAGGACGGACACGGCAATGGAGATAGCCTGCTTTAACAGATGATGGTAGGATGGGAGAGCTGAAAGTAAGAATTATGCTCCTAGTGGGAACAAGAACACCATCTTTCCGAGTCATAATTCTCCTTGCTTGTATGACTTTTTGTTTACTTAGCTCTTGAACTCTCCTCCACTGATACAGCTAACAAGTCCCATTCTGCGATTACTCCCTTTGAGGAGTTTAAAGTGGCATGGGGAGTAACTTTTATTGGTGGTCCGCCAAAAGTAGTCATGTTTAATAATTTTTCGGAATGCTGGGATTTCATGGTCTTTACAAGAAGATCCCCAGGCTGGAGCCACTTTACTCAGAGGCAGCTCTGATAGAGTGTAGTATGAGGAATGCTGGTATTTCCTCTTGTGGGGTTGTTTTCAACCTCTCTGTTTGAGAGTAGTCATTTTCGGTATCATTTTCTAGTCTTGAGCTCGATGGCTCTAAAGGTGGAAAAGAACTGTTTTCCATCTTTGCTCCTTTCAGCCCCGGGAGAGTGGATTTCTTCTCCCAGGTTACAGGCCCTGCCACGGGGAGGCAGGAGCAGTGCCGCTAGAATGACCAAGCGGTATAAAGGTTAATGCGTTAGTTTAAAGAGAAAAAAAAAGAAAGTAGTAGTAGTAGTAGTAGTAGTGGCACATGATGCAAGAAAGCAAGTGTAGGAGCTTATGCAGCATCAGCCAAAAAAAAAAAAAAAAAAATCACACCATTCCCTCCAAATGCCTGTCCAGTTCCTCCTTAAATTTATTTAACCTATCAACTTCTACAACGACAGATGGAAGTTTGTTCCAGCAATTAACCACCCGCTGGCTAAAGGCAAATTTCCGCACATCTATTCTACATCTGTCCTTTCTTAATTTGAACTTATATCCCCGTAGGTTGGTAATCTGAACAAGTGGAAGGATCCCATCAGAATTCAGCGTGCTCAACCCATTCAAGGCCTTATAGACCTCAATCAGATCACCGCGCAGGTGCCTAGTCTCCAGCCACTGCAATTTGCAGAACTTAAGCCTCTCTTGGTAAGAGAATCCCTTCATTCCCCTCACCAATCGTGTTGCTCTTCTCTGTACACGCTCAAGCAAATCTACATCCTTCCTAAAATGAGGCCTCCAGACCTGTACGCAGTACTCAAGGCGTGGCCTGACCATTGCCTTATACAGAGGGACAATCACCTCCTTTTCCCTGCTAGCAAAATTCCTATATATCATTGACAAAACCCCATGACCCGCCCTAGCAGCCTGTCTGCACTGCTCAGAAAACTTCATCTCTGACTGCACAATTACTCCCAGGTCTTTTTCATTTTCTACCACCTTAAGTGTAGTACCACACAGTTGGTACGTTTCTCTGGGGTTATTTCTACCCATATGCAGTACTTTGCATTTGTCAAGGTTGAACTTCAGTTGCCACTTCTTAGCCCATCTGCCCAAATTATCTAGATCCTGTTACAGTAGCACACTGCCATTACTGTCATTAACAACCCTGCCAACCTTTGTGTCATCTGCAAACTTCGACATTAAGCCTGATATACCTTCATCAATATCATTGAAAAATACACAAAACAACAGTGGACCCAACACCGAACCCTGTGGGACTCCACTAATAACATTAGTCCACGAAGAGCAGCACCCATTGATTACCACCCTCTGTCTTCTCCCACTTAACCATCCTTTTATCCATTGTAGCAACTTACCCTTAATACCATTCTGCTCCAATTTGTACAGTAGTCTTCCATGCGCAACAGTGTCAAAAGCTTTCCTGAAATCCAAGTATATGATATCAAAATTATTTTTTGCATCCAGTTCCTTTGTGACCACATCATAATAACCAATCAAATTTGTCAGACAAGACTTTCCCTTAACAAACCCATGCTGTGTTTGAGTTATCGCTGCAGTCTTGTCTAGATGATCCTGCAGTGCATCTTTAACCAGCGACTCCATTATTTTACCCAGAACAGAAGTTAAACTAACTGGTCTGTAATTACTCGTGTCACCCTTCGATCCACCTTTGTGAATTGGGGACACATTTGCACATCTCCAGTCCGTGGGAACCTCCCCTGAGTCCAAGGATGCTCTCATAATTATGGCTAAGGGTTTGCTTAGTTGCTTTGCCGCCTCCTTTAAAATAACTGGATAGATCCCATCCACCCCAGGTGCCTTTCTTATGTTTAACTTCAACAATTTCTCCTCCACTTTGCTCTCAGTTATTACAAAATCATTAAGCACACTGCTACAATTTGATAACCTTCTTCCATTTTCAAATTGTAATAATTCCTCACGTGTGAATGTAGATGCAAAATACTCATTCAGTTTGTTTGCTATCTGAGCAGGATCATCAACAGTCGAACCATCGATGTCAAGTGGTCCAATCATATTCATCCCCTTCCTTTTAGAGTTTATATAAGTAAAGAAATCCTTGCTGTTTTTCTTAGCATCTTTTGCCAAAGATTTCTCGTAATCCGCCTTTGCCTGCCGAACCTCCTTTGTGACCTGATTACAGACTAGCTTATATCTGCTACAGGCTTCTGCGTCGCCTGATAATTTATATGCATCCCATGCATTTTTCTTCTCTGTCACGAGTCTCATTAGTTCATTTGATAACCATTTAGGCCTAAACCTTGAACGATATTTCTTAATCGGTATATAAAGTCTAGTAGCTTCCACGATTAATTCTTTGAATGCTTCCCACTTAGAATTTACTGTTTGTAACATCGTCAGTTGATCCCACTGTACAGAATTTAAAAACTGTCTGAGACCACTGTACTCCCCTTTACGGAAGCAAAAACCCTTTCCTTTACCCCTGACGGTAGTTACCTCTTTGAGTAAATCCCACTTCAGCACACTGTGATCACTGCCACCTAGTGGTTCCTTTATCTGCAAATTCTTAATACACGAATGATCACTGCTGATAACCAGATCAAGAGTGTTACTTTCTCTGGTTGCCTCTC
This sequence comes from Mastigoproctus giganteus, assembly GCF_048544385.1. Taxonomy (NCBI): domain Eukaryota; kingdom Metazoa; phylum Arthropoda; class Arachnida; order Uropygi; family Thelyphonidae; genus Mastigoproctus; species Mastigoproctus giganteus. The sequence goes on along the minus strand of NC_143580.1, from coordinate 213,961,370 downwards.
GAACATGCTGCTGCAGAAAACAATCATCCAATAACTCCACAAAAGTCTGACTAGTGTGTGAGTGCCCAACCCACAAGTTCCAGTCAATATCTGGGAAGTTAAAATCCCCCATTATAAGACATTCTGATTTACTGGCCCACTCTATTTCTCTGTACAATTGTTCATTGTACTCATTCAAGTCATTAGGCCTATAACACACTCCTACTCTTATTTTTCCTTTCGCAGTGCTTATCTCACACCAAACTGACTCAACAGAGCACTGTTCATCTATATTAACTGGGTGCACTTCCTTTGATTTTATGTTTTTCTTAAAAGGTGGATTTCCTTCCTGTAACTTAGTTATAATTCGTAATACTAAGTTAACAAATAATTAATGGGAACGTAAGAAAACTTTTACAAATGAATATAACTTTAGCTTTGAAAAAACACTCTAGAAATCACTCAGAGAATCGCTTGATCACTATAATGCTTGGCAGCCGGGGCCAGCAAAGGAAGTAAGTAAACCCATAGCTATAATCATAAAAGCTTCCTTGAACTCAGAGGAGATTCCCATGGACTAGAGATGTGGAAATGTGTTCCCAATTCACAAAGGGGGATCAAAGGATGACATTAACAATTACAGACCTGCTAGTTTAGCTTCTATTCCAGGGAAAATAATAATAGAGTCACTAGTTAAAGAACCATTGCAGGATCATCTAAACAAGACTGCAGTAATAATTCAGACACAGCATAGGTTAAGGGAAAGTCTTGTCTGACAAATTTGATTGGATACCACGATGTGATTACAAAGGAACTGGATGCAAAAAATAATTCTGATATCCTATACTTGGATTTCAGGAAAGTTTTTGACACTGTTGCACTTGGAAGACTACTGTAGAAATTGGAGCAGTATAATATTAAGGGCAAGTTGCTAAAATGGATAAAAGGGTGGTTGAGTATGAGAAGACAGAGTGGTAATCAATGGATGCTGCTCTTCGTGGACTAATGTTATTAGTAAAGCCCTGTAGGGTTTGGTGTCGGGCCCACTCTTATTTTGTATATTTATCAATGATGAAGGTATATCAGACTTAATGTCGAAGTTTGCAGATGATACAAAGGTTGGCAGGGTTGTTAATGACAGTAATGGCAGTGTGCTACTGCAACAGGATCTAGAAAAGTTGGGCAGATGGGTTTGAGAAGTGGCAACTGAAATGTAACATTGACAAATGCAAACTACAGCATATGGGCAGAAGTAACTTCAGAGAAATGTACCAACTGTGTGGTACTATGCTTAGGTTGGTAGAAAATGAAAAATGTCCCTGGGAGTAATTATGCAGTCAGATGTGAAGTTTTCTGAGCAGTGCAGACAGTTTATGGGGTATTGTTAATGATATACAGGAACTTTGCTAGTAGGAAAAAGGATGTGATTATCCCTTTGTATAATGTAATGGTCAGGCATACAGGTCTGGACGCCTCATTTTAGGAAGGATATAAAGTTGCCCAAGTAAGTACAGAGAAGGGCAGCAAGATTGTTCAGGGGAACGAAGGGGTCCTCATACAAAGAAAGGCTTAAATCCTGCAAATTGTAGCGTTTGGAGAACAAGCACCTGCGAGATGGTTTGGTTGAGGTGTATAAAGGCCTTGAATGGGTTGAACATGTTCAATTCTGATGAGATTCTTCCTCTTGCTCATGTTACGAAGCTGAGGGAGCATAAATTCAAATTGAGGAAAGATGGTTGTAGCATAGATGTGTGGAAATTTACCTTTAGCCAGCGGGTAGTTGATTGCTGGAACAAATGTGCCTCTTCCATCTGTCTTTGTGGAATTTGATAACAAATAAATTTGAGGAGCTGGACAAATGTTTAGAGGGAATGGATGCGTGAAATCGGTTTTTTTTTTTTTTTTTGCTGATGCTACATAAGCTTGCTTTTTTGCATCACATGCCTCTACTCTACTACCACTACCAGACTGATTCAATATATGCAGTTTTCTGGATGTGCCTGTCTTGAACATATATACCTGGCAATGCAAAGCTTAATATCCCTGTCATATCTATTTTTTTCCAAACATTGTATTTAGATTAGTTTTAACCCTCTCTGCACCACTGAAAAGTAATGGGGAATGTAACTGGGAATCAAACAACAATGGTAGGTCGAGAGAGCAAAAACTAAACTAATATCCAGCTGGAAGGTTCCTGGAGATTGTATTGTGACAATCAACTACACAAGATGTGTTAAAGTTGTAACAAACATAAAAAGGACATACAATGTTCACAGAGTAATGCTAGCAGTGATTAATAAATCTAATAAATTCATGGCAGTGGGTAAGTCAACTAACGTACACACAACAGTAATATCAAAAACAGTTTCATTCATGTATACAAAATGCAAATTTGAATATGGTAAATACAATGTGTGTACAGAAAGGATACTCTCTCTTGACAATTAAAAATGTACTCTCCCTCCATGACACTTGGGGGGGGGGGAATACATTTTAAATTGCAAATCATAACAGATTCGAAAGAAGGACATCCTAGAAAGTTTTCCTATGCTTTGGGAAAACAAAAATAACAGTAGAATTATGTTATAGATGAATATAAAGAATGCTTTAAGAGACATTGCTTACAAAAAAATGGTGTGAAGAAATAATGTACATAGGAGTTTTGTAAATGGCGTACATAAATACATGAGAATCACCTTACAATTATATTAAGACAAAAATAAATGTTATACATTGTAATAAAAGTAATAGAAAACTTCACAGAAATGTGTACATACTCAAGATCTTCTACCCGAACAGGCAATCCTGGATGTCCATGATCATCTGTGAAAGGAATAGTAAGATTGCGAAGCTGATTAGTACGATCATCCTTACTTAAGGTCCTATCTGCTAAAATTCGATGCTTCTGACTAGCCAATTCTTCCAACTGCTTTAAAAACCGAGCCTGGTGGTGATTTACCTTATAAACAGGAAAGTACACTAATTATTACTTTATAAATTTTCTTTCAGAGATGTGAAGACAAAATGCATATTTTTTAAAAGCATACATTAAATATACTTCTACAAAGTCTATCAGAAACAACTAACACATTCTGATAGCAAACAATTATTTTATTGCAAAAATGCTGAACAAACTCACTTATATATACAAAGGGTACTAGGAAAGTTTTGCAATACAGCTTTGTTTATTTAATTTTTTCAAAGTAATTTCCTCTACATTCAATACACCTCTCCATCCTCCGAAACCAATCTTTAAACCAGTTCTGCCAAGTTTCACTAGGGAGTAAAGCACACTCGTTGTCCCAAGCCCGTAGAAGGTCCTCATCACTGGAAAACCGCCTCCCTTTTAGCTTCATTTTCACATGCGGGAACAGTGCAAAGTCGCAGGGAGCAAGGTCTGGACTGTAGGGAGGGTGCTCGAGAAGTTTCAGTCCTGTCATGGTCAAATATTCGGTGCAGGCTTTGGCGCGGTGAGCTGCAGCATTATCGTGATGGAGGTACCAGGTGTCCATTCTTGACTTTGGCCGCAGGTTCTTCATAGATTCAATGACTTTAGGCAGGCATTGTTCAGTATACCACTTAGCTGTGACTGTCTTCTGCGTGTCCAAAACGACACGTTCCACAATTCCACTCGATTTGAAAAATACAGCTATCATTTTCTTCTTTACAGATTGGGATTTTCTGACAATTACGGGTGTGTCGTCATCATCAAAGAACCAAACTTTGTTTTGAGCCTTGGTCGGCAGATCGTAATAGTACAGCCAAGTCTCGTCACCTGTCACGATGTTGTTCACATACCGAGATTGTCCCTTATCAAACTTTTTTAACATCTCCCGGCACCAAGTCACACGTCGTGTCATCTGCTCTTCAGTCAGTTGATGCGGCACCCAGAGAGAACAAAGTTTCTTCACGTACAAATGATCTTGCAGAATCGAACGAATTGCTGGTGCATTTAGGCACAAAGTATCCTCTATCTGTTGGTAGGTCACTCTCCTGTTTTCGTCAAGCATTTTCCTCACAGCAGTAACGTTTTCCTCCGTAACTGACGTTCGTGGCCTTCCCGGCCTCTCAGAATCCTCCAGAGTGAAATTTCCCCTTTGGAATTCTCTATACCACCTGAATATCGTTGTACGATGTGGACAATCATCATCTAGTGCAAGAGTCATTTCTTCTAAGCACTGGTCTATGGTTAAACCACGCACGAAATTGTACTGCAAAACTGTCCTTATCTCATTTCGTGACCACGATGCCATCGCAAGCACTTTACACTCTCACTACTAACGAATAACTGAGCCCATCGACTTGGCGCGGCGGCTACTATGCACGTATGAACATGTCTCAACATGCAGCAACAAGCAGCTTCCTGTGATTCATTGTTGCGTCATATTGCAAAACTTTCCTAGTACCCTTTGTGTGTGTGTGTGTGTATATATATATATATATATATATATATACACACCTGCTTTATACATTTGGGAGTTTTATCTTGAAAATATTGAATGTAATGAATGTGCCTCTTTTCAATGTTCAAGAATATATCGTGATATAGTCTCGAATACTGGATGATTGAGATGTTTTCCTGTGCCGATAGATGTGTCGTGGTTGATGGTTTTGGGGTCAGGTTGGGGCCTCGATGGTATAGAACACATTAAGATGAAGTTTATGAATTTTTTATAATTTATTTATTTCACAGGATTAGGATAAGAAGGCTGCCTATAAAGAAATCAAGGTAATCCCTGTATAATTAACTAATAATTAAAAGAATATAGGAGATATTGAGCACAGAACAGCTCTTATTACACTAAATAAAACATACTAATACTAACACTAGGATTCTAGTGTTAGTATTAGGTGGTAAATGATTCTCATCAACCAGTGCAATATCACTTTGCTTATTGGAGGCTTGAAGTGGTGAAACCCACATTTTCTCCAGAGAAATTTTTCTCTGGAGACATCTCCTTCAACCTATGTATGGTACTAAGTACTATTGGTTTTGATATCTTTTGTGTTTGGGGTTTTCGTAAAAAAAAAGGATATGCTGAAAGGATTATAACAGACTGTTCATAGTTGTGTGGAGCTTCCGGTGAATTCATATCTAACAAAATTCACACATTTTACTGTATTCAATTTTAGTCATGGTGATCTTCCTGCTCAACACTGAAGACTGAAGTCCAAGTATTCAACCTTAAGGCATAAGCTTATGTTCAAACTTTCAGAAAAATATCATTACCTACAGTTCTGCTGAAGTAAACTTATCTTTTTAGATCATTCAGCATCTCTCGAAGAGGCAAATCAGTTATACATTTAAAAAACCAGGACACTGCCAGTACAGTTGTTTCAAATATTACTGACTTCTCATCAACTGGTGAATGGCCTCTATTAATGAACATAAGATGAACTATGAATAATGTCTTTTGTCCAAGTGAACAGCCTAGTCAAATGTAGTAATGTATATGAATTTTGTTTGAATTCAACTATTGCATTTAAATACATCTTTTCAATCCTATAATACATCTTTACACCTCTTACAGTGCCAGTAGAATTAAAACTGGCTATCTAAACTTGACTGTTTTGATCGAAGGCACATTACGTACATGGAACTGTCATCAAAAATTATGTTATATTGTAATGATATTGGTGTTCAAGGGGGTGGTGGTGATGTGTCAACAAAGAAGAAATGCTGTACCTGAAGCCTGTCTAGAAGCTATAAGGTGGCAGCCCCACCACTAGACTTATCCCGCAAAGGCTAGTAACCTATCCGGGAGACATTCTAAATACTCAAAATAAGTTCAAGGATAAAAACTGGACAGAGGTAATGGATATAGGACTACGATTAAGGAACTTAAATTCTCCAGTGGGGCAAAGACAACTTAGTTGATTTCAATCCTTCTACAACTCAGTCTTGTCTTATGTCTCGCGAAAAGGATCCTTCTGCTCCTATGCTTATCTTTGGTGAAACTCCGATTTTTAGGCAAAATGATACATCTCTTTTAGGAATTGGCACAATCTCTAAAAGAGATATATTTCTTGGCACAAGCACATTACAAATATTGCTTCCTCTGCATCTAAAAAACTTGGTTTTCTCTTTTGCTCTCGGCGTTACTTTTATTCCAAACAGCTGTTCACTCTGTACAAATCGCAAATCCGCCCTACTATGTAATGGAATATTGTTCCCACATCTGGGGCGGTACCCCCAGAATTCCTACTATGTAATGGAATATTGTTCCCACATCTGGGGCGGACACGCAGAAGACAGTCACAGCTAAGTGGTATACTGAACAATGCCTGCCTAAAGTCATTGGATCTATGAAGAACCTGCGGCTAAAGTCAAGAATGGACACCTGGTACCTCCATCACGAAAATGCTCCAGCTCACCGCGCCAAAGCCTGCACCGAATATTTGACCATGACAGGACTGAAACTTCTCGAGCACCCTCCCTACAGTCCAGACCTTGCTCCCTGCGACTTTGCACTGTTCCCGCATGTGAAAATGAAGCTAAAAGGGAGGCGGTTTTCCAGTGATGAGGACCTTCTACGGGCTTGGGACAACGAATGTGCTTTAACTCTCCAGTGAAACTTGGCAGAACTGGTTTAAAGATTGGTTTCGGAGGATGGAGAGGTGTACTGAATGTAGAGGAAATTACTTTGAAAAAATTAAATAAACAAAGCTGTATTGCAAAACTTTCCTAGTACCCTTTGTAGTGCAAGAATCATCTTCACCTCTGCCTGCAGCTACTTTTAACCTTTTAGTCTGTGAATCCCCCCCCAAGCTAGCAGTTTTCCGACCCACCTAACATTGCCTCGATAGCATCAGCAAATATTCTTGCACTCTTTCTATTTAAGTGTATCCCATCCCTGTAGAAGCAGTCTCTCCTGTTAACAAGCACAGGCCATGCTGAAAAAAATTTTACCCCTTGAGCCTTGCGCATTCCCTCCAGGGCCAAACTGATTGACAAGGTTCTCATCATGTATTCCCTCCTATCATGTCTGGGCAGAATTGCAGACACTTTCAAATTTAACCCTAACTCATGACTTTATTGCAACATCGACCTGTGCTTGTTAAGTAAATCTGCAGATCTCCTACTGTTAATGTCATTGGTGCCAACGTGTACAACAATATCACCTTTTGTGCCCTTAAAAGATGATATATGCTTTACAACATCATCAACTTTTGCCCCTGGCAGACATGCCCTGGTCCTATTCCATCTATCCTTTTTACACAATATATTTCCCGTCTCCCTGACATTAGAGTCACCAACAATAATTAGTTCCTTTGGGACCAGTGCATTCTGCCTTGGAAATTTCCGCTATGTTGCCTGATGCCCAGAAGTGAGCTGCCTGAGAGCTTGCCTGGCCCCTCTATGAGGCAGCGGATCAGATTTCGATGAACAATTTTCCCAATGTATTCGCAATCTCCACTGGTTTTGTAACATCACAACTGTTCACAGTGAGTATGGGAAGGTTGATGCATGGATGTTTTGAGTACATACGTTGTATTTTGGCCGATATTGTTTGCATTTTTGAAGTTCTTGTAATGTGCAGGTTAAAAACGTCTCCATGCTTTCCTTTTGCAGTAGTCTGCCTAATATGTTTTGCTATTGACCGAGCCTGTTTAAAGTGGATGAGATTTACAGTTGGTGGAAACTTTCTGAAGATATTCCCTCTTTCTTTTCTTATCCATGCTGCATTCATTATTCCACCACAATTTTGAGCATGCTGATATTTTGTTGAATTGCTTGGTTTGCAGCCTATAGTATTTGGTTAGATATATATTTTGTGGCCAAGTTTGTGGATGTTTGTTGGCCTTGCGTTTCTTCTAGTATCGCTAACTGCTTGTATATATTCCAGTTTGCTTTGAAAAATGTTCCATTTGGCAGTTCAGTTAGAATGATTGGGAATGCTTGCATCAATCTGACATATCACTGGATAATGGTCACTACCCAGCAGGTTGCTATCAATAGTCCATCTAAATAGAGGATATATGGATGCTGAGCATAGAGAGACATCAATAGCTGAAGTAGATCCTGTAGGTAAATGTATAAGTGTGCACACCATTATTGAAAGTAATCAGATTGTGCCGGTCAAGTAATTTTCTATAATTTGTCCACGTTTGTCCATGTTTTGATTTCCCCATAATGGATGGTGACTATTGAGGTCCCCTAGGATGAAGTAGGGTTGAGGAAGTTGTAGCACTAATTCTTCTAGGTTGGCATAGCTTATATTTTTATTAGGAGGTACGTATAGTGAGACGATAGTCAAGTCAAAATTAATGTAGACTCATACTGCAACTGTCTCAAGGTTTGTTTTTAATGGGAGTAGTTTGGAGGGTATTGAGTGTTGATTATCAACCCTACACCACCATGTGCCAGATTGTTAGGGTTATGTACAACATGATTTTGCCGACGAATTATATAGTTCCAGAGAGAAACAGTAATATGTGGGATTACATTGATTTTTGTAGGCAGAAGGCGATAGGATCATATTGTGTGAGGAGATCTTGGATGCCATTTAAATTACTGTGATATCCTCTACAGTTCCACTGCAGAAATGTAAGCATTATTTGGGTTTAGTAGAACCCTTGATTTGTTTCGGTCAGGTTTTCCCTTTTCCTTCTTTGGAAAGTATGGTTTTTCTGTGTCCGTACCCTCATCAGTGAATAGCATTAATTGAGGCATATGATGCAAGAAAACAAGTTTATACAGCTTCAGCCAAAAAAAAAAAAAAAAAAAGTTTCCATTTCAGCTATCTGGTCATTGGAAATGTTTGTCTAGTTCAGCCTTAAATTAATTTAAGCTATCAACTTCCACAACAACAGATGGAAGTCTGTTCCAGCTCAACTACCACCTGGCTAAAGGCAAACTTCCACACATCTATTCTACAACTGTCTTTCCTCAATTTGAATCTATACCCCATCAGGTTCTTAATATGAGTAAGTGGAAGAATCCCATAAGCATTGGGCCTGCTCAAACCATTCAAGGCCTTATACATCTCAATCAGATGTTATATCTCATATTAAAAAAAGTGGACAATTGCAACACCCATACCAGAGGTGAAATTCAAACCCATCATGTTAATTTCTTAGTGAAGTATGTTACCCCCCCCCCCCCGCCCAATGGATCAATCTGGCAATACGAGTTAACATTTTGACATTATGCTGGCAACCACTGTTCTGTGGAAATTACAGGGAATCAGAGCTACTGTACTATCTAATAAAAATAACACATTTCCCCCTGAATACTTACGGTAAGTATAACCTAAAAAAAAACTGGAAAACTGAAACTGAATCAGCAAGTGCTGAATTCCAAACATGCCAAATTTACAAAGTCCTACTGTATGACTGGAAAATCTCAATTTAATGAATTGTATGGGGTTGAGAGAGAGGGCTATAGTTCACTAGCTGCAGAGTATACAGTATGTGCAGAAATAAATGTAAATTTTTATTTATTTATTAATAATTTTATTAGATAGTATGAATCAGAGCTGTACTACTCAATATGTTCTACATTGATAATAATATTAGTAAAATATTAAGAGGAGTTTACCTCAATATAGTGTGTAGAACACTTCTGTATGATACCCTCCAGAAATTAAAACGGAAAAAACGAAAAAAATCGACAACTTACCGGTACATTAGAGTAAAATATAAATAATTAAATAAACAATTTAACACAATTCAAATCAATATAAAACAATTAAAAATCAAATTAACGCAATTAAAAGAATCAAACGAAAATATTCAAAACGATTTTCCTTCCTGAAGCTGACAATGCTTTTCAACCGTATGTCGTGATCACAGGAATGAAAATTACTGAATCGGGTTAAACCTGATACTTAAATAGAGATTATTTGTCTTCGCGCATGCGCGTAAAGGTCCACGCATCGGAGATCAAATATGGCCGCCGAACATTAACCGAATTCTCGTGTAATTTAATTTCAATGGTTTCCGCAATTAATAGTCGCGTATAATTACGTTGAACGCTAAGAATTTTGGCCTCGTTAAATAAAAAAGTATGTTTTTCGTTAATGGCACGAAAGGCTAATTCTGACGCTGCTGAACGAGAAGCACGAACTGAGGCTTCATGTTAATTTACACGAATATTAAGAGAAAATCGGGTCGAACCCTGATAAGATGAGTCGCAATCACCGCAAGAAATGTTCTATACCAGATCATTAATTTGTGTAACTTCCATATTGGCCAAGCTACAATTTTAAATTCGGTATCTTTAAAGAATCTGTTAAGCTGTTTGTGCCACTGTTCAACATATGGGATAGAAATAAAGTATTTTTTGATATTACTATTGTTGATTGGTTTAGTATTTTGTATCCTATCCTTAGCTTGTACCCTAATATGGTTTCTTGTGGTAATGGAATAACCCCTGTTTAAGAATCTGCTAGTTAATATTTGTATTTCTGAGTCCAAAGCAGAATCCGTTGTTGAATATTTATAGGCATTAAGAAATTGATTAAAGATAATCGATCTTTTGTAGGTGAACAGGTGACAGCTGTTATAATGTACAAGCATACCAGTGTTTGCAGGTTTTCGATAGATGCTAAATTGTATTATGTTCGAGTCCAAGGTAAGCGTGAAATTTAGAAAGTTTAATGACTTTGTATCCGTATCTTCCCTTTCCAATGTAAAATCGAGTCTAGAATGAATATTATTAAACGAATGTAAAATGTCTTGGATAGTATTACTATCTGTAATAACTAGAACATCGTCTAAATACCTCCCACAGTATGTGATACGGGTTCGAAACGGTGTGAAATGCATCTGCTCAATCGTTGAGAGATAGATCTCTGACATTAAGCCACTCAGGCTCAAACCCATTGGTAATCCAAAAATTTGTTTGTACACCTTGTCTCGAAAGGTAATGTAGTTAGCCTCAACTAACAGTTTAATTAAGTGAAAAATTTCCTTAATAGGTAGCTTCGTATAATTAATCGGTGTCGTGTTTTTATTTAACATATCCCAAATAATATCTAATGTGTATTCAACGTTTACATTTGTGTATAATGAGGTAACATCTAGTGAGAATAAATTGTACATTGTCGCCGAGTCTACAGTCTTTAAGCTTATTAAATAATGTATCGTAGTTCTTAATCCCAAATTGTATTACCTGTCTAAATGGTTTTATAATGTTATATACATGTGTGGCTAAGGATGAAAATGAAGAGTTCCTGTAGGAAACAATAGATCGAATAGGAAACCCAATCTTGTGTAATTTTACCTGACCGAAAAGTGCAGGAATATTGTATGTTCTGGCCTTCAATTCCTTTAACTGAACCATAGTAATGTAGTCGTTTTTTCGATAATACAGACCAACGTTAACGTTTTATTGTATTGATTGACCAAATTGGTAAACAGTGTACCTCCACTTCAAGATAAGTGGAGGTATCTGACACAACTGAATCTAACTTATTAATATAATCATGTTTATCTAGTACTACCACTGTATCTCCTTTATCTGCCCTCTGTATAATAATGTCCTTATTTCCCCGAAGTTCTCGTAAAGCTGAACTGTCATACGTATTCAATTTAGGAAGTCGCGTTTCTTTTATGTTATTCACTACTTGGTTAACTTGTTGAATGAATATATCTTTTTGTGGAACATTACGAAGTCCAAATTCAATATCAATTATGCATTGTTTTTTAAGCAGTTTTCGCGGTGGTAAATTATAATTTAGTCCTTTGGATAAAAGCGAAATCTGGTCCTGCGATAGTGTACACGAGGAAAGATTTGTAACCTGTTGATATGTCTGTTCGTTGGATACTGGGTGAGGGGGTGTTCGTGAACTAGCTGACATTCTTTGGTGGCACGTTGTGTGTCTGTGGGGGGGATGTTACCAACTCGTATAAACTTGGTTGCAAGCCCGCGACAATGTGTTAGAATTCGCATGAACGTGTCTGTTTTTTTTTATTTCTGAGGCCTGTGCTTCCCTTTGCAAATCTATGGAGGTCTTCAATACAGACCAATCGTTCGGATATAGATAATTTTTTAATTTATCGCAAAGTTTCCTAACCTGAGAAAGGTATTTTTGTTTATTCGAATATCGAGATTTTAAGGCAAGCTTAACAATATTACGCGATGTCGCCAGTGTTAGTTGTTTTATGCCTGAAATTTTTTGATTTAAATTCACTCTGGCAAACCTCGGAACGATATTGTTTTGAAGGCAATATTTTAGAAAAGAAATATGGTAACTTTGGGCCGAGTACCTTAGTGTAGATTTAATGTAATTTTGTACCAAGCTATTCAAAAAATCTCCCATAGTTGTGTGTATTGATTGTTTACTGCTGGAGAGACAGGAAGTGAATGAAATAGTCAAAAAGAGTTTAAAAATTAATTAGATAGTATGAATCAGAGCTGTACTACTCGATATGTTCTACGTTGATAATAATATTAGTAAAATATTAAGAGGAGTTTACCTCAATATATTTCAGGCATAAAACAACTAACACTGGCGACACGCGTAATATTGTTAAGCTTGCCTTAAAATCTCGATATTCGAATAAACAAAAATACCTTTCTCAGGTTAGGAAACTTCGCGATAAATTAAAAAATTATCTACATCCGAACGATTGGTCTGTATTGAAGACCTCCATAGATTTGCGAAGGGAAGCACAGGCGTCAGAAATAAAAAACAGACACGTTAATAAGTTACAAACATTATCGGATAGGTCAAGACACGTTCATGCGAATTCTAACACATTGTCGCGGGCTTGCGACCAAGTTTACACGAGTTGGGTGACATCCCCCCCCACAGACACACAACGTGCCACCACAGAATATGTCAGCTAGTTCACGAACACCCCCTCACCCAGTATCCAACGAACCGACATATCAACAGGTTACAAATCTTTCATCGTGTACATTGTCGCAGGACCAGATTTCGCTTTTATCCAAAGGACTAGATTATAATTTACCACCGCGAAAACTGCCTAAAAAACAATGCATAATTGATATTGAATTTGGACTTCGTAATGTTCCACAAAAAGATGTATTCATTCAACAAGTTAACCAAGTAGTGAATAACATAAAAGAAACTCGACTTACTAAATTGAATACGCATGACAGTTCAGCTTTACGAGAACTTCGGGGAAATAAGGACATTATTATACAGAGGGCAGATAAAGGAGATACAGTGGTAGTACTAGATAAACATGATTATATTAATAAGTTAGATTCAGTTGTGTCAGATACCTCCACTTATCGTGAAGTAGACCTGGCACTGTTTACCAATTTGGTCAATCAATACAATAAAACGTTAACGTTGGTCTGTATTATCGAAAAAACGACTACATTACTATGGTTCAGTTAAAGGAATTGAAGGCCAGAACATACAATATTCCTGCACTTTTCGGTCAGGTAATATTACACAAGATTGGGTTTCCTATTCGACCTATTGTTTCCTACAGGAACTTGGCATTTTCATCCTTAGCCACACATGTATATAACATTATAAAACCCTTTAGACAGGTAATACAATTTGGGATTAAGAACTACGATACATTATTTAATAAGTTTAAAGACTGTAGACTCGGCGACAATGACAATTTATTCTCACTAGATGTTACCTCATTATACACGAATGTAAACATTGAATGCACATTAGATATTATTTGGGATATGTTAAATAAAAACTCGACACCGATTAATTATACGAAGCTACCTATTAAGGAAATTTTTCACTTAATTAAACTGTTAGTTGAGGCTAACTACATTACCTTTCGAGACAAGGTGTACAAACAAATTTTTGGATTACCAATGGGTTTGAGCCTGAGTGGCTTAATGTTAGAGATCTATCTCTCAACGATTGAGCAGATACATTTGACACTGTTTCGAACCTGTATCACATACTATGGGAGGTATTTAGACGATGTTCTAGTTATTACAGATAGTAATACTATCCAAGACATTTTACATTCATTTAATAATATTCATTCTAAACTCAAATTTACATTGGAAAGGGTAGATACGGATACAAAGTCATTAAACTTTCTGAATTTCACGCTTACCCGGGACTCGAACATAATACAATTTAGCATCTATCGAAAACCTACAAACACCGGTATGCTACTACATTATAATAGCTATCACGTGTTCACCTACAAAAGATCGATTATCTTTAATCAATTTCTTAATGCCTATAAATATTCAACGACGGATTCTGCTTAGGACTCAGAAATACAAATATTAACTAGCAGATTCTTAAACAGGGGTTATTCCATTACCACAATAAACCAAATTGGGGTACAAGCTAAGGATAGGATACAAAATACTAAACCAATCAACAATAGTAATATCAAAAAATACTTTATTTCTGTCCCATATGTTGAACAGTGGCACAAACAGCTTAACAGATTCTTTAAAGATACCGAATTTAAAATTGTAGCTAGGCCAATACGAAAGTTACACACTATACTGAACAATCGCTCGGTTCTTTCAGCGTTCGCAACACAAATTAATGATCTGGTATACAACATTTCTTGCGGTGATTGCGACTCGTCTTATCAGGGTTCGACCCGATTTTCTCTTAATATTTGTGTAAATCAACATGAAGCCTCAGTTCGTGCTTCTCGTTCAGCAGCGTCAGAATTAGCCTTTCATGCCATTAACGAAAAACATACTTTTTTATTTAACGAGGCCAAAATACTTAACGTTCAACGTAATTATACGCGACTATTAATTGCGGAAACCATTGAAATTAAATTACACGAGAATTCGGTTAATGTTCTGTGGCCATATTTGATCTCCGATGCGTGGACCTTTACGCGCATGCGCGAAGACAAATAATCTCTATTTAAGTATCAGGTTTAACCCGATTCGGTAATTTTCATTCCTGTGATCACGACATACGGTCGAAAAGCATTGTCAGCTTCAGGAAGGAAAATCGTTTTGAATATTTTCGTTTGATTCTTTTAATTGCGTTAATTTGATTTTTAATTGTTTATTTAATTATTTATATTTTACTCTAATGTACCGGTAAGTTGTCGATTTTTTCCGTTTTTATTTCTGGAGGGTATCATACGGAAGTGTTCTTCGCACTATATTGAGGTAAACTCCTCTTAATATTTTACTAATAATTTTATTATAATCAAACAATTACATAAATACAATGAAAGGAATTATGCTAAATTTTGGTAATACCCTTTGAGACAAGACAACTTGGAGTGTCTTGATATGCACTTTGGGAAGCTATGGGTTAAGTTGATTTGGACTGTTTTTTGTCAACATTCACCCAAATTTTCTATTGGTTAAAGAGTACAGCACTGTACAAAAAAACCGCACATGCAAGGGTGGGTGACATTAAGTATGTACAAACAGTGAAGCCTTGCACTTTCATTGAGGCTTTCCTCAATATCTGACCCCTTCTGAATTTATATACATTAAAATTATATTCTGCTCTCATTTCTTTCTCTTCAACCCTTTTGTAAGTTATGCACATTGGATGCTTGAAGTTGAAACCTATACCTAGTCTAAGAGCAAAACTCTGGTTCCCCATCAATTCTGTCAAACAAGCAATAGCATATTCAGTATGCATAAAGGCATGAAGTATACTTCATTGTTTCATGAGACCTTACAGTTGCTCTGTGTACAAGCAATAGCATATTCAGATATTCATTGGCTACTCAAACTCTAGTACCAGCTCATCTTTCTGTACAGTAATCTGTGTATTTATAGCTTTACATTTTTTTTTTCTTTTGCTTGCTGTTTGGTCTAGTGGAATGGTGATGTTGCCCATTCAGATATCGATTCGCTTGGTGGTATGGTTATTACCATTTGGGTTGCAATTTAGGGCTGGTAAAGATTTTGTGGCCTCTTGACAGGTAACATTGTGTTCAATTTTGTATCACTGTATATGTTTTTTGAATTTCCAAAAGGGACACTCCTTGGAAAATGCCAGATGAGCCTTTCTGCAGTTATGCACATTGGATGTACAAACAACTGCATGTTGTAGCTGTGCAATCAATATTTGTATGTGCAATGGATTTCTGGCACTTGTAGCAGCGTAAGGGGGTTTAGAATGTATGCTTTAACATGGAAATTAAGATAACCTGCTTTGATCGCTGTTAATGGTTTAGGGTTATTGAAACTATTATGTTCTGAGTAGGAACTAGTATACCATCCTTCTTTGTCATTATTCTTCTGACGTTGATGACTCCTTGATCTTGTAGTTCTTGTTTTAGCTCTTCATATGACATGTTCATGAGGTCCCATTCAGTGATGACAGCTCTTGACGTGTTCAAAGAAATGCGTGGTTAAACAGTAATGAAAGTTCCACCAAAGTTTTTAGTTTTAGTAGTTGCTCAGACTGTCAACCTCAATCATTAAGTCTCCCAATTTTAAGTGATAAACTGTCTTGGGGGTACCTTTATGTTTTCTAGGCATTTCTGCACTAGAAATGGTGAGAGTTTGCCGATAGGTTGCTCTTTGGTTGAGTGAATAATAACGAAGGTTGGAATTCTGATTCTGGCTATGTCAGTCTTTTGATGTTTAGCTGCAACAAAATCAGGCTCTGACTGTTTTCGCCCTGTAAGGGTCTCATCTATGGATCCAGTGGATTTCTGGGTTTTGGGAACTGTTTGCTCCATTTCACCCTGGAAGGGAGGCTTTCCCCCCTGGAGGGAAAGCCTCCAGCCCTGCCATGTGGAGGCATGAGCAGTGCCACCTTTGTGACCAAGCAGTAGTGGGTTAGTAATAAAAAGGAAAAACTAAGAGAAGATAGAAAGGTTACTTTTCCTTCTAATCTAGTAATGTGCTTTCTTTACTGAATTAATTAAGTGTTAATGTAAGGCTGAAAACAAGAAACTATTTTATTTCACCAAGAAAGAACACTAATTTACTGGCAAAGACACTTGATCACAGAATCGCTTGGCATCTGGAGCCTTTAAATTACATAAATTTAATTAATTTATTAGAGGTTCCAGGTTTAATTTCAAAAACCCAACGATTTGTTAGTATCTGAATAAATATTAACATTAGAGATTTTGAACACTCAAACAGATATTTTAGACACTCATTAATAAATATCGATCAGGATTATAATCAGACCTGATCTTAACTTACCTCATCTTTTTAGAAAAATTTTTCTTGCATATTAACTCCCGTAACTTGAAGGTTTGGAATAAAGTGGTTATGAGAATTGCAGACAACTTTCGGCAGTGATAAATCAAAGGGAAAAATTACAGATATATCAGCTTGACTTCTATTCCAGGGAAAATGGAGTCAGTAGTTAAAGTATAGTAGAATCATCTTGATCAGAATGGCTATGTGGAAATCACAGCATGGATTTGTTGGGAGATCTTGTCTTACCAATCTAATTAGCTATTATGGCACAGTCACAGAGGGATTAGGTGCAAGAAAATAGTGACGTCATACACAAATTTCAGCAAAGCTTTTGACATTATTCCCCATGAAAGGCTGATGCAAACTGGAGATGTGGTATGGGGGGATTACTGATGCGGATAACGGAATGGTTGAGTAGTAATTTTGTTTACAACAGCTTTTAGATGTAAATAAAACTACTTACTTATTGAGAGGTCTTATGTGTTTCTGTCAGAAAATTTTTTTAATCAGAATGGTAATCAGAGGAATTACTAAGGTTTGAATGATCTGATATCAGGATAGGTACAAACAAAAGTTGAGACTTTATCTGTGCATAACAATTAGAAGGGAATTTTCAGAAAATGCTAGTATTAATAGTTGCAAAACTATCCACTTCCACACCAGCTATGAAGTTTATTACCAGTTGGAAGTTTATTCCAACAATCAAATACTCCCTGACTAAAAACAGTTTTGCACATCTATCCTGCAGCCATTCTTTTTCAGTTTATGTCCCCTTATATGATGTCTCAGAAGAGTAAAGATGCCATCAGCATTTAGTTTCCTGAATCAATTCAAAGCCTTAAAAAAAAAAAAAAAAGAAAAAAGTTCAATCAACTCATCTTGTAAGGAATACCCTTTTGTGTCCTTGACTAATCTTATTGCTCCTCTCTGTACTGGTTCCAACAGAGCCACATCCTTTCTAAAATGAGGCTTTCAGACCTGTTTGCAGTACTCAAAAGCACTATCCTATCACTACCCATCCCTGCTGGCAAAATTTCTGTGTATCACTGACAGATCCCAAGAGCCTAGTAGCTTATCAACACTGCCTAGAGAACTTCATGTTGAAGGATAGAATTATCCTAAGTCTGTTTCATTCTCCCATCTTGAGTACAGCACCACCAAATTGGTATGTTATCCTAAAATTACTATTGCCCATAAGCAGTACCTTGCATTTAACAGTATAATTTTTCAAGATCAGGTTGCAGTAGTATTCTTTGATTCCTACCATTAACTATCCTACTCATCACCCATAAACTTAGAAAATGAGCTTGATGTACCTTAATCAATATCATTAATAAATATTGAAAACAAGGGGGGACCAGCACTGAATTTGGAGGGACACCACTAATAACATTAGACCAAGAAGAGCAGTGCCCACTAATATGCATCTACTGATACAGTTTTTCTACTACTGGTTGCATTGTGGAACCAAATTAACATTATTAAATACTTGAGCAAATACAGAATTTCAAACCAGACTATCTTTTTTTTTCTTGGCAATTCTAAATATTGAATGACCAAACATTTTACCTCTATGAAATCATCATGGTCCAGAATACCATAAAACCAACCAGGAGCAATTTCAGGTGGAGATTTTTTGCACTTCCTTGTTTTTTTTGACTGTTCTTCACTGAGAACTGCATATAGGTCATCTTCTGTAAAGGAAGATACCATAGCACTAACAGACTGACTGGCAACTGGTTCTCTAAAATAATTAAGAAAAAAAAAAAAAAAAAAAAAAACGTTAGTTAATAACAGATATTAAAACTTTTTAAACACAACATTAAGCTGTGCCCTGAAAATGCTTTTTTAAAAGATTGCTCAATCTAATAGATGAAATATTGAAAACACAAAAAAATTATGTAAATACACAAAATATTTACATAATTTTTTTTTTCTTTGAAGGGAAGGGGGCTATTGACCCCTGAAACACAAGAAACTGTGTATTGTGGATGCATGCACAGGATCTTCTAGACCCTGTGCATCCAACATTTTAAAAACTCAATAACACACTGGCATTTATGAAAATTTAATTTTTTTTCCTTCCCCCATTGGTTAGTAATACTATCTAGTTTGTAAAACCTAAAATATCTTGTTAATAATCACAGTATTTTTTTTTTTCAAAAAAAAAAAAAAATAAAAAAAAATAAAAAAAAAAATAATAATAAAAATAATAAATAAATAAATAAATAACAATAATAATAAAAAAAATAAAATAAAATAACTCATTTATTCCAATTCATTTTCAATTTTATGCTAGTTTTGGAAGTTTATGACATAGCCTCCAATAGAAAATTTCTTTTTATCCAGTGCACAATGTGATGTTGATTTTTGCAATTTTATAATGCAGCTGCCATCATGAGTTTTCTTGAAATTTTGTTAATAGTTTCAAAACATACTGAAGGAGTATATAATTTTCTTTTTAAAATAGAATTCATTGTTAAGAGATCACTTTCCCTTTGCATGCAAAGAAACAGTTATAGTCTATTTCTTTTATAGTCCTGATAATAAAAAAAAAATTAAAAAAAAAACCTTAGTAGCATTTCATACTTGATCCTGCATTTTTTTTTTTTTTTTTTTTTCCCTGTTTGCATAATAACTGAGATTTCTAAAATTTTCAATAGTAAAATCAAAGAAATAATTTTTTTTTTACTTTATTTTTTTGAAAGGTACTGGGAATTTCAGCTGTGTGGATAAAACAGATGAAGAGCACATAACATTAGATGAAATTCCTTTAATATAATCTCACACAATAGTATTGTTTGTTTGTTTGTTTGTTTGTTGTTTGGGGTTTAACGGCGCAAGAGCAACTTCGGCTATATTGCGCCTGTTCAAGTTTTGTTATTTCCTGTTACATTGTTACTGCTTTAACATATTAGATATGATTAGTTAAGTTTATTAAGCTGAGGTATGATAAGAGTTCACTGACGTTTGAGTTTTCTCCCATAATGAGTTCAAGGCTTAATGGCTCATTTGAATGCGATTTGAATGCTGATTGGCGGGCAATTTGGTATCGTGGACATTCTATGATGATGTGCTTCACTGTTAGTGTGGTCAGACACTGAGAGCATTGTGGAGGATCGTCTTTCATTAGGAGGTAAGAGTGTGTTAAATATGTGTGCCCGATGCGAAGCCGGGCGAGGATAACCTCTTCATGTCTGTTTGACCGAAAACTTGATTTCCAGGATTTCTGCTCTTGTTTAATTTGGTATAATTTATTGTTTGTTTGAGATTTCCAGGTCTGCGTCCATATATTTTCAGAGGCTTTTCGATTGATGTTTTTAAAGTCATTGAGCGGTATTTTATGCAAGTGAGAATTTTTGTTAGAAGGATGTTTTGCAGCATCATCCGCACGTTCATTGCCGGGTATTCCAGAATGTCCAGGAATCCAAGTGAATCTGACTCTTTGTTTGTTTTCCCGAAGGTGTAATAGGGAGGAAAGAATTTTTCTTACATACGGATGAGATGGATGATCCTCTGTCTGTAAAGCATATATTGCACTTAATGAGTCTGTGAAAATAATACTTTTTACGAGGGAAGTTTTGGCAATGTGATCTAGGGCGAGACTTATTGCAAACAATTCGGCACTAAAGATACTGCACTCTATTGGAAGAGACTGTGAGATTATGTTGTTTGGCAATGCAACAGCAGCACCAACGTGTGTGGCCGTCTTGGATCCATCAGTATACAGATGAGAATAGTCAGAGAATTGCGTTACATAAGAAGAATGAAGCTGTTTTATATGTTGACTTGGGATATTGCTCTGTTTCCATTTTATGAGGAACATGTCACAGTCAATTGAACTGATTTTCCACGGTGGAACGGCTGTGGGGGTATCTTGGTAGATTTTATCCATACTTAAGTTCAATTGTGAGAGTATTTCTTTTAGTCGGATACCTGCAGGTTTGCAGATATGAGGTTTGTTCGTATATAAATTTTCCCATTTCGGTTTATACAAGTATTGCCATGTTGGATGTCCAGGAAGGCTTTGAACTTTCGCAGCATAGTTCATAAGAAGAACTTGTCTACGAAGACTGAGTGGGAGTTCATGGATCTCTGTGTATAGGCTATACACAGGTGAGGTACGGAAGGCTCCTGAAATAACACGTAATGCATTGTGATGAATTGGATCTAACCAGTTTAACACACTTTTCCTAGCTGAGGAGTAAATGGGAGAACCATAATCTAATTTAGATCTTATCATTGCACGATAAACATGCAAAAGTGAATAACGATCAGCTCCCCATGTCATGGCTGATACAGCTCGTAGAATGTTTAATTTCTTTAAGCACATTGTACGTAGATATTTTATGTGTTCTAGGAAATTTAATTTTTGATCCATGATTAGTCCTAGTAGCCGGATACTCTGTTTCAGTGGAATTTGTTGATTGCTTATCCTGAGTTCTGGATCAGGATGCATCTTTCGTTTTCTGCAGAAGTGTATTGCCGCTGTCTTTTGTACTGAGATTCGATATCCATTATAGATGGACCAGGATTCTATTTTGTTAATAGCACATTGGAGCTGCCTCTCGATTGTCCGCATATTCTGTGAGTGACATGATATTGTGAGGTCGTCGGCATATAGGTAGGTTTCAACTGTTGCTGGAATAACTTCTGTTACAGGGTTTATTTTGATAGCGAAAAGGGTTGCACTGAGGACTGAGCCTTGGGGGACCCCCTGTTCTTGATTGTATATTAGAGACAGAATATGATGATAACGGACTTGAAAAGTTCTTTTAGTCATGAAATTCTGAAGGAACTTTGGTAGATGGCCTCGAAGACCTAATTTGTACAATTCATGAAGGATACCATATCTCCACGCAGTATCGAACGCCTTTTCAATATCAAGGCATATCATTACAAGGTGTTCGTTTCGGAGAAAGGCATTGCGAATATTTGATTCAGCTTTTGTCATTATGTCTATTGTTGATCTATTTTTCCGGAACCCATACTGACTAGGACTCAGGAGGTTATGGAAGTCAAGAAACCATGTTAACCGATCATTCACCATTTTTTCTAAAATTTTACCTAGACAGCTAGTGAGCGCGATGGGACGATAATTATATGGATTTGAATGGTCCTTCCCAGGTTTTGGAAAGGCCAGTACAAACGAATGTCGCCAAGAGTCTGGATATGTATCCTCAAGGTATATCCTATTATACAGCAGTAACAGCATGCATAAAGAGTTTTTAGGGAGGTGTTTGATCATTTGATAGTGGATTCCATCCGGACCTGCTGCGCTTTCTTTAGATTTGGCTAGGGCTTTATGTAATTCATTTATAGTGAAGGATTGATTGTATGAAATCTCATGAGCTGCATGGAAATTGATTTTGTATTTTTCGATTTGAGCTTTATATGTTTGAAAGATTGGTCTGTATGACGTTGTTGCTGACAATTCCTCAAACGTTTCTCCTAGTAGATTTGCAATTTTTTCTGGTTCAGTTATGTCATGACCTTTCCAGCTTATGATCGGTTTAGGGACGGTTGTATATTTGCCTGAAATTTGTCTAATTTTATTCCATATTATTCTGCTGTCCGTATTTCTATTAATTTTGCTTGCAAAGGATATCCAGGATTCTTTCTGAGATTTCCGGCGTATATAGCGTGCTTTTGCTCTGGCTTTCTTATATTTTATGAGATTGGTGGTGGTGGGATACTTTCTGAATTGATTCCAAGCCTTATTTTTTTCTTTCTTTGCTTCCAAGCATTCTTCATTCCACCACGGCTTATAATGTTTATGAGACTGGTTAGCTGTCTTTGGTATTGCAATGTTTGCTGCAGAAATTATTTGATTTGTGATGTGAGTAACAGCATTATTGATATCAGTATGTCTTATGATTTTCTCATCTAGAGAAGCAGCATATTGGTATTTTTCCCAGTTTGCTTTGCAAAATTTCCATTTTATACCTTTTATAGGTTGCTGTACATCATTTGCTAGTAGGTGACAAACAACTGGGTAATGATCACTGCTATAAGGATCATCGGAAACAGACCAGTCAAGGAGAGGAAAGAGAGCTGGGGAACAGATGGTGAGATCAATTGCAGAGGTAGTCCCTGTTGGTAAGTGGACATGGGTGTGAGTACCTGTGTTTAAGAGTGTTAGGTTCCTATTATTTATAAGTTTTTCAATCATCTGTCCTCTTTTGTCTGTATGAAGTGATCCCCAGATGATATGATGCCCATTAAGGTCCCCCATCAAACAAAAAGGAGATGGTAATTGTTCAATTAGATCCTCAAATTCTTGCAGTGAATACGCATGATTAGGTGGAAGGTAGAGCGAAATCATAGTCAAGGTAATTCCAGTCACGATGCGTACCGCGACTGCTTCAAGGGGTGTTTGTAGCTGAATATGCTTGGATGGAACATTAGAGTCAACAAGAATGGCGACTCCTCCATGACCTGTATTGGTTTTTCGATCTTGCCTATATACATTGTAGTTCTTGATTGAAATACTTATGTGCTGAGTTAGGTTTGTTTCTTGCAAACAGATACTTGCAGGAGCATATACGGAAATTAGATCTTTGATATCGCTTAAATTACTTCGAATGCCACGACAATTCCATTGTAGAAGTGTACGCATTATTTGGGTTTAGTACTTGATTCAGATGACTTACGATGAGTTGCTTGTTTTAATCGATCTGTTTTGATTTTTTCTTTTCTGGGGAAGCTGGGTCGGCAACCACTGTCCATGTCATCATTTGCGTAAAGTTCCAGAACTGGTTCATCTTCTTTCTCCTTTTCATCAATTTCCATAGTGTCAGTATTTTTTTGTGTTTTTTCAACAGATTTGGTGGAATTTGTACTGCTTGTTGGTGTTGGATCTTCAGCATCTGGTGGGATTACAATGGGTGTATTAATTGCCTGATCTACTTTTTGTTTTGTTTGTATAAGAATGTTACGTGCCCAATCTGCTATTGAGATGTTAGGCGGGATTGTGATGTCAGTCTGTATTGCAATTACCTTTGTTTTCTGTACTGTAGTTGCTGCTGTTGCTGCTGCTGCTGCATATGATCTCACTGCTGGAAATAGTGGTATCTGCTTTTTGGCTTCTTGATATGTTACCTTATGTTCAGTTTTATATTTTTGAACTTGCTTTTCTCTTTTCCATATATTACAGTCTCTGGAATAGGCAGGGTGGTCTCCTTTGCAGTTTGGGCAGCAAGGAGACTGTGTATTGCATTCTTTACAGGTATGTTCTTTTGAGCCACAAGTGGCACAAATAGCTTGTCCTCTGCATACTGTTTGGGAATGGCCATATTTTTGACACTTGAAGCATCTTATCGGATTGGGGATATATGGCTTTACCTGGCAATTCAGGTACCCGGCTTTGACTGATGATGGTAGAGTTGGAGTACTGAAAGTAAGTATGATGGAGCGGGTTGGAACGAGGTTTCCATCCTTTTTAATAAGGATTCTTTTGGCATGTGTGACATTCTGGTTTTGTAGCTCTTGCACGATTTCTTCTTCAGAGCTATTTAGGAGGTCCCATTCCACGATAACCCCTTTAGATGAATTTAAAGTGGCATGTGGAGTGACTTTGATGGGAATCCCTCCAAAAGTTTTGGTTTCAAGAAGAAGCTCAGAATGTCGATGATTTGACGTTTCTATCAGAAGGTCGCCTGATTTCAAGCGGCGAACCATTTTCGGTGGACCAGCTATATGTTCTAGACACCTCTGTATAACAAAGGGAGAAAGTTTACAAACTGGTTGGTCTGATAGTGAATGAACAATTAGAAAGAGTGGCGAGATGGTGTGGGTCACATCTTTCTTTTGTCTTTTGGCAGTAGATGGATTAGGATCATCTTGCTGCCGATTGTGATCAGTTTGATCCATAATTCCAGGAGAAGCCTGGTTTGTCAAGTCCATTGTTGCTCCTTTTAGCCCTGAAAGGATTATTTTTCCTTTCAGGTTTCCGGCCCCACCACGGGGAGGCAGGAGCAGTGCCACCTAGTGACCAAGCGGCTGGCGGATTAGTTTGTTAGTGAAAAAATGGATAAATATCCTAAAAAAGAAAGGTGATTTTCCTTCTGGGTTCTACTTAAAATCTGCTAAGTGAAGAACCACTTACAATGAACTGAGAATAAGAGCGGCTAGAAATGAAAGAGAACAAAATCACTTGGAAGGATCACTTTAGAATTCGCTTAAGAAAATCGCTTGGTCCCTATCGCTTGGCACTTGGGGCCCACAATAGTATTAAAATATTGAAATAAGTGGAGGCATGAGATAGAAATAGTAAATCATACTTTATTTTATTTATTTATTTATTTTTTTTATAAACCTTCCTGGCTTACCAGTTAAAGAATAAAGTTATTACAACAGTAAGGATTAAAAAAAGGGGGGAAGAATAACGGTCTTAAAATTATCATGGTTCAGAATAATTTTTTATGCAGTTTTATCCCAAGTTGAATGATGATATTATTATTACAATACAATACAATACAATTTTATTTATCAAGAGAATTCATTTACAATAAATGAACTTGTTAAGAAAAGTAAATTTCTTGACAACAAGTTGTAATTCTTCCTTTACAACAGTTTTGTACAAATTTGTTATCTTACAGAAAAGACTATGAAGTCACTACACATAGTATATTCCACACTGTAAACAGAGGTAGTAGTTTATCTGCATATCAATTCTAATCTACAGTGTCATTGAGTATCAAGAATTTTCTTATTAGGAATTTTAATTTGGAGATGGGGTAACTTCTCCTGTGCCTGAAATCAATGCTAGCCAACAAGTTGTTTATTATATTCATTGTGTGCCTATCTCCAAATCTATTTAGTATCCTAGGGTGAGGCAAAGTAATTGTTTGCTTTGTTGCCTTCCAATAATCTGATGTAACTTATGTTTTTCTCATGTATATCTCTTTTGTAAATATATCTTGTAAACCCCTGGCACCACCATGCCGTGACGGGACTAATTGTATGTCTATCATGCTGCAATTAAAGATTCTATTCTATTCAATTCTAATTTATTTTGGCTTCCTTAAATTTTGTGAGACATTTCTTTGCAGATTCGCCTCTTCAAAAATAGTGTTAAGATTTTTTAAGAAAAGATTTAACTTCAGTTTCTGAACTGGATACAGTATTTTATGTTTCAATAAAAATTGCCTTCTCTTGTTCAGGTCATTCCAAGAGTTTGTCCCCATTAAAAGTTTCAGAATCCTATTCATTAAGTTGTTTATTGCCCTTATTTCTGTTTTATTTGCTCGTGCCCATATATCCTAATTGAGTTGGGAGTCCACTAATGCATAAAATAAGGTAACTTTTGTTCTAAGATTTAACTTATTCTTAATGTAGTAGAAAAAGTACACATAAAATCTCATTTTTTTGTACAAGCTTGTTATATGCATTACCCAACTTAGACTGTACTCAATCCATGACCCAAGGTAACAATGATTTGAAACTTCTTCCACAGTTAGACATTTGCAATTCTTGAAATTCTGATCATGTAGGCAATCATGTTTGTGCAATTTGATAGAGGGTTGAATGTCCAAGGTTTGATGAGGAGGTCTTATTACCAAAAATTTTGTTTTTTCAAAGCTGAGTGTTAATTTATTAATGTGCAACCAAGTTTGTAAATGTATTGCATCCTGTTGTAAATCATTCTCCATTTTTGTTAGGTTCTTTCCTATTGTATGTAAGATTATATCATCTGCATAAATTTTTATAAAGGAGTTCTTAATTACTTTGAATATGTAATTTATATAGATGTTGAACATGATTGGCCCAGCATGTGTGCCCTGAGGTACTCCTCTCTTCACATTATAAGATTTTCCCTTTGTATTTTCTATTTCTACTGTTATTTTTCTCTTGGTTAAATAATTTGCTAGGAGTTGATTGAGTCTTCCCCTTATACCATATTTCAGTAATTTCTGTTGCAATCTTGGGATATCAATTAGGTCATATGCTTTGGTCAAATCTATAAATAAAATCAATATGAAGTTATTGTTGTTTAAATGTAAGTTTAGAGAGTCTACTAAGTTCTCTAATAATGTCTGTGTGCTCTTGCCCTTCTGATATGAGAATAGAGAGTTGTTTAAGAGTCTATATTGATGTAAATATTTGCTTTTAATAAGTTTAATCTTAATTGATTTAAATTTTTTCCACCCTGCTACAATCTCAAACAGAAAAGGTTACAGAAACACATAGTAAGCAGTAGTATGTAGGTATGGATTAAGAAGACTAAAGAAATTTGTTAATCATGATATTGGATTTATGTATATTTTCAGCTTCAGTTAGGTTTCTTTATATGGAGTAATAACTCATGGATTTAACACTAATCACTATCAAGATAAAAGTGCTATACACCACAACATATAAATTATGAGCTGTTTATTTTGTTACTAGAACACATAGAACATTTAAGAACTTTTGCAAATTTTTTGATCACATGCATAACACTTGCTCAAAGAATCTAAGTTTTTGATGATTAGGATCCTTTACCATCCATATCCAACACTAATTAACTAGTGGAAGATAAACCTTATGCCACATTACACTGGTTCTCAAACGCTAAGGAACAAACTAAGACATAAATAAACCTTCCTGCCTAGAGCATTCCAGATATGCTGCATTGGACCGGAGTCTGGAGATCTGGCTGCCCATTCTATACAGGCTATACTCTCCCTATTCTGGTTCATTAAAGGAGCTCTGTGAGGGCATGCAAAAGGCAACCATGAGCATTAAGAATTTTATCTTGATATATTGCAACTGTGAGAATTCCTCATAACTACAATGTAATGTACAAATACCATGTACAAACTACAAATTCCTCATAATTTACAAGAAGTTCTGTAGAGTCACTGAAAGTGAGTCCAGCCCACACTATTAACCCACCATAACACTGGCAGAATAGAATCTGATTCCCTGTTCCCACTAGACAAAAGGGGTGTAAGAAACTGACTTAAGACTACTAACCAGTGCAGTTCACTATGGCCCACTGCTTCTGGCTCCAACTGACATGTCAGCATCAATTCAAATGAGCTCTTGTGTATAAGGGTTGAAGGGAACACAGTTGGGCTGAACACAGAATGTACTTAGGGGTACGAGGGTATCCACGGGTTGGACAAGATTTTGTAGCTCTGGCGAATGCTAAGTTTTTAATTATATTTAGCCATTTTATTGAATTAATTGTTATACTAAATTATTTTCTATAAGTAGCTTATAGTCCTAGTTAAGCTCTTTGGTCTATTTTGAATTTAGATAGCGATTCTGAAAGTTAATACTTAATGTCCAAAGATTTTACCATTCGTAACTTGCCACCATTGTTATATGATACGGAATAGTGTAATATATATCCTGAACTAGATATCGTAAGGCTTAACGTAAAACTAGATAGCGAAATACGTAGTGTAGCATAGCACAGTCAATTAATCAGTAAAATTTATTAATCTAATTAAATTTCATTGTTAAATTGTATTTAAACATAATCATGACCCAGACTAGAGCAGCAAAGTAACGCTCACAGATTAGCCAAAGTGCTGTGGTTCAGTGTAGAACCGAAGGGAGTGATACTCCAACGCATCACAGTCTAAAAAAATGCATGAAAAGTGACGTTCGCAGACCTGTCAAGAACAGGACACGATCTAGCCAAGGAGGATGTCTTTTGTGCATGCTAGGTGAAGAGACTGTGAGGAAATTAGATGGAAACTCAGCATTCTGATGGGTGCCTCTGAGAGTCTGAAGTGTAGGGTAGATGGCCTCGAGAAAATTAATGAGAGGATCATCAAGCTTGCAGCTGCCAAAGTCAATGCCATAGCTCACCCCTGTGCATTAGGCAACACAGCAGCAATCTCCAAGGCAGAATGCGTTTGTCCCACAGAAACTAGTTATTGTTGGTGACTCTATTGTCATGGAGATGATGAATATATTAAGCAAAAAGGATATTTCGAACAAGACCATGGTATGTCTGTCAGGGGCAAAAGTTGATGACTCTGTGGAGCAGATATCATTGTTTAAGGGCACAAAAGGTGATATTGTTATACACATTGGCACTAATGACCTTAAGAGTAACAGATCTCCAGATACAATTAACAAGTACAGGTCAATGTTGAAAAAAAAGTCGAGAGCTAGAGTTGAATTTGAAAGTGTCTGCAATGATGCCAAGACACGATAGGAGGGAGCATATGATAAGAGCCTTGTCAATCAATTTGGTCGAGGAGACATTGTGCTAGGCTCATGGGATAGAATATTTTCAGCATAGTCTGTGCTAGCTAGCAGGAGAGACTGCTTCTACAGGGATGGGATACACTTAAATAGAAAGGGTGCAAGAATATCTGCTGATGCTATCGAGACAGTATTAGGTGGGTCAGAAAACTGCTAGTTTGGGGGGGGGGATTCACAGACTACAAGATTAACAGTAGCCGTAGACAGAGGTGAAAGTGATTCTTGCACTGCTTCTACTGTAATGAGCAGCAGCCTAGAGACCAAGTTTTTAAATTCTGTATAGTGGGATCAACTGATAATGCTACTAACATTGAATTCTTAATGGGAAGTATTCAGGGACTTAATTTTCGAGTCTACTGGGCTTTTCATTGCAACTAAGAAATACTGTTAAAAGTTCAGGCCTAAATGGATGTCCAATGAATTAATGAGGCTTGTGGCAGAGAAGAAAAATGTATTGGATGCATATAAAATATCAGGTGACACAGAAGCTTATGGCAGGTATAAACTAGTCTGTAATCAAGTCACAAAGGAGGTTAGGCAGGCGAAGGCAGATTACGAGAAATCTTTGGCAAAGAATGCAAAGAAAAACAGCAAAGAGTTCTTTACTTATGTAAACTCTAGAAGGAAAAGGATGAATCAGATTTGACCACTTAACATATCGATGGTTCGAATGTTGATGATCCTGCTCAGATAGCAAACAAAGTGAACGAGTATTTTGCATCTACATTCACACATGAGGAGTCATTCAATGAGGGGAGTGCCAGAAGTTTATCAAACGCTAACAGGGAGCTAAGTGATTTTGTAATAACTGAGAGCAAAGTGGAGGAGAAATTGTTGAAGTTAAACATAAGGCACCTGGGGTCGACAGGATCTATCCAATTATACTAAAGGAGGCAGCAAAGGAAGTAAAAAAACCCTTAGCCATAATTATGAGAGCTTCCTTGGACTCAAGGGAGGTCCCTATGGACTGCAGGTGTACAAATGTATCACCATTTCACAAAGGGGGTTCAAAAGGTGACGTAAGTAACTACAGACCTGTTAGTTTAACTTGTGTTCCAGAGAAAATAATGGAATCACTGGTTAAAGAAGCACTGCAGGATAATTTGGACAAGACTGCAGTAATAGTTAAGACACAGCATGGGTTTGTTAAAGAAAGATCTTGTCTGACCAATTTGAAAGCTTTTGATACTGTTGCACATGGAAGACTGCTGTACAAATTGGAGAGGTATGGCATTAAGGGTAAGGTGCTACAATGGATAAAGGGATGGTTGAGTGGGAGATGAGTGGTAATCAATGGCACTGCTCTTCGTGGACAAATGTTATTAGTGGAGTTTCCCAGGGTTTGGTGTTGGACCCATTGTTTTGCATATTTATCAATGATATTGAAGAAGATATATCGGGTTTAATATCCAAGTTTGCAGATTATACAAAGTTTGGAAGGGTTGTTAATGACAGTATGCTACTCCAACTGGATCTAGATAAGTTGAGAAAATGGGCTGAGAAGTGGCAATGGAAGTTTAACATCTACAAATGCAAAGTACTGCATATGGGAAGCAATAACCGAAGAGAAAAGTACCAACTGCATGGTACTACACTTGGAAGTGGAAATTGAAAAAACCCGGGGGTAATTATGCAGTCAAATATGAAGTTCAATTGAGCAGTGCAGACAGGCTGCCAGGCAGGTCATGGAGTCTTGCCAACGATATATAGGAATCTTGCTAGCAGGGGACAGGGAGGTGATTATCCCGTTGTACAAGGCAATGGTCAGGCCACACCTAGAGTACTGTGTACAGGTCAGGAGACCTCATTTTAGGAAGGATATAGAGTTGCTAGAACGAGTACAAAGTAGGGCAACAAGATTTGAGGAAAACAAAGGGGTGCTCTTACCAAGAAAGTTCTGCAAATTGCAGTGCCTGAAGAGTAGGCACCTGTGAGGTGATCTGATTGAGGCTTACAAGGCCTTGAATGGGTTGAGCAAGCTGACTGCTGATGGGATTCTTCCTCTTGCTCAGAATAAGAACCTGAGGGGCCATAGTTTCAAATTGAGGAAAGATAGTTGCAGAATAGATGTATGGAAATTTGCCTTTAGCCAGCGGGTAGTTGATTGGTGGGACAGTCTTCCATTTTTTTTCTCGTGAAAGCTAATAGCCTAAATAAATTCAAGGCTGAGCTGGACAGGCATTTGGGACAAATGGAGGGGTGAAAGGGGAGTTTTTTTTTTTTTTTTTTTTTGGCTGTTGCTACATGAGCTTGCTTTCTTGCATAGTATGCCTCTACTAATGCTAATGGAACCAATAGGTGACACTGATCACAGTCTACTGATGTGAGATTTACTTAAAGATGTAACTACCATCAAGGGTAAAGGGAAGGGTTTTTGTAAAGGTGGCTACAGTGGTCTCAGGCAGTTGTTAAATTCTATACAGTGAGATCAATTGATGATATTAAAAAAAGTGATTTCTAAATGTTAACCCTTCAACGAATTAATCTTGGAAGCCTAGATTTTTCATACCAACAAAGAAAAACTATTCAAGATTTAGATATAAATGGATGTCAGATGAACAAATGAGGCTTGTGGCAGAGAAGAAAAATGTGTGGGATGCATATAAATTATCAGGTGATACAGATGCCTATGGAAGATATAAGCTAGTCTGTAATCAAGTCAGAAAGGTCAGGCAAGTGAAGGCTGATTACGAGAAATCCTTGTAAAAGGATGCTAATAAAAACAAGGACTTCTTATTTATCCACTTGATGTTGGTCGTTCGACTGTTGATGATCCTGCTCAGATAGCTGACAAACTGAATGAGTATTTTGCATCTACATTCCTACATGAGGAATTCAACTGGAGAGCAAAGTGGAGGAGAAACTGATGAAGTTAAACATAAAAAAAAAGGCACTGGGGCCAATGGGATCTATCCAATTATATTGAAGGAGGCAGCATGGGAAGTAAGCAAACCCTTAGCCATAATTATGAGAGCATCCTTAAATTCAAGGGAGGTCCCCATGGACTAGAGTTGTGCAAATGTATCCCCAATTCACAAAGGGGGTTCAAAGTGTGATGCAAATAATTATAGACTTGTTAGTTTAACTTCTGTTCCGGGGGAAACCTGCATCACTTCTTTAACCAGTGGAGTCACTGGTTAAAGAAGTGATGCAGGATCACCTAGACAAGACTGCAGTAATAATTCAGACACAGCATGGGTTAGCTAAGGGGAAGTCATGTCTGACCAATTTGATTGGATTGCTACGATGTGGTCACAAAGGAACTGGATGCAAAAAATAATTTTGATATCATATACTTGGATTTCAGGAAAGCTTTTGATACTGTTGGGCAAGTTGGTGCAATGGATAAAGGGATGATTGAGTGGGAGATGGTAGAGTGTGGTAATAAATGGACATGGCTCTACGTGGAGTGCCCCAGGGTTCGGTGCTGGGCCTATTGTTGTTTTGTGTATTTATTAATTATATCGATGAAGCTATATCAGGCTTAATGTC
The DNA here is from genome assembly GCF_048544385.1 of Mastigoproctus giganteus. NCBI lineage: Eukaryota > Metazoa > Arthropoda > Arachnida > Uropygi > Thelyphonidae > Mastigoproctus > Mastigoproctus giganteus. The sequence continues at coordinate 213,928,627 of NC_143580.1, read as the reverse complement.
CAAGTTTGCAGATGATACAAAGGTTGGTGGGGTTGTTAATAATAGTAAAGACAGTATGCTACTGCAACAGAATCTAGAAAAGTTAGGTTGATGGGCTGAGAAGTGGCAGCTGAAGTTTAATATTGACAAAAGTAAAGTGCTGCATATGGGTAGCCCAAGAGAAACGTGTCAACTGTGTGGTACTACATTTAGGGAGGTGGAGCATTCTCCACCTGGGGATAATTGTGCAGTCGGATATGATGTTCTCTAAGCAGTGCAGACAGAGCAGGTCATGGAGTTTTGTCAATGATATATAGGAATTTTGCTAGCAGAGCCAAGGAGGTAATTATATCTTTGTATAAGGCAATGGTCAGTCCACACCTTGAGCACTGTGTACAGGTCTGGATGCCTGATTTTAGGAAGGATGTAGAGTTGCTAGAACGAGGAGAGAGAAGGGCAACAAGATTGCTGAGAGGAAGAAATGGGGTTCTCTTACCAGGAGAGGCTTAAATTCTGCAAGTCGCAGCATCTGGAGACTAGGCATGTGCAAGGTGATTTGACTGAAGTGTACAAGGCTTTGAATAGCCTTGTACACTTCAATCAGATCAATCTCAATCAGGTCCTTAATCTGAGCAAGGCCTCTGCTTTAAATCTATGCCCCCCCCCCCTAGATTAAGAACCTTAGGTGGTATAGATTCAAACTGAGGACAAACTGTTGTAGAATAGATGTGCAGAAGTTTGCCTTTAGCCAGCGGGTAGCTGATTGTTGGAACAGACTTCCATCTGTTGTGGAATTTGATAGCTTAAATAAATTTAAGGCTGAACTAGACAAACATTTGGAGTGACCAGAAGGGTAAAATGGGAAGGTTTTTTTTTTTTTTTTTTTCTTTTTGGCTGATGCTCTATAAGCTTGTTTTCTTGCATTATATGCCTCAACTAATGCTAATGTTAAGAATGGTGAGATTCACATTTAGCTAGCTGGCCTTTTCAAACTAGCTTCCTTGGGGACTCACAAGGGAGTTAGTTAGAACTGGTATAGCTGGGATAATCTTGACTTTTCGAACTATCATAAAAATATTATGTCATGCTGTAATATTTGCAATTTGCAAGTTATGTTGTCCAATGCGTTTTGCACAATAATCAAGAATTTTTAGTATTTTAATTTTATATAAATAAAATTTTATATACAAATATATAACTTTATAAATACAAAATATAAGTACGAAAAATTTATATTAACCATTTTTATTATAAATAATAAAACTGCAAAAAGTAACATAAACAACGTAGAACCACTGACTCAGCACACATTAGCATTAGTAGCACGTGATGCAAGAAAGAAGCAAGCTTATATAGCATCAACCAAAAAAAAAAAAAAAAAAAAAAAAACTTTCTAATTTCACCCATCCACTCACTCCAAATGTTCTGCCTTGAATCTATTTAAGCTATCAACTTCTACAACAGATGGAAATTTTTGTTCCAGTAATCAACCACATACTGGCTAAAGGCAAACTGCCGCACGTCTATCCTGCAACTATCTTTCCTCAATTTTGATTTATGCCCTCTCATGCGATTATTCTGAGCAATAGGAAGAATTCCATCAGCATCGAGCATGCTCAAACCATTCAAAGCTTTATACAACTCAATTAGATCACCTCACATGTGCCTAGTCTCTAGACACTGTAATTTGCAAAACTTAAGCCTTTCTTTGTAAGAGCAACCCTTTGTTCCATTCACTAAACTTGTTGCGCTTCTCTGCACTCGCTCCAGCAGCTCTACATCCTTCCCAAAATGAGGCCTTCAGACCTGTATACAGTACTCAAGGTGTGGTCTGACCATTGCCTTATACAAGGGGATAATCACCTCCTTATCCCTGCTAGAAAAATTCCTGTACACCATTGACAAGACACCATGACTACTCTTTGCAGACTGTCTGCTCTGCTCAGAAAACTTCATATCTGTCTGCACAATTACCCATAGGTCCTTTTCATTCAATACCACTGTCAGTGTAGTACCACAACAGTTCATACATTACTTTGGGGTTACTGCTTCCCATAAGCAGTACTTTACATTTGTTAATGTTAAACTTCAGTTGCCACCTCTCGGCCCACCTGCTCAACTTTTCTAGATCCTGTCGCAGCACCAGCAGCGTACTGTTATTAGTGTCATTAATAACCCTGCCGACCTTCATATCATCTGCAAACTTGGACATTAAGCCTGATATACCATCGTCTATATCATTAATAAATACAGAAAACAACAATGAATTCTATACACTGGGACCAACTGATGATGTTACCAGTAGCAAATTCAAAATGGGAAGCATTCAAAGAATTAATCTTGGAAGCTACTAGGTTTTACATACCAACTAAGAAATATTGTTCAATATTGTGCACGACGAGCAGTGTCCATTAATTACGAATCTGTCTTCTCTTCCTCAACCATTCCTTTATCCATAGCAGCAATTTGCTTCCAATGCCATACTGCTACAATCTTCCATGTGCAACAGTATCAAAAGCCTTTCTAAGATCCAAATATGTGAATCAAAATTATTTTTTGCATTCAGTTCCTCTCTGACCAACATCATAGTATCCAATCATATTGGTAAGAGAAGACTTCACCCTTAACAAAACCATGCTGTGTCTGAGCTATAACTGAAGTCTTGTCTAGATTATCTTGCAGTGGTTCTTTAATCAGTGGCCCCATTAACTTCCCTGGAACAGAAGTTAAACTAACAGGTCTATATAATATCGCTGTAAATACACCACAGATAACTCTTAAATGAAAAAAACTACAATAGTAGTGTAAAAAAGGGCATCATTTTATCTTTATCTTATATTGTACACCTCCTTCACAACAAGTTGCCATGTATTGCACTACTTCAAATAAGTAGCGCTTCACTCAAAGAGACGACTACTGTTAGTTATTCTCAGTGGGCACCACCACCACCCAGACAACACCATTTCAAGGCTAGTTGGCCTCTCATTGGTGGATGGGCAGAAACTCTGGTATTGCAGACAAGACAATTCAATTGTGAAGATAATCCCACAATATGAGAGATGCCAAAAGGTGTACATGATAATGTTTAAGTCAAACTAAATACAGCAAGGCATCATATGTTCAAGAGTATAAATAAATAAACTAACAGGTCTGTAATTACTCGTGTCGCACTTTGATCCTCCTTTGTGAATTGGGGTCACATTTGCACATCTCCAGTCCTCCCCCGAGTCCAAGGAAGTTCTCATAATTATGGCTAAGGGTTTGCTTACTTCCTTTCCTGCCTCCTTTAATATAATTGGATAAATCCCATTAACCCAAGGTGCCTTTCTTATGTTCATCTTCAACAAATTCTCCTCCACTTTGCTGTCAGTTATTACAAAATCATCTAGCTCACTGCCAGAGTTGAATTCACCTCTGGCATTCCCCTCCCTGAATAACTACGCATGTGTGAATGTAAATGCAAAATACGCATTTAGTTTGTTAGCTACCTGAGCAGGATCATCAACAGTTGAACCATCGATATCCAGTGGAGAAATCTGATTCATCCCCTTCCTTCAAGAGTTTTTTAAACAGCCAAGAGTTCTTTACATATGTAAAGAACTCTTGGCTGTTTTTCTTTGCATCCTTTGCCAAAAATTTCTTGTAATTTGCCTTTGCCTGCCTAACCTCCTTTGTGACTTGGTTACAGACCAGCTTAAATCTACCATAGGCTTCCATGTCACACATCAAAACTCCATATCATAAACGGTATGAGAAGCCATCATACACATTATTGTGCGTTGGTTGGGGTTGGAGGGGACTCAGTAGAAGATACTTGTTGGTATTAAATTTGAATATGTGTGGCTTGTAATTTTCAAGAAATACACATGAAGGAAGGTTGTTCTAGAGAAAAGTAGAATGGATAAATGAGGAACAGAAAAAGCTGGTTCTCTGAGCTGGACAGTGAATGGATATTGACTGACTAAAGCAAGTGTCCAAACTGGTTTGGAAGAGAATGACAGTCCAGGGAAGTAATATTAAATAAATAAATAAACGAATGGATTTTCATTTACTCTCGACATGGCTGAGGACAGAAGAAATGTCTATACAAAAGACGTGCAGCAGAAACTGAACATTTATGAGACAAAGTGAAGAGACTTTATAAGATATAGGTTATTAATTAGACTGACTGTCCCCATCTGAAAAGAGTCAAGGAGCTTGAGCAAGGTTGTGGGAGCACCACCCCATCAAAAAAAAAAAGCGAACTTATTTTTTTCTTGATGCAGAATAAACAATATTTCTGACATGATATGCCAAGGGAAACACTAGAAGTAAGGGAGATCCCCAATAGAGATATGTTATATTGCCTACAGATGTATCACTGTGAAGATCAGTAGTAGAAGTAGACTCTTTTATAAGAGAAATAAGAAAGGACTGAGGTTTTTTTTTTTTTTTTTTTTTTTTGTTAGTTTTTGGCGGATCGGCTTCTGTGGCTATAATGCACCTCCCAAAGTTTTTGTGCTACTCTGATCCAAGCCCGAGGCAGGATTCGAACCTGCGACCTTTGGGTTGCCAGGCAGGTACTTTACCCACCCGGCTAGCCTGGTCGGCACAACGGAGAGTAACTCAGTTTCTTTACTCCATTAGAAAATTTCCCAGCAAACACCATTTAAGGAATTGGTGGTGGTGTATATTCAAGAAATTGAAGCTGTTTGTGCTGGGCAAAGCTTGGGTTCTCAAACAGGAAGGTAGCATGTAGTCTGCTATCATCAGCAAAACTACAGACTGCATTTCCAGTCAGGGAAAGAAGTTCAATATACAAGAGGGAAAAGAATAGGAGAAACCACTGATCCTTGGAGGACACTGGCATTAGTGGAGAAGCTAGATGACCGAGAGCATCTACCATCACCCACAGCGAGCAGTGAAAGAGAAAATTGGCAACCCCATTACAAAAACAGATAGCAATATATAAGCTGAGAGCTTATTAAAAAGGAACTCCATAAGTTTCACCATTGAAGTTGTCCAAACACAAACAACAAAAACCAATATATCACTAATGGATCGGCACAAACAGATCACTGATCAGAGGGAAAATTTTGAGGCAGTTTAAGATTTGGTAATTGATGGATTTCCCCATTGCTTTGAAAAGAGTAGAGATAAGTGCAATGGGACAATAATTAGAAGGGAGGATTTGTCAAGTTTTTAGGAACTGGCTACATCAATATTTCATTCAGAAGGAAAAAGTATACTACTTGACAAAATTAACAGAACAAAATATTTTTCATGAATATTTTATTGTGAACAGTGTCACCGAAGGCAAATATTTTATATAATACGCATCCTGCCATGAAAATTCTCAGTATCCAATATAAATTGACCTACCACCTTACAGAGCTGCACATTATGCAAATTATTCATGCCTGTAAAAACTTGGGTTGCAACCATGTTGCTTCATTCCCATTTTTTTTTGGCTTGCTCAATGGGACAGCCACATCACTAGTACTCAGATTGGCAAGTCATCACTGTTTAGATGATTCTTTGAGATGGTGGGCTGTTGGATGACTTGAAACCGGACAATTGCAGGCGGTACATTGGCTTAATGTGTCATGAAGTGTTGTCCTGGCACTATGGAAGCAGTTTCAGGAGACAGGAACCATTACAAGAAGAGCTGGCCAATGTCATCCGAGCCACATCAACCAGAACAGACAGCTATCTAGCTCTACCACCACGATGGAACCCTATGATGTCCTGTCATCAACTGTCTTTTGAGGTTGCTATGGATACAGGTGAAAACATTTCCAGACTGCATTACGAAGGCTCAAATCAGGTGGACTCTATGCAAGCAAGCTAGTTTGTATCCCATTAACCTGTTTAAACCCTTCATGTTTCGGGGGATATCTCTTTCTTCATCCCCTTTCTTTCTATCCTCTTTCCTTCCCTGCCAGTTCCCATACTTCTATAAACTTTTCCTTTCCTTTTTTACCTTGAGGTTTCCAGCTTGCCTGGACACCTCAGTAAGAGTTTTTGGGTAGTAGAGCCTGCTTGCCTCAACAAGGATTGGGATGGGAGTCGGGGGCAGGAAACTGGGTGATCCCTGGTTGCAAAATGCCAGGAGCCTGCACACAACACTCAACAGAACACACACACACATATACACACTCTAACACATCCACATATACACACTTGCCTGCCTTGGCACTATGCCCTTACAGATGCACAAGAGGTGTATAGGGGAAAACCCCAGTTACCACCATACTTTGTATCCTGAACCACTGCACAGCTCACTGAAACTAGTGCCACGAATGTGTGACTTGGAGCCCTGGCAAATGAGGTAACAGTTCTGTTCTCTGATGAGTCCTGTTTTAGCCTAAAAACAGATTCTAGATGTTATTTCATCTGGAGACAACGAGGAATGCATTATCATCCCTCCAACATCAGGTAAAGGGAAACTTACAGTGGAGGCGGTATTCTTGTGTGGGATGGAATAATGATCATCAGCCGCTCCCCTCTTCATGTTTTTGATAGGGGTACCAAATACATAGAGGTACCCAGAACACATCCTTAAACTTTATGTGCAACTTTTAGAGGTGTGGTTGGCCCAGATTTTCTTTTCATGCACAATAATGCCATTGCACATACAGCTCAAGTGGTGGAAGAAAATCTTGAAAATGAAGATATCTAACGACTGCCATGGCCAGCATAATCACCAGACTTAAATGTGATTGAACATGTGTGTGACACCCTTGGGCATTGCACTGCATTTTGTAGTCAGTGTTGTTTGACACTAAACTCTCGATTTGTGAAACATTAGTGATGTGTTTGCCAAGACAGATTAAAAGTCAGAGTAATCCCTAATAGAGATATATGTGATCTTGTCTGGAAATCTGAGTGTTCTCGAAGATAAGCAAAAGAGCAGAAGAATCCTTTTTGCAAGATATAAGACAGGACTGAGTTTTAGAAGGATTCAAATTAACTAAGTTTTTTTTGTCCCACTGGAGATCAGCATTTAAGGAACTGGTTGCAGAAATTTGAGAAGTTGAAACTGTTTGTGCAGGGCAAGGTTTCTTAAACTAGATTTGGATTTTATTGGCGCATTAGCAACTATGGCTATAATTTGTCTTAAACTAGAAGGTGGAATGCAGTGTGCTATCATCAACAAAACTACGGATAAGATTTTCGGTCAATAGAACAAGGTCATTAATATACAGGCGCCTCCGTAGCCAGGTGGGCAGGAGCAGCAGTGCGTAGCACAGGCTTCTTGGTTAGACTGGGGTTCGAGCCCGTGATGACCAAATACGGAGGATGCGGAAAGGTCAGGGAATGACCACTGCATATCCCCAGCGCAATATGGCCTTAGTTGCTAATGCTCCTGAAAACCAAATAACAAAACAAACAAACATTAATATACAAGAAGAAATGAGTGAGAGAAAGAACTGAACCTTTCTGCATGGCTTCCATGGCTACTGTTCTAAATCGGCTTCTATAATTTGCCTCATCTAAACCGGTCAAAGCGCACGGAAACCAATCAGAATCCTTTATCTGTCCAACTTTAAACTTACAGAATCACCTCTTCTTCTTCATTTATTCCCTCAACTTATGTTTTTTTTTCCAAAACAACCCATGCACAGTAATATAGCTGTCTAATACCGCTTGTGTTTAGAGTTTCATTAAAAAAAAAAAAAAAATGCCAGCATTAATGGAGAAGTCAGAAGAGTGAGAGCTGTTTACCATCACTCACAGTGCACAGTCAGAGAGAAAACTGGATATTCAATTACAAAAAAAAAAAAAAAAAAAAAGTTGGCAATCCTTAAGACAGAAGCTTATTTAAAAGACCCTTATAGCAAACATGGCCAAAAGCAACTGCTTGAGTTTCACCATAGTTTCATCATGAATTTCCACAAATAGGTAACACAAGCAAGTTCACCAGTGGATTAACACTGATGGAATCCATATTGGCAATCATTGGTCAGATGGAAGGTTTCTAGGAAGTTAACGGATTACTTCGTTACTTAAGAAAGAGTAGAAGGGACAATAATTAGATAGGAGGGATTTTTCATCTTTTTTTCAGAACCGGCTGGATATGAGCAAATTTCCAAGCAGAATAAAAAACAATAGTGCAATAGGCAAGTGTAGAAAGGCAAGTGTAGAAAGAGTAAGCTCAGGAACATAGGTATCGAGAACAAGTGGAGAAACACAATCAGGACTTGGAGCCTTCTTGGCATCAAGACTGTTCAAAATTCTTCTACCATCCCTTTTGATGGAAGACGACAGGAGGCACTGAATGGGATGTACTGGGAATGGTAGGAAGTGATTTACCAAGACTGTGAATGCAAGAGTTAAAAAGAAGTGGGATGCATTAGCATTAGTACAGGCACATGATGAAAGAAAACAAGCTTATACAGAATCAGACAAAAAAAAAAAAAAAAAAACCCTTTCCCACTTCACTGATCCATTCATTCCAAATGTTAGTCTATTTCTGCCTTGAATTTATTTAAGTATCAACTTCCACAGCAAGAGATGGAAGTTTGTTCCAGAATCAACTACCTGCTGGCTAAAGGCAAACTTCCGCACATCTATTCTATAACTATCTTTCCTCAGTTTGAATCTATGCCCCTTCAGGTTTGTAATTTGAGCAAGAGGAAGAATTCCATTCAAGGCCATATTAACCTCAATCAGATTGCCACGCAGGTGCCTAGTCTCCAGAAGCTGCAATTTGAAGAAATTAAGCCTTTCTTCATAAAAGCACCCCTTTTTCCCTTCATCAGTCTTGTTGCCCTTCTCTATACTTGTTCTAGCAAATCTACATCCTTCTTAAAATACGGCTTCCAGACATGTATGCCATACTCAAGGTGTGGCCTAACCATTGCCTTATAGAAGGGGATAATCACCTCGTTATCCCTGCTCGCAAAATTCCTGTATATCATTGACAAGACCATATGACCTACTCTGGCAGCCCGTCTGCACTGAAAGAAAATGTCATATTTTACTGCACATTTACCCCCAGTTCTCTTTCACTTTCCACTACCCTGAGTGTAACGCCACCCAGTTGGTACATTTCTCTGGGGTTACTTCTCCCCCATTTGCAGTACTTTGCATTTGTCAATGTTAAACTTCAGTTGCCACTTCTCAGCCCATCTACCCAACTTTTCCAAATCCTGTTGCAGCAGCATACTGTCATTACTGTTATTAACAACCCTGCCAACCTTTGTATCATCTGCAAACTTTGACATTGAGCTTGATATACCTTCATCAATATCACTGATAAATATACAAAACAACAATGGGCCCAATACCAAACCCTGAGTGACACCACTAATAACATTAGTCCAAGTAGAACAGTATCCATTGATTACCATTCTGCCTTCTCCCACTCAACCATCCTGTGATCCATTGCAGCAACTTGCCCTCAATGCCATGCTGCTCCAATTTGTACAGCAGACTTCCATGTGCAACAGTATCAAAAGATTTCCTGAAATCCAAGTATATGATATCAAAATTATTTTTTTGCATCCAGTTCCTTTGTGACCACATCATAGTGTACACTCAAATTGGTCAGACAAGACTTACCCTTGACAAACCCATGCTGTGTCTGAATTATTACTGCAGTGTTGTCTAGATGATCCTGCAGTGCATCTTTAACAAGTGACTCCATTATTTTACCAGGAACAGAAGTTAAACTAACTGGTCTGTAATTATTTATGTCACTCTTAGATCCCCCTTTGTGAATTGGGGATACATTTACACATCTCATAATTATGGCTAAGGGTTTGCTTACTTCCTTTGCCACCTCCTTTAATATAACTGGATAGATCCCATTTACCCCAAGTGCTTTATGTTTAACTTCAACGGTTGCTCCTCCACTTTGCGCTCAGTTATTACAAAATCATTTAACTCCCTGTTAGAATTTGATTAACATCTGGCCTTCTCGTCCTTGAATAACTCCTCGTACGTGAATGTAGATGCAAAATACTCATTTACTTCGATAGCTATCTGAGAATGATCATCTAGAGTCAAACCATTGATATCAAGTGGACCAATCTGATTCATCCCCTTCCTTTTAGAGTTGATATAAGTAAAAAAGTCTTTGCCATTTTTCTTTTCATCCTTTACCAAAGATTTTTTATAATTTGCCTTCACTTCCCTAATCTCCTTTGTGACTTGATTACAGACTAGCTTGTAACTATCACAGACTTCTGTATCACCTAAACATAAAATCAAAAGAAGTGCATCCAGTTGATATAGATGAACAGTGCACTGTTGAGTCAGTTTGGTGTGAGATAAGCACAGCAAAAGCAAAAATAAGAGTAGGAGTGTGTTATAGGCCTAATGACTCGAATGAGTACAATGAACAATTGTACAGAGAAATAGAGTGGGCTAGTAAATCAGAATGTCTTATAATGGGGGATTTTAACTTCCCAGATATTGACTGGAACTTGTGGATTGGTCACTCACACACTAATCAGACTTTTGTGGATTTATTGGATGATTGTTTTCTGCAGCAGCATATTCGTGAGGCAACCAGAGAGAGTAATACTCCTGATCTGGTTATCAGCAGCGACCATCCTTGTATTAAGAATTTGCAGATAAAGGAACCACTAGGTGGCAGTGATCACAGTGTACTGATGTGGGATTTACTTAAAGATTTAATTACCATCAGGGGTAAAGGAAAGGGTTTTTGCTTGCGTAAAGGTGAGTACAGTGGTCCCCGACAGTTTTTAAATTCTGTACAGTAGGATAAACTGACGATGTTACCAACAGTAAATTCTAAGTGGGAAGCATTCAAGGAATTAATCGTGGATGCTACTAAACGTTTCATGCCTATTAAGAAATATTGTTCAAGGTTTAGGCCTAAATTGTTATCTAATGAACTAATGAGACTCTTAACAGAGAAGAAAAATGCATGGGATGCATATAAATTATCAAGCGACTCAGAAGCCTATGGCAGATATAAGCTAGTCTGTAATCAGGTCACAAAGGAGGTTAGGCAGGCAAAGGCAGATTACGAGAAATCCTTGGGAAAAGATGCTAAGAAAAACAGTAAAGGATTTCTTTACTTATATAAACTCTAAAAGGAAGGGGATGAATCTGATTGGTCCACTTGACATTGATGGTTCAACTGTTGATGATCCTGCTCATATGCAAACAAACTGAATGAGTATTTTGCATCTATATTCACACATGAGGAATTATTAAGGTTTAAAAATGGCAGAAGGTTATCAAATTGTAGCAGGACACTTAATGATTTTGTAATAACTGAGAGCAAAGTGGAAGAGAAACTGTTGAAGTTAAATGTAAGAAAAGCACCTGGGGTGAATGGGATCTATCCAGTTATATTAAAGGAGGCGGCAAAGCACCTAAGCAAACCCTTAGCCATAATTATGCGAGCATCCTTGGACTCAGGGGAGGTTCCCACGGACTGGAGATGTGCAAATGTATCCCCAATTCACAAAGGGGGATCGAAGGGTGACACGAGTAATTACAGACCAGTTAGTTTAACTTGTGTTCCGTATAAAATAATGGAGTCACTGGTTAAAGATGCATTGCAGGATCATCTAGACAAGACTGCAGCAATAATTCAGACACAGCATGGGTTTGTTAAGGGAAAGTCTTGTCTGACAAATTTGATAGGATAACATGATGTCATTACAAAGGAACTGGATGCAAAAAATAATTTTGATATCATATATTTGGATTTCAGGAAAGCTTTTGACACTATTGAGCATGGAAGACTATTGTACAAATTGGAGCAGAATGGTATTAAGGGTAAGTTGCTACAATGGATAAAAAGATGGTTAAGTGGGAGAAGACAGAGGGTGGTAATCAATGGGTGCTGCTCTTCATGGGCTAATGTTATTAGTGGTGTCCCACAGGGTTCGCTGTTAGGTCCACTGTTGTTTTGTATATTTATCAATGATATTGATGAAGGTATATCAGGCTTAATGTCGAAGTTTGCAGATGATACAAAGGTTGGCAAGGTTGTTAATGACAGTAATGGCAGTGTGCTACTGCTGAAGTTTAACCTTGACAAATGCAAAGTACTGCATATGGGTAGAAGTAACCCCAGAGAAACGTACCAACTGTGTGGTACTACACTTAAGGTGGTAGAAAATGAAAAAGACCTGGGAGTAACTGTGCAATCAGATATGAAGTTTTCCGAGCAATGCAGACAGGCTGCCAGGGCAGATCATGGGGTTTTGTCAATGATATATAGGAATTTTGCTAGCAGGGAGAAGGAGGTGATTGTCCCTCTGTATAAGGCAATGGTCAGGCCACGCCTTGAGTACTGCGTACAGGTCTGGAGGCCTCATTTTAGGAAGGATGTAGATTTACTTGAACGTGTACGAGAAGGGCAACAAGATTGATGAGGGGAATGAAGGGATCCTCTTACCAAGAGAGGCTTAAATTCTGCAAATTGCAGTAGCTGGAGACTAGGCACCTGCATGGTGATCTGATTGAGGTGTATAAGGCCTTGAATGGGTTGAGCATGCTGAATTCTGATGGGATCCTTCCACTTGTTCAGATTACGAACCTAAGGGGGCATAAATTCAAATTAAGAAAAGACAGATGTAGAATAGATGTGCGGAAATCTGCCTTTAGCCAACGGGTAGTTAATTGCTGGAACAAACTTCCATCTGTCATTGTGGAAGTTGATAGGTTGAATAAATTTAAGGAAGAACTGGACACGCATTTGGAGGGAATGGTGTGATTTTTTTTTTTTTTTTTTGGCTGATGCTGCATAAGCTCATACACTTGCTTTCTTGCATCACATGCCACTACTACCTGACAATTTATGTTTATCCCATGCATTTTTCTCCTCAGCCTCAAGTCTCATTAGTTCATCTGACATCCATTTGGGCCTAATGCAAATAGATCAACTTTATCTTTAGCTAGGGTGGCAAGAGAATCATCAGGTAGGAGTACAGAGAGACAAAACCAGCAGCCAATAGCTTTGGCAAGTGATCAGAATGCTAGACAACTGATTGGACAAGAAGTAAGTTCAACGTGCAAAGTAAGTGCAAAGCAGTTATTAATCAGTCCAGTTTGGACTGATTAATAACTGCTTTGCAATTATTGTGAGCTCTGGTGTATGCAGGAAATGAATCTGGAGATCTGGATGAAGGACAATTGCAATATACATTTTTATCTTGATCAGACAGCCTTATTAGGAAACCAAGCTTTAGATAAAGGATGAGATTTTAAAGTGAAGTGTGAAATAAAGGATTTCATATGTACAAGAATAATTTCCTTGACTTGATCTGGGCAAATATTGAGATCAGAAGCAGCAGCAATCCAACCAAGAAAAAGAAAAATAGAAATCTTGCAGGTTAACCCATTTTGCATCCTTGTAAAGCTAAACAACACAAAGCCGAGAATGGCTCCAATGGAGAAGAGACCACCACTAAGTTGTGATCTGAGGTGCCCATAGGAACACTCATCTTGACTATGTGGTTAGGGTTGTTCACTATTCTGGTAGGCAAATGAACAACCTGTGCAAGTCATTAGTAATTGCAAACACCTCAATCTCGACCAGCTGAGTCCATGTGACTAGAAAACAGAAGCTAGTTGGAGTTTTGAAGATTAAAATTGCCAAGGAAATTTAACTCACTGATAGGAAAATCGGACTGGAGAAAGCCAAGTTTCAAAGAAAGAAAGCCAAACAGTTCCAAGTGGTTAGTAAAGTTAAGAGAATGACAGAGGCAACAAATTAATTTGATACAACTGAGTAGAGAGATTTTAAGCCAGAGAAGATCAAAAAGAGGAGAATCCAAATTAAGTCTCTAACAGGGAATACCAGAGCAGACATATGCACAAGTACCACCTTTGAAGCAAAAGGAATCATACAGCAAATAAAAATAATTAGGACAACTGAAATGAGCAGTGGTTGAATCAGTTGATAATTAGGATTCTGTTAGAAGTAAGGGGAGCTTAGTTGACTATAAGTGGAAATGGACATTGCTTCGATTGAAACTGAGACTAAGTTTAACCCCAGGGGCTCTGGTGGGTATGGGCTTGGCACACCCAAGGTCCTGAGCTGGATATCATCATTATTCTCTCTCTCTCTCTCTCTCTCTCTCTCTCTCTCTCTCTCTGTAACTTGGGCTGGTGCAGCATAAGCTTCCTTGCACCTTATGCTAAATAATAATAATAATAATAAATAATAATAATAATAAGTATATTTGTGAAGAGAACGAGGAAGTGCTTGTGAGGTTCAGAACTTTTTGTAGCTAAGTTTGTTTAATTAGTTTGACTATTCATATGTTCAGTAGTGAGAAATTGTAGGGATTATATGTATGAAGTAATGAAATTTTTGAATATGACGTTCACATGGTAAGAATATACCGAGCACCTTGACGTAACATGTCAAAAATGCCCTGTCCTCTAATCCCACAAGGTTCCCTCCCCCAGGATTTTGCAGCTGGTGAGAGCAATAGGATGCACAGGAATTTTGTATTCTTACCTAGTTTGGAGAAGGGAAATATGACTACCAGGAATATTGAAACTGCTTTTCAAGATAAATTATATTTAGAGCTGGAGTCTACATATTCTGATGAAAGATGTCTTAACCTGGCCTGGTGGTGGTGGTGGTGGTTGTTGTTTTTGGTTTTTTAGGAGCATTCGCAACTAAAGCCATATTGCTCCGGGGATATGCGGTGTACAACTCGTATTCTGTGCGTTTCTTGCTGCTGCTGTGCATCCTACCATAGTTGTGGAAATCATGTGAATGTTTTTGGAATTGTTGCTGTTACTTGCTGCTGTTTGGACAATACTTCTGTGACATATAGAAAGGGTGCAAGAATATTTGCTGATGCTATCAAGGCAGTGTTAGGTGGGCCGGAAAACTGCTAGCTTGGGGGGAGACAAAGACGAATAGATTAACAGTAGCCACTGGCAGAGGTGATAGAGATTCTTGCACTGCTTCTATTGGAATGAGCAGAAGCCTGAAAAACAAGATGCAGGATATTTCAGAGACTGTTGGGAGACATTGCGGTACAAGTAAACACATGCGTTGTGTTAGTTTGCCAAGAAGAGAAACAGGTGCATGTATACCTGCATGTACACCAATGCTTGGTAAATAAATTTGATGAAATTGAGGTATTGCTCAAAACATCAAAGGCAGATATTGTTGGGATATCAGAGACGCGGGGTCACACAGATATAAGGAATGCAGAACTGGAATTTAGGGAGTACGTCTACAGAAAGGATAGACTGGATAGGAAGGGAGGAGGGGTTATGCTATTAGTTAAGAAATACATAAAATCCAAGGAAGTGAAGCCAGTGGACATCGCTGGACAGTGCAGTTTCGAGTCAGTTTGGTGTGACATAAGCATTGGGAGATCAAAATTGAGAGTAGGAGTGTGCTATAGGCCTAATGACTCTGATGAGTATAATAACAAACTGTACAGGGAAATAGTGGGCCAGTAAATCAGAGAGTCTTATAATGGGAGATTTTAATTTCCCAGATATTGATTGGAATTTTGGCGCTGGTCACTCACACACTAGCAAGGCTTTTGTGGATTTATTGGATGATTGTTTTCTACATCAGCATGTTCGGGAGGCAACTAGAGGGAGGAATACTCTTGATTTGATTATCAGCAGTGATTCTTCATGCATTAAGAACCTGCAGATAAATGAACCACTAGGTGGCAGTGATCACAGTGTGCTGAAGTGGGATTTACTCAAAGAGGTAACTACCATTAGGGGTAAAGGGGACGGTTATTGCTTTCGTAAAGGCAACTACGATGGACTGAGACAGTATTTAAATTCTATACAGTGGGACCAACTGATGATGTTACCAACAGCAAATGCAAAATGGGAAGCATTCAAAGAACTTATCTTGGAAGCTACTATGCTTTACATACCAACTAAGAAATATTGTTCAAGGTTTAGGCCTAAATGGATGTCAGATGAACTGATGAGGCATATGGCAGAGAAGAAACATGCATGGGATACATACAAATTAACACATGACACAGAAGCCTATGATAGATACAAGTTGATCTGTAACCAAGTTACAAAGGAGGTTAGGCAGGCGAAGGCAGATTATGAGAAATCTTTGACAAGGGATGCAAAGAAAAACAGCAAAGAGTTCTTTACTTATGTAAACTCTAGAAGGAAGGGGATGAATCAGATTGGTCCACTTGATATCGATGGGTCAACTGTTGATGATCCTGCTCGGGTAGCTAACAAACTAAATGAATATTTTGCATTGACATTCACACATGAGGAGTTATTCAGGGAGGGGAATGCCAGAGGTGAGTGGAACTCTGGCAGTGAGCTAGATAATCTTGTAATAACTGAGGGGAAAGTGGAGGAGAAATTGTTGAGGATAAACATAAAAAAGACACCCGGGGTGGATGGGATCTATCCAGTTATATTAAAGGAGGCAGCAAAGGAAGTAAGCAAACCCTTAGCCATAATTATGAGAGCTTCCTTGGACTCAGGGGAGGTACCCACAGACTGGAGATGTGCAAATGTGACCCCAATTCACAAAGGAGGATCGAAGGCTGACACAAGTAATTATAGACCTGTGAGTTTAACTTCTGTTCCAGGAAAATTAATGGAGGCACTAGTTAAAGAAGCACTGCAGGGTCATTTAGACAAGACTTCAGTTATAGCTCGGACACAGCATGGTTTTGTTAAAGGGAAGTCTTGCCTGACCAATTTTATTGGATACTATGATGCAGTCACAAAGGAACTGGATGCAGGGAATAACTTTGATATTATATACTTGGATCTTAGAAAGGCTTTTGATACTGTTGCACATGGAAGACTGCTGCACAAATTGGAGCAGTGTGACATTGGAGGCAAATTGCTGCTGTGGATAAAGGGGTGGCTGAGGGGGAGAAGACAGAGAGTGGTAATATGCTGCTGCAACAGGATTTGGAAAGGTTGAGGAAATGGGCTGAGAGGTGGCAAATGAACATTGACAAATGTAAAGTATTACATATGGGAAACAGCAACCCCAGAGCAACGTATCAACTCTGTTGTACTACCCTGACAGTGGTAGAGAATGAAAGGGACCTGGGGGTGGTTGTGCAGGCAGATATGAAGTTCTCTCAGCAGTGCAGACGGGCTGCAAGAGTAGCTCATGGTGTATTGTCAATGATATATAGGAATTTTTCTAGCAAGGATAAGGAGGTGATTATTCCCTTGTATAAGGCAATGGTTAGGCCACACCTAGAGTGCTGTATACAGGTCTGGAGGCCTCATTTCAGGAAGGATGTAGAGCTGCTGGAACGAGTACAGAGAAGGGCAACAAGATTAGTGGATGGAACAAAGGGGTGCTCTTACAAAGAAAGGCTTAAGTTTTGCAAATTACAGTGTCTGGAGACTAGGCACCAGCGAGGTGATCTGATAGAGGTGTATAAAGCCTTGAATGGATTGAGCATGCTCAATGCTGAGGGGATTCTTCCTCTCGCGCAGAATAATCACCTGAGAGGGCATAAATTCAAATTGAGGAAAGACAGATGTAGGATAAACGTGCGGAAATTTGCCTTTAGCCAGCGGGTGGTTGGTTGGTGGAACAGACTTCCATCCCTTGTCGTGGAAGTTGATAGCCTAAATAAATTTAAGGCTCAGCTGGACAGGTATTTTGAATGAACAGAGGGGTGAAGCGGAAGTGGTTTTTTTTTTTTTTTTTTTTTGGCTGATGCTGCATAAGCTTGCTTTCTTGCATCAAATGCCTCTACTAATGCTAATGCTAATATTGATTGGCTCTGGATATCATGGGGAAGGATCACCTCCTTTCTTTTTGACCGCTCAACATACACACAGAGAGGAGAGAAGGGGATTAAACAGAAAGATCAATGGCAGTAAAAATACAGGTGAATATATGGGTATAAATATATGGCATATGGAAAAAGGTACTGAACCCCAAATTTAGAATAGTTCGTTATTTGAGAATATTCTCTAAAATTTGACCCATTCCATAGCCATCTGCACTACCCCACAGAGTATTATTTACATTTAAATCCTCATAATTGGACAGGGGAAAAAATTCTATATGAGGTCAAGAAGATCTGCTTGGGGGATGAAATTCCCAAATGGAAAATAATTAGGAGGAACCCTACTGTGAGACAAATTTTCGCTGCATCTAATGTTAGTGGTAAGTTGACGGAAGGGGGATATGATTTCCCATAAAAATGGCAACTCCTCAACCTAGAAATGAAACCATTGCACATTTGGTGGTATGATTTTTTTTTGGTGGTGGTGGTGGGGGGGGGGGGGATGTTCTCATCTTACTGAAGTTTGAGATACACTGTCATCTTACTGAAGTTTGAGATGCCATAGATGGCATTCTGTTCCAGCCCATTAAATCACAAAGGTTTTATTACTAACTGCATAACAATGTTGTGGAAGTAGCATTAAACGGTTTTTTACACTTATTTAATCTGTCTAAAACACTACAACATAATTTTACTTTCCAACAAACCCCCCATTCCATAACCAATATACAGGCAGTTCTCGCTTTACGAGTCCCCCCCCCCCCAAATATTAAGTATCAACAAAATCGAAAATATGAACATTAATTCCACACGTGTAGCTATACAATACAGTGCACCCCGCTTTATGATACTAATCTGTTACCATCGTATCGCAAAAATATCGTAATGTGAACCCAATAACATTTTTTTTTTGGTAATTCATTCCGTGACCTCGGAAGTTCAAATTTTCCCCATATAACTCCCTAATAGGTCATTTTTATAGTGTAAAGTGTATTAGTTACCAATTCAAATCATTAAATGCTCCACACTTTCATCAGTGTTATATTTGCAAGGAATTCCTTGCATCGTTGCTCTAAACTTTCATCGTATGTTATAAGAACCAATTTTGAATGGTTTTGTGACATTTTTATAAAGCACATTTCTGGAAGTCATGACCATAAAACAATTTGCACTTTCCAGTTTATTGGGCTTTTCTGTTACTGCAAGCAATTATAAACAGGTAGTAAACTCAATGTTATTGCATTTGCGAAAATACCGATAGCTGGAATTGTGTGGGTTTTTACATTATTATGGTGAAATGTGTTTGCCCTTTACTGAAATCTTCAATCATATAAAAAACATAAATACATTTTCAGAATCTTCTCTTCATTCCTTTTTTTTTAAAGCTTCGTAAACTTGTTACTCTGTGCAAATCATGTTAGTTGCAATTTGTGCATTCCGTTAAGAAATGCTTATGCATGCTATTGAAATTTATAAAGAAAAGAGAAGGTTATCTTGGAAACAAATGTCTCTTAAAAAGACGACTCCTTGTGCAACAGACCAACGAGTGCCGAGCCAATAATGAGCGATCAACAAGTGTGCACTTAGTCGATGATGATGATAAAGAATAAACATTCTTTAACATTTTTAAGTCATAAATAATTTCTCTATTATTATAATTTGCTTGATTTTAGAGGCTATGTTTTCATTTCTTTGGATAAATCAATCGTTGTTTAAACAAACTAATTAAAGATAAACTAATTAGCTAACTAATTTTATTGTTGATAACGTTACCCCTATTTTTAACATTATGTCTATGGGAAATAAATTCCCGCTTTACGAGCGTGCGCTAGGAACGAATTAACTCGTAAAGTCGAGAACTACCTGTATATCCCAACCAATATATATAGATAAATCATATATAATTTAAATCAACATGCAAGATAGTACTTTAAATCTTAGTGAGTTGTGGGTTAGATCAACTTATAGCCTACAAAATATATCCAAAATTGAAATAAAGATAATCGATTTTGTTCTTGCAATTCAAGAAAGTACTTGTTCTTGCAAAAGCCTCTTAAGAAAAAATAATTTATAAATACACTATATTTAAAACACCATTACAACTGAATTTCAAGTAAAATTCCCAGAGAACAGAAATATATCAATGCTATTTTTGATTTTTGGTTAAACAGCTGAGAGCAAATCAGTGGCTTTTTTTTCAAGTTTTCACAGATAAAAAGTCAGGAGGCTGTAAACATATGATAGATGCAAGCCTAGAGAATTAACAAAGCTAAGAGCAAGTTAAAGATTAAACATACTTATCACCAATTTTGCTAGAAACCTCTCCGTGACACATTAACTTGAGAAAAGGCCTGGAAAGTGGAAGGTCAACCAAGCGATTGTCTTGCAAAGCTTTCGCTAGGAACACACCTAAAAAGTGGAAATATTGCACAACTCTCTCCATATCTTCATTGTCTTGAGGAAGTGGTGCAGGAAAAAGACCACAAGTAGTAGAAATATAAAAACCAGGAGGCTTCAGAGTGTCGTTTTTATCAGGCTGGAAAAAAAAAAAAAAAAAAAAGTATAATAATAATAATTGTAATGCAATTAAATAACTATAAAATAAATAAAAAAATAATAATTAAAATAAAACTGCAAAAGTAACAAAAAAAGTAAACTGTAATAACTGTAAAATTAAAGTGTGGGTACATCTGCATGTAACTGATTTTAAAGCATTTACACAATGACTTCTCCTCAGTTTACAAGTAGATGTACACACATTTTACTTTTGATCTTCTCTGCTCAATATTTTTTGGCAAAGATATAACAGAAAATTATTATTTTTTTTAGGCTTTGTTAAGCCTCTCCTTGCATATTAGTATCTAGCTTTCTAAAACAAGAATTTAAGATTAGTGGCATTTTTACCATCCACTCATTGCAATAGTGTGTTGGCTCATGTTTGATTGTGGTATCTCACAATGTACATCCCTCACTTGTTATGTTTGTTTATTACCATAATCCAATGGCAAAAGTTCACAGGTTTTCGATTTTTATTTCTTTCAGGTTTCTTTCACTGATAGTGAAAATAATGCCCACATGTGGACTTTAAAAAGCAAAATATTAAAACATGGTTTAAAGTGCGTGTGTAAGATATATTAGGGAGGGGGGATATTATAAAAAGTTAAAAATATGTTTTCATAATAGATTGCAAATAAAAGCTTCAAAGAGTGAATTTTAATAGTAAGAAGTTATGTACTCTTAACTATTAAAATTCTTAAAAACCATTAAAATTCACAAAAATTGGAAAATATGTTATACTTTATCTTTGTTTCCTGAATGAATAAGGTTCGGGTACTGGGTAAGAACTGTGTAGAAAAATTTACATGCGCTATTATAAATATGAATATGTACAAAAGGGAAGAGCTTTGCTTTCATAGATGTGACTACAATGGTCTCAGACAGTTTTTAAAATCTATTCAGTGGCCCAACTGATGTTACCAACAGCAAAATCTAAATGGAAGCCTTTGGGAAAGTACTCATAAAAACTACTAGGCTTTTTATACCAACAAAGAGATACTCCAAGGTTCAGACCTAAAAACCTTTAGACCTGATGATATAAACCTTTAGACTTGAACTAGTGGAAGAGGAGAAAAATACATAGGGTGCTTATAAATTATCAGAAGAGACAGAAATCTATCTATAATAGGTATGAACTAGTGTGAATCAGGTCACAAACTGGTGAGGCAAGCTAAGGCAGATTATGAGAAATTTCTGGCAAAGAAAATTAGCAGACTTCACTTATGTAAGTAGTATGAAGCTGAATTTCATTGGTCTACTTGATATGAGTGGTTTAACTGTCGATGATCCTGCAACTGCGTTCACATATGAGAAACTGTTTAGGGATGGAGATGCCAGAAGTTTATCAAATTAAATTGAGCTAAATGAGAAGAAAAGTGGAAGAGAAACTGAAGCCAAACATAAATAAGTTATTTAAATATACACAGTACATTACACTTTAAGCACATTTCATTTTTTTTTTTTTTACTAATTTAATTTTTTTAATTATTTTTCTGTGATTAACAGAAGTGCATACACAATTATTGTCTTCTCAATTATTTTCTAAGATTATATCTTTAAAGAACACTTAATAAAACTCTACAGTTTTATGCTTTCCAAACTTAGCCGTTCAGTTTAATTACAACTGTATAATATTTCAGTAGAGCATCAGTTATCCAGAATAATTAATGTCAGACCTCTTCCGGACAACTGAACATAAGGTAAGATTAAATAAATTCTGTTATAATGTATTAAAGTAAAAGAAAAAGACTTTAAATAGTGTAAAAATACTAATTTATTTAATTTAAAAATAATACTAATAATATATTAATAAAAAAAAAATAAAGAGTAATTTTTTAAAATAATGTTTGATTGCTTTTTGTTTCATTTGTTCTGACTTTTTTTTTTTGCTGCTAAAGATTTATGTTAAGGAACTTGAGAGATAAATCTCTGGAGTTCCTTAATATCGTTTTGGTTATATCGTATTCTTTCTGATTTTCTACCGATAAAAGCCATTGGTCTATGTCTTTTTCGCCACAATCCTCGCAATCAGGAATGACAGAAAGAATTTTAACAAATTCTTCTTTTGGGAGTGAGTTCAGTTGAATATTCTTGCTACATATTGTTCCTGAATCAGCCTCTGGCCAGAGTTTCAGCCATCCACGGGCAAGCGTTAGTTCAGAAACATCGTTCCATGCCTCAGCAATCAAAAACTGATTCCAAAATGTTAAAATTTCTATAAAACAAAAGGCTGACTTCTGAATCTTCGTCAGAAAAAAGCAAATGTTGTAATAACCTTTTCATGTAAAATCTTTTAAAAGTCTCAATAATGCCTTGGTCTAAAGGCTGAATGAGAGAAGTCACATTTGGTGGGAAAAATAAAACTTGAAAATTTGGATCAATGCTGTTAATGTCATTCTCACAAGGATGGGAAGGTACATTATCTAATACACTAGAAGTAAAACCTTGCAATTTTTTTTTTTGTGGTTTTCTGTCTTTTCTTTTAACTTCAGGAATAAAAAAAAATTATAAACCAGTCTTGGAAAACAGAAACATCCATTTTTCCGATTTTTACAGGCATTTTCTCTGATTTTTATACAAAACAGGAAAATTGGAAAGATTTTTAAATGCTCTCAGTTTTTTTGACTTGCCAATAACGAGCGTGGCTAATCTGTAAATCCTTGCTGTTTTTCTTAGCATCTTTTGCCAAGGATTTCTCGTAATCTGCCTTCGCCTGCCTAACCTCCTTTGTGACCTGATTACAGACTAGCATATATCTGCCATAGGCTTCTGAGTCGCTTGAAAATTTATATGCATCCCATGCATTTTTCTTCTCTGTTACGAGTCTCATTAAATAACCATTTAGGCCTAAACCTTGAAAAATATTTCTTAATGGGTATGAAACTTTTAGTAGCATCCACGATTAATTCCTTGAATGCTTCCCTTAGAATTTACTGTTGGTAACATCGTCAGTTAATCCCACTGTACAGAATTTAAAAAATGTCGGAGACCACTGTACTCACCTTTACG
Organism: Mastigoproctus giganteus; assembly: GCF_048544385.1. Classification (NCBI taxonomy): domain Eukaryota; kingdom Metazoa; phylum Arthropoda; class Arachnida; order Uropygi; family Thelyphonidae; genus Mastigoproctus; species Mastigoproctus giganteus. The sequence continues at coordinate 213,905,378 of NC_143580.1, read as the reverse complement.
GAAGCAAAAACCCTTTCCTTTACCCCTGATGGTAATTAAATCTTTAAGTAAATCCCACATCAGTACACTGTGATCACTGCCACCTAGTGGTTCCTTTATCTGCAAACTCTTAATACAAGGATGATCACTGCTGATAACCAGATCAAGAGTATTACTTTCTCTGGTTGCCTCTCGAACATGCTGCTGCAGAAAACAATCATCCAATAAATCCACAAAAGTCTGACTAGTGTGCGAGTGACCAACCCACAAGTTCCAGTCAATATCTGGGAAGTTAAAATCCCCCATTATAAGACATTCTGATTTACTAGCCAACTCTATTTCTCTGTACAATTGTTCATTTTACTCATTCAAGTCATTAGGCCTATAACACACTCCTACTCTTATTTTTGCTTTCGCAGACCAAACTGATTCAACAGTGACACCAAACTGATTCAACAGTGCACTGTTCATCTATATCAACTGGATACACTTCTTTTGATTTTATGTTTTTCTTAATTAACAGCATGACACCTCCTCCCTTCCTATCCTTTCTGTACACATTGTATTCCCCAAATTCCAGTTCAGCATTCCTTATATCTGTGTGACACCACGTCTCTGGTATCCCAACAATATCCACCTTTGATGTCTTGACCAACACTTTAAATTCATCAAATTTATTTCCTATACTTCTAGCATTGGTATACATGCTCCTACTCCTATTCCTAGTTACCCTAACACATCCCATACACCCACCTATTTCAGGATGACTGCCATCCGTCCCTGAAACCCCCAACACCCCAAACTCCAGGTCGCTACTTATTCTAATAGAATTTGGCAAGAATCACCTTCACCTCTGCCTACGGCTACTGTTAAAATATTAGTCCTTGTACCCCCCCCCCAAGCTATCAGTTTTCCGACCCACCTAACACTGCCTCGATAGCATCAGCAAATATTCTTGCACCCTTTCTATTTAAGTGTATCCCATCCCATCCCTATAGAGCAGTCTCTCCTGTTAACAAGTACAGTCCAGGCTGAAAAAAATTCTACCCCTTGAGCCTTGCACAATCTTTCCAGGGCCGAATTGATCGACAAGGCTCTCATCATATACTCCCTTCTATCGTGTCTGGGCAGAATTACAGACACTTTCAAATTCAACCCTAATTGTCAGCTTTTGTTCAACAGTGACCTGTACTTGTTAAATAATTCTGCTCCTACTCCTAATATCATTAGTGCCAACGTGCACAACTATATCACCTTTTGTGCCCTTAAAAGATGATATCCGCTCTACATCATCAACCTTTGCCCCTGGCAGACATACCCTGGTCCTGTTCCACCTATCCTTTTTACAAAGCACGTTTCCCTGACAACAGAGTCACCAATAACTACTAGTTCCTGTGGGACCAGCGCATTCTACCTTGGGGGTTGCCGCTGTGTTGCGTGATGACCAAGTGCAAGCTCTGGCGTTGATGTGGGCAGCTGAGAGCCTGATGGGCCCCTCAATTTAGATCGTTCGAGGGCATCCACCCTGTCCTTCAAACTCTCAAATAGGCCCATATGTTGTTGTTGTTGTTGTTGTTATTTGGTTTTTAGGAGCATTAGCAACTAAGGCCATATTGCTCCGTATTTGGTGGTCATTCCCTGACCTTTCCGCATGCTCCGTATTTGGTGGTGACGGGCTCCAACCCCGGTCTAATCTAGAAGCGTGTGCTATGCACTGCTGCTCCTTCCCACCTGGCTACGAAGACGCCTAAATAGGCCCATAACAACACTGAGTTGTCGCCTGATTTCCTTACACTCCTTACATTGCACACACACAAAGATATCCCCCATGGCAATATCACATTCCGTTTCAGAGAGTTCGGCAAACATTTCACAAGTCGCACATTTTTTTAGGCTCTGATGCGTTGGAGAATCGCCACCCTCAGTTCTCCCCCGAGTCACAGCACTCCTGCCACTTTGTGCCCGTTGCTTTGCTGCTCTAGTTTGGGGCATGATACTTTAAATTAATAAAATCAATAAATTAAATTAATTAAATGTCAATACTATGCTATCTAATAGAAAATATCTAATCAGATATATGTATGGAAATTTACTGCAACAGCCAGCAGGTGTTGTGGAAGTGGAGAGTTTAAACAAATGTAAGGAAGAATTAGACAAATTGAATTATCACATTGGATAGCTGATTTGAAGTTTCTCTTCACAGCTTACGCTTTCTATCATGCATGATTTGCCACAATTACCAATATTAACTAATATTACTTTAGAGACGTTATACTATATGGAGGATTTTCAACAACTAATAGGAGTGAATTTAACAGATTACTGTGATCTGTCTGAAGCTGTAAATAATACTGCTACTTCTTTTCACATCTCTTAGAAACGACGCCCATGGTACAATAATAGGGGTAATGATATTTGTTAGGGTCTTGTTCATGCAAGGATTCTTGTCAATAAGAGGAAATATAACTATTTTTCGTCGGTAATCTATGTATGGAATTGGAAGTTATAGGTTTTTGAGGTTGTTATTGATTTTGACAGTGTTGGCTAATTCATCTCCTTTAATTCTAATGTGATTTGTTACTTAATAAAATCAAATAAAATTGTTTTCCTATTAAAAAGTATAAAATGTTTTGCATTCAACAGATAACTGAATGAGAAAAATAATTTTAATGTCTTGGAAGGTACTCAAAAAGTCAGTATTTCTTATGTTACATTAATATTTTTAAAAACAAATTCTATCGCTAACAACTGTGCCGTGAACATACCACTGTTTCACAAGGTCATAACATGATATTCTTACTATAGGCAAAATCACTCCCAATCTCACATAGTACAGCAGACCCCCTTATAACGTGATTTACACTGATTCGCTATAACGCTGTTCTTATATTATAATCCGTATCTGGCTATAATGATCTTTTACAGATTGCATTTTTGGCATATTTAACGAAATTGTTTAATTTGATGTTGTCAATAGCTTGAAAATGAATAGCAAAACAGAATTAAAATGTTTCCCGTGCCGACTTGAGAAATTTTCCCACACTCAGTGAAATTTTCTCGCACATTAATTTAAATGCAGTACAGTGACTTGTTATGTAATTCAGAGATCAACATTTTAAAAAATGATCAAGTATATTGCTTGTAATATTTGCGTTATATGCATTTATCCGAAGTCTAGTCATCACTCAGTACCATATTAGACATCGTGCGAAACGGACAGTTTACTGTCCGTTTGAACATTGCATCATAATTAATGCAACTTGAACATTGTATCATAATTAATGCAACCAACGCAGTTACATTTTCGAAGAGTTAATAATGGCCGATAACAATAAAAAAGCAACAGCGTCTGAGTGCAATATGAAGACTATAAATGTAAGAAAAAGACTGAATTTGAAAATTAGACGTTTTGAAGCGAATCGATTCTGGTCAAAGACAAGTGGAACCGTGCCATAATTTAGGACTTGCAAGTTTAACTGTAAGAACAATTATAAAAAAATATAAAGAATTAATTTTAGCAGCGGGAAAGATAGCTGTTCCACTGCAAGCAACTAGGGCTAGGCCGGCTATTAGGATTGAAATGGAAAGACCTTAACTAATTTTATTGAAGATAATATCTAATGCAGAATTCAGTTAAGTTAAATATTATTAAGAAAAAAAAAAAAAGGAGAGAGAGAGAGAGATTAGCCAATATGATGATCTGAAGAAAACTCGCCTAAAAAAAAAAAAAAAATGTGGAACCATTTAAAACTAGTAAGGGCTGGTTGAATAGATTTAAAATCCAGGGAGAAGCCCCAAGTGCAGATCAAGGAGCTGAAACTTTCAAAAAAGAACTTGTTAAAATTATTGAAGAGGGATATTATGTGTTATACTTCTCAACAAGTTTTTAACACAGATGAAGCAGGACTTTTGTGGAAACGAATGCCTAAAAGAAGTTACATATTGAAAGAAAAAAAAAAAAAACATGCCAGGTTTCACAAAGCGGTGAAGGATCGGTTGACTTTACTGTAGGGTGGTAACACTGCGGGGGATTTAAAATTAATACCCCTTTTAGTTTATTTGGAAGAGGGCCAAAGTTCAACCCAAAATCGACACATTTTTCATGATTAAATTCATTAATTAAATCAATTTAGATCAATTAAATTCATGATTTTAATTGGAATTAAGTTTAATTTTGATACGTAAGTAGCTACCACATAATTATATACGTATGTAATGCAAAATATTTTACATGTACAAATATTTGAATATTAAATATTTTGACCAACATTTGTGCATCTTTTCACTACCGTTTATTATTGATTAGGAAATATCCTATGGCACTGACCGCAACTCACAAATACATATGTTACCTTATAGGAATGCAGCACTCGCTTAGTGCGGATTCACTTAGCGCTCTGTTTTTACGGAACGAATTATCAGCGTTAAGCGGGGGTCACCTGTAATCAGTTTTGGAATCAACTACACTGACAAAATTGTAGTTGACTCCAAACACTGCTTGACAAAATTAAGAGAACACACAGAAAGGGTACAGCTTGCAAGGAAGCAGGACAAAATTTGGTATGGTGGTGTGCCATAGAATAACAGTGAAACGAGGAGACAGCGAGAGTCTTCGGACAGTTCTCGCTGTCACCTCATTTCACTGTTCAAACAGGTATCAGGGAAAATATAGGGGTTGTATAAGAATAAAAAAAAAAAAAAAAGTAGCATTACAGAAATTTATACAAGATGCTTGAAAATATGGCCATGACATCAGTACAGCATATGATCTCCTCTAACGGCTAAACAGGCAAGACAGTGGTGAACCATGCTTGACATAAGTGTGTTTATAAGATTCTGTGGCAAGAAATCCCATTCTTCCACCAGCACAAACCTTAGCTCAAAGTGACCAAGGAGTTGGCTGTCGGCTAGAAATGTGATGCCCAAAGGCATGCGATTGGATTTAAGTCTGGAGATCGTGCTAACCATGGCAGTTGTTGATTACCTTCAGTTTCAAGATACTCCTCCAACACTTGAGCTCTATGTGAAGAGGTATAATGTCATGCATGAAAAGAAAATCTGGGCCAACCACACCCCTAAAAAGTCACATGTAGGGTTCGAGAATCCATTCTCGGTACCTCTGTGCAGTTATGGTATCCCTAACAAAAACACCACTTCCACCCTAAGTGTCCTTTTCTCTGATGTTGAAGGGATGGCACCACATTCCTTGTTGTCTCCAGATGAAATAACTTTTTTGGCCTAAAAACTAGAATCAGTTTTTAGGCCAAAATGGAACTCATCAGGGAACAGAAGTATACCCCATTTGTCAGGGCTCCAATTCATATGTTCATGGCACCAGTTTGGACGGGCTCTGTGGTGGTTTAATGTGATACAAACCATAGAGTCCACTTGAATTGAGCCGTACGACACAGTCCAGTTTGGAATGTTTTCACCTTTGGCCACAGTTTACAGGCCATTGTAGGGTTCTTTCTTGCTGTTAGAGCCAGATAGTGCTCTGTTCTGGTTGATTTAGCAAAGTCCCTCAAGCGACTTTGCCCAATTCTTCTTGTAATGGTTCCTGTCTCCTGACACTACTTCCATAGTGCTGAGATGACAATGCATGACACGTTGCCACCTCTGCCTGCAACTGCCTGGGTTAAAATCGTCCAAACAGCCCACTATCATAAAGACATCTAAATTATGATGACTTCCCATCCTGATTACTGGAGATGTGGCTATCCCGACGAGCAAGCCAAAAAACGGGAATGAAGTGATATGGTTGCAACCCTAGTTTTTACAGGCATGAATAATTTGCATAATGTGCAGTACTGAAAGAGGTAGACTGATTTCTATTAGATACTCGAAATTTGCATACTGGGATGGCTATAATATCAAATATTTGCCTTCGGCAACACTGTTCACAATAAAATATTCATGAAAAACATTTTGTTCTGTTAAGTTTGTCAAGCAGTACATTTTGGAAATTGGAAGTAGCATATAATTGTTATATGACTCACTGCATGCTAACTGTTGCAGTAAAAAAATATTTACAATGAAGCTGAAAGCACCTTCGGCTCTGGCTGTGGTGAGTGCCAAGTATAAGCAGAAATTTATTTATTGAATATTGATATTCAATGATATAGAAAGTAAACAATTAAGATCAAACAACAAAGCTTCTTGGATATAAGTAACTCACCACTGGTAATTGCACAGCTAAATTCTCATTATGAAAATGATTTAAGTAGAATTAAAAAGTATAAAAAGAATTGGGAGACTATTAAAAAGACATTAAAGTAAGTAAGTATTGCTTTTTTTCCCTCATTCCAAATAGGGCATCATTATTAAAACATCAGAAACTTAAAACAGAGAGAGAGAGAGAGAGAGAGAGAGAAGAAATGAACTATACTTTTCATCAACGTCACATTTCATTTTCAACTACTATATGTGTAGGTATAAGATGCCAGAGCTAGTTATGATTTGGAAGAATCACAGGAGTGAGCTCTTGTGATTCTTCCAATTCTGGTTTGGAAGCAGTCTTACTTGGCCTAAGTTCCAGATGCTTGAGAATTCCACAGGGGTTCTGGTATTTAACATGTGGCTGTCTTCTAATTTAAACTTAGACTGCCAGAGCTTCCGCAACATGTAATTAAAATTCATAATTTAATTTAATTAGTGATTTTTGAAGTGTCCTGCTCAGTTTTGTGAAAGGAATGATGTATATGAACTGATAACTCCATTTGGTCAATATTGTTTTCACACTGTAATTATGATAATAGATGTGCATACTGGAAATATCAGAGCAGTCATATCTGGTGTGTATAGAACTGATGCGTTTTGCAGGCAATTTCCTTTTCCAATTTATCAAGGAAACTATATAATTTATGTCATATTTCTTAGGTGATTTTGCTATGATTTTTGAAGAGTCAATTTTGGGGAGATGGCTTTCTTTTATATGAGAAAAAAACTAATTTAGGGATATATTTCAAAATATATCCTTAATTTTGTTCACTAACAAACTACAACTTGGCACAGATACTACTGTTCTTTAATTCTGGAGCAAATTTTTCTTGTAAGGTAAAGGTGTTGAATTTCTAGTCTGTATAACCTCATTCACTAGGGAAGGGGGTCTCTTATTTTTAGGATTACAGCCAGGAATGCTTCTAGCTACTGTATTACCATTTATTAAGATAAAAGTATAAAGTTTGTTTAATATACCTCTGATATATGGCATAGTTACTGATAACTGCAGTATGAACTCTGCATTTCTGCCTAGAACTTACCCCCCCCATTATAGAGTAGTAAGAATATGAGAAACATAATTGCAATAAATAAGACATACCTTAAAACAATCTTTGTGAGCATACAATCAATATTGATTGTATACCTTGAATACTGATTGTGAGCATACAATCAATATTCAAGGAACCAATCAAAGAGCTTGACTTCATGGTGCAAGTCACGTAAACAAAGTAAGTAAATTATTTCATTACTTACAACCGAGTACTTTGTTAAAAATATTAAATTTAAATAAATCATTATTATAATTATTGAAATATCAATAGTGTCATAATTGTGTAATGTGATCAGTAATCCATTGTTGAAGATATCCCTTAATCATTTTTTTAGATAGCAAATGACATGCTTGAAAATGATATCAATGAAATTCAAATTAAATCAAACTGAAGAAGACAATTAATTATTCTCACCAACTGAACAGTTGCATGATGAACAGCCTCATCATCACAGAGCCATAAACCAAGATCTCTTCTTTGAAGCTCTGCAGCTACCAGAGCATAGAATTCTAATGTTGGACCTAAACCAGTACCTTCTTCATCAATAAATTCAACCTGAAAATAAAGTTAATTCAAAAAGTAATAAATTATAATCGTTTAATTATCTTTCGTTAAATATGATCCATAACTAAGCAAAGATTTTATTCATGTTGACTACAGAACAGAAATTTCTGTGATTTTGCCCCTCATAAAGTAACATGCTTTACTATAATAAAGTCATATTTGTCTTGCAAAGCAAAGATATTGGATTTCTAGCCTGTATTATGATCTCATTCACAGGGGGGTGGGGTGGGGTGGGGGGTTAGGCCCTCTTACTTTTTAGGATTATGGCCAAATGTATAACATACAGATCGTACCTTGTATAATATATAGCCATTGGCATATATCATATAAGGGGGTGACCATTAAGTATTTATCCTCGCCTAGAAATATCCGAGTTAAGGATTTGAAACTTGGCAGACAATTTCATCCTCCTCTATGCAGCCATCTTCTACTAGAGCTACGTATTTTTCTCACCTGGGAATAAGTTCTTTCAGGGCCTTTTGAACAGAACTCTTCAAGCAGAAAACCAGGCTTTCACTTCATTAATTGCCTCCTCATCAGTTTGAAATCTGCATCCTCATAATGGGTTCTTCATTTTAGGGAAGAGGAAGAAGTCTGAATGTGAGAGGTCGGGAGAATAAGGTAGGTTATGCAGATTTTCAAAGTCACACCTGATTGCAAAGTCCACTGTGAGAGCTACTTTTGAGCAATAGTATTTTTGGCTAGGAGGAAGAGGAGGACACCTTTGGATAGCTTCTCTTAACTTGCCCAGGTTGCTGTAGCCTTCTGGCAGGTAATCTGTAAGGATGATACCTTTGGAGTACCAGAAGACTGATAACATGACCCTGTTGGCAGACAATTGAACCTTGGTTCAATTTGGGATTGGCGAAGATGAACATTTCCACTGTTTGCTCATATGCTTTGTTTTTTCGGTCATAGTAATGTACCCAGCATTTGCTTATAATCACAGTTTCGTCAAAATAATTATCAACATTCTCTCTACAACACTCCAACAACTGTACAAAACACCCTTTCCTATGATCCTTGACACCTCAAAAGAGGAGGTGTCAACAATCTAGGAACCCACTGAGCTGCCACCTTAGACATGTGCATGAACTCATGCATTATGGTGTAAACAGACCAATTGCTAATCTTCATTTCATTTGCTATAAAATTTATAGTCATGTGTCTGTCTTGAAAAAAAGCTGTTTCACTTTAGCCACAACGACAGGGTCTGTGGTTGGGACAGGTATTCTCTTGGGTCATCATGCACACTGCTTCCCCTACATTTGAACTGTTTTTTTTTTTTTTTTCAATTTTTCAGCCTCATATGATGGCCAATCCCCCCTCCTCCCCGCTCCAAACACTCAAGGATTTGTTTTGCTTCTTTGCCTTGCAAATGAAGAAATTTTATAACAGATCATCCTTCTGCAATGTACCACCACTCACTTTATTCACGACAGATTTAGAAAAACAAATGCCCACTAACTTATGATGCAATAGTATACATATACACACATGGCGTCTCCGTAGCCAGGTGGGAAGGAGCAGCAGTGCGTAGCACACGCTTCTTGATTAGACCGGGGTTCGAGCCCGTCACCACCAAATACGGAGGATGCAGAAAGGTCAAGGGAATGACCACCGCATATTCCCGGAGCAATATGGCCTTAGTTGCTAATGCTCCTAAAAACCAAACAAACAAACAAACAACAACAACAACATATACACACAATATTAAATCACTAATTGAAATATTTTTAGGTGAGGTATTGGCTACACAATAATTACTGGAGTAAGAGAGGTGCCTCAGTATTTATTGACCACTCCTCAAACACGTCAGTATTGGGGGGGGGGGGGATAATTAATGGATAGAAATAATTTAAAACTGTAAAGATTGCAATGACAGCAAATATTAACAATTTTAACATTAATAAAGAATATTTATAAAAATGTCAGCTGTTCTTGTTGACAAACAATATTACATGAGCAAGCATGTAGTGTACATCATTTGAAATTTTTCTGAAAAAATTAATAATTAAGTAACTAAAATTAAAGCAAGCAATTCTTCATTTTATTATTTTAATTTTTTAAAAATTGTCTGTCCTAAAACAATAATAAAACAAATATAAAAAGTTGCAGTATACCAACAGCAACAGATACAATGGTTTGCTTGTTTTTTTTTTTTTTTAAGTTGCCTGTCCCAAAAAAAAAAAAAAAAAAAAAAAAAACAGTAAAACGAATTTAAAAATGTATACCAACAGTGATAGTTCTTGTTTTTAAGCAATGCTGCTGCTATAGAATCTAAACATGGAGTTTTGGTTGCCTTCTTTTTTGACTGCTTGGCTTGTAGCCACATTTCTGTATTTATAGTTCGCTGAAATTTTTTTTAAAAATCTTATTATACAATATAATTTTTTTAGTTTCCTCCCCCCAAAAAATCTGAGTGGTGAAGTAAAGACAAACCCACTGCTATTATAGTTTTTCAAAGGACTGATGATGAATAAGCCTCTCTTTCTGTCTTATCAATCTGTCTTTATTTATTGACCTTTTTTCAATAGTTTCGAAGGAAACAAAATATTAAAAATTGGCATAATGCAAAGGAAAACTTTGCAGGCATAAAACTACCAGTATTATGTATCAATCATATGTGCTTATCACACAAAATTCAATCAAACTGTGTCTACAAAGTTAATCAGTCCAAACTAGATTTCAAACATGCTAAGAGTAGAAAACTTGCTTCTTACCCTAATGGTAGCCGAGAATTCTGTTTTCTTGCCAAAGCAATTGGCCACATGCAACTTGTGCCCATCTCCACTTCCACCTCTGTCAAAACCAGATGGTTCTGTTGTCACTTCAGCCAAGGATAAAGCTGACCTGCTAGCATCCCATTTTTCTTCCAACTCATGTATTAATGATCTTGGTAAAACACCTCCCAACACGCTCCATTCAATGCCTCCTGTGGTCTTCTGTCAAAACGATGTCAGAAGGATTTTAATGAATCTTGATGCTAAGCAAGCTCAAGATCCTGATGGTATTTCTACACTTGTTCTCAAAACCTGTGCTCCTGAACTTACTCCTGTTCTTTGCCACCTTTTTTCACTTTCTTATTCCAAAGGTGTTTTTCCTTCTGCTTGGAAATTTGCTCATATCCAGCCAGTTCCTAAAAAGCGTGACAAATCACTCCTATCCAATTATCGTCCATTGCAATTACTTCTACTCCTTCTAAAGTAATGGAGAAATCAATTAACTGCCAACTCAAATTACCTCGAAACCTTCCGTCTGATCAACGATCGCCAGTATGGATTCTGTCAATGTCGATCCACTGGTGATATTCTGGCTTATGTTACCCATTCATGCACAAATTCAATGGAAAAGTTGAGTGAAACATAAGCAGTTTTCGATCATGTTTGGATAACCAATTACCAAAAAACCTGTTTTTGTAATTGGTTATCCAAACATGATCGAGGCTTCTCTCTGATTGCTCACTGAGGGTGATGTTAGATGGAGCTCTGTCTTCCAACTTCTCCAGTAATGCTGGTGTCCCCTAAAGTTTTTCTTTCCCCCACTCTTTTCCTCTTGTATATTAATTACCTTCTTCCATTGACTGGAAATCCTATCCATAGTTTTGCTGATGATAGCACATTGCATTCTACTTTCCATTTTGAGAAACCTTGCTCTGCACAATCAGCCTCAACTTCTCGAATATCCGTCACCAATTCCTTAAATGCCAATCTCCAGATAATATTCCAGTGGAGGCAAAGAAAACTTAGTTTATTTCGATTCTTCTAAAACTCAGTCTTGTCTTATATCTCGCAAAAAGGATTCTTCTGCTCCTATGCTTATCTTTAGTGACACTCCGATTTCTAGGCAAAATGATATATCTCTTTTGGGGATTACCTTGACTTCTAATCTCTCTTGGCACAAGCACATTACAAATATTGCTTCCTCTTCATCAAAAAAACTTGATTTTCTCTTTCACGTTCGGCATTTCTTTTCTTCCAAACAGCTGTTCACTCTGTACAAATCACAAATTTGCAGTACCATTGGAATATTGTTCCCACATCTGGGGCAGTGCCCCTAAAACCTCTCTCAGGCTTCTAGATTCCATTCAGAAGAGGGCAGTTAGGTTAATTAATGACTCCTCTGTAACAGTCTCGCTGTCTCATAGACGTACTGTTCCTGCTGCATGTCTTATCTACAGATACTTCCATGGGCACTGTTCTCCTGATTTGGCTTCTATAATTCCTGCTCTCTCTTTCAAAACAGTCCGAACATGTGCCGCCACCAGCCAACGTCCATTTACTGTCCAACTTCAAACTCACAGAACCAACTTTTCATCTTCCTCATTAATGAGACTCGTGGCAGAGAAGAAAAATGTATGGGATGCATATAAATTATCAGGCGACACAGAAGCCTATGGCAGATATAAGCTAGACTGTAATCGAGTCACAAAGGAGGTTAAGCAGGCGAAGGCAGATTAAAAGAAATCTTCGGAAAAGGATGCTAAGAAAAACAGCAAGGATTTCTTTATTTATATAAACTCTAAAAGGAAGGGGATGAATCAGATTGGGTCCACTTGATATCGATGGTTCGAATGTTGATGATCCTGCTCAGATAGCAAACAAAGTGAACGAGTATTTTGCATCTACATTCACACATGAAGAGTTATTAAGGATTGAAAATGCCAGAAGGTTATCAAATTGTAGCAAGGTGCTTAATGATTTTGTAATAACTGAGAGCAAAGTGGAGGAGATATTGTTGAAGTTAACCATAAGAAAGGCACCTGGGATGGATGGGATCTATCCAGTTATATTAAAGGAGGCGGCAAAGGAACTAAGCAAACCCTTAGCCATAATTATGAGAAAATCCTTAAATTCAGGGGAGGTCCCCATGGACTGAAGATGTGCAAATGTATCCCCAATTCACAAAGGGAGATCGAAAGGTAATTACAGACCAGTTAGTTTAACTTCTGTTCCGGGTAAAATAATGGAGTCACTGGTTAAAAGATGCATTGCAGGATCATCTAGACAAGACTGCAGTAATAATTCAGACACAGCATGGGTTTGTTAAAGGAAAGTCTTGTCTGACAAATTTGAGTGGATATTATGATGTGGTTACAAAGGAACTGGATGCAAAAAATAATTTTGATATATACTTGTATTTCAGGAAAACCTTTGACATTGTTGCGCATGGAAGACTACTGTATAAATTGTAGCAGAATGGTATTAAAGCTTAGTTGCTACAATGGATAAAAGGATGGTTGAGCGGGAGAAGACAGAGGGTGATAATCAATGGGCACTGCTCTTCGTGGAATCCCACAGGGTTCGGTCTTGGGTCCACTGTTGTTTTGTATATTTATCAATGACATTGATGAAGGTATAGCAGGTTTAGTGTCGAAGTTTGCAGATGACACAAAGGTTGGCAAGGTTGTTAATGAGAGTAATGACAGTGTGCTACTGCAACAAGATCTAGAAAATTTGAGAAGATGAGCTGAGAAGTGGCAACTGAAGTTTAACATTGAGAAATGCAAAGTACTGCATATGGGTAGAAGTAACCCCAGAGAAATGTTCCAACTGTTTGGTACTACACTTAGGGCGGCAGAAAATGAAAAAGATCTGGGAATAATTGTGCAATCAGATATGAAGTTTTCTGAACAATGCAGACAGGCTACAAGAGCAGGTTATGGGGTTTTGTCAATGATATACAGGAATTTTGCTGGCAAGGGAAAAGGAGGTGATTGTCCAGTACGCAGTACTCAAGGCGTAGGGGCTTCATTTTAGGAAAGATGTAGATTTGCTTGAGCGTGTACAGGAAGGGCAACAAGATTGGTGAGGGGGAATGAAGGGATCCTCTTACCAAGATAGGATTAAATTGTGCAAATTGCAGCAGTTGGAGACGGCACCTGTGAGGTGATCTGATTGAGATGTATAAGGTCTTGAATGGGTTGAGCACGCTGAATTTTGATGGGATCCTTCCACTTGTTCAGATTACTAACCTTAGGGGGCATAAATTCAAATTAAGAAAAGACAGATGTAGAACATATGTGTGGAAATTTGCCTTTAGCCAGCGGGTGATTAATTGCTGGAACAAACTTCCATCTGTCGTTGTGGAAGTTGATAGGTTAAATAAATTTAAGGAGGAACTGGACAGACATTTGGAGGGAATGGTGTGATTTATTTATTTATTTTTTTTTTGGCTGATGCTGCATAAGCTCGTACAATTGCTTTCTTGCACCACATGACACTACTACTACTACTCTGACTTTCCGATGTGCGGAAATTTGCCTTTCCATCTGTCGTTGTGGAAGTTGATAGGTTAAATAAATTTAAGGAGGAACTGGACAAACATTTAGAGGGAATGGTTGTGTGAAGTTTTTTTTTTTTTTTTTTGGCTGATGCTACCTACATAAGCTCACACACTTGCCACGATTACTATTACTTCAACTGACATTTTCTGGAACAACCCTCCTTCATATGTATTTCCTGAAAATTGCAGTCTACAGAAGTTCAAGTCTAATGTCAACAAATATCTTCTTTCATCTTCTCAACCTCCAACCCAAGCACGGTACTAAGTAGTGCTTGGGTTGGAGGTTGGAGGTTAACCCCAAACACGAGAGGTTCTAATACCTCTCGTGTTTGGGGTTTTCATAAAAAAAAAAAAAAAAAACACATTAAATGACACCTAGAGGTTTCAGAACATCACTCTCTCTTCAATGAATCAAGTGTGAGAATTGACCATAACTGTATAGAATTGCAGTAAAAATAAATAAATAAAAATGAAATACAGCTGTGTTTCATTCTCTCCTCTAAGTAAGTCTAAATCAAATATGATAATCGCATATTGAAACGTGGAAGGATTTTATGAACATAATCATGGTTTCATTTCACATCTGGCCTTCAATCCATTTGCCTTTGGAAAGGAATAAAAATTCTATGCTGAAAAAGAATAATCTTTAAATTTCAGAAGGTCATAATACAGATCACATATCTATCTGCAATTAAATATAGTTTGTTGAACTGTTATCAGAGGCAGAAAAGAGGATTTTCTACACAAAGGCATATTTCAATTAACTAAATTAAATTGCAATTGTGGACTGGATTCTTGAGTCCAGTAAACAATCTGTCTCAGAAGGGTTTAGCCTTCTATAGCGGGTGCCTCCGTAGCCAGGAGCAGCAGTGCATAGCACATGCTTCTTGATTAGACCGGGGTTCGAGCCTGTGAGCCACCAAATACGGAGGATACGGAAAGGTCAAGGAATGACCATCGCATATCCCCGGAGCAATATGGCCTTAGTTGCTAATGCTCCTAAAAACCAAATAACAACAACAAACTTCTACAGCACAGAAACTTGTTTTGAGAATGGAATTCCAAAACATATCTGAAAGCAATAAACTGCAATTTTATTGCTAAACAAATGTGCCTTTGTGTAGGAAATCTTTTCCACCTCTGGATAACAATTCAGTAATCCATTTAATTTGCATATATATGTGGTCTGAGTTTTTACCCTTTGAAATTTAATTATTGATACCTTTCAGAGAACAACATACATAGAATATTCTTTACTCATATTCTTCTTATGATATGACTGTGAAATATATTATTTAATGTTCTTCATAAAAGATCAACTTTTATAAAAGGAATCTTTTTCACACACTTTTAAAGACAGAATTACATGGCTGATTTCCAAAGCAAAAACATTAAGCTTTCCGATTAGCAGCTATTAGCTTAGATCTTAAGAATAACTTACAATAGTTATTTTTAGTATATTTGTGCTATAACAGAGGTTGCCAAAGGCTGGATGTACCCCTACCCCCCCCCCCCCCCCTGGGAACCAAGACCAAAAAAAAAAAAAAAAAAAAAAAAATTAAGTTCCACAAGAGGATACTCATTTTTTTGGTGGGGAACATTTTTTTATGAAGCACTTTTTCTAATTGAAATATGGACACACTATCCCACTAACTCAGTTATGAAGTGTTTCATTTCAATCTTTGAGATTATATGGATTGAAGTATATATTAATTTATATAAGTACATATATACTCATAGTTATTGTGTCAAATCTGTTTATTTGCATTTGTTCTGAGCACGGGGAAGCACATGAAATTTATGAAATAATTTAAGGTGGGGGGGCACAAGGTATAAAAGCTTGGGAACTTCTGTGCTGGACAATTAAAAACTGCTGTTATAAGGGCTACTTGAAGCTGAAGAAGTTTCTCTTTTACATTCCAAATGTCATGGGAAGATTTCATAAAAACTTACTGCATCCATACCAGGGGCTTACAATTTCTTCCAATGTGGTTGGGATTTTTTTTTTTTTTTTTTTTTTTCCCTCTTTTACATAATTCTTGAAGCTTCGTGGCGAGACCTCTTAACATTCAGTAGATTTTCCCCCTAACACTTTTCTGTATATGCATACAGAGAAGTGTTAACAGATGGGAAAATGAAAATCAGGTCTTGCACTTTTTACTAATTATACAATTGCATATCAGCATTAAATTACTTTTCACACCACCAATTTTACAATAAATTTTTTACTCCAAGTGTACAATATATCTTTCAATCAATGCTATGTTAAGTAATTTGTGTTCACAGTCACGTTGAATAACTCTTTACTACATAATAATAATAATATTCATTTACATATACCTCTAATATGCTTTTTCTCTCTGCATGCACCTTCATTACTTGCATAGCCCAGTCCAACAGACGTTGGCCTCTAGGTACCTTCACACGCTCATGCTTCAGCCTTCCAACTCTGAATTCATGAGGATCATCTCGTCTTGGTGATGGTCCCCTGTTTCTCTCAACAGTTGCATCCCTTTGATTTTGCAACCATACTATTGATCTGAAATTAAGTTTCTAAAATTAATAAAGTGCCAAAACATTAATTAAATATCAGTTTAACACATTATATTTTAAAAACCAGACAGTAGTAGTAGTAGTGACAATCCACAATTATTAATAATTAGCATGTTTAATTTTTATTCTTGCCAGAGGTCTACTGTTTGAGATAAAAAGTGTTTTAGAATTGTTACATAAAACAGCATCTAGTTTTTATTGCATTTACTTTATTCTGTAAGTACTCACAATACTCACCTGGTTTCCAGATCTAAATCCAGAAAAGTAGGATATAAGGAGTAAAACATTAGTATCATTCTTAAACATTATTACTAAATAAAAAAACTAAAAACAAAAAAAACAAAAAAAAAACAGTATTTATAGGAAGTAATTTTATAGAACGAATCTTATTGGTTGAAGAAATGTGACAAAGAATGATAACCTAATTATTAATATCTGGCTTTTACTAGCACAAAATGAATGTTATCTGAAGTGCATATCACAATCAGTTTCTCATTCAATAAAATCAATATTAAACTTTATCATTTTATAATTGATTAAGGAGAAAAATTACTAGGATAAATTACTGGGGAGTGATCCAGTAATTTATCATCTCTTGTGCTTAAATGATTTATGCTGCTCCAGTGTGCTAGCAATAGTGAAAGTATCATTTATAATTAATTTAACATATAGATTAAAGTTAATCACATAAGAAGCATTTAATTATCAAAAGACCATCCAATATCACAATATGGGGTGACTAATATCAAATGCTTTGGCAAGCTGGCATTATAAAAATTTAACGTAATGTCGAGTATTAAATATCAGTATTTTCAATTTCATCATGTCAGAAGTTTAATGTGTAATGATTGTTCAGCAGACCTTTCTTTTCCTTGTATACTACCCTCTTCATTGCAATTCTCATTCTCCCAGCGGGCAAACTAACTTTTGGCAGTGGTATCTACATCTTGAATGAATTTATTGAGGCTTAGTGATTTGTTTATAGGATTGTCAGATACCATCCTTTTGTGGGGAATGGAGTCAGCAAACAAATGAAAAGATCATGGCTGTGCTAATATGAGAGATGCACATATGTGATATGTGTATGTTCCATCATTAGTATTAGTAGCGGAAAATGATGAAAGAAAGCAAGCTTAAAAAGGATCAGCCAAAAATACATGCCAAATAAAGGTAGAGACAAAGCATAAAGTAAAAAAATAAAATTTAGTTAAAATTTTGAAAAAAATTAATAGAAAACTAAAATAAACAGAAGTAGAAGGGAGGGAGATGATTTATATGGATGTCATGTAGTTTACAGTTGACACTATCAAAACAGAAAATATATATATGGAAAGAGGACAAGAACAGAACTTAACAAAATCAAAAAGGCCGAAGAATAACTAAAAACATATATATAGCGTAAACTAGTGACATCTAGCGTAAACTAGTGACGTCTAGCATAAACTAGTGACATCTAAGGGTGGGGGATCTAGAAATTTCGAAATATGCAATGTAAACTAGTGGCATCCAACATGGAAAAAAAGCATACATTGTATAGAAAACATCACATAGCAATATGTAGACATACACCATCCAAAGCATGCTATTTGCATAATACACAAACCTAGAATGAGAAGTGAGGAATAAAATCAGCAAAAATTCATGCCAAAGTTGAACAAAAATATAAAGGAGATTTAGAAATAAATCAGAAGATTAAGTATATTTGAAAATAAATAAATAAATGATGACAGTAAATAAATAAAGATAAAAAGGAAAAAGAAAAGTTGAGGGGGGTTGTGGAAAGAGTTGCGAGTTGTACGGCAATGTCCTTTCTTGATTAAATTTATATGTATTATATTAAATCTAATTTCCCCCTTCTATCTATTAACTATTTGTACTCTGTTTATCTTTCCTTTCTCCCCCTTTATTATTTCTTATTACTCTCTTATTTTCTGTATCATTTTATAAAACCAACACTCCCATTGACACCCTCCTTATGTGGATTAATATCATCTTCTCGAATATTTTAAATCATTATTCTAAATATACGTATCATAAACTGGTTAAGCATTATAATCTTACTAAAATTAAAGTTCAAATACAAGAACTACTTTTCGATATTTATTAGCCATAAATAGGAAATTAAAATTGAATATTAACAATTATAAATTTCCTTTTGTATATTTTATTCCAAAATTTAACACACCTGTTAGCTTCATTACCTCTTTAAAAACAGCTATGCCCTCTTACCTGGAAAAACTCTGGAACAATTGTTTAAACTTGTTATGGATATTTTGCCTAACAATAAAATTATTCTTAACCATTTTCCTGTTTTCGAGCCTTAAACACACACCAGTAAAGTGAAGATGTTCGAACCGTTGACTTTCATAGTCTTTTCACCAGTATCAACCTGCCTAATTTAAAATTAGTGCTTCGAGAAGTGTATCGGAAGTAGAAAGATAGAATTAAGTGTAATGTAACTTATTGAAATAATTTGGTTAGTCTTTGTATCTTTAATAATTTCGTCTTTGATGGTAATTTGGCTTATGAGCAAATTAAAGGAACCTATGGGAAGTCCAGCTTCTTGTATCATTGATAATTTATACCTTGACCGGTCTGAAATCTCTCTCCCACAAGACATTCTACTATTTAGATATGTTGATGGTTTTTGTGTGCTTAACTGTCCAAATTTTCTTGATTTTGGCCATCTATATTCTCAGGAATTTGTTTTGGAAAAGACTAATTCTGTAACCACACTGCCAATTACTTGGACCTTAATATTAACATTGAGGTGGAGATGGATAGATGAAATTCATGAGTTTGTGAGTAGTAAATGGATGGCCAGTGCTCAAAACAGAAGGAACTGGAAAGTTGCTGGAGAGGCCTTCATCCTGCAGTGGATTGAAAATGGCTGATGATGTTGATGATGATTAACATTGAGAATGAAGAAACCAGTATTAATCTTTATAATAAACACGATTCCTCCAACTTTGAAGTACAGGAATACCTCGCATAGCATGGTTTCGAATAGCACGGGTTTCGCTTTAGCGCAGTTTACAAATTGAAAAAAAAAAAAAAAAAAAAATTAACTACATTACACATCAATATACATTTGATATGTATTATAATGCCAGCACGTAGGCCAATGCGTTATGGATTCAAAGCCACGCTAGCTGTTGTTGCAACTCCCATTATATACAGACTCTGCTAGCATTTATATATTAGTAAACAGTCTAGATTCCGAGTGGTGAGGTCGTTCATTGTGCATAAGCTGTACAAATATTTTTCACTGTATGTTTTTATTAAAGATTATTTTTTAAAAATATTACACCTTTATATGCAAATATGAGTGGAAAGAAGAAATGTAATGGTGCTCAGGGTTCTTCTAAATCCAAACATCGAACGAGGTATGAAAGTAAGGCAGGCGTTGCAAAATGACATTCGATGTTATAAAGAGATGTATGCAGATAAAAAGAAGAAAAGAACTGTGCAAACTAAGCTGATCAGTTATTTTTCAAAATAAAAATACAGCACATACTTCACTTATATTCTTTTGGTATGCACATATTGCAATAAAAATCATTTGTTTTGTTGTTTTGTTTTACGTTTTTAGGAGCATTAGCAACTAAGGCCATATTGCTCTGGGATATGCGGTGGTCATTCCCTGACCTTTCTGCATCATCCATATTTGGTGGCGATGGGCTCGAATCCTAGTCTAATCAAGAAGCGTATGCTACGCACTGCTGCTCCTTCCCACTTGGCTACTGAGGTGCCTAAAAAAAAAAATCATTTGTACCGTACTTACTAGTATTTTTTATTTTTATCATTTTAGCATTAGCATTAGTAGATGTATATGATGCAAGAAAGCAAGCTTATTCAGCATCAGCCAAAAAAAAAAAAAAAACACACACACCACTCCCATTTCACCCCTCCGTTCATTCAAAATACCTGTCCAGTTGAGCTTTAAATTTGTTTAGGCTATCAACTTCAACAACAAGTGATGGAAGTCGGTTCCACCAACCAACCACCCGCTGGCCAAAGGAAAATTTCCGCACATCTATCCGACATCCGTCCTTCCTCAATTTGAATTTATGCCCTCTGAGGTGATTATTCTGAGCAAGATGAAGAATCCCATTGGCATTGAGCATGCTCAAACCATTCAAAGCCTTATACACCTCTATCAGATCACCTCGCCGGTGCCTAGTCTCCAGACTCTGTATTTTCAAAACTTAAGCCTTTCTTCGTAAGAGCAACCCTTTGTTCCATTCACTAATCTTGTTGCCATTCTCTGTACCCGTTCCAGCAGCTCTACATCCTTCTTGAAATGAGGCCTCCAGACCTGTATACAGTACTCAAGATGTGGCCTAACCATTGCCTTATACAAGGGAATAATCACCTCCTTATCCCTGCTAGAAAAATTCCTGTATATCATTGACAAGACACCATGAGCTACTCTTGCAGCTCGTCTGCACTGCTCAGAGAACTTCATATCTGCCTGCACAATTACCCCCAGGTCCTTTTCATTCTCCACCACTGTCAGTGTAGTACCGCAGAGTTGATACGTTGCTCTGGGGTTACTGTTTCCCATATGTAGTACTTTACATTTGTCAATGTTAAACTTAATTTGCCACCTCTCAGCCCATCTGTTCAACCTTTCCAGATCCTGTTGCAGCAGGATAGCGTCAGTAGTGTCCTTAACAACCCTGCCAACCTTTGTATCATCTGCAAACTTGGACATTAAACTTGATATCCCATCATCAATATCATTCATAAACACCGAAAACAACAACGGACCCAACACTGAACCCTGAGGAACTCCACTAATAACATTAGTCCACGTTGAGCAGTGTCCATTGATTACCACTCTCTGTCTTCTGCCACTCAACCATCCCCTTATCCATAGCAGCAATTTGCCTCCAATTTGTGCAGCAGTCTTCCATGTGCAACAGTATCAAAAGCCTTTCTAAGATCCAAATATATAATATCAAAGTTATTCCCTGCATCCAGTTCTTTTGTGACTATCATAGTATCCAATCAAATTGGTCAGACAAGACCTGCCCTTAACAAAACCATGCTGCGTCTGAGCTATAACTGAATTCTTGTCTAGATGATCCTGCAGTGCGTCTTTAACCAGTGCCTCCATTAATTTACCTGGAACAGAAGTTAAACTAATAGGTCTATAATTACTTGTGTCAGCCTTTGATCCTCCTTTGTGAATTGGGGTTACATTTGCACATCTTCAGTCTATGGGTACCTCCCCTGAGTCCAAAGAAGCTCTCATAATTATGGCTAGGGGTTTGCTTACTTCCTTTGCTGCCTCCTTTAATATAACTGGATAGATCCCATCCACCCCAGGTGCCTTTTTTATGTTTATCCTCAACAATCTCTCCTTCACTTTCCTCTCGGTTATTACAAAATCATCCAGCTCACTGCCCATGTTTACTTTACCTACATCATTCTCCTTCCTGAATAACTCCTCATGCGTGAATTTAGATGCAAAATACTCGTTTAGATTGTTAGCCACCTGAGCAGGATCCTCAACTGTTGAACCATCAATATCCAGTGGACCAATCTGATTCATCCCTTTCCTTCTTGAGTTTAAATATGTAAAGAACTCTTTTCTGTTTTTCTTTGCATCCTTTGCCAAGGATTTTTCGTAGTCTGCCTTTGCCTGCCTAATCTCCTTTGTGACTTGGTTACAGACCAACTTATATCTATCATAGGCTTCCATGTCACCCATTAATTTGTATGTATCCCATGCATTTTTCTTCTCTGCCACATGTCTCATTAGTTCATCTGACAACCATTTAGGCCTAAACCTTGAACAATATTTCTTAGTTGGTATGTAAAGCCTGGTAGCCTCCAAGATTAGTTCCTTGAATGCTTCCCATTTTGCGTTTGCTGTTAGTAACATCATCAGTTGGTCCCACTGTATAGAATTTAAATACTGTCTCAGACCATCATAGTCGTCTTTACGAAAACAAAAACCCTTCCTTTTACCTCTGATGGTAGTTACCTCCTTGAGTAAATCCCACTTCAACACACTGTGATCACTGCCACCTAGTGGTTCATTTATCTGCAGATTCTTAATGCATGAAGAATCACTACTGATAATCAGATCAAGAACGCCTCACGAACATGCTGATGTAGAAAACAATCATCCAATAAATCCACAAAAGCCTTGCTAGTGTGCGAGTGACCAGTGACCAACCGACAAATTCCAGTCAATATCTGGGAAATTAAAATCCCCCATTATAAGACTCTCTGATTTACTGGCCCACTCTATTTCCTTGTACAATATCTTATTATATATTTTAGTTTCTTTTTTTGCAAGAACTTTGTGTGCATCGATTTACAGTAAACAAACACCTATATATTTTTGCAACT
Source organism: Mastigoproctus giganteus (assembly GCF_048544385.1). Taxonomy (NCBI): domain Eukaryota; kingdom Metazoa; phylum Arthropoda; class Arachnida; order Uropygi; family Thelyphonidae; genus Mastigoproctus; species Mastigoproctus giganteus. Next base: position 213,882,360 of record NC_143580.1, on the reverse strand, counting down.
CGACCCATACAAACAAATTGTAGGAGCGCATTACATTAAAATACATACTAATAATACCTCGATCAGCGCGGTTTCGCATAGCACGGTATTTTTTTGGCATGAATAAACCGCGCGATGCGAGGTATTCCTGTACTTATTTTTCTCATTGTTTACCAAATATCTCCAGGAGTGTTCACTTTTAATATCATTTCCCAGTGTACCAGGATTGTCACTATTTGCAATGATTATGAGATTGCCATTTCAAATGTTAAAAAATTCTTCCTTAAACTCACTGGCAACTCTTTTTCCCTTACCTTATTTGAAGTATAATTTTCATAAAAGCTCTCAATACTGCTAATTTAAAAATTTTTTTTGCAAAATATATTTCTACAGCAAATTTGTTACTAATTTTTTTACCTTTTGTATGTGGTTGCCTTATTGCATCTAATGTGACATTTCACACATTTTTGCACTGGGCACCAGTCAAAATCTTGGTTATATTTAATATATTAAAAAAAAAAAAAAAAAAAAAATATATATATATATACATATAAATGTTTATACGTAATCCTTCCACAACCACCCACCCCTTTTTCTTTTATCTTTATCCACCGTAACTGTTTATTTATTCTCTTCCCCCCCCCCCCCAAATATACTTCATCTTCTGATTTATTTCTAAATCTCCTTTATAATTTTGTCCAACTTAGGCAAATTTCTACTAATTTCATTCCTCACCTCTCATCTAGATTTGTGTATTATGTAAATAGCAATAGCATCACATAATAATATACAGTAAACCCCCGCTATTCGCGGGGGTTACGTTCCTGAGAAATGTCGCGAATACCGAAAACGCGAATACTGAGTTATGGCTTCCATAGTAATAAAGGGTTCCGTTCCAAAGTATGAAATATATAAGAAAAACTAGTCTAAAATTTTGTCTATGTATGTGTTATATGTACCTTCATAATATGACTATGTACATAGACAGTACATAGTGAAATGCAAGCATATGGCATCGAAATGAAAATAAGAAACAATTTAATATTATGTAATATTTATTAGAAATTTCAAACAAATCTTTCAAACCAGCGCCTTTGCTTGCTAGCAAAAAAAAAAACATCACGCCAGTGCTATCACTAGTTTCGCTAAAGTGTTGATAAAGGAGTTTTGCCTTTTCGCGAATGATGAGTGAACTTAACGGAATTTTATTTTGAGTTCGGTCTTCTATCCACAGATTTAAAGCTTTTTCCATTTTTTATAATTTAACATCACGAGTTACAGAGCAAATTTTTGAAGCAATTAGCGCGTTTTCACGGACACTACGGCGGATTTTTTCTTCCGATTTTTTGATTGATCGTACCGTTGACTCATTGATTTTATAATGTTTTGCCACTGAGGAGACACTTTCACCATTAGAAATTTTGTCTAATAACTCAATTTTATTCGCTAATGTCATCACCTTCTTTGATATTTTCACATTTCCCTTGTTATTCGTAGCCATATTTTTGTACGGGTAAAAAAGAACTTGTCCACAATAAAGGCACTTTCTTCTGTTAATACACTCGAAAAAGTCTGTTTTACACTGCAAAACGGTAGATTTATCATTTTTGTAAGCACATCAATTTATAAATTGATAAATCTATTCAATTTATAAACATATAAATTAAAAGCAAACGACGAAACCTTCCATGACAAACGCATAACACATACTGAACAAGGATTAGCGAGAAACATCCACGCTGGCGATTTTGTCACCCCTCTCCCCTCACCCACTGAGCGCTGTTTTGACCGGGAAAGATAATTTAGCCACACCCATGTTTTTTTATGGCGGAAAATATTCACGGCGCTTTAAAATTCACATTTTTTAGGTTTCATTTTATATTAAATCAGCGATCGCGAATACGCGAAACTGCGAATAGCGGGGGTTTACTGTATATGCGTATGGCTACTAATTATCATGTGATGTTTTCTATACAATGTATGCATTTTTTTCCCCATTAGAAGTCACTAGTTTATGTTTAATATTTCAAAGTTTCTAAACCTCCACCCCCACCACACCATTTGATGTCACTAGTTTACACTTCATATTTTGGAAGTTTCTAGATTTTATTTATTCTTTGGCCTTTTCGATTTTGGCAAGTTCTGTTCTTGTTCACCTCTCATATATGTATTTAGTCTCTGTGGTGTCAACTGTAAATTACACACCATCCACATAAATCATCCCCCCCCTCCTTCTACTTTTGTTTTAGTTTTCTATTAATTTTAATCAAAATTTTTAACCAAATTTTATTTTTTACTTATGCTTTGTCTGTACCATTATTGGCATGTATTTTAAGTGACAAATAGAGACATTACATTGCCGTTATTGCTTGCAATTAGCATTAGTAGAGGCATATGATGCAAGAAAGCAAGCTTATGCAGAATCAGCAAAAAAAAAAAAAAAAACCCACTTCCACTTCCCCCCCCCCCCGTTCATTCGAAATCCCTGTCCAGCTGAGCCTTAAATTTATATAGGCTATCAACTTCCACGACAACGGATGGAAGTCTGTTCCACCAACCAACCAGCCGCTAGCTAAAGGCAAATTTCCGCACGTCTATCCTACATTTGTCTTTCCTCAATTTAAATTTATGCCCTCTCAGGTGATTCTTCTGAGCAAGAGGAAGAATCCCATCAGCATTGAGCATGCTCAAACCATTCAAGGCTTTATACACCTCTATCAGATCACCTCGCTGGTGCCTAGTCTCCAGACACTAATTTGCAAAACTGAAGCCTTTCTTTGTAAGGGCATCCCTTTGTTCCATTCACTAATCTTGTTGCCCTTCTCTGTACCCGTGCCAGCAGCTATACATCCTTGATAATGGAGCAAATTGCACAAATTGGAGCAAATTTGCTCCAATTTGTGCAGCAGTCTTCCATGTGCAACAGTATCAAAAGCATTTCTAAGATCCAAGTATATAATATCAAAGTTATTCCCTGCATCCAGTTCTTTTGTGACTGCATCATAGTATCCAATCAAATTGGTCAGGCAAGACTTCCCCTTAACAAAACCATGCTGTGCTCAAGCTATAACTGAAGACTTGTCTAGATGATCCTGCAGTGCTTCTTTAACCAGTGCCTCAATTAATTTTCCTGGAACAGAAGTTAAACTCACAGGTCTATAATCAGTTGTGTCATCCTTTGTGAATTGGGGTCACATTTGCACATCTCCAGTCTGTGGGTAGTCCTTGAAGTCCAAGGAAGCTCTCATAATTATGGCTAAGGGTTTGCTTACTTCCTTTGCTGCCTCTTTTTAATATAACTGGATAGATCCAATCCACCCCAGGTGCCTTTCTTGTGTTTATCTTCAACAATTTCTCATCCACTTGACTCTCAATTATTACAAGATTCTCTATCTTACTGCCAGATTTGAATACACCTCTGGCATTCCCCTCGCTGAATAACTCCTCATGTGTGAATGTCGATGCAAAATATTCATTTAGTTTGTTAGCTACCTGAGCAGGATCATCAACAGTTGACCCATCGATATCAAGTGGACCAATCTGATTCATCCCCTTCCTTCTCGAGTTAACATAAGTAAATAACAGTTTGCTGTTTTTCTTTGCATCCTTTGCCAAAGATTTCTCGTAATCTGCCTCTGCCTGCCTAACCTCCTTTGTAACTTGGTTACAGATCGACTTGTATCTATCATAGGCTTCTGTGTCACGTGTTAATTTATATGTATCCCATGCATTTTTCTTCTCTGCCATATGTCTCATTAGTTCATCTGACATCCATTTAGGCCTAAACTTTGAACAATATTTCTTAGTTGGTATGTAAAGCATAGTAGCTTCCAAGATAAGTTCTTTGAATGCTTCCCATTTTTAATTTGCTGTTGGTAACATCTTCAGTTGGTCCCACTGCATAGAATTTAAATACTGTCTCATCGTAGTCGCCTTTCCGAAAGCAATAACCTTTCCCTTTATCCCTGATGGTAGTTACCTCTTTGAGTAAATCCCACTTCAGCACACTGTGATCACTGCCACCTAGTGGTTCCTTTATCTGCAGATTCTTAATGCATGAAGAATTACTACTGATAATCAAATCAAGAGTATTACTCTCTAGTTGCCTCCCGAACATGCTGATGTAGAAAACAATCATCCAATAAATCCAGAAAAGCCTTGCTAGTGTGTGAGTAACCAACCCACAAATTCCAGTCAATATCTGGGAAATTAAAATCCCCCATTATAAGACTCTCTGATGTACTGGTCCACTCTATTTCCCTGTACAGTTTCATATTATACTCATTAGAGTCATTAGGCCTATAGCACACGCGTACTCTCAATTCTGATCTCCCAATGCTTATATCACACTAAACTGACTCAACACTATACTGTCCAGCGATGTTGACTGGTTTCACTTCCTTGAATTTTATGTGTTTCTTAACTAATAGCATAACCCCTCCTCCCTTCCTATCCTGTCTATCCCTTCTGTAGACGTTGTACTCCCCAAATTCAAGTTCTGCATTTCTTATATCTGTGTGACTATGTCTCTGATATCCCAACAATATCCACCTTTGATGCTTTGAGCAATACCTCAAATTCATCAAATTTATTTACCAAACTCCTGGCATTGGTGTACATGCAAGTATACATGCACCTGTTTCTATACTTAGCTACCCTAACACAACTCATGTGTTTACTTGTACTGCAATGACTTCCAGCAGTCTCTGAAATATCCTGCATCTTGTTTTTCAGGCTTCTGCTCATTCCAATAGAAGCAGTGCAAGAATCACTTTCACCTCTGCCAGTGGCTACTGTTAATCTATTAGTCTTTGTAGTCCCCCCCAAAGCTAGCAGTTTTCTGACCCACCTAACACTGCCTCGATAGCATCAGCAAATATTCTTGCACCCTTTCTATTTAAGTGTACCCCATCCCTGTAGAAACAGTCTCTCCTGTCAACAAGCACAGACCAGGCTGAAAAAAATTCTACCTCTTGAGCCAAATTGATCAAAAGGCTCTCATCATATACTCCCTCCTATCCTGTCTGGGCAATCTCTTACTCTTAATGTCTTTTGTTCCAACGTGTACAACAACATTACCTTTTTGTGCCCTTAAAAGATGATATCTGCTCTACAACATCATCAACTTTTGCCCCTGGCAGACATACCCTGGTCCTGTTCACCTATCCTTCTTGCCTAGTATATTCCCGTCTCCCTGACAATAGATTAATCAACAATAACTAGTTTCTTTGGGACCAGCGCATTCTGCCTTGCAGATTGCCTCTGCTTTTCCTGATCCACAGGAGTGAGCTCTGTTTTTGAGCTGCGCAGCTGAGAGCTTGATGGGCCCCTCATATTAATTTCTTCGAGGGCATTTACCCTACACCTAAAGCTCTCATAAATACCCATCAGAACGCTGAGTTGACACCTAATTTCTTGACACTCTAGACACCTAGCCACGCAGAAAGGCATCCTCCTTGGCTAGATCATGTCCTGTTTTAGAAAGGTCGGCAAACATTTCACACTTCGCCCCTTTTTTGAGACTGTGATGCGTTGGAGAATCGCCCTCTCAGTTTCTTCCTCGAGTCACAGGACTCTCACTAGCCTGTGATATTTGCTTCGCAGCTCTAGTCTGGGTCATGATTTCCGTTTAAATACAATTTAATTAACATTATTTTTGATTCATTGATAATACTATAATAAGCTAACAGATTCCTAATACAGTGCTTTGTATCACTCTATGTTTATTTGGTTTTTAGGAGCATTAGCAACTAAGGCCATATTGCTCTGGGGATATGCGGTAGTCATTCTCTGACCTTTCCACATATCCCTGGAGCGTTCGAGCCCATGACCACCATCCTCCGTATTTGGTGGTCATGGGCTCGAACCACGGTCTAATCAAGAAGCGCGTACATCGCAGTGCTGCTCCTGCCCACCTGGCTACGGAGGAGCCAGTATTACTCTATCTAGTTTTATTTTATACCTTACGCTATCAGTTCGAGATATATATATGCGTTAAGCTATTTCTTATCAATTACAATATGGCGGCTAGTTCAACAATATTGGCTTACGGGAGTCGTAACTTCCAAAAATAGCTGGTTAAATTCAAAATAAGAAGTTAACGAACGCTACTAAACCTATTTAATATCTGTGTAAAATACAATATACTATGTTAATTAACAAAGAATACGGTAAAAACTTTAAAATACTCATCCCTTTAGAGCAGCCAAAAATCCACTGACTGTTCTCTTCCACGACCTTAGCGCCACCTCTCAACATTCTTTCACCTTTCAGTAATCTACTACTCTTCTTTTTATACTTTCCTCACCCTTACAGTCACCTTGTGTAACTTTCACATCCATTGATGCATACTTAATTAAATTAATATTATTACAACTTGCATACACTCTTGCATCCTTTAATGCTGCTTTGTACTTTTAGGTGCATCTGTCATATCTAATTTATTAAACTTGCTTTCACTGAAACCATTTCATCTACTGCATACCTCTTGTCTGTGTAACTCTTTAAACTTTTCCTTTAAAGAGTTACATTGAAAAACTCATTTATATATACACATAAAGTTTAGATTACACATATATAAAATTTAGATTTTTGGAGTTTAAAGTAACACCATATAACATGGAAAAGGTGGGGGCTATATGTATTTAGTTATAGTATAAGGGCTACATGGGAAAATGTACCTAAGTATGTAAAGCAGCAACAAAGGATGCAACAGTATATAAGCAAAGTTATATAATTAAGAGGGAAAAAGAGCTGATAGAAGGAAATGTAAAGAGCACAAGGTGCCAAACTAATAAGTAAAGGATACATACATTCAAAATACCATCCGCCCGACCCCCCCCCCCACAAACCAAAGTTTATAAGGATCTTGACTAAGTAAACTCAACTCAAATGCAAACTAAGGAGAGCATATCACCACTAGCCCCAGTCAAGAGAGACAGAACATTAGATTTTCATCTCGTCATCCCATCTAACCCAATTGCCGAGGTTACCATCTTACCACTGGAAGGCAGGTGTCCACTATCTTAGATGCAATTGTGCTCTCCTTTTAAACATTGTTACCACAAAATTTGAAGAAAATATATGAGAGTGCTACCTCCTTTATTAGACTAGACAAAGACAGTAGGAAATTAAAATCGAGAAAGGAGTTCGACAAGGAGACACAATATCTCAGAAGCTGTTTATTGCTGCCCTTGAGGAAGCTTTCAGAAGACTAGACTGGTCGCAGAAAGGAGTCAATGTGAACGGAGAGTACCTAAACCATTTACGATTCCCAGATGACATTGTGGTCATAAGCCACGATCCCAAAGAATTAGAGGAAAATCTTAATCAGTTATGCACAGTTAGTAAGGATTTTGGACTAAAGATGAATATGGCTAAAACAAAAGTAATGATGAACAAGTATGCCACAGAAAGGGAAATAATGACTGAAGGAGCAGTAATTGAAAAGGTGGACTCATATACTTATCTGGGACAAGTTATTAGCTGTAATAATGATAAATGGCTGGAAGTCAAGAGAAGAATAAATTTTGGAGGATAGCATTCAGGAAATATAGTCACATACTGAAGAGCAATATCCCAGTTTGTCTGAAACTGTAAAATAATGAACCAATGTATACTCCCCACCATGACTTATTTAAGTGAAACTTGGGCACTCACCAAAGGAATGGAAGAGAAGCTGAGAACTACACACTGGAACGAATTATATTGGGAATCAGACTGTTAGATAAGAAGAGAAACACATGGATTAGGCAGCAAACTCAAGAAAAGGACATTGTTATCAAAACTAAAGAAATGGTCTTGGGCAGGACACCTAGCTCAAAGACAAGATGGCAGATGGACTAAGAAAATAGAATGGTACCCAAGAGGAGCTAGAAGAAAACCTGGAAGACAAAGGCGCAGATGGATAGATGAAATTCATGAGTTTGTGGGTAGTAAATGAATGGCCAGTGCTCAAAACAGAAGGAACTGGAAAGTTGCTGGAGAGGCCTCCATCCTGCAGTGGGAAAACGGCTGATGATGATGACCACAAAATTATTAAAATGAGCAAAAATATTCTTGTCCACAAACATGGCTCCAAATCTCCTATTAAGATCTCTAATTGCATTCTCAAGTCTAGGTATTTCACACAACTCAATGTCATATGCTCAGAAGGCTCCTCTTTTCCACATGTACACAATCTACTGGCTGTTAGGCCTAGCTCAAACAATCTCTTTGCAAGTCCATGCCCTGTGACCAAGAAGGCAGCACTCAATCCAAATTGTAGCCAGGGCATTAAATATCTCTAAATATCTCTAAACAGTCTGAATTTGATAAAAATTTATAAGTTGTACCCCCTTTCTCAGAATTTTCCCATCGTTGTTGCCATATCAGCAACAACTGGGCTGTAATTTTCTTCTTCAACATCATTTCTAGAGTACTGCCTACCCTCCTTGGGACATGATGTGATATCCAGAACTGTAGGCCTTAAATTTTTTTCGTGTACAGTATACATTAAGGCAGCTAATATTATCTGAAGATCCACAGGTAATTTTCCAGCTATAACCTGGAGTGCGTCAGAAGAGACCATGCGACAGGCACTGGTGATGGACAGGAGAGCAAACCTTTGTGCTTGTAATAATATATGCCTTTTTACATGTGATTGAGTAATTCTATGTAGACAAGCTACAGAATCATGTCATGACTGGGATGAAAAGGAAATCATATAACGGATTTAATGCTCATCCCTTTATCTCCCCCCAGTCAGTCTCCAACACTCTTATTTTACCCTTCAAATATTTGGCTCGTTCAAGAAAATTCATTCACTCCCCTATAGACACCCAATAGGGAAAGGATAGAAAGAAAGAGAAATATTAAGTGTGGATGACAAGGACAGAAGGCAAAAAAAAACCTAAGTGATACATTGAATTATAAGAAATTAAACTCTGAATTAGAAAGCCAATTAGATGGAATGAAGCTACAATGGAAAAGCAAAAATAAATCATTAATATTAATGATTACAATAAAATAGCATGCATCAAATAAGAGGGTGGAAAAATTATTTGATGCATGCTACAAATAATTGATACATAAAGCAGATAATTCTTCGGGGGACTACAGCTGATTATGCATCAACGAACTATGTGTATTTTAGTGCAATTGCATCATTTATACACAGCTAATTATAGATTAGCAAATTTGCAATAGCAGCATCGTTTAAGTTACATCTCATATTGTGAATACCTTCATGACGAGTTGTCATGACATTGCACTACTTCGAATGGTGGTGGATGGTGGTGGTGGTGGTGGTATCCACTGAGAATAAGTAACAACAGTCTTCTCCTTTGGATGAAGCGTTACTTATTCAAAGTAGTGCAATGTCATGGCAACTCGTCGTGAAGGTATTCACAATATGAGATGTAACTTAAACGATGCCGCTATTGCAAATTTGCTAATCTATAATTAGCTGTGTATAAATGATGCAATTGCACTAAACTACACATAGTCTAATCTCTTTCGGAGCTTGAGGCTTAAGCCCTTAATGCATTAGCATCAATGAACTGCATTTCTATGCTTAAGTATAGCTACAGAAGAAAAAAATATTAAAAAAGGATAATCTGATGAGATGAAAATATGCAAAAAAAGTGTTAAAATATTTAAATTTTTTTTATATAATAAGGAGGGTAAAAGCAGAAAATTCTTAAATATTTATAACATGCATGAATAAAAAAAAAAATTATTATTTTTCTGGTCATTGCTTTCTCACATCTTTAGATTTCTCTTCATTAAAATTTTTTCCACCCCTTACTTGACACATGCTGTTTTATTGTAATCATTAATATTAATCATTTACTTTTACTTTTCCTTTGTAGCTTCATTCCATCTAATTGGCTTTCTAATTCAGCCTTTAATTTGTTATATAATTCAATGTATCACTTAGGTTTTTCGCTTTCTTTCCCTCATCCACCCTTAATACTTCGCTTTCTTTCACTATTAGTTCGGCACCTCAATCTTCACTTCATCTGCCAGCTCTTTCTCTTACTTAATTATTATAACTTTGTTATATATATATATATATATATATAATTATTAAGTTAAAGTGAATTAGCGAGAGAAAGAGCTAACAGATAGAAGTGAAACGAATCCAAGATATCAAAACTAGTAGAGAAAGAAAGAAAGAAAGAAAGAAGTATTAAAGGTGGATGACAGGGAAAGAATGTGGAAAAAACTTAATGATGCACTGAATTCTAAGTAATTAAAGGCTGCATTAGAAAGCCAATTAGAGGGAATGAAGCTAATAAAGGAAAAATAAATTATTAAAATGACTATAAAGACACAGCAAGCATCAAATATAAGGTGGAAAAATATTTTGATGCATGCTATTAGAGACTTATACATAATGCAGGTATTTCATCAGGTGACAACGCCTGAATATGTATCAATAAACTACGTTTCTATGAGCACACATTATGGAAGGGAAAAAAAATTTATAAAAAGGAGGGTAAAAGTAGTAAATTCTTCCACAAAAATAGGGAGGATTGTTCCAACGCAGTGTTTATGAAATTAAGCCAATTAAGTAAGTAGTAAAATTAAAATAAAAAAATATAAATCAATGTGTGTGTGTGTAAACAATAGAATCTGAAGGAAAAGTAGCTTGAAGAATTAGAATTAATTTTGTATGTAGAAATTAGATATGTAAAGAAGAAAAGTGATGAATAAAATGAGGCGAAGGAAAGTAATAATGTCAACATACAAAATTAATTCTAATTCTTTAAGCTACTTTTCCTTCAGATTCTACTATGTTTACACACACACTTTTTTTATTACTTACTTAATTGTCTTAATTTCAAAAACACTGCATTAGGACTACCCTCCCTATTTTTGTGGAAGAATTTAATGCTTTTACCCTTTTTTTATAAACCCCTTCTAAAAAAAAGGCAAAAAAAAAAAAAATGCAATTAAAAACTCAAGATAGAATCAATTATATTTGATCAATCAGCTGAATACTTTAAAATAAAGTTTTTAAAATTGTTATAAACTTACCTCGATGCACCAAAAGCTGTACAGGTGAAATATAACTGTCTTGTTTCAAAAGGAAATAGCATTGGACAGGAATAAGTTAAGTACTCACACCATTCAGGCTGTGCTCCCGAAGACAATACCAATGGATCCTATAAAATATTGTTAGATTGTTTTAAGTTATCAATCTTGGTTCATTAAGACTGCTATCAAGAGAGTCATATAAAACCAGTATACATTCATTGGATGTTGTTTGATCTGCAGCTAAGGCTATAATGCGTCAATTACAGTCTTAGATGGTACATGGCTGTAATTAATTAAACATATTTGCTGATCAGCTTTATAAAAATAAAAAAAAATCAATATCTCACAGACATGCTGTAATATCAGCTGATCATGACAAGAGGAGGTTATATGCTGCTCTCTTTACCATCAGCAAGGATCGACAGTTTGTAGATTTGATTGCTCACCAAAGAGTCATCTTTGGTGAGCAATTAACTATGAGTTGGGTGTTTTTGTTTGTTTGTTTGTTATTTGATTTTTAGGATCATTAGCAACTAAGGCCATATTGCTCTAGGGGATATGCGGTGGTCATTCCCCGACCTTTCCGCATCCTCCGTATTTGGTGGTCACGGACTCGAAGCCCGGTCCAATCAAGAAGTGTGTGCTATGCACTGCTGCTCTTGCCTACCTGGCTATGGAGGTGCCATGAGTTGGGCGAGTACAAGAAATGTGTAATCTGGTAAAGTATGATTCTTCCTTTTTAATTTCAAATAGTTTATTGTCTGTGCACTCTTTCTATAGGGATGACCAATGGGGAGGATCAGATCAGGTTTAGAGGTAATTTTGGCAGCATTTGCCTGTTCATTTTCCAGAATTCCAGCATGCTGGGTGAGGGGGAACTAACCACAGTTGGATTTGTTGTAACAAAGGATGGCTGGAAAATAATTTACACTGAAGACACTATAGCACTTACAGAATCAATATATATAACAGTTTGAGGACATAATAGCTGTTTAATATTCCCCAAGGCTAGATTGGCATTTAATTCCACAGTAAGAGGGAGAAAATTTCAAAGGAGCTGTTGAGAGAGAGAGAGAGTAATATTTGGCATAACTACAGTTGCACAAACTTTGAGTTTCATCTCAAAACAATCTGTGTACACTTAGAGGAAACTATTAAACTGAAGAGAGTGAGTTACACATAACTGACTGATGATGGTACTTGGGAAGAAATTCCCTCCTCACTGCTGAAAACAATTAACACTGTATACTGAGGCATCTATAACAGCAGAGTTTCAAACTAGTATTTTAAAGTGTTTTGTTTATATTTAGCACTTTTTTTAGTATGTATATATGCATACACATTTGCTAATGTATGTATACACATTTTCCAAATATGGGTTCTGTGGAGCATGCATGTATATATATCCTTTAAAGATATTTGACCTTATGTGCCCATTTATGCATAAATTGTCTATAAATCTTCAAATAAGTGTTGTGGTATGTTAGCTGTGCTTCCAAATAATTGAAGACACGATTTATAGTATATGAAAATTGGAAAAAAAAAAAACCTGTACCTGTTAGTGGAAGTTGTCATAAAGGCACGCAAAAGCTGAAATTGAATAAATTCTCTGGAATTCTGATCTTTAAGTTGAATGAAACTGAATCATGTATGCAGAAGATATTACTGCATTGAAAAACAAAAAAGTAACATTAACGCATCATTTATTTGATGAAAGAGTTAGTTCCTAGTAGATCTCATAGCTGAAAGCCGGATGGTTCATTTTGTTGTGGTTTATTTCGATAAAGGTTATCCCACTTAGGTGGGAAGACAATCTAGAAGATATTACTGCTATGGAGCTATTTAGTTGCATAATTTAGTAGCAGAAATTGGTTATGCTGATGTAGTGGAGATTTACAGGCTACTGGGCACTTAAAAACACTAGGTCAATGCAATTCAGAGGGCACTGTGACATACAGGATAAAGCCACTTCAGTGCATGCTGCCTAGCTCAAGCATATACAGGTGACTATGATAAATAAAAGTTGATTCTAGAAGTGCCCTTGTGTGGGGTGGGAGCCTTGGTTCCAAAATGCACCAACTTATATATCATTATTGAAACAACTGGTTTCTTATTCTATACAATTAATGGCCGGGGAAAAGCATGTCTTAGTGCTGCAAATAAACTTACTTATTGCATATATTTCTCACAAGAAAGTACCTATCTAAATAATTTTATTAGGATTCAGAATAAAACATCACACTCCACTAGACCTAGACTGTGTACTGTAAACAAAGAACAAAAATAATTATTTAAAATTATTATTTATTTGTTACAGTACCATTGGACTTTTTTTTTTTTTTTTAATTTGGCTGTGGTTCTGTGGTATAATTCACAGACACAAATTTGCACACAGAGATTGAGCCCACATACTGCCACAAAAACTGCACAGCCCAATGGCTGTTGCATTATGCTGGCTGCAACAAAAACATTTAGAATGAAGTTATGAACTCTTCTGGCCTTGGCTGTCCAGAATATAAATGGACATTTATTTATAAGGATAAATTTTAATGAAAAAAAATAAAAAAAAATCTTGTAAAGCTGCCTTATAACTTTGAGATGTTGTGAAGGCCTCATCTTTGTTCTTCACTCTACAGATTTACTTGTTCTGCTAGCCTTGCATATCTCATTTTATATTGATAATTGACTGATTTATTATTAATTGACTAAATATCAGTCAATTACTAAAATTAATAAATTAAATTAATAAAATTAATTTAATTTATAATTAATTATAAAGTAAAATTAATAATCAGAAGAAATACTCAAATCCCTGAGTTGAAAGCTTCTAAAAACAAGCCTTTAGACTGCATCAAGGGTGCAGCACTTGGTGCACTCCAAAGGTTTTGGCCCCCAAAACTGATTTAGTTTGGGATTGTTGAGACTTCATTCTAAGTTTCCATCCCATTATGTCTCAGACATAACAGAAGATAAAATCTGACGATTTAGCAGACCTTGAAATCGTGTTTATTACAAAACAGAATTTGCCCAGTTAAACCAAGCATATTCATGAATAAAAAAAAAATTATAAAGTAATATACACCCAGTGTCATAAAAATTGTATTGGAGCTTTGGTATACAGACAGGTAAGGATAAACAAAAGAAATAATGAAAATGAAAGTTGTTTATTTCATTTGGAAAACTAATATATGTCAAGCAGACCCCCTACCAGTAAGTGATGAAAACTGTTATGTGTCTTGACCTTGAATCAAAAAAAATTCCCAATATTTCATCAGGAATATTCTTCCACGACCTGGTTTACTGTACTCACGAAACTGGTTTAATTTGGGATGGTTGAGACTTCATTCTAGGTTTCCATCCCACTGTCTCAGACTTGCTTAACAGGAGATAAAACCCGAGGATTTAGCAGACCTTGGAATCGCGTTTACATTGCACAGAAACTGTGCGATAACATTAGCAGCATGAGGCCTATGTGTTTCTCATAAACATGGTATGAACAGTTATAGGTGAGTGCATGAGGTGGTTGGCCATGTGCAGGTGGCCAACCACCTAATATATGTGCATTATCCTGCTAGAACACACTTGTGCCATCTGGGAAGACAATCAACATGAAATGGTATACCTGATCAGGCACAATGGATAAGTAGTTTTTAGCATACAGAATCTCATCCACCCAAATGTGTTATACATCTAAGTTGCATGTGCTCTCCAGTTGGTTTGCTTAATGAAAAAAAAGAAAAAAAAAAAAAAAACAAGTTTCTGGGAGAAAGAACTCTTCTGTCTTTCCCTCAGACCAAGTAACTCAAGCCATGTTGTAAGAAAAGTCCTTAAAAGTTCCTCACATCATTCACGGGACTGAAATCCAGACCTTTTCCATACGGTGTGGGGCAGATGGTTGGTGATTACAACCAAGGTTCTACTTGTGAGAACTGTAATGCACTGTGTCTGTAAATTGCATGTGTTCTCTGGTCAGTTTGCTTGTTTGTGTGGTGGATGAAAAAACCTGGGATCCAGGATAAAAAAAAAACCATGCTGTCCATGCCAAGACCAACTCAGCCAGGGTGCAAAAAAGGCCCATAAAAGTTCCTCTTGTTACTGATGGAATTGAACCCTGGAAATTTTTTATGGAACAGAAAGATGATGATGATGACCACTGTGCTTCCAATTCCACTGTTTTCCATCTATCAGCTCACACAAGGCAAGACAGCCCACATTCACCACAACCACTGATGAAGCATAGGCACCTTCTAATTGTCCAGCGACTGCTGCTCTGTCCAATATCCATCCACTCTCAGAGCACCTTCACTACAGCACATTGCAAACAGTCCATAAGAATTAGTTTGTACAATACTAGCACAATTCAATCGGCACCTGACAATCATCCTTTTTTTTTTTTTAAGTCTTGTCAGATAATGTACCTTGTCCATGTCAATCAAGTACTTCATATGGACTACATGCCATGAGCCTGCAGTATCATATTTACTATCTTCACCACAACACACGTGCCACCAGGCGGGAATGGCTGACTGCTAAAGCACAGGGATGGTTATAATGTATTGACTGTACAGTATATATCATGACATGAAATGCAAAATTTTACAGTTACGTTTCATTCTTTTGGAATGGGGAAAGTTTTCTGACACCGAGTATATTTCGAAACAAGTAATTGAAGGGAAGGGGGAGAGAAGAAAAAAAAGTATTTCTTATAGCAGATGATAATTACCTGAATTTGTTGAACCAATTTGTTGGTGATTTTCTTACTTATGAAATCATCCGAAGGAACTGCAAATGCAGTGTCTTCCCAGCCTGAATCATGCATAATAAAAAAGATATTTTACACTTCATTACAATTAGACAAATATGGTTATACCTTCAAGACTATCATGAAAAAGAAACTCTTTACAACAAAACAAGTAAATGCTACGTTCTTGCAAAATATTTTTTTAATTGTATTGTACAAAATGCTAAATGTAGCATTTACTTTTTCATAATAGTAAGACATTTTACATGTTCAAATTTTTTCTGAAAGAGCTGCTAAAGGCATAGCAATTTTAATACATGAATCATCGAAATAAAACATAGAACAACATAACCTAGAATTGGAAAGAATATTAGGTGTAAAATGAAATTGCAAAAGAAAACACTAAACACATTAAGCATATATGACCCAAAAGGAAAACCAGAAGAAATTGAGAAATTCTATAATCAACTACAAGATTTAACTAATAAGACAGATAATAAGAATGAATTAGTAATAATAGCAGGAGACTTAAATGTCCAAAGAGGAAATAAAATAATACTAGGAATCTGTCAATACTTTAATGAACACACAATGAACCAAAATGGAAATAAATGATTATAGTTTTGTACAGACTGTGAATATAGATTTAACAATACTTTTTTTTGGAAACAAAGAACAACAAAATAACATGGCCAAATAACAGGGGCAGTAAATCAGTGGTAATCAATTATATAATCACTAATAGAGATATAAAACTGGAAAACAAAGGATGTAAAAGCAATGCCATCTTTAGATACTGGAAGCAAAAATACAAATTAGTAATGAGAACATTTAAATTTAGAGAATTCTTTAAGAAAAAGTAAAAAGTAAACAAAGGAAAAAAATTGGAAACTGATTACAACATGAAAGTATTAGGAATATACACAGAAACAGATCAAGCAAATATTTAGAACTAAAAGAAATGGAATATGAAAATCAGTCAACAGAAGAAAAATGGACACCATAATATACAGAAGTAAAAGCCTTAGAAGTAAAAGGTCAGAGCAAAATTATTTCAGAAACATTTATCAAATAAAACAAATGCACAGATATATCAAGAATATAAAGAGATTCAAAACAGAATCAATGAGGAGATAAGAAAAATAAAAGACTACTGAAATAGGTTTTCAAAAGAATTAGAATATAGATTTCTACAGACAAAGAAGAAAAATTTGGAAAATAGCATGGAATCAAAGAAAAGAATTACACGAATACAGTCATCCCACAATTTGCGCAGTTTCATTATTATGCAGCAAGTTTTGCTAACTGCAAAATTTTTGTTTATGAAGCTTAAAAAATAGGAATGAAGAGCAGATTTTGAAAATTTATTTATGTTTTTTACATGATTGAAGATTTCATTGAAGGAGAAACACAATTCACCATAATAACATAAAATCCCACAGAATTCCAGCTGTTCGTATTATTGCAAACAGAGCTAGCCCGAGGCATGGGCAACCAAGGCAATCACCCAGGGCCCCTGCACTCACACAATACAAAATGGTTAATAAAGTAATTACAGTGGATTCTGGTTATTTGGGCCACCGGTTAATCGGGGCAGCCGTTTATTTGGGGAAAATCTTAAAAAACAAAAACCAATCAAGAAAATAGCCAGGGTTTACTTCGCTTAATTGGGACAAAATGCCGTTTAATTGGGGCAGGAGACCTCAGCACTGGAGATTACCCTACGATTGTCTCCGACCGTACCACGTAGTTCGGTCGGATTTCTGGAGGTCACAAGCCCAATTAGCAGTCACCTGTTAATTGGGCTTTTCTGTTAGTCAAATCTATCATAAACGGACAGTAAACTCAATCTTATTGAATTTGCGGTAATACCGACAGCTGGAATTCTGTGGGTTATTATAGTAAAATGTGTTTACACTTCCATGAAATCTTCAATCAAATAAAAAAATTAATTTTCAGATCTTCTCTTCACTCCTATTTTTAAAGCTTCGTAATTTGTTACTCCGTTCTCACTTGCGCGTGTTGTGTTACTTGCAATTTGTGTGTGCCGTGTTCTTTGTTATTGATTGCTTATCTTTTTACTGTTTTAAATTTTAACCCCCACCCACAAATGTCAGTGAACAGAAATGTTTGTTGTTTGTTATTTGGTTTTTAGGAGCATTAGCAACTAAGGCCATATTGCTCCGGGATATGCGGTGGTCATTCCCTGACCTTTCCGCATTCTCCGTATTTGGTGGTGACGGGCTCGAACCCCGGTCTAATCAAGAAGCGTGTGCTATGCACTGCTGCTCCTTCCCACCTGGCTACGGAGGCGCCGTGAACAGAAATGTCAACTAGTTTAGTTAGTATGTACACATTATTACAGTACGTATTAATTCTTCCAATTATCACGTATATTCTTCTAATTTTCACGTATCATTTAATTTTGTTAATTGGTAAGATAATAAAGAGTAAATTTGTGCTTAATATATCTTTACTTTTATAGCCTGTGGATAATATTCCTCCTATTTTCGCTAATTAGAATTGCTGTTTAATAGAATTAAAATTCAATTCACAAGCGTGATCACAATGACCGGTGCTTACTACACATCGTATAGTGAACGGAACTTTACTGTGGTGAATTCATCATAACGTGATTTGATTGTACAGTGAACCAATTGTAAAGGGGGGGGGGGGGGTGCACATTGTATTTTTAACTATTTACGTGAAACTTCGGATAATTGGGGCAGCCGCTTAATCGGGCCAAAATGCACTAGTCCCGATGTGTGCCAAATAACCGGAATCGACTGTATTATAAATTATACGGTTTTGCACAAAATCAACAAGAAATAAAACAATTGTTCTTGTTTGATGTGGTGGTCTCTGATTGGTTGGTGCATCAGCTATATGGCAATTGTTAATTGGTGTTTACTGACACGTGACCAGTGCCCTGATTGGCCTATACTTGTCATGTGTCAGCTCAGCTGATGGTGTCTTTTGAAGAATATTTTGTCTTAAGCAACTCCTCCAAAGAGGCTTAAGATTTTGCACTTGGTTTACTAAATATCTGTCTTTCGTTATTTATTCATAGTGCTTATTTAAATTTTCTCTTGTACTAGTGTGGCTCCTCTTATGACGGTTGCCTTGTTCCACCTATATTCCATATATAGACTGTCATATTTGCTAAGTTATAGTGTTATTTTATGTTTAATAAATTATTTAATCTGCGAATAACTATACAAGTGTGACAATCGAAAACGCATTTGTACGAAATTTAACAATATTATTGCATATGTTATATGAAGAAAAGTTTTTTGCATTTACAGTAAAATGGGCAAGCAAGATAATATTATTTCATATGTTATATGAAAATTTAAAAAGTTTTTTGCATTTACAGTAAAATGGGCAAGCGAGATAGAGACCAGAATTGTAAATATCTTAGTGGATCTGAAAAAAGAAAAAAATTGGCAAGAAACAAGAAGCATCTAAATTGCAAAATGCAATATTGAAATTTGTTACTGTATCAAATTTGGAAACACAGCGCAATGATGAAAAGCTCAGTGTCAAGACTATGCCAATGACTGCAATGGTATCAGTTACTACTGAAGAAGAAATAGGAGATCAAGAAATAAAAGAACACACGAGAGAAAAAGAAATAGGAGGTCAAGAAATAAAACAACATGCAAGAGAAAAATAAATAGGAGGTCAAGAAATAAAAGCACACAGAAGAAGAAGAAATAGGAAATCAAGAAATAAAAGAACACATGGAAGAAGAAGAAATAGGAGATCAAGAAATAAAAGAACACAATGAAGCACAAGGCAAAAATGAAGCTTCTGAAGCCCATTACGGTGTTGGTGTCAATGAAAATTTTGCTATTGAAGATCCAGCAACTTGGCCAAAATATATAATATCCGACCAAATGAGAACATTAATAATTAAAAAAGGACCAGTTCAAATAAAATCTGATAATTTTCCACAAAATAGCAATGGAAGATGCTTGTCCAAGTACTATTATACAAAGCAGTTACCAAATGGTGAAATTCAACGACAACAGTGGTTAATATATTCATCAAGTTCAGACAGCATATGGTGTTTTGCCTGTAAACTTTTCCTATTCAGAAATCGCTTTTTGTAGCAAATAATTTAACGAATGGTCTTACCTAAATCCAAGAACTCCAGAACATGAACGGTCACCAGTTTATTGCAAATGTATGAATAGTTTAATCAAAAGGGAACTAAATTTAATTAAGGGAACATCACTAAATTATTTATTTCTGAAACGATTATCAGTCATTTTTATGACTATAATTCTGAATTAATAATGAATTAATATCAAGTTAGCGGCACATGTCATATTTCTATGAAGCAGCACATTTCAATAATTTTTGATAACTCTGTAGTTATTTATGCAACAAGAGTAAAAAGTGGTGTATAATTTCACGAATTCGTATGAGTTAATAAAACACTTTTTACTTGAGTTGCATATAATATTTTTCCTACGCCCATAATTAAAACAGTTTGAAAGAAATATTTGACATTTGTAATGGCATGACATAACATAACAAAACTGTATAAATTGAATTCTACCATTTGACATTACTATTTCCCAAAGTTGAAGATTATTGGTTAAATGACTCATAACCATACTACTCAGTGTGTAAGAGTGAAATAATGACACGTAATGGACTTTTATCGCACTCTTCCTTACTTTTTTTTTTTTTTTTTTTTAACTGTTAGAAAAGCCACTACTTTAAACACGCATATGAATTAAATATAAGGTACTGTTTATTTCGGGTGTAGAAAAAACTAATTCATTGATCTTTTTGGATAATTGTTTCTTTGGATCATTACTGATTGTTTTTCTTTATTTTTGTAATGGAAATGCATGTGTTATTTCTAGTCAATTGTTTATTATTTATCAGTATATTAAATATTGATCATAATATTACATTATTTTCTTATATTCTTCCAACATGAAATAAATATGTAATTAGTATGAAAATCTGAAACACTGGTTACCCCCCCCTTTTGTCCGAACTTCCTAGACTGTTTGTCTCACCCTGCACAGGGCCCTGCAAAGTTTGCGACCGGCTCTGATTGCAAATGCAATAAGATCAAGTTTACTACCTGTTTATAATTAGATTGCACTAACAGAAAAGTCCAATAAACTGGAAAGTGCAAATTGTTTTTATTGTTTTATAGTAATGACCTCCAGAAATGTGTTTTAGAAAAATATCAACAAAGGGATTCAAAACTGATTCTTATAATAGAACTTATGATAATGATGAAAGGGTAATGCTCCATTATAAAAATGACCTTTTAGAGAGATAAATAGCCTAGTTATATAGCGAAAATTTCAACTTCCGAGGCCTCGGAACGAATTACTACAAAAAACAATGTGTTATTCGGTTCACATTATATTTTCACGATACCTCCATTTATTCCTAAGGGATGCAAAATACACTTCCACAATTTTTTTAATTGTGGAAGTGTATTGGCCAGTTTGCACTGGCCAGCAAAAACTTACGTAAAGTCGAATTCCCGTAAGTAGAGTATTACTTAAGCCAAGGTGCGGCTGTGTATATAAATCCATACACCAGGTTCTACCAAAAAAACCAAGAATAGTCACATAACTATGCCAGCAATAATAGCAAAAATTCTTCCAGCTAGGTGCTGACAGAGTATCTCTTGGCTGATGCCCTTCTATATTGGC
Source organism: Mastigoproctus giganteus (assembly GCF_048544385.1). NCBI lineage: Eukaryota > Metazoa > Arthropoda > Arachnida > Uropygi > Thelyphonidae > Mastigoproctus > Mastigoproctus giganteus. The sequence goes on along the minus strand of NC_143580.1, from coordinate 213,860,925 downwards.
AGTTCTTCTTACAATAATTCCATGTATGTTTATTCTGTTATTGCCTAGGGAACTATGCCTCATGATTTCTATCTGTGGTAGTGGGGGTGGAGGAGGAAACAGAAGAGACATCTTAAGGTGATCAACTTAACTAAATGCCAAAGAAACTGAAAAATAGATCAAAATGTACCAAAATAACTACTATATACAGAAATGCTTAAAAATTATGAGATTTGTAAGAATTAATTAATGATCTTCTTTCAGAGGAACACTTTGCTCCTTATCACACAAACATTCTATTTCGGCTCTATGCATTCTACACAGAATGATTATTCGTCTGAACTAGCATTTATAATTCCTCCAACCTTCTTTAAACCTATTAAAATGTACGAGAAATGAAATCAATCCATTATCAATTCAAGTTAATATTTTTCACTGATACAACTTTCACTATTTTCATTTTTGGAATATTATAAATTCTGAAAGTAAATTAAAACCTACTGAAATTAAGTACCAATATACTTGTTTCAATAAAGGGAAAAAAAAGATTTCATTGTGAGGAAATTGATTAATAACACATTTGCTGTTGCAACACATATATGCATAAAATGGTACTCTGCACTGTGCTGCAATGCACAAACATATACAGGTGGTCATTCTTAAGCAGTCGACTAAAGAGTGCGGTAAATGTAAAGGCACACGAAATTCACAACTACTCAGTATTGTCACACTGAACACTTTACAGTAATGTTTGCAGTTTGTTTATAGACCTGGCACACAGTTTTATTTTGTTTGCATTGATGTTAGTTTACATACATGAATAAACTTTTTATAAAATTTTAAAATTTGTTCAGATTGACATATTAGCAGAAAAGTGTTCACTTTTAGCAATGAATTCCAAACTTTCAATTTTCATCCATTATGTACGAATTTTTTGAATGCTGCAGATGTCAGAATTATAATTTTTTACAACATTTCAAAAATTATGGCACAGTGAACAGTTCACTCACATTTAGGTGGCAACAAAATGTGTTAAGTATATTCAAGTGCAAAAAACTTGAAGTAAATGTCATAATTCATTGTCATTTCAAAATTTAATTTAAAAAAAGCAGAACTGATGTAGCAGAACTTGAAGTACCTGGATGTAATATAGCTTGTCCTAGTTCTCTAGAAAGTACATATAAAAGCCTTAAAACTTGAAGAACTTCTTCAACGGTACACCCAGTGGAGTCCAAAGAAATTGATGGCAATAAACATGAACCACTGCTTGTTGGAGACTGTTCCCAATTTTTTATTACATCTCTAGGAGTTACAGGCTTCACAATTGGTTTAAGTGAGTCCTAAAAAAAAAAAAAAAAAAAAAAAAAAAGAGAGAATAAAAGTTAAGTACAGCATCAAAAAAATTAAAAACCTTTACCCCATTTTTTTATACATTAAACCTTTGTCCAACAATTGTAACATGAGGTGGGGTGGAGAAATCAGATGCAAACATATGTATTTAAATAGAAGGATTTACTTTCAGGAAATAGCATATCACTAAGAGGACTTGGGGCAGGGCCATTAAATTGTCAATGGATACCCTGAGATTTATTTAAGACAAAATAAAACCATCTCTGACTCAAGCAGTTTCAACACCCACTTTAGTTATTAAGGTTAGGGAAATCTGATGAAAGAAGGGAATAATACTTCAAACAAATAAATAAGACTAGCTGCAGTCAGTCTCTTGAGAACAGTGTTTCTAGAACAAAGAGAACATGGAACTAAACTCAAATAACAGCCTGAAACCAAACAATATTTATCATTTGATATAAAAGAAAGAAAACAGTTTGGTATACGTAGTGTTGTTAATTTGGAAAAAAAGAACAGGAAGTATTTAAAAATTCTGAAACTTCAGTGGATTTTGGATGGTAGGAGGAGTTTTAAATTTTAAATCATAAATATGGATTTTGCTTTTGTTCCAGGAAATGTGAGAAGAGTGAAACCTGTGTGGAAATGTACAAAATGCAGTGGGAGTCACTTAGTAGTGACTGGATTCCAAGCACAGCACCCAAATTGTCCACAGAGATCTTTGTTTTCCTACAAAATTAACAGCTGTATAATGCTTTCTCAAGTGCAGTATCAGTTAAAAAAATATTCAAATCAATGAATCAGAAATATGGAAGTGAACAGCCTAGTGATATAGTGAGTACAAGAAATCATACAGGTAACAATAGAGTTTAGGAAGGAGGAAAATATTGAAACACTCTTCATATGATGAAGGCCATCTCACTGCAAAAGAGTTTTATTATTTGTTATTTTTTTTTTTTAGGAGCATTAGCAACTAAGGCCATACTGCTCCAGGAATATGCGGAGGTCATTCCCTGACCTTTCCGCATCCTCCGTATTTGGTGGTGACGGGCTCAACCCCAGTCTAATCAAGAAGCATGAGCTACGCACTGCTGCTCCTTCCCACCTGGCTACAGAGGCACCAAAAGAGTTGTACTGATAAAGCTAGCATATTCAATTGTAACAGAAAGAATCCCAGCAGGAATCAGCTGTGGCAGTCAAGCGAAAAATCAATGGGTGAGCCCTTAAGTTGTTTATGTATGTGGAAAATTTTACACTTTGTTAATAATTTTTTGAAGTTCAGTGTAAATAGGTGAAGGAACTAACTGAAGTTACAGAAAACGATAATTCTTAAATATAATCCCCTTCAATTAGCAAAGTGGTCGAATTCAATGAACTGTTTCTATATACAGACAAATTTGAGGAAATATAATTAAATTATAAACAAGACTAGTTCTCTTTTAAACAAAGTACAGTACTGTTCTAGGAGGAAAAGGCACAGTTTGGACATAGTATTAATAGAAATAAAGGACAGCCATATGCCTGACTAAAATTGAATATGAGTGAGGGAAGAGAAGAGGGTTACAAACAAGATAACCAAGAGTTCGCAATATATTTGAAATAAATATGTGAGAGAAGGATAATATAATATAATATAATATAATATAATATAATATAATATAATATAATAATACTTATATATAAAGTATGCCGTGTAAACTAGCTTATAACTTTATATTTCATCAGATATATAAAGAATATTTAAAAAGTGTTTGGATTTATATAATAACAAATCTTAGAGATGAGACAGTAAAAAATATTGTTCAATAGGCATATCTGGAAGCAGAATGCAAATTCATGTTTAGAAGATGACAGTTGGCTGTTTATTACAGTTCACAAGCAAGTGCACAAAAGAGGCAGTGTCATTACCAATTTTTTATAATAATAAAATATCGGTGACTACGATATTTCAGTATCAAATTGCATGTGTTATTAATCTCTAATTAAAATGCTTATGCTATTATGAGAATTTAGTGAAACACAACAAAGTGTATTAGCTAATAAAGATAATTTTTGTTTAAATTTTCAAATATTAAAATGCAGATGATATTCAAGCATAAACTTACTTTTTTTGTTTTTTTCTCTTCTTTGGCTTCTCTATAAACAATTCTAAGTAAAAAAAAAAAAAATAATAATAATAATATACAAATGAACTTTTTTTTATTACCAAAATTAAATCTGATTATTGAACAATAAAATACAAGTATCGATTTTAAGAAAAAAATTATTTCATTATACTTCCTTTCTTTGATATGCAGCAAGAAAATGGTTCCTCCTACATGATAATGTACCAAAACATATTATAACTTCAGTTTGAAAGTACTGACTACTTCATACATTGGTACCATCAACAGTTTCTAGCTGAAAAGAAAATGCCTCGACTCTGTTGATGTTAAGCAATACTAATGAGAGTTTTAAGGCCAAAGTGTGGATTAAAATAATAATAATGTGATTTATCAGCAAAAATCAGAAAATTTTCTGATTTATAAAATGTAAAAATTAGTATTTCTGCATTTATTTCCTTCAAAGTAATTAGTATTGCTTAACGACAACAGAGTCGAGGCATTTTCTTTTCTGCTAGAAACTGCTGATGGTACCAATGTATGAAGTAGTCAGTACTTTCAAACTGAAGTACTGACCACTTACAGAAATCAGGATAAATAAAATTGTACCTATGCAAAAAGTCTAAGATTCTATGATATTTTTCTTCTCTTCTTGTCAGTAAAATTCATTTAAAGATGGATACTAAGGTTTCTTGTCAAGAGACTGTTAGCATTATCTCTTGAGAAGAAACTGATTTTGTATTTCATTGTCTTTTTTTTGTAAAAAACAGAAGCCAAAACTAAATAAAATAATAAAAAAAAATAAATGGATAAATGAATGACCGTTTATTTACCACTTACAAAAAACATTTATTTACCATTTACAAAATTTGTAATTAGAATGACAAATCATCTTGCAGCAGCATTTTTCAGAGGGAACCAGAGAGGGTAATACTCTTGATTTCGTTATCAAGAGTGATTATTCGTGTATAAAGAATTTGCAGATAAAGGAACCCACAAGGTGGCAGTGATCACAGTGTACTGCTGTGCGATGTATTTGAAGATACAATTATCATCAGGAGTAAAAGGAAGAGTTTTTGCTTCCGTAAAGGTGACTAGAGTTGTCTCAGACCGTTTATAAATTCTGTACAGTGAGACCAACTGATGATGTCACTAACAGCAAATTCTAAGTGGGAAGCATTCAAGGAACTAGGCTTTTCATACTGATTAAGAAATATTGTTCAAGGTGCCTAAATCGATGTCAGATGAACTAATGAGACTCATTGCAGAGAAGAAAAATGCATGGGATGCTTATAAATTATCAGGTGACACAGAAGCCTATGGCAGATATAAGCTAGTCTGTAATAAAATTACAAAGGATGTTAGGCAAGCGAAGGCAGATTACGAGAAATCTTTGGTAAAGGATGCTAAGAAAAACAGCAAGAACTTCTTTACTTATATAAACTCTAAAAGGAAGGGGATGAATCAGATTGGTCCACTTGATATCGATGGTTCGACTGTTGATGATCCTGCTCGGATAGCTGAATGCGTATTTTGCATCTACAAACACACATGGAGTTATTAAGGGAGGAAAATGCAAGATGTTTATCAAACTGTAACAGGGTGCTTAATGATTTTGCAATAACTGAGAGCAAAGTGCAGGATAAATTGTTATAGTTAAACATAAGAAAGGCACCTGAAGTGGATGGGACCTTTCCAGTTATATTAAAGGAGGCGGCAAAAGAAGCAAGCAGACCCTTAGCCATAATTATGGGAGCATCCTTGGACTCAGGGGAAGTCCTCACAGACTGGAGATGTGCAAATATATTCCCAATTGACAAAGGGAGATCTCAGGGTAACACGAGTAATTACAGACCAGTTAGTTTAACTTCTGTTCCAGGGAAAAAATAATGGAGTCACTGGTTAAATATGCATTGCATGATCACCTAGAGAAGATTGTAGTAATAATCCAGACACAGCATGAGTTTGTTAAGGGAATGTCTTGTCTGACATATTTGATTGGATACTATAATGTGGTTACAAAGGAAATGGATGCCAAAAATAATTTTGATACCATATACTTGGATTTCAGAAAAGCTTTTGATTCTGTTGCGTATGGAAGACTAAATAATTGAGTACAAACTGGAGCAGTGTGGTATTAAGGGTAAATTGTTACAATGGATAAAATGGTAGTTGAGTGGTAATCAATGGACGCTGCTCGTCAAGGGCTAATGTTATTAGTGGAGTCCCCCAGGGTTCCGTTTTGGGCCCACTGTTGTTTTGTATATTTATCAATGATATTAATGAAGGTATATCAGACTTAATGTCGAAGTTTGCAGATGATACAAAGGTTGGCAGGGTTGTTAATGACAGTAATGGCAGTGTGCTACTGCAACAGGATCAAGAAAATTTGGGCAGATGGGCTGAGAAGTGGCAACTGAAGTTTAACATTGACAAATGCAAAGTACTGCATATGGGTAGAAGTAACCCCAGAGAAACGTACCAACTGCATGGCACTACACTTAGGGTGGTAGAAAATGAAAAAGATCTGGGAGTAATTTTGTAGTCAGATATGAAGTTTTCTGAGCAATGCAGACAGGCTGCCAGAGAACGTCATGGGGTCAGTGCCAGAGAAGGTCAATGATATTCAGGAATTTTTCTAGTAGGGAAAAGGAGATTATCACTTTGTAGGCAATGGTCAGGCCACATCTCAAGTACTGTGTACAGGTCTGGAAGCCTCATTTTAGGAAGGATGTAGAGTTGCTTGGGCACGTACAGAGAAAGGGCAACAAGATTGGTGAGGAGAACGAAGGGCTTACCAAGAAATGCTTAAGTTCTGCAAATTGCAATAGCTGGAGACTAGGCACCTGCAAAGTGATCTGATTGAGGTGTATAAGGCCTTGAATGGGTTGAGCACGCTGAATTCTAATGGGATTCTCCAGCTTGTTCAGATTACGAACCTGAGGGGGACATAAATTCACATTGAGGAAAGATGGTTGTAAAATAGATGTATGGAAATTTGTCTTTAGCCAGCAAGTGCAGAAAATTAATTGTTGCAACAAACTTTCATCTGTCATTGTGAAAGTTGATAGCTTAAGTAAATTAAAGGAGGGACTGGACAAACTTTACAGGGAATGGATGTATGAATTTTTTTTTTTTTTTTGGCTGATGCTACACAAGCTCATGAGCTTGCTTTCTTGCATTACATGCCTCCATTACTACTATCTTGACTAGATTGATGAGCCAAACAAAAATAGAATTTCAACTATTTAAAACTGTCATCCTTCATTAGGCATTACTATTGCCCGTGATGGTGGTGGTACATAATGGAGGATGACCCTGGCACAGGATGAACTGAACTGTCACAGAAGAAAATGTCTTTTTAAACAAAATCACCAGAGTTGCTCAGTTACAACAGTTAATGTGACCTGGAAACTTGATAGGAGTTATGAGTCTGCTTACACCATCATTCACATTAGATTGCAATACAGGAAGGTCTGCATGATGTGTGTTTTCGATTATGTCAATGGCAAATAGAAACAAATGAAATCGTCTGCATGCTTGGCATGAAGACAGAAGAAATGACTGTTTGAACTGCATAATGACTATGGATAAAACTTGGAGTATTTGGGGGGATAGATTGGTTGAGTGGCATAAGACAATGGACTTTAATTTTAATAACATCAGTATGAATCCCACCATCCTTTTTATTTCGATTTCATAATCAATTATTTTTCATTCAATTATGCCCATCACCAATAATAATAATACACACTTTCCATTAAAGACAGGGACATCCAATGATTCATACCCATTGTAGGCTCCCTGAAAGAACCCTATTCAATTAAGGAAATCCTTTAAGGAAGCCTGCTCTTGAAAGTTTTCAAGAATTTTTGAGATTGAGAATTTTTCTGAAGAATTTTTTCTTAGGAACTTAATGAGTTAAAGGAATTTCCTGACTCCAATATTAAACAAACCATTGATACACTGCAATATTAGTTAGTAGCATCTAGCACACATTTTATCCTTACCTTCAAGTCACATTTCTAGTGATCAGCCCTATTCTGCTTACAAGTCCTTTTCACTATTTCCAATGCTTTCAATGCCTCTTGGAACATTAAATTTGTGCTGAAATGGGAGCACTTACATATCAGCTTTTCCACTATTTTAGGTTGATTTTTCAAAACTGACTGCAAATTTAAGTGTCAAATGGAAGTAGAGCACATGTGTTTGGGGGAGGGGAATCTGTAATACTGATTCTAAGAACTGATTGCCTCTACATGAATTTTTTTTCAAGAGTGGTTGTAATAATGCTATTTGCAATTAGTAAGCATAATTTTCCAGAAATTATTTTATAACCATAGACATAGATTTCAGTGACATGTTCTTAAAACTAAGATGGCAGTGAACAAAATGTAAGAGATAAGAGTGACAGTAAATTGAGATTCTACTATATCTCAGGCAATATATGGACCATTTCGATATAGCACTTCAAGAAAGCTCAATAGCAGCAACACAACAAGGTTAGTGGATAAATTTGCCAAGATCAATGTTAAATGACAAATTTAACTTACACATATGTTGGTTCCCAAAGGCGTCTTATCTTGTCCTGTCTTGTTCCAAGTTCTGATGACTGAATTAGTTGTTGTACAGCGTGAAAAATGGTCCAATCTGGATTAAGCAATTCTAGCTCTAAATCAGGCACCTGAAAAGGAGGAGCAATAAGAATAGAATTTAACAACAGATATGATTGATTTAACAGAGCTTATAGAAAGATTTGTCTAGGAAAATAACAAATTACACTGGTGTTCAAAAGCTACAACCATAAAATCTAAGACATCGCAAGAAATAATTCTGGTGTGCATTTACTCACATAACATCTAAGTCAAACAGCCCTCGCAATAAAGTCACTCTACTGTATTACTGTTACCCACTAAATTTTAATTAAATTTATGTAATGTAAAGTTTTAGCTACTGTTAAAAACAGTAGATATATCATAATTAGATTATAACTCATGCAACATATAAGAAGTTACTAATGAGTTTTATATATGAATGATGTGTGGGGAGAGATCAGAATCAAATTTTGTATACTGATATTAACTAATCACCATGTAATAATCATGAAATGAAAATTTTTAACTTACAAGGTGTAGCAATAGAGTTCCCAGATTAGTGCTTTAGTCATGTTTGATGAGTTTGAAAATAAACAGAATTTGCATGTTGTAGTTTGAACTTCTAGTATTACAGAGATTGTTCAGTAGGCTGACAGACTGCAAATAACAAGTTTCGTTAGTAGCATTAATGTTCTGTGTTACAATTTCGCAATGGAGCAACGAAAGAACATCAAATTTGCTTTAAACTGAAAAAATCTGTTCAAAGATGGACATGAGGATATTTATGATGACCCAAGAAGTAGGTGTTCGTTGATCTCTTGAAATAAGGACAGAGTTGCAAAAGTTCAGGAAATTGTGGAAAGAGATTGTTGTTTTGATCCTCAGAATTATGTTAGATATGAATTAGATGAGTCATCAAATTTTACATGAAGATTTAGGGAAAAGGACGGTCTGTGCAAAATTTGTGCTTCGCACAGCCTCACAGATGAGTAGTGCAACAAAGGGTGTCATCATGAAAACACTTCATCCAGACATGTCAAGACGATCCTAATTTTCCTGATTGTACTGTCACTGGAGATGGGTGTTGTATATTTTGGTATGACCCAGAGACAAAGCATCACAGCATACAGTCGACTTCAAAATCATAACAGAGTCCCAAACAGTTTCATTTACAAAAGTCCAGGATCAAGACGATGCTGATCATGTTTAATCGACAAACAGGGTATGATCCACAAGGAATTTGTACCTGAAGGGAGAAGAGTCAATGCTGCATTCTATGTACAGGTTCTTCAAAAGCTTCTGAAGAACATTTCCCAGGTGAGGTCACATTTCAAGAGAAAGGCTCATGTTGCAGACAATGCCCTCACCCATTTCACAATTTTTGTGAAAACATTTCTGACAAAACATGCCACTATACAGATTAATCCATCCACATTACTCTAGCACCAGTGGACTTCTTACTCTTTTGCAAGGTGAAAACTGCCCTCAAAGGAAAGAGATTTCAGGATGTTGAGGACATAAAGAAAAATGTAACCATCAAACTGAACATCATCTCTTTGGATGCCTTCACTGATCCTTTACAGATTTTAGAACAGTATAATGTGCGCATTCAATCGTGTGGTAATAACTTTGAATAAAAATAAAACCATTTTTGAGCCCCTTCATTTTGTGTTATTTTTATTACACCAGCCTGGGAACTTTACTGCCATACCTTGTATAATTATGATGATTAAATGATATAGCTCTTAAAGAGAAGAATACACGAACCTTGCAGCTTCAGTATATTGGGTCACAACCTGAATCATCTTCCCAGCAAAACATAATGTGATCAAGAACTAAATTTCATTTTGCTTCTATGTTTATCATTTTGTATTGTGTTGTAATGTAATTTTTAATATAACCGAAATAGTGTATAGAATACTGTTAGTTTCAAGACAATAAACGATCTGAAGAATTGCTTTTTTTTAATATACCCTGGTTTAATTCTTTAGTAAATTGTTTAAGTGTACCTGACACCACATTAAGCTGTCATGCTCCAGTCATAAGTAATATTATATTAGAATCATAAATGCTGTATGTTATAGTAATTATAAGCTGATCTGCTGAACGTGCTTTCAGCAGATCAGCATATAAATATTTTCTCTCCATTTACCAACAGGGTTTTCATATCTATTCTTTTGTTCAATAATAGATCATTTTAAAGAAATTAAATAAGTAGTTTGAGAAAATAATGCAATACTGTGTTATAATTTCTGTTATGACTGTCTGGGGGAACACTTTTGTCCCTCTAGTGATAGAGCTTGGCCGTAATCTCTTTAGAAATTACTGTTTTAGCCATGAGTCAACCTAAAGCAACTAATATAGAAGGTGAATCTATTATTCATTAAAAAGTTGAAGGCACTGTTGTACGCAATTTTGGACCTAACTAGATCACTCACCAGAAACCAGGTAGCCTCAATTAACAACTGTGTTGGGTGGTAAATAAAGTGATGTGCAGGGGAAAAAACTTCCACTCGTGTAACATTTGTGGCCATAAATCATCACACCTAGTATACAAGTTTTTGTATACTGTGTGGTGCAGAGGTTGTCAATGTTGAGTGGCATAAATATTTTGTCAATGTTGAGTGGCATAAACATCAAACTGAACATCATCAGATGTTCAGTTTGATGGTTACATTACTGGTTAGAAATGTTTCTAACCAGTGATATACATTCCCCTTCTTGTGTAAGTATAATTGGGTCAGTTTGGCTTATAAGCATTCTAATTCTTTCAATTAACTGAGTTATAGAAATATAAAGAAAATGAGTTATATTGGCTAAATTTAGTTCTATTTCTAATGAATAAATGAAAAGCAAATACAAAATTAATTAATGCTAAGTATATTATATATATAAAAAAAAGAATCATCATTACAGGCATGCAGTGATATAATTAGATTTCACCTATATTTATGAAAGCATTAGACATCATACTTCACTGTTTCTTTTTGTCATTTTTAGGATTGGAGTTTTATGAAATTCTTGGAGTTATTGTTCATCTTTTTCCAGCTGTGGAGTTTTTAAATTTGTAATTTTTTTTTTTTTAAATGAAATATATAGTGATCATATACAGCTTTGAAATATCACAAAAATAAACATATATACATCATATACAGCTTTGAAATATCACAAAAATAAACAAGAGCAAATAGTCTCATCAAAAAAATGAGTTATACTGGCTAAATTTAGTTCATTTAACTATTTCTAATGAATAAATGTAAAGCAAATACAAAATTAATTAACAGCAAGTAAATTTTTAAAAAATGCATCATCATTAGAGGCATGCATAATTAGATTTCACCCATATTTATGAGAGCATTATTATTATCAGCTAAAATTGTAACTAATCCATTCTGATTAACAATTTTTTAATAACAGTGAATATATAATTAACTTTCAAGTGTTTATTACATGAAACATACTAATTAAATGTCAGATTCATTCTGTCAGACAAGCTACAATTCAAAACAACAAATTTAGTGTTTAGAAGGTTTATATGACTTACACCTGGAAGATTGGGTCCTCTAAGCACTAATGACAACCTTGGCTGTGGTGTCACCTCCCTTATTTCTTCAGAACCAGACTCTTCTGCCCCTGAGGTCAATTTGACATAATTCAGAATAATAAATAATTTAATATGGAGAAGAGAGGGGAGAAAGAAAAAAAAAAAAAAAAGTTAAATGCAATTATTTTGAAATGCCAATATGATGAATACTAATTAAAAATGTATATATTTTCTAACAAAAACAGTAAGGTACTCTACTCTCTAAGGCTGATGTAAAACATGCCACCCAGAGCTACTAATTACACTTGCATATTTCAAATGTATATTTTACCTAGTGAAGTATACATTTGAAATAAGTATTTAGTAGGATTACAGTTAACAAAAAGATAAATTATTGGGCATAAGCTACATTCAATCCTAATAAGTTAAATTACACTAAATTATCTTCTACTCATTTATCTTCTGGTTCAGCAAATTTTCGGACCTGAAGCAGAAAGAAACACCATGCAACTTTTGGTTCCACAAATGAGCCACAGACTTTTCTGTTTCTATTACTTTGTTATGAAGAGAAGAACTGAAGTAACTGTACCACATGTTGAGCACCACCAGTATAACTGAACACTCATGGCTCCCAACACTGTTGCCTCATGCACACTGCTACCAAATGTTGGTAGCAGTGTGCATGAACTGAAAAAGAGGTGAAGGCAGTTGTGAAGAGCATTTTCAGAATACATGATTACCAACATTTTACAACAGATTGTAGAATTTCTAGATTTTCTAATTTCTCTAGAGCAGGGACTATCTAAAAATTTATATATGCAGAAATATCCAGAGATCAAAGAGATATCCATGTCCATCTGCAATTTCAATCAAATACTGAATGCATGTACGATGGGGGATGAAGGAACTACTGAGCACTAAGTAAAATGACCTTGTAACACAGTGTGAATTGCAGTCGTGACAAGACTGCAATTCACAGTGTTAAAGTACAAATATAACACTCAGTTTGAACACCTACAGTAAAACATGAAAATTCCTGAATAAATACATGATTATAGTAACCAATCTATAGAAATTCAGAAACTTATAAAACTATCAATCACGGTAAAGTTTCTTTTATTCATCCTGTATATAAATTCATATAAAATTAATTTTCAGATATTGTAAACAGTTGGTTGCAATGATTCTTGGGGAGTTATTCTTTGCTAAATTGGCTCTCTGTTTCTGTAATAATAATTGTTGGGTTTGACCACATTAACTTTATAATTTGTATGTGACATTAACGTTTAAACTAGCCATGATTTCCAGAACCTTTTACATTAGTGGTGACAGTCATTCTTCTCCAAAGCAACCCAGAAGTTCAGTTTGGGTATAAACTAAACATTTTCTTTAATTTTTAAGGCAAGTGGTTATGCATTCACTCAATTTACACTGTTGATTTAGTAATATCATACAGATTCATTTCGTTGTATTCTCTGGTTAGCTTATTGTAACTGATATGAAATGAAATAAAATGACACCAACCATTTCAAAACTAAAAGTTTACCGAAACCATAACTTTCACTAACAACTTTGTAGAGAAATAATACAAATAAAATACAACATAATGAACTGATATAAAGCACTTCATGCTATAACTTTCAACCACCCAAGAGTGGCCTTCTTTAAAAGCATCTAATACAGCCTAATGCCACTTGAAAATTATTCCTCTACTCCAACCTGTGCCACCTAACGATCTGCATAACAACTTCCCTTCCCTGACTATCTATCAACTCTACTCCTAACATTCTGCCATAAATGGCAGTTTTGTAGTACAGGTCGACCACTAATCCGGCAGCGTTGGGACCTGTGGGGTGTTAGACTAGCGAGTTTGCTGGATCACCTGTGGTTATTTTAGCACATACATTTTACACAACAGCTAGCCACCCCCTTCTACCTTTAACACGTTGACTGCCAAGCTAGTTTAAGAAAAAAATTCCCCAGGGGCCAAAAAATATTTAGGAAATAATTTGATTAGTAATTCTAAAATAAATATTGTAATGTCAGTGTTGTCGTTTCTCCGCTTAAAATATATAAAAAACAAAAAAAGTCATTTTTTTTTATGTCGCATATATGTGGCCAACATGGCCACATATGTGATGCTATTACGGCATACACATGAAGGTCGTTTGTGATTAGTTTATTGCAAGCGCTGCAATAAAACTAATTACGATAAAATAAACTCTCAAACATCGCAATAAGTTTGTCAATATTGTTAGAGATTTTGTGAAAACAAGTTCATTAGCATGCTGTATTATCCATCATATTGTGTTGTGTTTTTCCGCAAGTTTGTATAAGTGTGTTGTACAAAAAAAAAAAAAATCTAAAAAGGAATGGCTAAAAGAAAATTACTAAGATAAGAGGAACTGAGAGAAATTTTTGGAATTTACAATTAAGCAGAGTTAAACTTTTCACAGACACACCGCTGTCGAGTTTTTACAGAAGTTCAACTTTATCTGTTCTGGACAATGTATGGTGTTTGCGCTTTACAACACGAGAGGCACTTCCTTTATGCATTGGAACCATGGCTGGAGCTAAATGTGAGCAGGTTATAATAAGAATAAATGCAAAAAAACAAGTGGGATGGCTTGCCAGAGTTCACGAGTTTGCACCAACAGCTGATGCTGCAACCAATGCCACCAAAACAGTAGCGGCAGGTCGGTGTGCCTACCTGCCACTACTGTTTTGGTGGCATAATTTTATAATGACCTACGTTATATCATTATATTTGAACATAATTTCAAATTATGTTGCGAAAATTATGTCCGAATTAGCGGTGGAACAAGATTAATGATGGTCGACCTGTATTACATTTCCCATCAAGGGTGTATGAAAGGCATCCTGTGTTCTTAATTAGCATACCCTCTAACCATTTGTTAAATGATGGAACTCTTCCCAATGATTCCACGTGTTACAAATTGAACGAGAGGTCTTTTTTTTTTTAACCAAATTTAGTCGATTTATTAACCAATTGTTATATTAAATTATCTTCTATATGTAGATTATAGACCTAGTCAGGATCCTTAGTTTATTCTAAATTGAGATAGCGAGATTTGGAAGCTAATCAATACTTGCGAGTCCGTAGAAGTACAGTTCGTGAATTCCCGCCATTTTTACACGATAGCATAAGCTTAGTGTAGTATAGTGCATAATATAATATTGTCAATTAAATTGTACTTTTAACTCTATATATATATATATATATATAACGACTTAATCGTAACAAATAATTAATACATAACTATAGTGGTACACGTGGCACGGAAGTTATATAAAGGGAACTCGTAGAAAACACTAGATAACGAAAAAATAAATATAGCGTTATAACTGTTTTGGGATATAACTTAAGGACTTAATTTTGTTTTGAAATTTTATTGAATTAAATCGGAATCATGACTCAGACCAGAGCAGCAAAGCAAAAGGCTCAAGCTAATGAGAGTGCTGTGGTTCAGGGGAGAACTGAGGGGGACAGTTGCCCTCTGAATCACAGTCTTTTAAAATGCACTGTTTGCTTGATGTTTGCGGAGCAGTCGGGTACGGGACATGATACTGCCAAGGGGAATGTCTTTGTGTGTGCAAGATGTAAGGAGTGCAAGGAAATCAGGCGACAACTCAGCCATCAATTTATTTCCCTCGAAGGAAATAAATTGATGGGCCCATCAAGCTCTCAGCCGCCCACATCAACGCCAGAGCTTGCACTTGGTCATCAGGCAACACACAGGCAGTCCCCTAGGCAGAATGCGCTGGTCCCACAGGAACTAGTAGTTGTTGGTGACTCTATTGTCAGGGAAGTGGGGAACATGCTTTGTAAAAAGGATAGGTGGAATAGGACCAGGGTATGTCTACCAGGGGCAAAGGTTGATGACGTTGTAGAGCGGATATCATCTTTTAAGGGCTCAAAAGGTGATATAGTTGTACATGTTGGTACTGATGATATTAAGAGTAGGAGACCGGCGGAATTACTTAGCAAGTACAGGTCACTGTTGAAAAAAAGCCGTGAATTAGGGTTGAATTTGAAAGTGTCTGCAATTCTGCCCAGACACGATAGGAGGGAGTATATGATGAGAGCCTTGTCGATCAATTCGGCCCTGGAGGGATTGTGCAAGGCTCAAGGGGTACAATTTTTTTCAGCCTGGACTGTACTTGTTAACAGGAGAGATTGCTTCTACAGGGATGGGATACACTTAAATAGAAAGGGTGCAAGAATATTTGCTGATGCTATTGACGCAGTGTTAGGTGGGTCGGAAAACTGCTAGCTTGAGGGGGGGGATACAAGGACTAATAGATTAACAGTAGCCACTGGCAGAGGTGGAAGTGATTCTTGCACTGCTTCTACTGAAATGAGCAGAAGCCTGAAAAACAAGATGCAGGATATTTCAGAGACTGCTGGGAGTCATTGCGGTACAAGTAAACACATGGGTTGTGTTAGGTTGCCAAGAAGACAAACAGGTGCATGTATACCTGCGTGTACACCAATGCTAGGAGTTTGGTAAATAAATTTTATGAATTTGAGGTATTGCTCAAAACATCAAAGACAGATATTGTTGGGATATCAGAGACGTGGTGTCACACAGATATAAGGAATGCGGAACTGGAATTTGGGGAATACAATGTGTATAGAAAGGATAGACAGGGGAGGAGGGGTTATGCTATTAGTTAAGAAACACAAAGTCCAAGGAAGTGAAGCCAGTCGACATCGATGGACAGGGCAGTGTCGAGTCAGTCTGGTGTGACATAAGCATAGGGAAATCAAAATTGAGAGTAGGAGTGTGCTATAGGCCTAATGACTCTGATGAGTATAATAAGATATTGTACAGGGAAATAGAGTGGGCCAGTAAATTAGAGTCTTATAATGGGGGATTTTAATTTCCCAGATATTGACTGGAATTTGTGGTTTGGTCACTCGCACACTAGCAAGGCTTTTGTGGATTTATTGGATGATTGTTTTCTACATCACCATGTTCGTGAGGCAACAAGAGGGAGCAATACTCTTGATCTGATTATCAGTAGTGATTCTTCATGCATTAGGAATCTGCAGATAAATGAACCACTAGGTGGCAGTGATCACAGTGTGTTGAAGTGGGATTTACTCAAGGAGGTAACTACCATCAGAAGTAAAGGGAAGGGTTTTTGTTTTCGTAAAGGCGACTATAGTGGTCTGAGACAGTCTTTAAATTCTATACAGTGGGACCAACTGATGATGTTACCAACAGCAAACTCAAAATGGGAAGCATTCAAGGAACTAATCTTGGAGGCTACCAGGCTTTACATACCAACTAAGAAATATTGTTCAAGGTTTAGGCCTAAATGGTTGTCAGATGAACTAATGAGACATGTGGCAGAGAAGAAAAATGCATGGGATACATACAAATTAATGGGTGACATGGAAGCCTATGATAGATATAAGTTGGTCTGTAACCAAGTCACAAAGGAGATTAGGCAGGCAAAAGCAGACTACGAAAAATCCTTGGCAAAGGATGCAAAGAAAAACAGAAAAGAGTTCTTTACCTATTTAAACTCAAGAAGGAAAGGGACGAATCAGATTGGTCCACTGGATATTGATGGTTCAACAGTTGAGGATCCTGCTCAGGTGGCAACAATCTAAACGAGTATTTTGCATCTACATTCACGCATGAGGAATTATTCAGGAAGGAGAATGATGTAGGTAAAGTAAACATTGGCAGTGAGCTGGATGATTTTGTAATAACTGAGAGGAAAGTGGAGGAGAGATTGTTGAGGATAAACATAAAAAAGGCACCTGGGGTGGATGGGATCTATCCAGTTATATTAAAGGAGGCAGCAAAGGAAGTAAGCAAACCCCTAGCCATAATTATGAGAGCTTCTTTGGACTCAGGGGAGGTACCCATAGACTGAAGATGTGCAAATGTAACCCCAATTCACAAAGGAGGATCAAAGGCTGACACAAGTAATTATAGACCTGTTAGTTTAACTTCTGTTCCAGGTAAATTAATGGAGGCACTGGTTAAAGACCCCACTGCAGGATCATCTAGACAAGAATTCAGTTATAGCTCAGACGCAGCATGGTTTTGTTAAGGGCAGGTCTTGCCTGATCAATTTGATTGGATACTATGATGTAGTCACAAAAGAACTGGATGCAGGGAATAACTTTGATATTATATATTTGGATCTTAGAAAGGCTTTTGATACTGTTGCACATGGAAGACTGCTGCACAAATTGGAGCAGTGTGGCATTGGAGGCAAATTGCTGCTATGGATAAGTGGCAGAAGACAGAGAGTGGTAATCAATGGACACTGCTCAACGTGGACTAATGTTATTAGTGGAGTTCCTCAGGGTTCAGTGTTGGGTCCGTTGTTTTCGGTGTTTATGAATGATATTGATGATGGGATATCAAGTTTAATGTCCAAGTTTGCAGATGATACAAAGGTTGGCAGGGTTGTTAAGGACACCACTGACGCTATGCTGCTGCAACAGGATCTGGAAAGGTTGAACAGATGGGCTGAGAGGTGGCAAATTAAGTTTAACATTGACATATGTAAAGTACTACATATGGGAAACTGTAACCCCAGAGCAACGTATCAACTCTGCGGTACTACACTGACAGTGGTGGAGAATGAAAAGGACCTGGGGGTAATTGTGCAGGCAGATATGAAGTTCTCTGAGCAGTGCAGACAAGCTGCAAGAGTAGCTCATGGTGTCTTGTCAATGATATACAGGAATTTTTCTAGCAGGGATAAGGAGGTGATTATTCCCTTGTATAAGGCAATGGTTAGGCCACATCTTGAGTACTGTATACAGGTCTGGAGGCCTCATTTCAAGAAGGATGTAGAGCTGCTGGAACAGGTACAAAGAAGGGCAACAAGATTAGTGAATGGAACAAAGGGTTGCTCTTATGAAGAAAGGCTTAAGTTTTGCAAATTACAGTCTGGAGACTAGGCACCGGCGAGGTGATCTGATAGAGGTGTATAAGGCTTAGAATGGTTTGAGCATGCTCAATGCCAATGGGATTCTTCATCTTGCCAGAATAATCAGCTCAGAGGGAATAAATTCAAATTGAGGAAGGACGGATGTTGGATAGATGTTCAGAAATTTGCCTTTGGCCAGCAGGTAGTTGGTTGGTGGAACCGACTTCCATCACTTGTTGTTGAAGTTGATAGCCTAAACAAATTTAAGGCTCAACTGGACAGGTATTTCGAGCGAACGGAGGGGTGAAATGGGAGTGGTGTGTTTTTTTTTTTTTTTTTTTTTGGCTGATGCTGAATAAGCTTGCTTTCTTGCATCATATGCCTCTACTAATGCTAATGCTAATGATGTACTGCAACTGCAGAATGGTCACATACAGCCTGCCCTATTTATGCTCTTGTACTCTATCCTGCAGATATCTCCCACACTCACCACTATAACGAGATTCACAGTTTGAACACTGAATGAAGTAACTCCTTCCACTTTGTTTAAATATAGAGAGACAACTTTATTTTTCCAAGAATATTTTCTAATTTCCTACCTGGCATCTTCATTTAATTTGGTATGACTTAAGAATTTTAGCAACCCTTTCAAACATGCCAGAACAGAATGGAATGTGTACTTCATTTTGCTGTTCAGTGTTACACTCGTATCCTGTTTTATATGTTTAATAAGGAACCTAGGTTAATTCCTTTTCTGAATGTTTGAATAATGCATAAATGCCCTATCTACAAGAGCCTGAACTGTACTTAATTTTACATTCAGAAGTATGGGCTGTATTAGAATTTCGTGAACTGTACTGGTTTTCAATACATCACTGTAGCAACTATAGACTACTCTCTCTTTACCAATATATTGAGGAAAGGAAAACAGTTATCTCTTTCATAAACTTAATACAACAGAAGTACAGCTATCTGGCATCTATAGGGATTGGAGGGTGCATCAGATTTTATTGGCACAAGATAGGCTACAATGTGCCAAAACCAAGTCATAAAAAATAAAAGCTCAAAAGGACAGAAAAAAGCATTTCAGTGACCTACATTATATCAAAAGATATTAATGAAATATGTAAAAATAAAAAATAGGTCAAAAAAAGTATGAAGAGAGATAAATATATTAGTGTTAAAAACATATTTTAAGTAGTTATAAACAAGTTTAATAATTTTAAATAGCTAAACACAGATGATCCATAGTCACTGCTTAGTCACTGCTGGTTAAAATCTGAATGTATAGGATTCAGTCAGGTGGACAAAAACAGTAACAGATATATGGTGTCTATTGGTAAAATGAGGAATGGATAAAACATGACAAACTGTTAATAACGTGGGGGTAGGCTGTTCTTCTGGATTTCTTTCTTGTTTCTTCAGCTTAAACCAACAATACTATCGTTTAACTATCGTTTAACCAACAATACTATGAAGTATTGTATTGCTTATGGTATTGTTTAACCAACAATACTTTAACATATTTAAAAAGACAATAGAGAAAGATTTGAAGAAACAAGAAAGAAAACAGCCTAATCTCAACCCTCCCCTCCCCCCACCACCAGCATACTACAGTGCTGGTCCTCATATCCTAAAAATTTTAATACAGCTGATGATTAACATTATTCGAAGAGTCTTATAACACATTAAATAAAACAGGGTGCCTGATTGTCTTTCATCTATCCAGTTTCAACACTGAACAGAAAAATAAGTATATATTGCATTCCAGCTTATTTGAAAGGGTTGCTAGAATTCATAAGTTGTACTAAATGAAATGCATACAGATTGCAGGTAGGAAATTAGAAAATATTCTCAGAAAGGCAAAGTCATCCCCTTCCTGTATTTAAACAAAGTGGAACAGAGTATCCATTCAGTGTTCAGATTGTGAATCATGTCATGATTCACAATCATTGATGAGTCATGGAGATGCTGGGAGCACAAAATATAGGATTATAATCCTATGTCTGTGTTATAAAGTCACATACAGTCTGTGTATGCTACAACTGTATAACAGTTGTAGCACATTATTCTGAGGAGTTGCATCATTTGATGCTCAGATTTTAGGGAAAAGATAAAGAAGTAGCAATTTTGCAAATTAAGAAGACAGAATATACTATGCATAGAACATGAGTAGAAGAGGCTTCCACACACTACAGATGGGAGAATGTAATACTACAACACTACCATTTATAGCAGGACTTTAGAAGAGTTGATAGATGGGGGTGGCAGGGAGGAGGGATTGTGCAATGGATGGACACTATACAGACCAGAGTAGAATAGAGGAATGATATTTAAGCAGTATCAGGCTGCATTAGTTTATGTAGAAAGTCACTTCAGTGGCTGGAAACTATTCTTTCAAGTCAGTGCATCATGATGTAATTTGTTTTGAATTGTTTCAGTACAATATCATTAATGAAAGTTATTGCTTTGGTAAACTTTTAGTTCTGAAATGGTTAGTGTAATTTTATTTAATTTCATATCAACTATAGTAATCTATCAAGAGAATTTAAGGAAATGAATCTGTATATACTCAATTTGGTTTTCTACACCTTTCTTCAAATATTAGAGATAATTCTCTAACAGAGAACGTGCTTCACAAAAATTATAAAAATTTCTGAATACACCTAACAAAAAAAATTTACCTCCATTAATAAGTTATTTAAAAAACTCATGCCAAATCACTAATTAAACTTGTAAGAATAAAATTTTGAAGTAATACCTGGTGCAGGAATTTCCAGATCTGTAGTTTGATTAACATTGGTACGTCCTGGACGAGGATCAAATGCAGGAATAAGTGCAGAAAACTGCCTCTTTAACACAAATTCATCATCCCAACTACGACGCTTACCATTTCTAACTTCATAACCATCTTCCTCCTTTTTGTAAAATAAAAGGTAAAAGAAAAACTACAATCAACAGCCAAATGGCATAATTACTGTGATTTATCAAATTTAGATGCTCCTTGTGTTGTTTTTTTTTTTTTTTTTTTTTTTGTTTTTTAATGATGTAAAATTAACAGAATTATATTTTAATATATAATATCAAAGCATAATTCTACAATATTCTATTATACAGGGAAGAAACTTGGACATTGAGAAAGAGTGAGGAGATTATGTAAGTGAGAACTCAGATGAGAATGATGAAATGGGCTGCAAGAATATCACTGAGAGAGAGAGATCAGAAAGGAGTTGGGAGTTGACCGTGTGTTGGATGAGACAGGAATCCCAACAAAAATAGCTTTTGAACTAAGATGGAAGAAGGGAGGTGGTAGTGGTGCAGTTAGGCCATGTAAAAGGTGGAAGGATGGAGTGTTGGAGTATGAGTAATATGGATGTAAGGAATATTTAAAGTTTTTTAATAAATTGTAATTTTAATATATTGATTTTAATTTTTAAAAAATGGTGAAAGGTTCAAGCCAGCAATAAGAGACATCTGTAACTGAAAAAGAAAGAAATTAAACAATCCTGTGTGAAATAACTCAAATGTAAGGATGACTATCATGTAGATGGGGGGGGAGGGAGAAGAATGGAGAGCACACCAGTAGCAAAACTGGATCTTTCCCACCTATGATACTAGCTTTTCAAAGTTAGCAGAAGAAATGAAAAGTGATCTCAATGGTTTTAGGCTGCGAGTTTTGTCTGATTCATGGATAGAAGCTGCTGGAACAATTACTATCAAGAATCGAATTCCTACATAAATCGGTCAACTAACGGGTGCCGGGCACTCAGGATGAAGGGTCCGTAGTCGTGAATGGTTGTTAGTAGTATCTCAAACAGAATGCTTTATAGTAACTGAAAAACGTTTCTAGTACCCCGGCTTGGCCGAAAACTGAGGAACTAACGAAAATGTTGTCTATTTAAGGCTTTCCATTTGTTGTGAATGACAAGGGTAGGAGAAGCGACTGGCAGGTGAGGGCCATGCAAGACTAAGAACAGGTGCTTCCCCACCACAACACTGGCTCTGAGTATCTCCTTGCCGGGACAACTCCAGCTTTAAAAATTTTTAAAAAGTACTTCTCATTGCAAAATTTATAAATGACCTTTATAGAATTATTAACTAACTATTTAGCAATCTTTTTGTCACCAAAAGGAGTTACTTAGTATAAAGAAGTGCAATAAAAAATTGTTTTTTTAATTTTAACACAAAAAGTAAATGATAGATTTCAATTGAAATAGTTTTCCCTTGATATCAGATAGCATCGAATAACAAATAGCTAATGTGATTTTTAAATTTTTAGCTCCATTAGCAATGGAAATAGGGGGGAGGGTCACAAAAATTACTCACGTTTTCCTATCTGGCACTGCCAATTTTAATTTTAAAAATATTTAATTTTGTTTTAAACATATTTGTTGAGCTCTTTTCAACGGTGTATAACAAGCTACAGATTGTCGGCAACATTTTTTGTCCCCTCTATTTCTCAGACAAATTTTTGTCAACAACAATCAACAATCAATTATGTTGGCCCACATGATGTACAAACCCATGCAAAATTTGAAGTCAATAGGTTGAGTGGTTCCAGAGATACAATGGTGTGACAGATGGGCAGACAACCAACCAAGTGACATTATAAGGGTACTTATAATGTCTGGCACTGCCAATTTTAATTTTAAAAATATTTAATTTTATTTTAAACATATTCGTTGAGCTCTTTCCAATGGTGTATAACAAGCTATACTGTTGTTGTTGTTGTTTTGGGGGCTTTACGGCGCAAGGACAGCAAAGGCCATAATGCGCTTAACTATGGTGATGTTAAATCTTGAATTGCGTCTGTATAGATGCTATTCAAATTTATATTGTGTTGTATAGTTTTATATGTTTGAGGAAATCAAAAATTTTGGACACATGTGGTGTGTCTCCTAGTAGATCAGAAATGCTGAGAGAGGTGTTCGTCGTGGGAAATGAGATAAACATAGCTTGTTGCTGAATACTGTACTTGGGACAATCAATAAGTAGATGGTGGACAGTGAGCTGAGTGTTGCAGTTTGTACACAGTGGTGGGCCAGTGGCTGCCAGCAAATAAAGATGTGTCAGGTGTGTGTGGCCTATCCTTAATCGGGCTAATACAACTTCTTCATGTCGGTTCTCACGGATACTAGATCTCCATGGTTTTAGATATTTTTTTATGCCAAGTAGCTTATCGTTGGCTTGATTCTGCCAGATATGTTGCCATAGTTCAAGGCATCGCTTATTTATAATGTACTTATAGTCAGATACAGGTGTAGTGAAGGATTGGTCTATAGGATCGGTAGCGGTTTTGGCAGCTAGGTCGGCCTGTTCATTTCCAGAAATGCCAGCGTGACCAGGGATCCAACATAACAGAACCTGTTGTTTCTTCTGGTTTAACTTGGTCAGAGTATTCCAGATCTGTCTAAGTAAAGGGTTATCATTTTTTGTATTGTGTTGTATAGTTTGGATAGCACTAATGGAGTCGGTATAAATAACGCTGTGGAGTATAGTTCTTGAGAGTGTGTAGTTTAAGGCCATGTGGATAGCACAGAGTTCTGCAGTATAGCTGCTACATTCAGTGGGGAGTTTTTTGGACAAAGTGATGTTAGGAAATACTGCTGCTGCACCAACATGCTTTTCAGTTTTAGATCCATCTGTGTAGATTGGTGTGTACTGGCCGTGCTGGGTTCTCAGTGTGACATGTATTTGTAGCAAGTTCTGTTGGGACATGGTGTGTTTTCCCCAGGTTGTGAATGAAAAGTCACACGGCGGTATATGATACATCCATGGCGGGACTGCATGAGAGGCAGTAGGCTGTATCTTACTCAGGTCAATTTGCCAGTCAACTTGTAGTGAGCGAAGACGTATCCCTGTTGGTGGGTTTATTGATGGGTAGGCTCTATAAAGGTTTTTCCCATTTAGGATAGCAAACACCATTCCAAGTGGGGTGGTTTGGATGCCCTTTGAGTTTTGCGGCATAATTTAATAAAAGCATTTGTCTCCGTAGCTGAAAGGGTGTTTCATGCGCTTCGGTATATAGGCTCTGAACCGGTGATGTACGGTACGTCCCCAGTGCAAGACGAAGAGCGCTGTGGTGTACAGGATCAAGCCAACGTAAAGCGCTTGGTCTAGTAGAGCTATATACAACAGAACCATAATCCAGACGTGACCGTATTAGTGCACGGTAGAGATTTAGCAGCGTGTAACGGTCAGCTCCCCACGTTGTGCCCAATAGAACTCTTAAAATGTTAAGCTTTTTAAGACAGTTAGTCCGGAGCATTTTTATATGATCAAGGAAAGTGAGTTTTTGGTCGAATATCACACCCAGAAAGCGAACACTAGGGACCACTGGTATGACCTGATTTTCTAGTCTAAATTCCGGATATTGGTGTAGGTTACGTTTTCTACAGAAGTGTATCCCAACTGTTTTTTGGTGTGAGAGATGAAAACCATTGTTTTGGGACCATTTAGCTATTTTGTTGATAGCACATTGCAACTGCCTTCCTATCATTTGCATGTTAGGCGAATGGCAGGCGATACTGAAGTCATCAGCGTACAGCATAGTGGATATCGTTTGTGGTAGGTCGTGTGTTATTGAATTCATTATTATACTAAAGAGAGTAGCACTTAGCACTGACCCTTGTGGTACTCCTTCTTCCTGGATGAATTTTGAAGATAAATGGTTGTGAACTCTACTTGAAATGAGCGGCAATGCAGGAAGTTTCTGATAAACTGTGGTAGGTGTCCGTGAAATCCCAGATCGTATAGGGTTCGCATAATACCATATCTCCAAGAAGTGTCAAAGGCTTTTTTGATGTCAAAGAAGACCATTGCAAGATGTTCTTTTCGGACGAAGGCATCCCGGATGTTTATTTCTGTCTTGATCAAAAGGTCAAGAGTGGATCTACCTTCCCGGAAACTACATTGCAGAGGATTTAGGAGATCATTTTGAGCTAGAAACCAGGTTAGTCGGGTGTTAACCATTTTTTCCATGACCTTGCTCATACAGCTAGTGAGTGCAATAGGTCGATAATGTTGCGGATTTGTAGGGTCTTTGCCTGGTTTTGGAAAAGCCAGAATGTACGCATGGTGCCATTTGTCGGGGAACGTGTTTTCTTTGAATATTCTGTTATAGAGGAGTAACAGAGTCTTGAGAGCCGGTTCGGTGAGTTTTGCTATCATGATTTAGTGGAATCCATCTGGCCCTGCTGCACCTCTGACATTGTGAAGGGGAGATTGTACGCAGAAATTGATGCTGATTCAAAATTGATACGTTTTTTTTCAGCTTGTGCTTTGTGTGCCTGAAAATATTGCGAGTATGATGTTGCGGCTGATATATTCATGAAAGTTTTACCCAGGGTGTTTGCGATATCCTCAGGTTTTGTGATATCATGGCCATTGACAGTGAGCATGGGACAGTTGACACGTGGGTGTTTTGCGTACATCCGCTGTATTTTTGCCCATACTGTTTGAGTTTTTGTCGTGCTTGCAATTGTGGATGCGAAGCGTCTCCATGCTTCCCTTCTGCCAGTCTGCCTGACTCGTTTTGCCCTTGCTCTTGCCTGTTTAAAGCGGATGAGGTTTTCTGTTGTTGGGAACTTCCTGAAGACGTTCCATGCTTTGTTCTTCTGTTTTTTAGCTGCATTACATTCATCATTCCACCACACTTTTGATTTGGCCGATATTTTTGTGGATTGTTTTGGAATTGCTTTGTCTGCTGCCTGCAGTATTTGATTAGATATGTATTCTACTGCCAGGTTTATGGATGTTTGTTGGATCTGGTTTTCTTCTAGTATTGCTAGCTGCTTGTACACATCCCATTCAGCTTTTGAAAAGTTCCATTTGGGGATCTGATAAGAAAGGTGGGGAATGCTTGTGTTAATGCAACATATCACAGGATAATGATCACTGCCCAGCGGATTGCTGTGAATAGTTCATCCAAATAGAGGATATATGGTTGCTGTGCACAGAGAGACATCAATAGCTGATGTAGATCCTGTCGGAAGATGTGTATAGGTGCGAGCTCCATTATTGAGAGTTATCAGATTCTGTTGATCGAGTAATTTTTCAATGATTTGTCCACGCTTGTCCAGATTGTGGTTTCCTCACAGCGGATGGTGACTGCTGAGGTCTCCTAAGATACAGTAGGATTTGGGAAGTTGTATTACTAATTCTTCTAAATCGGCATAGCTTATATTTTGGTTAGGTGGCAAGTATAGTGAGACTATGGTTAAATCAAAGTTGATATTGACTCGTGCAGCAACTGCCTCAAGGTTTGTTTTTAGCGGGAGTGGCTTTGAGGGTATCTGGGCGTTGATGATCAGTGCTACTCCTCCATGGGCAGGATTGTTCGAATTTTGTGCAACACGATCTTGACGATGTATTATGTATTTCCGAAGGGAAACAGCAATAGGGTCATATTGTGAAAGAAGATCTTTGATGTCGGACAAGTTACTGCGATAACCTCTGCAGTTCCACTGTAAGAAAGTAAGCATTATTTGGGTTTAGTGGAACCCTCGACTTCTTTTCGAGGGACAGAAGATTTGCCTCGGTCAAGTTTAACTTTCCCCTTCTTTGGGAAATAAGGTTTCCCTGTATCCATGTCCTCATTGGAGAACAGTTCTAGAACCTGTTCGTCGTGATTCAAATTGTCTTCTGAGTCCATGTATTCTGTTTGGTTTGAGTCAGGAGTAGTAGATACTGTGGTATTCTGTTGAATGGCATCAGGTTGTACTGAAATTGGCGTATTTATGGCTTTGGTTTGTTTGTTTTTCGTTTGAGGCGTTGGTACTGGGGACAACAATGACCTTGCCCATTCAGCTAATGATTTACTTCGTGGTATAGTTACTTCCGTTTGGGTAGAAATTGATATGTGTTTTGTGGTTATTTGTGCATAAGTGGGCTTATTAGTATTTGGAACCGGTAGGGATTTTTTGGCCTCTTGGTAGGTTACGTTATGTTCGGTTTTGTACCGCTGTATCTTTTTTTCACGCTGCCAAAGGGAACACTCTTTGGAATATGCTGGGTGTGCCTCTTTACAGTTCAGACAGATTGGTCTTGTGGCTGTGCAGTCAGTACTAATGTGTTCAATGGATCCACACGTGGCACAGGCAGCTACTCCTCTGCAGACTGTCTGTGAGTGCCCAAATTTTTGGCATTTATAGCAGCGTAATGGGATGTACGGTTTAACTCGGCAGTTAAGGTAGCCTGCTTTTATCACTGTTGGTGGCTTGGGATTGTCAAAAGTAAGTATTATGTTCCGTGTAGGAACTAGTATGCCATCTTTCTTTGTCATAATTCGTCTGACATTAATGATTCCTTGGTCGTGTAATTCTTGTTTTAGTTCTTCGTCTGACACGTTCATGAGGTCCCATTCGGTGATGACACCTCTTGACGTGTTCAGGGAAATGTGGGGTGAAACGGTGATAGAAGTTCCACCAAAAGTTTTCAGTTTTTGTAGTTGCTCAGCCTGTCGAGCAGTGGCAACTTCAACTAGTAGGTCACCTGATCTTAGACGACGAACTGCCTTTGGAGTTCCTATTGTGCTTTCTAGGCATTTCTGCACTAGAAATGGAGAGAGCTTTCCAACTGGTTCTTCAGTTGAATGGATAATCAAGAAGGTTGGAGTTCGGATTCTGCCTACATCAGTCTCTTGACGTTTTGCTGCGACAGAACCAGACTCCTCTTGTTCTTGCCTTGTCAAGGTTTCTTCTATGCACCCAGTGTTTTTCTGGGTTTTACGGACTTCTTGCTCCATTTCGCCCTGGAAGGGAGACCTTTTCCCCTCCAGGTTACCGGCCCCGCCACGTGGAGGCAGGAGCAGTGCCACCTTTGTGACCAAGCGGTAGTGGGTTAGTAATAATGCAAAGTAAAAGAAAAAAAGAAAGAAGGTTACTTTTCCTCCTGTTCAAGTAAAGTGATTTCTTTACTGAAGCTTATTTAATTGATTGTTAGTGTAATGCTGTAAAACAAGATATACACCGTTAGAATATGGGTCCTAAAAAAGCTTCGTTAGACTATGGGTCCTAAAAAAGCAAATCAATGAATATGAACAATAGGAAATCATTTGACTGCCAAGACTGGCTTGTAACATACAGTAATTTTTTAATAAAATAAAAAACAAAATTAGCATTAGTAGCATTAGTAGAGGCATATGATGCAATAAAGAAAGCTTATGCAGCATCAGCAAAAAAAAAAAAAAAAAAAAAACCACCTCCCATTTCACCCCTCCATTCAATCCAAATGCCTGCCCAGCACAGCCTTAAATTTATTTACGCTATCAACTTCCACAACAAAAGATGAAAAAGTCTGTTACACCGATCAACCACCCACTGGCTAAAGGCAAACTTCCGCATATCCATTCTACAACTGTCTTTCCTCAGTTTGAATCTATACCCCCTCAGGTGATAATCTCAGAAAGAGGAAAAATCACATCAGCATTCAGCTTGCTCAACCCATTCAAGGCCTTATACACCTCAATCAAATCATCTTGCAGGTGCCTACTCTCTAGGCGCTGCAATTTGCAGAACTTAAACCTTTCTTGGTAAGAGCACCCCCTTTGTTCCCCTCACCAATCTTGTTGCCCTTCTTTGTACTCATTCTAGAAACTCTAGAATGAGTACAAAGAGGCCTTCCTAAAATGAGGCCTCCAGACCTGTACACAGTACTCTGGGTGTGGCCTGACCATTGCCCTGTACAACAGAATAATCACGTCCCTGTCCCTGCTAGTAAAATTCCTATATACCATTGACAAAACTCCATGACTTGCACTGGCAGTGCATCTGCATTGCTCAGCAAACTTCATATTTGACTACATAATTACCTCCAGGTCTTTTTCACTTTCCACTTCCCTGTGTGTGGTACGTTTCTCTTGGGTTATTGCTACCCATATGCAGTACTTTGCATTTGTCAATATTAAACTTCAGTTGCCACTTGTTGGCCCATTTGCCAACTTATCTAGATCCAACTGGAGTAGCATACTGTCTTTACTGTCATTAACAACCTTGCCAACCTTTGTATCATCTGTAAACTTGGACATTAACCCTGATATACCTTCATCAATATCATTTATAAATACACAAAACAACAATGGGCCCAGCACTGAACCCTGGGAGACTCCGTTAGTAATATTAGTCCACGTAGAGCAGTGTCCATTGATTACTACTCTCTGTATTATCCCACTCAACCACCCTTTTATCCATTGTAACAACTTACCGTTAATACCACACTGCTCCAATCAAAATCATTTTTGACATCCAGTTCCTTTGTGACCATGTCATAGTATTCAATCAACTTTGTCAGACAAGACTTCCCCTTAACAAACCCATGTTGTGTCTGAATTATTACTGCGGCCTTGTCTAGTGATCCTGCAATGCATCTTTAACAAGTGACTCCATTATTTTCCCCAGAACAGAAGTTAAACTAAATGGTCTGTAATTATTCATGTCACCCTTAGACCCCCCCTTTGTGAACTGGGGATACATTTACACATCTCCAGTATGTGGGGACTTCCCCTGAGTCTAAGGATGCTCTCATAATTATGGCTAAGGGTTTGCTTACTTCCTTTGCTGCCTCCTTTAATATAACTGGATAGATTCCATACACCCCAGGTGCCTTTCTTAAGTTTAACTTCAAAAATTTCTCCTCCACTTTGCTCTCAGTTATTACAAAATCATTAAGCACCCTGTTACAGTTTAATAAACTTCTGGTATTTTCCTCCCTTAATAACTCCTCATGTGTGAATGTAGATGCAAAATACACATTCAGATTATCAGCTATCTCAGCAGGATCATCAACAGTCGAACCATCGATATAAAGTGGAACAATCTGATTCATCCCCTCCTTCTAGAGTTTATTTATGTAAGTAAAGAAGTCCTTGCTGTTTTTCTTAACATCCATTGCCAAAGAATGTCTATATATATAAAGATAATCTAATAAGATAAGTAGCAAGTAACACTAATTTTTACAAAACAAAATTTTTGTTCGATATTTTACAGGACTGTACAATATAGGGTAAACACATAAAGATGAAAGTATTTTATTCTTATTCATTTTACAAATATCATATAACATACAGTTGAAGATGAGCAAAAGTTTACAAGATTGAGTTCTGAGTTCGTAAAATGAATTTATATTGTCAAAAATTCTTGTTCATAAGAAAGGATTTCGAAAATTGTGAGATTACTGTATTAAAATGTGATATGAAAAAGGTGTCTTTTTACTTAGCACCCTAATATGCTGCATAATCAAAGAATTAATGTGTTCCTCTTAGTTTTCAAATGAAATTTCATTGTTTTTGTTTAATTATTTTCTACTACATTGTCACCCCCCTTTCCATCTTACATTTTTAGCCACTAATATAGTTTATATGCCAAATTTCATGTTTAAATCAGTGCATAATGATAGTGGCATACTTACTCTTTCCTGAACAATACACTAAAGCAAAAAAACTTAAATTGGAAAAGGATGGCTGCAGGATAGATATACACAAATTTGCTTTCACACAAAGAAGAAGAATTAAATGTTGAAATAAACTTCTACTTGATTGTGGAAGTGGGTAGTTTAAATAAATTTAATGAAGAATTAGAGATTATTAGACGGGATAGACACATGAGGTGGGTAGTTTTTGGTGATGCTGTATAAGTTTGCTTCCTTGAACCAATTTACGTTAGAAACACCACTGCTACTACTAATAATAAAATACACTGAGAATATTAGATTATATATTTTTGTAGAAAAGATAATTTAAATAAATTTCATATACAACTGTATAGATGTGCAGATTTTACTGTTAATTACCATAACATCTTCATAGTCATCGTCATCTTCGTTTTCGTCATCATCTTCATTTTCATCATCATCTGGATCTGGCAACTCCTCTTCGTCCTCTAAATCTGCCAGCAATGTAGTAGCCCGACAACTTTCTAAAAAATCTTGCTCACTCTCACTAGATGTAGATGTTAAGCTCATTGTAAGACCTTGGCCAAAAGCCACCCCACTGGCAGCTGCTGTAGCAGTAGTACTCACAGACTGGCTTCCTGACAGGGATGAAGAGGTGGTAGTTGCAGTTAAACTAGGATAGCTTTGGGCAGTGCTAAGAGGTCCCCCTAAAAGATTTAATGTTAATATCAGGGGAAAAAAAAAAAAAAAAAACCTGAATATAAATTAAATTACTAAGTTTTAATTTTCTTCAAATTTATCACAAAAACCTGAAGAAAAGGCTAGTTAATTCAAACATGATTAACAAAATGCAGATGCACTAAAATTATTTTTTAAATAATGAAAACTTTTTTAACATTATTTAGAATGCAGTTTTTAAATGATGTAATCATACTATACTAATTTCATAAATTTTAAAATTGACTTTTATAACATAATTATTAATTTCATAAATTTTAAAATTGACTTTTACAACATAATTACTAATTTCATAAATTTTAAAATTGACTTTTATAACATAATTACTATAAGTATTTGAACAAAAACAAATAAATAACATGAATTTATCAGCACACCAAAATTTAAAACGCTCTCTCTCTCTGTGTGTGTGTGTGTGTGTGTGTGTGTGTGTGTGTGTGTGTGTGTGTGTGAACCATATTGCATATTGATAGTTCACAACATTTATGCTTACTTAGGTTATTACATATTTGTACATAATAAACCTGTTCTGTAAAGACTACCTGGGCCGTTTTAATGCATGGGCACACCCGGCAGACACCAGGGGCCTCACTTGTTGATCTTAAATAATTTTTTAAAAGACCTTCTGTCCCATATGTTAAGTTGTGGTCGAAAGCACCGCAAACACGAAATAATGATATACAAATAATGTTTTTGGCTTTCTTTAAATAATTTAAAGTGCCGAAAATATTAATATTTAGAAAAATAATTAACAAATTTAATTCTTGTTTCTGATTATAAATGAATAATATATATATATTTATTATGTAATTAATATTATATAATATAATTATAATTTTTAAGTGTCTGCTACACTCCGTAGCTGACATTTAAAAATTATCTTTTGAGAGGTGATAACCAGAATATTGGTTCTGTAAGAAAAGGAAATTATTTGGGAATTATGGAGCTACTTAGCCAATTTGATCCAGTTTTGTGTAACCATATTAAAAAATATGCTAATGCCGGAAAGGGAAACCTGTCGTATTTGTCTGCGAAGAATATGCAAAACTGTTGGCTACGATTGTAGCTGAAATACAATTTTTTTCATCATCCACACATCATTGGGAAATATTGATTTCAAATTTAGACTCTCACCTAAAAGTTGTGAAAAGATTATCAAAAACTCGCTTGACTGCACGTGCAGATGCTGTCACTGCCTTTCATGATGGATACGAAAATATAAAGAAAGCTCTGGATGAATTTTTAAATGATAAAACTCAAATGTCTGAAACCTGTCTTATTGCTGAACATTTACGTTATAAAATGGATGAGTTAGAAACAAACTTTTTAACAATTTTCTGGAATGATATTTTAAGCTGTATTAACAAAACAAATATAAATTTACAAAAAGAGAATATCAACCTATCAGTGGCTGTTAAATTAATTAAATCATTGACATTAATACATAAATGGGAAAAGAGATTTATTTGAAGATTATGAAAAGAGAGTAAAAGATAAATCTTGTATTAAGGACTATTGCAATTCTTATAAGCGTGTAAAAAAGCATAGCCATTTTAACATTTTCATGGAGGGTGGTGAAGGCAAAGTTCTGCAGAGTGGTCGAAAATTTAAAATAGAAATATATTTACCAATAATAGATTCTCTAATATATAATTTAGAAAAACCTGGTAAAGCATATGAAGAAGTGTATGACAACTTTGGTTTTTTTAGAACACCTGCATTTACTTGGTGAGAATGAAATTAAAAAGAAATCTCATAAGTCAGCTGCTTTTTATCATGTAGATTTAAATGGGGAAGAAGTGAGTTCTGAATGTATTAATTTCAAATCTTACATAACTTTAGATTTGATTGACACAAAAAACAACTCTGGAGATAAAATTGAGAAAGAGGAAAGTATTCAAAAATTGTACACTCATATGCAACGAGAAGACATTTTCAATGTATTTCCAAATATAGAAATTACAATGAGAATTTTTTTGAGCATGATGGTGACAAACACAGGCAGTGAACATTCATTTTCATCAAAGTTAAAGTTCATAAATAATGAACTTTTACAAAGCATCTATTTTAATAATGTCATCCAGAAGTTTGCCGCTTTGAAATGTCGAAAACCACTTTTATAATTTTTGTAAAAAAACCTTTTCTTAATGTTGTTCATAGGTATTTTCTTCATATTTCGAAGAAATCTCACATGAATTAAAGATTTCAAAAAATACAAAAATAAATTTAAAATTTAAAAAAAGGGAAAAAAAAATTTAAAAATAAAAATAAAATTGTATCGACAGGTTTCCACCTTGACGTGGTGATGGAGCATAGTTTCCAGTAGCTCTTAATACATAGAGTTAGGAATGCGACTAAGAGAGACTCAGAAAAAAATTATTACACTTTAAACTGAATAGGGGCCACATTTGGAAATTTGCCGGGGGCCCGAGAGTTCTTAAAACAGCACCAAAACTTACCTCTACACATGGCCATACTGGGTATTCCAGACTTAGTCAACTGTTAGGTTTTATATCATCTTTTAGTGTTTACTATGATCATAAGGGTGAACAGAAAGTGGACATGGAAGAGTCCAAATGGATTAACAACTAATGAAATCGACTTCATCCTCACTAACAGAAGATATATTGTGAATGATGTTACTGTCCTGAATAAGGTAAATGTTGGAAGTGATCACAGAATGGTAAGATATAGGAAAGGAAAAAACTGACTCGAGTAAATAATACAAAGGTCTTTGAGATAACAGAGGAGGAGAAAAAGCAGTATGTACTGGAACTTAAGAACAAGTTTGAGCTTCTGCAGACTGCTCAGGACCAAGATATCGATGAGGAATATTACAACTATCTGAAAGTGATAAGCCCAAGAAACCTATAGGGAAAAGGAAGAAGAAAAAATTAGTCAAGAAACACTTGTCATCATGAATCGAAGACGACAAATGAAGAGCAAGAAAAACACTGACAGGGAGAAAATTGAGTATACTGAGTTATGCAAAGCAATTAGAAAGAGACTCAGAGAGGACATAAGAAGATTTAACACAAGAAAAGTAGAACAAGCATTAAGGGAAAACAAAGGATTTAAATCAGCAGACACGAGCAGTAATACAGAAAGACAAATGATACTGAAACTGAAGAATAGCGATGGTGTACTTATAAACAGCAGAGAAGGCATAATTCAAATAGCAGAAGACTACTATAGAGAATTATACAAGGAGCGAGGGAATGATGCCAGCAGTGGGGAAGAGCGATTGCAAAGTAGCAACACATATGACATACCCAATATTCTTCCTGATGAGGTAGAACATGCATTGAAGAAAATGAAGAATCAGAAAGCCCCGGGGGAAGATGAAGTTACTGTAGAGTTGTTAAAATTGGGAGGAAGAGACATAATACAAAAACTGGCAAGGCTCTTCACAAAGTGCATTAGTAAAGGTGTGACGCCTAAGCAGTGGAATAATGCAATCATAGTTTTGCTGCATAAGAAAGGAGATAAATCAGAAATTGAAAATTATACACCAATTAGCTTGTTATCCCACATCTACAAGTTGTTCACAAGGGTCATTACTAACAGATTAGAAAGAATACTTGATGAGAATCAACCGAAAGAGCAAGCTGGCTTTAGGACAGGATTCTCAACTATGGATCACCTTCATGTAATATCACAGCTAATGGAGAAAGCAAATGAATATAAAACATCATTATGCCTGGCATTTGTGGATTATGAAAAGGCATTTGACTCCATACAGCATAAAACAATGTTTCAGGCACTGGAAAGACAAGGCATTGATACCGCATATATTATAATTTTGAAGAAAATATATGAGAGTGCTACCTCCTTTATTAGACTAGATAAAGACAGTAGGAAATTTAAAATCGAGAAAGGAGTTCGATAAGGAAACACAATATCTTCGAAGCTGTTTACTGTTGCCCTTGAGGAAGCTTTCAGATTAGACTGGTCGCAGAAAGGAGTCAATGTGAACGGAGAGTACCTAAACCATTTACGATTTGCAGATGACATTGTGGTCATAAGCCACGATCCCAAAGAATTAGAGGAAAATCTTAATCAGTTATGCACAGTTAGTAAGGATTTTGGACTAAAGATGAATATGGCTAAAACAAAGTAATGATGAACAAGTATGCCACAGAAAGGGAAATAATGATTGAAGGAGCAGTAATTGAAAAGGCGGAGTCATATACTTATCTGGGACAAGTTATTACCTGTAATAATGATAAATGGCTGGAAGTCAAGAGAAGAATAAATTTTGGATGGATAGCATTCAGGAAATATAGTCACATACTGAAGAGCAATATCCCAGTTTGTCTGAAACGTAAAATAATGAACCAATGTATACTCCCCACCATGACTTATGGAAGTGAAACTTGAGCATTCACCAAAAGAATGGAAGAGAAGCTGAGAACTACACAGCGAAGAATGGAACAAATTATATTGGGAATCAGACTGTTAGATAAGAAGAGAAACACATGGATTAGGCAGCAAACTCAAGTAAAGGACATTCTTATCAAAACTAAAGAACTAAAATGGTCTTGGGCAGGACACATAGCTCGAAGACACGATGACAGATGGACTAAGAAAATAACAGAATGGTACCCAAGAGGAGCTAGAAGAAAACCTGGAAGACAAAGGCGGAGGTGGATAGATGAAATTCATGAGTTTCTGGGTAGTAAATGGATGGCTAGTGCTCAAAACAGAAGGAACTGGAAAGGTGCTGGAGAGGCCTTCATCCTGCAGTGGATTGAAAATGGCTGATGATGATCATACCTCAAGCATTTAAAAAATGCATGAAAACACAAAGGAAGGCTCTGGTTTTGGAACATACATGATACATCAAAAAACTTCCCAGAGTTGCATATTAAATTAAACTAAACCTAGACAGACCCACATTCAAATCACTGTTCTTGGACAGTAATGCACTTCAGCCACCACTGGTGCAACTGCTGGCTGCAGTTCTAGAACTGTTCTGGCTGGATAGATATAGACAGACAGTATCATTAATTCATTCAATCAATAACGTCTTGCTTTCTGCAGAAGCATGTTTATGAGGTGAGATTTAATATACTCAAATCTCACCTCGTAAACATGGCAAGATGTGAGTATGCTATCATGCATAGTGAGAGGTCAGCCAAGGAGGAGAAGGGAATGTAGTAACATTACAATATTTTCTTTACTGTGCTCTTGCTACATAAGAAATGAGGTGAAACAACTTCCATCTTTTCACTATCCATTGTTCCAGATGCCTTTGCTGAAATGCCTCTTGCAGCCAGTGTAAAACTTGTGCATATTTTTACTTATTCATAGTGGCACCTTAATGAATGAATTCATAGTGCACAGTACCAATATGGTCAAAGAAAACTGAAACATCACTTTTTTTTTTCAGCCTATCCTGCTGAAATTTTTTGACAATGGCAAATTAAGCAATTTCCAAGTTTATGACCAGCACATTGTGGGTCACAGAGAAAACACCAAGTCTTATCCTGTGATGGACTAAAAAAAAAAACACAACAGATGATTATCAAATGCCATTATGAGATCACAAGTTGTCATCTGCTCAGTGTGTTGATCATTGGAAAGTACCCAATGCACCACATGCTGACAAACCTGATGCATGTCCAAAAATTTATAACTTCCCTATGAAATGTCTAAAGCTTCTGCAAGGTTATGAACACAGGGCATGGCAGGGTTCAGATGCACAAATTGTCTGGCTGTTTCAATTTTTTCAGGCATACGAGCAGCTAAAGACTTCCAGCGTGGCTGTCTTTAGCTGCTTGTATGCCCGAAATGTTTTATCTGTTGACCTTTTTCTTCTGTGTGCTTTGTCTTCACCAAGCAGATGGAATTTCATTTACTGAACTTCCATCTGCTTGTATGCTTCATCTGTTGAGCTTTTTCTTACGTCTGATTTTACAATGGCATTCAAACTTGGTAGAAGACAGCAAATCCTCTCATCTCCATAACTGCAAGCATCCTTTCCAATGTTTCAGCAGCAGATTACTATAAGAGTTGGCAAAATTTGATGTTTGTTCAATGTTCCAAACCTGAGATTTTAAACACTCAGAAATCCTGATAAAATAAATGGATCCTTGCAAAAGAGATATTGCATGATTAACAAAACTTCTATGTATGTGTAGATGAAAGTTGAAACCTGCAATAGTAAATCATGCTGCACATACCCAATGGCAGTGCTGAGTGACCAGTACAGGGATTTCTTAAGTGTTCCGTGCATAGTCAAGAATTTCAGAATTCAGGAGTAAACTATAGTAAATGGTTGAATTTCACAAACTTCGTAAACCATGAAAATTTATTTGTAACCCCCCCCCAAGAAGTAAGTTTTAGAGAAGGAGGGCACACAAACTAATAGTTTAATGGCAACTACAAGCAGTGGCATAACTGATTCTCTCTGCTTCTATTGGGTGATAAAGCAGTTAGAAAAACAAGAATTGGGGACTAATGGGAGCTCTCCATGTGGAAAAAGTAAATACATGGACTGTGTTAGGGTTACTAAGAGAATAAAAAAAAAAAAAAAAAAACAGGAGCACATATACATGAATGTACACGTGGACATTGTAGGGGTATTGGAAACATTGTGTCACTTAGACATGGGGACGTAGGGAGTTATGTTTTTGGTTAAGAAGTGCACAGATTCTAAGACAGTGCATACAGCTGACGTGAATGGTCAGTGGAATGCTGAGTTAGTTTGGTATAACAAACACTGGGAAGATAAAAATGAGAGTAGGAGTATGTTATAGGCCTTATGAGTGTAATAAACAATAATGAATAATTATACAGACAAATAGAGTAGGCCAGTAAAACAGAATATCTTATAACAGGGAATTTTAACTTTGCAAGCACTGAATGGAACTTGTGTGTTGGTCACTTACACACTAGTAAGACTTTTTTCGGATTTATTGGATGATTTTTTTTTTTTTTTTGCTATATCAGAATGTTAGTAGTAGTAGTGGCATGTGCTGCAAGAAAGCAAGAGTATGGGCTTATGCAGCATCAGCCAAAAAAAAAAATCACACCATTCCCTCCAAATGCCTGTCCAGTTTCTCCTTAAATTTATTCAACCTATCAGCAAGAGAGGCAGAGAGAGAAAGGCAATATTGCTGATTTGATTATCAGCAGTTAATCTTCATCCATTAAGAATCAAGTATCTGCAGATAAAGGAACCACTAAACAACAATGTTCATACTGTATTAATGTGGGATTTAATTAAAGATTTAATTACTAAAAAAGTAACAGGATTTTAGTTTTGGAAAGGTGACTACAATTGCCATAGATAGTTTTAAAATTTTCAGAGGTTTAAAGCAAATTCTAAATGGGAAAAATGCATGGAATGATTATAAATTATTGTGGGACACAGTACCTACAGTAAGTAAAAACTAGCATACAATCAAGTTACTAAGGGGTAAAGCAAATTCTAAATGGGAAAAATGCATGGAATGATTATAAATTATTGTGGGACACAGTACCTACAGTAAGTAAAAACTAGCATACAATCAAGTTACTAAGGGGGTTAAGGCAAGCTAAGGTCAATTATGAGAACCTTTGGCTAAGAATGAAAACGAAAATAGCAAAGAATTCTTTGAGTATGTTAATACTAGAAGGAAAGCAATGAATCACACTAGCATTAGATGTGAATGGCATAACTATTGATGATCCACTTCTTTCTGCTGACAAATTGCATAAATATTGAGTCTAAACTCATGCACGAAGAAGTTTTTATGGATGAGAATACCAGAAGTATAAA
Organism: Mastigoproctus giganteus; assembly: GCF_048544385.1. Lineage (NCBI taxonomy): Eukaryota > Metazoa > Arthropoda > Arachnida > Uropygi > Thelyphonidae > Mastigoproctus > Mastigoproctus giganteus. Next base: position 213,821,544 of record NC_143580.1, on the reverse strand, counting down.
AGACTATAATCAGCAGCTATTTCTTATGACAGAAAAAAGTGGATGAGAAACTGAAGATAAAAGTGAATAATGTACCTTTAGTGAATAAAGCAAACATTTAGATTACAAGCATACTTGGGTTCAGGAGAGGTCCCTAAAGATACATACAACTGGAGAGCCAATTTGTACATCCCTAAAGGGGAGGTGCAAACTGGCTCTCCTATTCACAAAGGGATGATAAAAGGGCAAAGTGAGTAATTACAAACTTGTAAGCCTGACTTCTGATTCAAAGAAAATAATAAATAATGGAGTCTGTGGTTAAAGAAGTAATGCAGAGTCTCTCCTTGAAGGGAATACAGTTATTGGGAACGAGTGTAGCTAGTGCAGTCAAAGTTTTTACGGGTCAGGAAAACAGAGAAGTTTTTTCTGTTTTATTAACTTAAATTGGCATACTAACTTATTTTCTAGAGTAGCTTTATATTCCTAGTCACAACACTTAGTTTAAATTTTAAATTAGATTTTGTAGGTTATTACTTAATATCGGTAAGGGTATCCAATCCACATGTTTTACAAATTTTGCAGAGCCGGCGAACATGAAGTTTTTTAGCTATATTTAGCCCCTTTATTGTAGTGGCTAAAATATAACAATTAGACAATAAATTTATTGACTAATTGTTAGAGGCCTCCGTAGCCAAGTGGTCAGGAGCGGGAGTGCAGTAGCACACGCTCTTTGAGTAGACCGGGGGTTCAAGCCCCTGACTGCTGAATACGGTCGATCTGGCAACCTGCACTGGACCAGCGTGGCAGATTATGGTCCGTTTCCCTCAACATGAATTGTTGAGGAGGCTTCCATCCTGCACTGGGTTGATAATGGCTGCACTTTACTTTTTTTTTTTTTTTTTTTTGTTATATTAAATTATTTTCTATAAGTAGTTTATAGACCTAGTCAAGATCCTATATTTCTTATGAATTGAAACAGTGAGATTTTGGAAGTTAATTAATACTTAAGTGTCCATAGATTTAACGTTCGTAACTTTACACCATTGTTATACGATATGTTATATCCCGAACTAGATAGCATTAGCTCAGTATAGTATAGTATATAATATTATCAATGAATCAGTAAAATTTATTAATCTTGTTGAACTTCATTGTCAATTAAATTGTACTTTTTAACTAAATACATATAACGACTTAGATTTTACAAACGTAACATAATTAATTAATACATAATTTGATACGGAAGTTATAAAAAGAAACTCGATAATATTTGATACTAAAAAAATATATATAGATATATAGTGTTATAACTGTGTTGGGATACAAATTTACGGTTATAATTTTGTACTGAAATAGAAATTTTATTGAAATTGAATCGAAATCATGACTCAGACCAGAGCAGCAAAGCAAAAGGTTCAAGCTAAATGGAGTGCTGTGGCCCAGGGGAGAACTGAGGAGGACAGTTGCCCTCTGAATCACAGCCTTTTAAAATGAACTACTTGCTTGATGTTTGTGGAGCAATCAGGTATAGGACATTATGAAAAATGCATGGGATGCATATAAATTATCAAGCGACTCAGAAGCCTATGGCAGATATAAGCTAGTCTGTAATCAGGTCACAAAAGAGGTTAGGCAGGGGAAGGCAGATTACAAGAAATCCTTGGCAAAAGATGCTAAGAAAAACAGCAAGGATTTCTTTACTTATATAAACTCTAAAAGGAAGAGGATGGAATCTGATTGGTCCACTTGACATCGATGGTTCGACTGTTGATGATCGTGCTCAGATAGCAAACAAACTGAATGAGTATTTTGCATCTACATTCACACATGAGGAATTATTAAGGTTTGAAAATGGCAGAAGGTTATCAAATTGTAGCAGGATACTTAATGATTTTGTAATAACTGAGAGCAAAGTGGAGGAGAAATTGTTGAAGTTAAACATAAGAAAAGCACCTGGGGTGGATGGAATCTATTCAGTTATATTACAGGAGACGGCAATGCAACTAAGCAAACCCATAGCCATAATTATGAGCCATCATTGGACTCAGGGGGAGTTCCAAAGGACTGGAGATATGCAAATGTATCCCCAATTCACAAAGGTGGATCAAAGGGTGACACGAGTTATTACAGACCAGTTAGTTTAACTTCTGTTCTGGATAAAATAATGGAGTCACTGGTTAAAGATGCATTGCAGGATCATCTAGACAAGACTGCAGCAATAATTCAGACACAGCATGGGTTTGTTAAGGGAAAGTCTTGTCTGACAAATTTGATAGGATATTATGAGGTGGTTACAAAGGAACTGGATGCAAAAAATAATTTTGATATCATATATTTGGATTTCAGGAAAGCTTTCAACACTGTTGCGCAAGGAAGACTATTGTACAAACTGGAGCAGAATGGTATTAAGGGTAAGTTGCTACAATGGATAAAAGGATGGTTAAGTGGGAGAAGACAGAGGGTGGTAATCGATGGGTGCTGCTTTTCGTGGACTAATATTATTAGTGGAGACCCACAGGGTTCGGTGTTAGGTCCACTGTTGTTTTGTATATTTATCAATGATATTGATGAAGGTATATCAGGCTTAATGTCAAAGTTTGCAGATGACACAAAGGTTGGCAGGGTTGTTAACGACAGTAATGGCAGTGTGCTACTGCAACAGGATCTAGATAATTTGGGCAGATCGGCTAAGAAGTGGCAACTGAAGTTTAACCTTGACAAATGCAAAGTACTGCATATGGGTAGTAGTAACCCCCGAGAAATGTACTGTGTGGTACTACACTTAAGGTGGTAGAAAACGAAAAAGACCTGGGAGTAATTGTGCAGTCAGATATGAAGTTTTCTGAGCAATGCAGACAGGCTGCCAGGGCAGGTCATGGGGTTTTGTCAATGATATATAGGAATTTTGCTAGAAGGGAGAAGGCGGTGAGTGTCCCTCTGTATAAGATAATGGTCAGGCCATGCCTTGAGTACTGCGTACAGGTCTGGAGGCCTCATTTTAGGAAGGATGTAGATTTACTTGAGCGTGTACGGAGAAGGGCAACAAGATTGGTGAGGGGAATGAAGGGATCCTCTTACCAAGAGAGGCTTAAGTTCTGCAAATTGCAGGGGTAGGCACCTGCGCGGTGATCTGATTGAGGTGTATAAGGCCTTGAATGGGTTGAGCATGCGGAATTCTGATGGGAACCTTCCACTTGTTCAGATTACGAACCTAAGGGTGCATAAATTCAAATTAAGAAATTACAGATGTAGAATAGATGTGCGGAAATTTGCTGGAACAAACTTCCATCCGTCATTGTGGAAGTTGATAGGTTGAATAAATTTAAGGAGGAACTGGAAAGGCATTTGGAGGGAATGGTGTGATTTTTTCTTTTTTTTTTTTGGCTGATGCTGCATAAGCTCATACACTTGCTTTCTTGCATCACATGCCACTACTACTACTACTACTACTATTATATTGCCAAGGAAGATGTCTTTGTGTGTGCACGATGTAAGGAGTGTGAGGAAATGAGGCGACAACTCAGCGTTGTTATGGGCCTACATGAGAGCTAGAAGGACAGGGTAGATGCCCTCAAATGATCTAAATTGAGGGCCCATCAAGCTCTCAGCTGCCCACATCAACATCAGAGCTTGTACTTGATTATTACGCAACACAGCAGTAACCCCCAAAGCAGAATACACTGGTCACACAGGAACTAGTAGTTGTTGGTGACTCTATTGTCAGGGGAAACGGGGAACATGGTATGTAAAAAGGATAGGTGGAACAGGACCAGGGTATGTCTGCTGGAGCAAAGGTTGATGACGCTGTAGGGCAGATACCATTTTTTAAGAGCACAAAATGTGATATTGTTGCACAAGTTGGCACTAATGATATTAAGAGTAAGAGACCAGCAGAATTACTTAACAAGTACAGGTCAATGTTGAAAAAAAGCCGTGGATTAGGGTCGAATTTAAAAGTGTCTGCAATTCTGCCCAGACACGATAGGAAGGAGTATATGATGAGAGCCTTGTCAATCAATTTGGCCCAGGAAAGATTGTGCAAGGCCAAGGGGTAGAATTTTTTTCAGCCTGCTCTGTACTTGCTAACAGGAGAGACTGCTTCTACAGGGATGGGATACATTTAAATAGAAAGAGGGCAAGAATATTTGCTGATGCTTGTTATTTGGTTTTTAAGAGCATTAGCAACTAAGGCCATATTGCTCAGGGAATATGCAGTGGTCATTCCCTTGACCTTTCGGCATCCTCTGTATTTGGTGGTGAAGGGCTCGAACCCCGGTCTAATCAAGAAGCGCGATTTGCTGATGCTCTCGAGGCAGTGCTAGGTGGGTTGAAAAACTGCTAGCTTGGGAGGGATACAAGGACTAATGGATTAACAGTAGCCACTGGCAGGGGTAAAAGTGATTCTTCTATTGGAATGAGCAGCAGCCTGGAAAACAAGATGCAGGGTATTTCAGAGACTGCTGGGAGTCATTGCAGTTCAAGTAAACACATGGATTGTGCAACGGTAGCTAAGAATAGGAACAGGTGCATGTATACTTGCGGGTACACCAATGCTAGGAGTTTAGTAAATAAATTTGATGAATTTGAGGTATTGCTCAAAAGATCAAAGGCAGATATTGTTGGAATATCAGAGACGTGGTGTCACACAGATATAAGGAATGCAGAACTGGAATTTGTGGAGTACAGTGTGTACAGAAAGGGAGGAGGGGTTATGCTATTAGTTAAGAAACACAAAATCCAAAGAAGTGAAGCCAGTCGACATCGCTGGACAGTGCTGTGTCGAGTCAGTTTGGTGTGACATAAGCATTGGGAGATCAAAATTGAGAAGAGGTGTGTGCTATTGGCCTAATGATTCTGATGAGTATAATAAGAAACTGTACAGAGAGTGGGCCAGTAAATCAGAGTCTTATAATGGGGGATTTGTATTTCCAAGATATTGACTGGAATTTGTGGGTTGGTCACTTACACAATAGCAAGGCTTTTGTGGATTTATTGGATGATTGTTTTCTACATCAGCATGTCCGGGAGGCAAATAGAGGGAGTAATACTCTTGATCTGATTATCAGTAGTGATTCTTCATGCACTAAGAATCTGCAGATAAAGGAACCACTAGGTGGCAGTAATCACAGTATGCTAAAGGGGGATTTACTTAAAGAGGTAACTACCATCGGGGTAAAGGGAAGGGTTTTTGATTTCGTAAAGGTAACTACAGTGGTCTGAGACAGTATTTAAATTCTATATGTTTGGACCAACTGATGATGTTACCAACAGCAAATTCAAAATGGGATGCATTCAAAGAATTTATCTTGGAAGCTACTAGGCTTTACATACCAACTAAGAAATATTGTTCAAGGTTTAGGCCTAAATGGATGTCAGATGAACTAATGAGACATATGAAAGAGAAAAAAAAATGCATGCGATACATATTAATTAATGGGTGACATAGAAGCCTATGACAGATATAAGCTGGTCTGTAACCAAGTAACAAAGGAGATTAGGTAGGCAAAGGCAGATTATGAGAAATCCTTAGCAAAGGATGCAAAGAAAAACAACAAAAAGTTCTTTACCTATGTAAACTCTAGCAGGAAAGGGATGAATCAGATTGGTCCACTGGACATTGATGGTTCAAATGTTGATGATCCTGCTCAGGTGGCTAACAAACTAAATGAAGGGAATGCCAGAGGTGAGTTAAACTCTGGCAGTGAGCTAGATGATTTTGTAATAACTGAGAGGAAAGTGGAGGAGAAATTGTTGAAGATAAACATAAAAAAGGCATCCGGGGTGAACAGATGTCTTTTAATAGATCTAATAGATCTATCCAGTTCTATTAAAGGAGGCAGCAAAGGAAGAAAGCAAACCCTAAGCCATAATTATGAGGGCTTCTTTGGACTCAGGGGAGGTACCCATGGACTGGAGATGTGCAAATGTGACCCCAATTCACAAAGAAGAATCAAATGGCAACAAAAGTAATTATAGACCTATTAGTTTAACTTTTGTTCCAGGAAAATTAATGGAGGCACTGGTTAAAGAAGCACTGCAGGATCATCTAGTCAAGACTTCAGTCATAGCTCAGACACAGCATGGTTTTGTTAAGGGAAAGTCTTGCCTGACCAATTTGATTAGATACTATGATATGGTCACAAAGGAACTGGATGCAGGGAATAACTTTGATATCAGATATCTGGATTTTAGAAAGGCTTTTGATACTGTTGCACAAGGAAGACTGCTGAACAAATTGGAGCAGTGTGGCATTGGAGGCAAATTGCTGCTATGGATAAAGGGGCGGTTGAGGGGGAGAAGACAGAGAGTGGTAATCAATGGACACTGCTCATCATGGATTAATGTTATTAGTGGAGTCCCTCGGAGTTCAGTGTTGGGTCCATTGTTGTTTTCTGTATGTATAAATAGTAGTAGTAGTGGCACATGATGCAAGAAAGCAAGTGTAGGAGCTTATGCAGCATCAGCCAAAAAAAAAAAAAAAAAAAAAAAAACACACCATTCCCTCCAAATGCCTGTCCAGTTCCTCCTTAAATTTATTTAACCTATCAACTTCTACAACGACAGATGGAAGTTTGTTCCAGCAATTAACCACCCGCTGGCTAAAGGCAAATTTCCGCACATCTATTCTACATCTGTCCTTTCTTAATTTGAACTTATGTCCCCGTAGGTTGGTAATCTGAACAAGTGGAAGAATCCCATCAGAATTCAGCGTGCTCAACCCATTCAAGGCCTTATAGACCTCAATCGGATCACCGCGCAGGTGCCTAGTCTCCAGCCACTGCAATTTGCAGAACTTAAGCCTCTCTTGGTAAGAGAATCCCTTCATTCCCCTCACCAATCGTGTTGCTCTTCTCTGTACACGCTCAAGCAAATCTACATCCTTCCTAAAATGAGGCCTCCAGACCTGTACGCAGTACTCAAGGCGTGGTCTGACCATTGCCTTATACAGAGGGACAATCACCTCCTTTTCCCTGCTAGCAAAATTCCTATATATCATTGACAAAACCCCATGACCCGCCCTAGCAGCCTGTCTGCACTGCTCAGAAAACTTCATATCTGACTGCACAATTACTCCCAGGTCTTTTTCATTTTCTACCACCTTAAGTGTAGTACCACACAGTTGGTACGTTTCTCTGGGGTTACTTCTACCCATATGCAGTACTTTGCATTTGTCAAGGTTGAACTTCAGTTGCCACTTCTTAGCCCATCTGCCCAAATTATCTAGATCCTGTTGCAGTAGCACACTGCCATTACTGTCATTAACAACCCTGCCAACCTTTGTGTCATCTGCAAACTTCGACATTAAGCCTGATATACCTTCATCAATATCATTGATAAATACACAAAACAACAGTGGACCCAACACCGAACCCTGTGGGACTCCACTAATAACATTAGTCCACGAAGAGCAGCACCCATTGATTACCACCCTCTGTCTTCTCCCACTTAACCATCCTTTTATCCATTGTAGCAACTTACCCTTAATACCATTCTGCTCCAATTTGTACAGTAGTCTTCCATGCGCAACAGTGTCAAAAGCTTTCCTGAAATCCAAGTATATGATATCAAAATTATTTTTTGCATCCAGTTCCTTTGTGACCACATCATAATAACCAATCAAATTTGTCAGACAAGACTTTCCCTTAACAAACCCACGCTGTGTTTGAATTATTGATGCAGTCTTGTCTAGATGATCCTGCAATGCATCTTTAACCAGCGACTCCATTATTTTACCCGGAACAGAAGTTAAACTAACTGGTCTGTAATTACTCGATATTGATGATGGCATATCAACCTTAATGTCCAAGTTTGCAGACAATATGAAGGTTGGCAGGGCTGTTAAGGACACTAATGACAATACGCTGCTGCAACAGGATCTAGAAAAGTTGAGCAGATGGGCTGAGAGGTGGCAAATGAAGATTAACATTCACAAATGTAAATTACTACATATGGAAAGCAGTAACCCCAGAGTAACGTATAAACTCTGTGGTACTACACTGACAGTGGTAGACTAGACTACGAAAAGGACCTGGGGGTAATTGTTCAGGCAGATATGAAGTTTTCCGAGCAGTGCAGATGCTCTGCAAGAGTAGCTGATGGTGTCTTGTCAACTATATACAGGAGTTTTTCTAGCAGGGATAAGGAGGTGATTATCCCCTTGTATAAAGCAATGGTCAAGCCACACCTTGAGCACTGTATACAGGTCTGGAGGCCTCATTTTAAGAAGGATTTAGAGCTGATGGAACGAGTACAGAGAAGGGCAACAAGATTAGTGAATGGAACAAAGGGTTGCTCTTTCGAAGAAAGGCTTAAGTTTTGCAAATTACAGTGTCTGGAGACTAGGCATCTGCGAGATGATCTGATTGAGGTGTATAAAGTCTTGAATCATTTGAGCATGCTCAATGCTGATGGGATTATTCCTCTTGCTCAGAATAATTACCTGAGAGGGCATAAATTCAAATTGAGGAAAGACAGATGTAGGATTAAATGTGCGTAAGTTTGCCTTTAGCCAGCGGGTAGTTGGTTGGTAAAACATACTGCCATCCTTTGTTGTGGAAGTTGATAGCCTAAAGAAATTTAAGGCTGGGCTGGACAGGTATTTGGAACGAACGGAGGGGTGAAATGGGAGAGTTTTCTTTTTTTTGGCTGATGCTGCATAAGCTTGCTTTCTTGCATCATGTGCTCTACTAATGCTAATGTTGCAATTACATCTTGCATGACTAACCTGATTAGATAATATGACATAGCTAATTAGCATATCACTACAATACAGATTATTTATTTTTATTTATGTATAAATATTTATACTTTTCCATTTAAAAACAAAAACAAGAATGCTTTCACTCATTCATGAAAACTTAATTTATATTTTTATTGAAAAAAATCATCAGTTTAGTCCAAAAACATCATTATATTTCTGAATTGAACATAATCCAATGTTATTTGAAGAAAAAGGGCAAAGAAACACAATGGTTGCATGGGATATTTGCTCTTCAGTATGCATGTTCGGTTGCACCAGCTGTACAGCTGCAGTTGTGCTGCAACTCATCATGCTATTGCATTATTATTTTGTTTCCTTTAGATATAATCAGTTTACAGTCATTTCAGAAATAAGATTTTGTGCAATCAACTGCTTTTTTTAAATTGCCGTTGGTTGATTATGCAAAATTTAAATTTAGAAATCATAAAATCTAAATGGTAACATGGTTCAATTTTAACATCAAATTCAAAAATTTCAATCCAAATAAAGTTGTGCCCTTGTATCCGCTGATTCAGTTATCCGCGGTTAATCATGGAAAAAAAAAACGAAAAAAAAAACTTAACATGTACTACTTGTGTGTCCAAGTGAAAAGTGATGTGTCCAAGTTTTATTATTAACTGAAGAAGCAGCTTTCAACTTCTGTTTCTCTAAGCAGCATATCAACTGCTTTGACTGTTTAAAAATTTTCCAAACCAGTATATGACTGCTTAATTAATTTCAATTGGGGCTATTTTATGTAAAAAGAGTCAGCTGTGCTTTCTGTGGCTGATACCATATTGTATCAGCAATGAATTTTGATCAATGACTCAAGAGCATACCAGGCTATTAAAAATAAATAAATAAAATAATTAAGATTAAAGAGAAAGTGAAAAGCAAGCAAACAAACACACACAAAAAATAACAGAATTTATTGGATAATCCATGCATTTCTATTCCTTGATGAAATAGTTAAAAATAAAGCAAAAAATGAGAGAGAGAGAGAAATTTTATGACAAATAACACAGTACAACCCTGATATACTGCAACTACTTCTACCATAGTTTCAGATGTAATGCCAGTGTGATAAAGTCCTAGAAGAGGAATATAAAAAAATATAATGCAGCTTATGGCAGCATTCGAATATGACACATAATCAACACACATGCCAGATGAAACAGTTTGCAATAAAAATGCTTAAGTTTTTGCCTATTCATACTGAAAATTAGAAACTAGGTAAAATTTATTTCAGGCTATAAGATGGGTGCTAAAAGACAGTATTAGCATTAGTTGAGGCATACAATGCGAGAAAGCAAGCTTATGTAGGATCAGGAAAAAAAAAAAAAAAACAAACAACCCCTACCATTTCACCAATCTATTCACTCCAAATACTTATCCAGCTCAGACTTAAATTTATTTAACCTATCAACTTCCACAACAAGAGATGAAAGTCTGTTCTAGTAATCAACTACACACTGGCCAAAGGCAAATTTCTGCAGATCTATTCTACAACTGTCTTTCCTCAATATGAATCTATGCCCCCTCAGGTTCTTAATCTGAGCAAGAGGAAGAATTCCATCAGCATTGAGCTTGCTCAACCCATTCAAGGCCTTATACATCAATCAGATCACCTTGCATGTGCCTAGTCTCCAGGCGCTGCAATTTGCCAAATTTAATCCTATCTTAGTAAGAGCACCACTTTGTTTCCCTCACCAATCTTGTTGCCCTTCTTTGTACTCATACTAGCAACTCTACATCTTTCCTAAAATGAGCATCCAGACTGGAACACAGTATTCAAGGTGGCCTGACAACAACAGCATAATCACCTCTTTGTCCCTGCCAGCAAAATTCCTATATATCATTGACAAGACTCCATGACCTTCTCTGGCAGCCTGTCTGCACTGCTCAGAAAACTTCATATATGACTGCACAATTACCCCAGGTCTTTTTCACTCTCCACTTCCCTTGGTCCTTGGGGTTGTCATAGATATTCTCTCTCAGTTATGCCAGACAAGTTGTACTTGCTATCTGGGAGTCTAAAACGCTAATGGAACTTATATTCGGGTGACACTCAAGTCAAGTGGACCCAATTTCGGCGAAGTCCGGACGGTCTGTGGCAGCCTAATCCTCTGCTTGCACCTTCACGATGGTGGGACTGTTAGTAATCCTGGGTATACCCTCCATGCACAAGTACATCGTGGGTGACCACCCAGGTGTGAACCAACGTAAGCAGGGGTCGAGTGAAATACCACCACTTTGCTTATTGGAGGCTTGAAGTGGTAGAACCCATGTTTAGTCTCTAGAGCTAAGTTCCGGTCGACCCTTCCCTTCCCTATCTCTTCCATCATGCAGTATGATAGATGCCTTTTGAGGTTATGATGAACATCGTGGCAAGATCCAATATTCCTTACATTTCGAGGGTACAGCTATAAAACGGTGTCTGCAGGCAGGCCTCGTTAGTACACCGGACTGAACCTATTGGTAAATCTCTAGGAGGCTTCCGGATCAGTTAGTGTATAATCTTGCTACCTTTACTCTGCCTGCCAGATAGTGACTGGAGGGAGTCCAAGTAGTGTGAATGCAGGGAGCATTGTCGAGGCCACGTTATGTCAAGGATCTGGGTATATTCTTACCATGTGTATGCCATATCCAAAAATTTTATTACTTTATACAGCATGTCCCATCCACTTTTTTTACTACTGAATACACCTTGAATTGTCAAACTAATAGAGCAAGCTTATCTGCGACAAGATCTAAACCTCCCAAGCACTTCTTAATTCATTTCACAAATATACATGGTCTCAATTCTAATCTCAATGATGTCCATTTCCACTTGCAGTCTGCCAAACCCCATGTACTTTTTCTGACAGAATCTCAGTTAATGGTTGATTCAACTACTGCTCATCTCAGATGTCCAAATTATTCGCTGTATGATTCCTCTCGCCTCAAAGGTGGTACTTGTGCATGTCCGTTCTGATATTCCCTGTCAGAGACTCGGCAATTTGGAATCTCCTCTCTTTGATCTTCTCTGGCTTAAAATCTCTCTACCTCACTGTGTCAAATTCATCTGTTGTCTCTACCGTTCTTCCAACTCCACTAATCACTTGGAGCTCTTTGACTTCCTCTCTTTGCAACTTGACTTTCTCCAGTCCAACTTTCTTAACAGTGAGGTAATTTTCCTTGGTGGTTTTAATGTTCACAACTCCAGCTGGCTTCCGTTTTCTAGTCACACCGAACCAGCTGATCGAGATGTTGAGGCTTTTGCAATTACTAATGACCTAGCAGAGATTGTTCATTTACCTACAAGAATACGGGACAATCCTAATCATACAGCCAATACGCTTGATCTTTTTCTCACAAACAACCCTTCTAAGTACGCGGTTGAAGTGACAGGTCCTTGAGGCACTTCAGATCACAACTTGGTGATTGTCTCTTCTCCAATGGAACCTTTAGCTCATGGCTATTCCGAACCTCGTGTTGTTTGGCATTACAAGAATGTAAAATGGGATGACCTGCGAGATTTATTTTCTTCTTTTCCTTGGTCAGATTACTGTTTCAAAACTTTTGATGTCAACGTTTGCTCAGATCGTGTCAGTGAAATTATTCTTGCAGGAATGGAATCCTTTATCTCACACTCAACTGTAAAATCTCGTCCTTTAGCTAAACCTTGGTTTTCCAATAAATGTGCTAAGGCTGTTCAAGAGAAGAATGTTGCATATCGTAATTGGCTTGTTTCTAATTCTCCAGTTTCATTTTCTGCATACAGCAAAGCTCACAACAATTGTAAAGCAGTTATTTATCAATAAAAACTAGAGTTAGAACAGGCTAAGAGTAGAAAACTTGCTTCTTGCCTTAATGGTAGCCGAGCATTCTGTTCTCTTGCCAAAGCTATTGACCACAACTTTTGCCCATCTCTGCTCCCACCTCTGTCCAAACCAGATGGTTCTGTTGTCACTTCAGCCGAGGATAAAGCTGACCTGCTAGCATCCCATTTTTCTTCCAAATTGTGTTAATGATCTTGGTAAAACAATTCCCACCATTCCCAACACGCCCCATTCAATGCACCCTGTGGTCTTCCGTCAAAAGGATGTCAGAAGGATTTTGACGAATCTTGATGCTTAGAAAGCTCCAGGTCCCGATGGTATTTCTCCACTTGTTTTCAAAACCTGTGCTTACTCCTATTTTTGCCGCCTTTTTTCACTTTCTAATTCCAAATGTGTTTTTCCTTCTGCTTGGAAATTTGCTCATATCCAGTCAGTTCCTAAAAAGGGTGACAAATCCCTCCCATCCAATTATCGTCCCATTGCAATTACTTCTACTCTTTCTAAAGTAATGGAGAAATCAATTAACCGCCAACTCTTAAACTACCTTCAGACGGAAGGTACCTAGTTACCTTCCGTCTGATCAATGATCGCCAGTATGGATTCCATCGGTGTCGATCCACTGTGATATTCTGGCTTATGTTATCCATTTATAGACTAATTCAATGGAAAGGTTTTGTGAAACACAAGTAGTTGCTCTTGACATCCCAAAGGCTTCCGATCGTGTTTGGCATAAAGGTCTTCTAAACAAGCTTCCATCTTATGGTTTGCCAACTAATTGGTTATCCAGTTTTCTCTCTGATCGATCACTGAGGGTGATGGTAGATGGCTCTCTGTCTTCCAACTTCTCCACTAATGCCGCAAGGTTCCACTAGTCCCCCAAGGTTCAGTTCTTTCCCCCCACTCTTTTCCTTGTATATTAATGACCTTCTTCCATTGACTGGAAATCCTATCCATAGTTTTGCTGATGATAGCACATTGCATTCCTCTTTCCATTTTGAGAAACCTTGCCCTGCTCAATCAGCTTCAACTTCTCGAAAATCTGCTACCAATTCCTTAAATGCCGATCTTCATGTAATTCTCCAGTGTAGCAAAGACAACTTAGTTGATTTCAACCCTTCTAAAACTCAATCTTGTCTTATATCTCGCAAAAAGGATTCTTCTGCTCCTATGCTTATCTTTAATGACACTCCGATTTCTAGGCAAAATGATATATCTGTTTTGGGAATTACCCTGACTTCTAATCTCTCTTGGCACAAGCCCATTACAAATATTGCTTCCTCTGCATCTAAAACAACTTGGCTTTCTCTTTTGATCTCGGCGTTACCTTTCTTCAAACAGCTGCTCACTCTGTATAAGTCGCAAATCCACCCTGCCATGGAATATTGTTCTCACATCTGAGGTAGTGTCCCCAAAACCTCTCTCAGGATTCTCGATTCCATTCCGAAGAGGGCAGTTAGGTTAATTAATGATTCATCTTTAACAAAGTCTCTCCACTCGCTGTCTCATAGACGTACTGATACTGCTGCATGCCTCTTCTACAGATACTTCCATGGGCACAGTTCTTCTGAATTGGCTTCTATAATTCCCACTCTCTCTCTTTCAAAACATTCCGAACACGTGCCGCCACCAGCGAACATCCATTTACTGTCCAACTCCAAACTCACAGAACCAACTTTTCATCTTCCTCATTTATTCATTCAACTGCCATTTTCTGGAACAACCTTCCTTCATACGTATTTCCTGAAAATTACAGTCTACAGAAGTTCAAGTCCAATGTCAACAAATATCTTCTTTCGTGTTCTCAACTTCCAAGCACAGTACTAAGTACTATAGGTTCTAATACCTCTCGTGTTTGGGGTTTACATTAAAAAAAAAGTGCAGTACCACATAGTTGGTACATTTCTCTTGAGTTACTGCTACCCATATGCAGTACTTTGCATTTCTCAATGTTAAACTCCAGTTGCCACTTCTCAGCCCATTTGCCCAACTTATCTAGATCCAATTGTAGTTGCATACTGTCTTTAATGTCGTTAACAACCCTGCCAACCTTTGTATTATCTGCAAGCTTGTACATTAAGCTTGATATACCTTTCTCAATATCACTGATGAATACACAAAACAACAATGCACCCAGCACTGAACCCTGGGGAATTGAAACAGGAAGCTCCACTAATAACATTAGTACATAAAGAGCAATGTGCATTGATTTTCACTCTATGTCGCCTCCCACTCAACCATCCTTTTGTCCATTGTAGTAACTTGCCTTTAATGCCATACTGCTCCAATTTGTATAGCAGTCTTCCATAAGCAACAGTATTAAAAGCTTTCCTGAAATCCAAGTATATGATATCAAAATTATTTTTTGATCCAGTTCCTTTGTGACCATAGTATCCTATCAAATTGGTTAGACAAGACCTCTCTTTAACAAACCCATGCTGCCTGTTAACTATTACTTCAGTCTTGTCTAGATGATTCTGCAATGATTCTTTAACCAGTGACTCCATTATTTTCCCCAGAACACAAGTTAAACTAACAGGTCTATAGTTACTTGTGTCACCTTTTGGACCCCCTTTGTGAATTGGTAATACAATTGCACACCTCTAGTCCAAGGAAGTTCTCATATTTATGGTTAAAAGTTTGCTTACTTCCTTTACTGCCTCCTTCAATACAACTGGATAGATCCCATCCACCCCAGGTTCCTTTCGTATGTTTAACTTCAACAATTTCTCCTCCACTTTGCTCTCAGTTATTACAAAATCACTTAGATAAACTTCCGGTGTTCCCCTCCGTGAATAACTCCTCGTGTTAATGATGCAAAATACTCATTCAGTTTATCAGCTTAAAAACTATATCCCTGGTATTGAGTTATACAGGTTGCATTGCTGTATATATTAATATATATTGAAATCCTTAATATTTATTGTAAAAAGTAGATATTTGAGAGGGTAAAATTTCAACCCTCCTATACTTTGGTTCTAATATATTTTAATTATATTTTCCTTATAGAGGTTCTAGTATCTTTTATTATATACTTTTTAATGTTTATATAATATTAATTTTAATGGTTTTATATGTACTGTAATTATTTTTATTAAACTGTTTTATTTTTGCTACAAAAAATAAGCTGTTTTGTTGGCTTATTTGATTATAGTGGTTTTAAACTTTGTATTTATTTAGACTTTTAATGATTTATTTTGCACATGTTTTTACTTCTAGTAAGGACTGAAAACTAGAAATTCTCACAATTCAGAAAATCTCTGGTCCCAAGCTTTCTGGATAAGGAGTTCAGTACTATATTACATATACTGTACAGCAGCTGAAGCACAGGATATTGTGTTTATTGCTGTGCACTGATTAGAAGCATGAACAAACAATGATAAGATGTTTAGAAAAATATTTTTGATTTAACCACTGTGAACACATGAAAGCCATTGCTTTTTTGAAGAGCTCATTTTGAACAGCTATGATATGGGCATACCTCTTTTGGCAAGGAGCTATGCATTTGTACTGCTGTGGAGTGTTGTTTTGTCATTTTTATGATTTTATTTTAAATGCACCTTTTGGTTAGAGATGGGTCAAAAATGATATGTCTGTTACTCTGTCACTGACATAGTAAACAATAGCTGTGAAAAGTATCTGCTACTAATCACTGTTTACTCAAAACAAATACTGTGTGTTGACTGTATTGTTTAAGATCTCTATATCTGTTGTGGGTACAAGTATGTGTTGCTAGCAGGGCAGGCCCAAATATTTGTGGGGTCCTGTTGAAGAATTACTTGCAGACCCTGGGGTCCTGTGCAAAACTTATACGGGATGTTTTTTAATAGTGATATTTTAATTTTTTATTTATTTTTTTTTTCAAATTTTACAGTAACTAAGAAATAAATAATTTTATATTAGACTGAACAAAAAATTGAATCAATACATTAATCAACAATATTGTTTAACAACTGCAGTCATTTCATAAAAATAGGAACATGAATAAATAATAATAAGAACCAACAATCACACAAACGATACAGATATTATTGAAAGTGATGAGTATAACATAAAAATTACATTTTTAAATAATGTCTTATGTTTGATATCAAATGAAACATACACATTGAGAATGAAGTATACACTCTACTTCTAGCAATTTTCAAGTTGACCTGCGCAAGCACTCTTGGAGTGACGATTGTGGGTAAGACGGTGGTAGTCTCGTTGATAGAAATGCGTAAAAGACATGGATGATATTATTATTATTTAGACCATTTGATTGTGAAGCCCTGTTTGACAGAACTGGTTGAACATGCTTGTGGTCAGTCCTGGCTGCCAGCTACCAGAAATATCACTGGTAGGTGTTGTTACGGTTGTTAATTTGTTTGAAGGTTGATATTTTGAAACAAAAACTTTTTTTTTTTTTTGCTTCAGTTTTTGTGGACATTAGATTCAGTGGCAGTTATTTATTTACTTTTATTAGACATAAAACAGGCATAAAGCTATAAACTTGTGAATATGTAATGTAGTAAATAAAGATCTATAATAAATAATGTACATAGTAAAAATTAATAAAAATATACATTCACCGGCCAGAGAGTCAGAAACCTTTTACAAACTGGCTTCAGTAGATAATTAAATGTACGTTATACAGGTGTAAGTTATCGTATAATCATAGGTTCCTACCACGGCTAAATACTGTATGTATTTAGCTGTGGTAGGAACTTATTTAGTTGGATAGGGGCTTCTTAGTCAATCCAGTCAAGGGGGATGATGGGTGACCTTTCTGATTTTCAGAAAGGTGTTAGCGTTGGGGCCTGTTTGGCATGAGCCACAAATGCAAAATCAAAGGAAATCACTGGCATGTTAAAAGCAATCATCACAAATATATAGAATGAGCAGAAAAAAAAGGAAAGTAAAAAAAAAAAAAAAAAAGAAGAAAAATGCAGCTGGCACTCCATAAATGCAACTTCAAGAATTTAAAGCAAATTGTACATCAGAATAAAAGGTCCAGTGTGCAGTAAATGTGTATGTGTCAGACAGTTGTGGGAAAATCACTGGTGCCAAATGACCATAAACACTATGCAGAAAATGACTGAAAAATTCAGTTTAGGTAAAGAAATACCCACTTGCAGTGCTGAACTATGCAGCAGGAGTTGAAGGAACTGGGATTTGATAGTTATATACCTACACAAACGCCACTTCTTTCTGTAAAAATATCAAAAGATTCGACTGGAATGTCACCACTAATGCCAAGACTAGAGTGTGGAAGTGGGGGAAAAGGCTATGTGATTTGATGAGCCTTGATTTACACATCTACACCAATGGCAGGGTGAAAGTGTGGTATGAACCTCATGAAGCCTTGCATCCAGACTATCTTGTGTCCACCGCTCACCATGCAAGTGGAATATCATAATACAGGTTATGTTCTGTTAGCACAGAGTGGGTCCACTCATACCATTAGAAGGTCATGTTACCCTCAACAAATTCGCCTTTTTGTTGTATCGGACGAACTTCACTCTGCAATGCTTCATTTTTACCTAGACTGAAATGGATTCTTTCAAGATGACAATGCAACTAGACACCATGCAAATATTGTATCTGAAATGTAGGGAGAACATACCAAAGATTTCAAACATCTACTCTGTCCACCTAATGCTCCAAACCTGAATCCAATGGAGAATGTCTGGTATATATATTTGGAAAGGGCAGGTTAGCTTTGCAGTTCGTTGCCAACCCCAATACAGTAGCTGACAAATATCCTGATGGAAGAATTCTCAAACCTGAAGCCAGATTCCCTCAGGCAGCTAGTGAAAACCAAGCCACAATCGGTACAAGCTGTAATTGGGCAAAAGGAGATCATGATAATGCATAAAGGTGTCTTAATTTTTTGAACAGCAAGTTACAAAACCAACTACTTAGTGTCATTACATATTCTATATAACAAAGGCTAAATGTTCATCAGGAGGCACTTTACTGTATTACTTATTTATTTGGTTTTTTGAGAACTTCTCTTGGACAAGTCTTATCAGGTGAAAACCTCAAGAAATCTGAATCTGTGAAAAGTACAGTATTAAGTTGTTGACAGGTATGAATCTATTCAGATGTAGTTTTGAACAAATCAGGCAAAGTGAAAGTAGTAAACTCAGTGTGTGTGTGTCTGTGTGTTCAGAGACAATGCAAGTTTCCCAAACATTAGGACATGAGATGCCAGATAGCATCCTAATGGTTGCAATCAACTTGATCTCATAATTCTAGAAAAAAGCCTACGAAGGGCTAGAGCTATAACCAGAGCAGTTGTGGTGCGAACTGTGAGAAGGTTGTGCTTCACCCAGTGCAAGAGCAAATATTCAACTTTAAACAGAGGTTTTGGTTTTATGTGCTGCCTGATGGGGAATTTTAGCATTAGCATTGGTAGAGGCATATGATGCAAGAAAGAAAGCTTATACAGCATCAGCCAAAAAAAAAATGCTCCCTTTTCACCCCTCCGTTCGTTCAAAATACCTGTCCAGCTGAGCCTTAAATTTGTTTAGGCTATCAACTTCCACAACAAAGGATGGAAGTCTGTTCCACCAACCAACTACCCTATGGCTAAAGACAAGCTTCCGCACATCTATCCTACATCTGTCTTTCCTCAATTTGAATTTTGCCCTCTCAGGTGATTCTTCTGAGCAAGAGGAAGAATCCCATTAGCATTGAGCACGCTTAAACCATTCAAGGCTTTATACACCTGAATCAAATCACCTCACAAGTGCCTAGTCTCCAGATACTGTAATTTGCAAAACTTAAGCCTTTCTTCGTAAGAGCATCCCTTTGTTCCATTCACTAATCTTGTTTCCCTTCTCTGTACTCGTTCCAACAGCTCTACATCCTTCTTAAAATGAGGCCTCCAGACCTGTATACAGTACTCATGGTGTGGCCTCACCATTGACTTATACAAGGGGATAATCACCTCCTTATCCCTGCTAGAAAAATTCCTGTATATCATTGACAAGACACCATGAGCTACTCTTGCAGACTGTCTGCACTGCTCAGAAAACTTCATATGTCTGCACAATAACCCCCAGGTCCTTTTCGTTCTCTACCACTGTCAGTGCAGTACCACAGAGTTGATATGTTACTCTGGGGTTACTGCTCCCCATATGTAGCACCATAGCTCTATTATATACAGGGTGATCCAAAAGTCAGTAAACAATTAAAGAATCGGTATTTCAGTGAATTTTTGATGCATGGTAACGAGATTAGTGCAGTAATGCATGGAATTACATGGGTTTTCCCCCCGAAAGAATGTCAAAATTATTTCTAAATATGTCCACTTCTGGAGCATTTCTGGAGGTATCATTGATACCTGCCGTCGTATAAAGTCTTTTAGCATTGCCGATGATCTCTGTAAACCTGTGACTTCAGGTAGACCATTTAATCAAAAATTGCAGGGCATCAGATCTGGTGGACATTAATGCTGAAAGTGATGGCTTATCACTCGATTCTCTCCAAACGATGAGAGTAACAGTTGTTTCATGGGAGAAGCAATATGGGGTTGTGCTCCATCCTGCATGAATGTCACAACATCCAAAGCTTGCCTTTCCCCCAGGCTAGGGATAATGCAGTTTCGTAACAGGTCAGCATAATGCTGACCTGTGACAGTGAGTTTCAAAACCAGAGCCACCGATTTTCTGAAAGAAAAATGGCCCTATAACAAAAGAGGTGAATCCACATCACACTGTTACTTTTGACTGATGCAATGGTGTTTCTGTGTAAGCTGAAGGGTATTTTGTCGCCCAAATTCTGCAACTGTGTGTATTTACAGTGGCACTGAGAGTGAAATGGACTTCATCCATTCACAAAACATTTGACAGCCAGTTGTCATGTTCTTCAATTCACTGAAAGAAGCATAACGCAAATGCTTCCCGCTTTGCAAAATTGGGACGCTTAAGTTCTTGAAAGTGTTGAATTTTGTACGGATATCTACGGAGGACCACTCTTAGTGCTCTCCACACACTCCCATATGCAGCTGCAGTTGTAGTACATGTTGATGGTCTTCCACTTCGTGGACGATCTTGTAACGAACCAGTTGTCTCAAATTTCTTAATCACCATCGTTAGTCCTGCAATAGTTATTGGTCCTTTACCACGTGCATACACTTCAGCTGATGCAAAGCTGAGTTGCAGATTCAGTGTTAAGGTAATAACATTTCACCAACAGTGCTTTATCCGGTAATGATAACATGATCGCTTAGCTTCTTTTCTTTTTCTTTCCCAAACGTTCACTAAACTGCTTAGCTGTTGTTCTTGCAGTGCCTTTATAGCAGACACTTGCATAACGGCTTTTGTGGTACAGCGCCATCTAGTGGACATATTTGGAACTAATCTTGACATTCTTTCTGAAAAAAACACTTAATTCTATGCATTTCTGCACTAATTTCATTACCATACGTCAAAAATTCACTGAAATACCAAGTTTAATTGTTTACTGATTTTTGGATCACCCTGTACTATCAAAGTAATATATTCAATTTAAATTTTGTACTAGCAGTAGTAGTAGTGGCATGTGATGCAAGAAAGCAAGTGTATGAGCTTATGCAGCATCAGCCAAAAAAAAAAAAAAAAAAAAAAAACACACCATTCTGTCCAAATGCCTGTCCAGTTACTCCTTAAATTTATTTAACGTATCAACTTCCACAACAACAGATGGAAGTTGGTTCCAGCAATTAGCCACCCACTGGCTAAAGGTAAATTTCTGCACATCTATTCTACATCTGTCTTTTCTTAATTAGAATTTATACCCTCTTAGGTTCGTAATCTGAACAAGTGGAAGGATCCCATCAGAATTCAGCGTGCTCAATCCATTCAAGGCTTATGCAGCATCAGCCAAAAAAAAAAAGGGAAAAAAAAAAATCACACCATTCCGTCCAAATGCCTGTCCAGTTCCTCCTTAAATTTATTTAACCTATTGTCTCCAGCCACTGCAATTTGCAGAACTTAAGCCTCTCTTGATAAGAGGATCCCTTCATTCCCATCACCAATCTTGTTGCCCTTCTCTGTACATACTCAAGCAAATCTACATACATCCTAAAATGAGGCCTCCAGACCTGTATGCAGTACTCAAGGCATGGCCTGACCATTGCCTTATACAGAGGGACAATCATCTCCTTTTCCCTGCTAGCAAAATTCCTATATATCATTGACAAAACTCCATGACCTGGCCTGGCAGCCTGTCTGCATTGCTCAGAAAACTGTACATCTGACTGCGCAATTACTCCCAGCCAAGTCTTTTTCATTTTCTACCACCTTAAGTGTAGTACCACACAGTTAATACGTTTCTCTGGGGTTACTTCTACCCATATGCAGTACTTTGCATTTGTCAAGGTTAAACTTCAGTTTCCACTTCTTAGCCCATCTGCCCAAATTATCTAGATCCTGTTAAATTAGCACACTGCCATTACTGTCATTAACAACCCTGCCAACCTTTGTATCATCTGCAAACTTCGACACTAAGCCTGATATACCTTCATCAATATCATCGATAAATATACAAAACAACAGAGGACCCAACACCGAAACCCGTGGGACTCCCTTAATAACATTAGTTCACGAAGAGCAGCACCCATTGATTACCACTCCTGCCTTCTCCCACTTAACTATCCTTTTATATCCTTTTATCCATTGTAGTAACTTACCCTTAATACCATTCTGCTCCAATTTGTACAATAGTCTTCCATGCGCAACAGTGTCGAAAGCTTTCCTGAAATCCAAATATGATATCAAAATTATTTTTTGCATCCGGTTCCTTTGTAACCACATCATAATATCCTATCAAATTTGTCAGACAAGAGTTACCCATGCTGTGTCTGAATTATTGCTGCAGTCTTGTCTAGATTTTTTTTTTTTTTTTTTTTTTTGGCAGTTGTTGGCACATAGGTTTCTGTGGCCAGATTTTAAGGGGTATAAAGAGAGCATTATTATTCAAGTGGAGACTAACGATATTAAGCAAACACAACCTCACCATTTGTTGGATAAATATAGGACCAAAAAATTCCATGAGTTAGGTCAGAAAGTGTAAGTGTCTGCAATTCTGCCACAATAGACACAATAGGAGAGATATGCTGGAAGCCTTGTGAATTAACCAAGACTTGATTTTTTTTTTTTTTTTTTTTTTTGATTTGGTAGTTGTTGGCGCATCGGCTTCTATGGCCATATTGCACCTCCCAAGGTTTTTGCAGTACTTTGATCCAAGCCCGAGGCGGGAATCGAACCTGCGACCTTGGGTTGCCGGGCAGGTACTTTACCCACTCGGCTAGCCCGGTCGGCACCAAGACTTGAGGAAAACTGCAAGGCTCTAGAGGAAAATGTTTATTAGTGTGGCCTGCACTTGTAGGTAGAGATGGTACTCATCTGAACAAAGGCAGTGCATGGATTTTTGAGAGTAACGTTGAGGATACCTTAATGGTTCAAAAAAACTGCTAATAAACAGGGAGAAGGGTAATACAGATACATGTTTATCTGGTGATATGGATCAAACTAATACTTGCATTCACCTCAAGAATTCCTGTTTCTTGCTGCAACAACTGTTGGCAAAATGTTCTCAGGGTAGCAATGTTTCAAATGAGTGGGAAGATAAAGCTATAGTAACAAGCCTAAATAGTGTCAAGGGGTGTGTCAGGGTAGTAAACTATATAATAGTCTTAACTGTGCCTACTGTAATGTCAGGAGTGTTGTCATTAAAATGGCTCAATTTGAACTCTTATTTATAAGAGCTATGCTGACATAACAGGACTAACAGAAACGATGCAGCAGGGAAATTAGGAATGACAAGTTCCAGTATGGTATGTATAATATACTTAGGAAAATGAGTAAAGATAGAAAGGGTGGTGGGGTCATGCTTCTTATCAAAAGAAGTCTGAGTGTGAAAAGAGCTTTTGCTGAGTTGTCAAAAGTTACATCTGCCAGCAAAGAATCTGTGTGGTATGAGTCAGCTGGAAGCAAAGGTATAATGAGAATGGGAGTAACCTACAGACCAGATTGTGAAGAGTAGGATGAGAGTCTCTATAGGCAGATGGAATGGGCAAACAAGCATGCTTGAGTTTTACTCTCACATGTAACTGGTGTAAAGTCAAAGGTGCTTTGACAGATCATTGGGGTCCCCAATGATCTGTTCTTGGACCCTGTTGTTTCCGATTTTCATAAACAGCATTGACAAAGGGATAAAGGTTGTGATGTCAAAATTTGCAGATGATGTAAAGATTGGGAGAGTTATTAATTAAGTTCGGCCAAGCAGTGCTCCTTTAGGATGACTTGAACAGGCTTCAAGAATGGTCAGAAAAGTGGCAGCTATGTTTTAATGCAGCAAAATGCAAGGTCAGGAATAGCAACCCCAAAATAACTTACCTGCTTGGTGGGGTTCAATTAAAATAGTAGAAGAAGAAAGGGAGCTGGGAGTTACGATACGGGCAGATATGATCGGTTGGTTGTTTCGGTTTTAATGGTGCATCAGCAACTGGGGTTATAAAGCACCAAAACCACGTCCCATACTAGATAACAGTAAAAATTGTAGTGACGCTTATGTCAGTATGTATAAAAATATAAATATGTATGAAGTAAACTAATATAAAGATATATTTACATACAAGCAAAAATGTTTATTGATTTTAAAAACCTATATCATTGTCAGATAAAATCTGACTGAGTGTATAAGGTTCGGTCAGAAGGTTAAAAACTTTAAAATACGTAAAATGTTGCTGCCTATAGCATGGACATTCGGTTAAAATATGACAAATGGTTAAAAAGGTGTCACAATCCTCACACATAGGAGAGTTATCTGCCCTCAGCAAGAATGCATGCATAAGATGACTATGCCCTATGCAGAGGCGAGCTAGAACAACTTCCTCTATATGGTTCCTGCACAGACTTGACTGACAGGCAGATATGAAGTTTTCTGAGCAGTGTAAACAGTGCAGCCAGAAAAGCTTATGGTGTCTGATCAATAATTTATTGATTGGATAAGGAAGTTGTAAGACTGAATTTGAAATACTGTATCCAAGTATGGAGATCTCATCTGAAAAAAAAAGATACTGAGCTTCTTGAAAGGGCCATCTAAAAATGGGCAACTTGAATGGTGAGATTGGCAAAAGGATGACCATATGAGGGATGACTCTGATAATGTGGACTAAAGAGCTTAGCAACCAGGCACCTCAGAAGTGCCCCTGGTTGCCTTCATGAGGAGGTAAGTGTCCCCCCCCCCTCCCCGGTGCATCAAAAGCCCATGGCTTCCTTTCACCATTTGGCTAATACCAATACTTTGGTTTTTAGGAACATTAGCAACTAAGGCCATATTGCTCCGGGAATATGCGGTGGTCATTCCCTGACCTTTCCGCATCCTCCGTATTTGGTGGTGACGGACTCGAACCCCGGTCAATCAAGAAGCGTGTGCTACGCACTGCTGCTCCTTCCCACCTGGCTACGGAGGCGCCACCCTAATACCAATACACCAGGTTCTAAAAGATCCAGAAAGGAAGAGGGATACTTGGATACAAAAGCCTGTGACTTCCTTGCACCATATGGCTAATACCAATACACTGGGGTCTAAAAGATCTAGAAAGGAAAAGGGAATATTGCATCAAGTATGTAGTCCTTAGTGATGATATGTTGAATAGAAGTTGATTCATATAACTATTAAGAAGCAAATGCAAAGTGAAACATTTATTTCCAGATTTTTGCAATAACAGAATAAAAATATTGTAAGAAATTTTGGTTATGTATTCAATTTACATAGTATGCTGACATTATAAAAAGAATTCAGAAGGATTTATGAAACTACATTTATTCTATTCTTCTTTTTATTGGTATACTGTGTACTGTGATTTTTTTTTTTGGAAACTAGGGCCTTAAGGTTCTCCATGGAGTGTAGATGAGGCTTGGATAGAAATTCCTTTTATTTTCTTTAACTTTGTGTTCTAATTTTTACCCTTTTGTATTTTCATTTTATTTTAATTCATATGTCTAGCAACTTTTGATAGCACCAACTGCAGTGGATACTTGACGTACTTTCACATGTTACCACAGTTGAAGCTCTATATAATGACCCCAATAAGGGAATGAGAAAAATGGTCATTATATCAGAAGGACATTATATCGATTGTTCATAAAATCAGCAACAAAACAAGCTTGAAAATTTAATGTAATGCTACTAATAACAATATAGTATAATCTTATTTATAATATGTACTACAGTATTAAACAAGAAAATTATGATTGTAGAATGCAGTAAGGTTACAATTAAATTGTAAATTTTACTATATACCTAACAAAAGAATTGTTTCATACTTTAAAATTATCTGTCAATACACTCTGTTTCAATGGTAGGGCATTATGGTGCATGACAGCAGTTATTTCACTTTCGCAGTTAGGCTGTGCTTGGGGGAAAAAAAAAAAAAAAATTGACGTACATGCTCTAATCCTCAACGAGCATCTTTCACTGGAACTTTTTCAATGTTTTCATTGGAAATATTCAATGTCCGCATCCACTTCTGCGCGTAATCTTTGAAGTTTAAGTTTTCCTGTAAGTTTAGGTAATGACGCACACGCTCAAATATTTCTTCCCTATTATTGGACAGTTCTTCGCAATTAATAAAGGAAGAAGAATGTTGAACCTTCACACGTTACATCATTCAAAGCGGTAAATCCAGCATGTCTGAAGCAGTTGGCAATCACTTTTTCATCAACTTCATCCCACGACGAAACACATAAATACATCGCCTGCAGGATATCGATTTCACATTGATTTTTACTTTCAAGACACAGCACAGCACAATTTTCCTTCCATTTGTTTGTAGTGTCAATGTCCATGGCTGCATTTTCTCTACACTTTTTTGAAAGACAGGCCATAAAGAGTCTTAAATTTCCAGAATCAACCATCTGAACGTTTAAATTCTTCAATATCCATTCAATGCACAAACAATTCAGCCTTAGCTTTTAAAAGATTACCACATATGGGAATGTTTTCTGCGTGCATCATCATTAGCCTTTTCAAAAGTACTTTTTCAAGATCCGGATACTTTGCCTTTCATGCTCGAATCCAACCAATGCAGCAGATTTCTCTAAACTTTCAATCTTTTTCTGATCTTTTAGAATAGTGAACAGAGTACTCTTAGGAATGCCAAACTGTTTGGCGATGTCAGGCTTAGAATGCAAACCATTATCTACAGCTTGCAAAATCCTAATTTTATTTGCGATTGGCAAAGCTCTCCGCTTTCTTGCAGCCATACCAACAAACATACATTCTTTGTAATGAACTTTAAGCTGACCTTTATTTCATTACTGCACTGTGAGAAAAGGGCATGGGAAACCTTAACAAATGATTTCTTACACTCAGGCTGCAATTACTTCAATATATTTGAAGCTTTCCATCATTTTTAAATGTGAATATTGTAATATAAAAAGTAAAAATTCAGATTAAGAGATGCAAATTTATGGTCGTTATACTGAATGTATAATAGCATTAGGTTAATGAGAAATTGGCCGGGACCAACACCAAATAGGACATTATAAATGTGTTGGGATATTAAAAAGAGGGTTACTATAAGGAGCTTAAATGTACTAAAAATTTCTTTCTAATCTCAATACAGTATAATGTAAACTGAATGCTTCTCACACATTCTATATACCACCAGTGAAGCTGAGCAACAACAAATCAAACAAGCCCAGAACTGCACAAGTGGAACGACTAATAAGTAGTTGTCCACCTACCAACTTAATTTTCTGTCATCTCATATCGGCATTTTATCATTTATGTGAATTTCTAAGTTCCTGAGCTACTAACAGAGGATGGAACTTCTCAATATGTTACAGATATTTATTTGTAGCTGGAACAAATCTATTGAAATGTCTATTTACTACCTTTCCTTTATAGCCTTTCATTTCATTTTAAACTTAAGTATTCCCTGAGCACTGGAAAAAGAAACAAAAATGATTCAACAGGTGCATAAAGTTTTTCAATCCATTCTATTATAAGTTACACATTTCATATGGTCATTGCAAGACAAAACAGTATAGACAAAACTGATTTATTAACACTGGTGTGCTTTGAAATGTTTCCTTTTAATATATTTCAGGGAAAATTAAATTTAGAGAATATCATTAGTACAATTATTCTGCATGTTGCAGGTCTAAGCCAGTAGCTTTATGGTTCAGCACTTGTTTGCGATTGATTTGGTAGTTGTTGGCGCATCGGCTTCTGTGGCCATATTGCACCTCCCAAGGTTTTTGCAGTACTTTGATCCAAGCCCGAGGCGGGAATCGAACCAGCGACCTTTGGGTTGCCGGGCAGGTACTTTACCCACTCGGCTAGCCCGGTCGGCCACTTGTTTGCTTTCCCATGCCAGAGTTTACTCCACCCCCACAACCCTTCTCCCTTCCTCTCTGACTTGATAATTTCAGTTCTATATTCTACCATCATTCTTATGAATATCTAAATTCATTTTTTATTGTAAATTCATGTATTTCATTCAAATTTTATTTTTTAATTATTTTATTACTAATCCCTCCCAAATAATTTTTTTCTGTTAATTCTAATTCTCTAGTTAAGCTGATGAATATAATATTCAGGTTTTCTTTTATAATAGTTTTCTTGGTCTTCATTTATTTTTCCGTTCCCATTCCATAAATTGTTCACCTGAAAAGGTTTGTTTGTTCCAAAATTCAGATAAATTTTTCTCAAGAACATTATCTGAGGGATTTTTATTAACAAAATTCTTCTGTGATTTTTCTTATTCTTCAATCTCAACTTAATAAGCACTTCGTGCAATTGTGATTTTCATATCAATAGGCCTCAGCCTTTCCTTGAACCAAGTTCAAGGTGGAATGTAATTGCATTTTAGAAATGGTAACCAAGTAAAATTTACCCCCCCCTTCTTCTCATGAGGTGGAATAAGTTCGTTTCCTTGTATAATTTGCCTAGATTAATCCGAAATACTTTGTATCCAGCCCTATGGCAGAATTTTTGTTTATTTAAATATGTCCCTCGGATTTTTCAGACCCAGTGCCATGTGGTTCCTAATGAAATGAGACCCTAACAAACAAAATACTTCTTTATGCTATGTAATTTTGCATTCTAATTTTTATCCTCTTCTACTTTATTTAATTTTAGAAATCTCAGGAAAAGATTTCTCAGGAAAGGTTTGTTATACTTTCAGGTGTGCTTTTAAACATTCCTTCTGCCCTTAGTATATGTATTTTGTGTGCACGCATGTGTGCATGTAAATAATATATATATTTTATATCAGTCTTACTGCTCAAATTAATGTGAAACTCAAGCAGCTTATTTTCAGTAAATTCTGATAATTGTGAATATCAATAAAGAATGAAAGTAGTTCAGATCTAGCCACTGATTTGTTCATCCTTTATTTGTGAAAAAGCTTGTTCACAAATACAGAGGTACAGAGTGGCTATTTTTATTTCATGTGCTATATCATTCAAGGGTCATCAGGAAATAGATTCTCATGCCTTCTTCATCCTATATTAGCAAACTGACAGAATAACTAAACAACTATGATTAAAGAAAGGATTTTTTTTGAAAATGGGTCACTTTTATTTATCTGGGTGCAACACCCCAAGGTGATCAAGTTACTCTACACAATTTAATATTTAAACAAAATGTCTTGATTATCAGATAAAATATTCAGATATTTTGCATGTCAGATCAGCCCATGGGTTTTACTGGACACCACAGGTTTAAATGATTTTGCAGCCTATGAAATATATGAAGATGATAAATTTTTATTTTTAAAAATTCTCTAGAGCTCATAATTATGATGATCAGTAAACTTTATAAGATACTAAGCTGGTTCACAGTCTATTTTGTTGAGTGGATTATATGGTTTTTTTATGTTATAGAAAACTTTTATGCAAAGAGGGAAGGCAAACTTCACTACAGAGGGATAGTAAAGCATACCTGGGGCTGAGAGGTTGACAAGGGTAGCAGAATCTGATGGTGAGTCACTAACAGGCAATTCTCCTAGGAGATCAGCAAGTATTTCTAAGGATAAGAAATGGCCACATGGTTAGGGAGGAATTTGAAGACTGTCAGTATGCACACATATTGGACAAAGGATCAACAGTATTAAAAATAACTATTTAATCACATTAAATTCTCAGCTAGGCATTCATAGAACAGTGCATTCCGGTTATTTGGGCCACCGGTTAATTGGGGCAGCCATTTATTTGGGGAAAATTTTAAAAAACAGAAACCAATCAAGAAAACAGCCAGGATTTACTTCGCTTAATTGGGACAGCATGCCGTTTAATCGGGCAGGAGACCACAGCACTGGAGATTACCCTACGATTGTCTCCGACGGTACCACGTGGTTCAGTCGAAATTCTGGAGGTCACAACCATAAAACAATTAGCAGTCACCTGTTTATTGGGCTTGTCTGTTAGTGAAACGGACAGTAAACTCGATCTTACTGATTTGAGATAATACCGACAGCTGGAATTCTGTGGGTTATTATGGTGAAATATGTTTACACTGCCGTGAAATCTTCAATCATATAAAAAAATTAATTTTCAGATCTTCTCTTCAAGCTTCGTAACTCGTTATTTGGTTCTCACTTGCGCGTATTGTGTTATTTGCAATTTGTGTGTGCCGTGTTCTTTGTTATTGTTTGCTTATCTTTTTACTGTTTTAAATTTTAACCCCCACCCACAAATGCCAGTGAACAGAAATATCAACTAGTTTGTATGTACATATTACAGTATGTATTAATTATTCCGATTTTCACGTATTTTTTAATTGGTAAGGTAATAAAGGGTAAATTTCTGCTTAATATATCTTTGCTTTTATAGCCTGTAGATAATATTCCTCCTATTTTTCCTAATTAGAATCGCTCTTTAACAGAATTAAAATTCAATTCACAACATGATCACAATGACTGCCGCTTACTGCACATCGTATAGTGAACGGTACTATACTATGTTGAGTTCGTCATAACATGATTTGATTATACAGCGAACCAATTGTAAAAAATGGGGGGGGGGGGATACATTGTATTTTTAACTATTTACGTGAACCTTCGGATAATTGGGGTAGCTGCTTAATCGGGCCAAAATGCACTAGTCCCGATGTGTCCCAAATAACCGGAATGGACTGTATTATTTTCATTAACATGCCCAAAGCACACAGCATGCAGAGGGATTAATATCATAAAAAAGTCATGCAAATAACCTTAGACAACTTGTCATCTTTTATACTTTTACAGAGAAAGTAGTCTTCTACATAAAAAGATATATATTCAGAGAAAATATCCCTCTCTGATTACATAATTCCTAATGTCATTTGCTGATTCTTTTACTAAATATGATCTAAATTTAATACTTTCAATAACAAAGTTAACTGAAATACATGGACATCAATCCAAGCATGGCTGATTTCCAAGTTAAAATATTTGTTTAGTATTATTAATTTTCATTTAACATTCCTTCATTACTGTGAGGATGTAAAATTTTACATTTATTGTTTCAGTTTTTAACTTTTTTTTTTAGTTTACTATTTAACTAAACAGTATGAAGAGGCAACCTCTAGACCTGTAAACTGCCTACCTAACCATGTATGAATTATGAAATAAAGTTCATACAGTCTGACAAAAAGTATAAAATAAGGTATAAAAATATAGAATAATACAGTTTTATTATTTACTTGCCAAGATGCATTTTTCTTCATATATATTCCTTATAAGTTGTTGTGAAGTAGGTGGAAAATATTTAAGAGGGTAAAAATTATATCATATATGATATAATTTTTGAATGTCATGTTGCACACATTTTTTCTCCAAAATACTTTAAATAAATAAATAAACCCTTCACCAGCATAAATTTTTAAGTATCTATTTAATCTTAACAGAGTAAGTTTCACAGATTTTTATTTATTTATTCCCTTAAAAAACACACCAAAAGACCAACCTGACAAATTTGGTTAGCTTGATCATTTGTTAACTTACTGTTTTTGTGATAGATAACAATTACTAAAAAAAATCTATGAAATGTACTGCAAAAGCACTCCACCTGAGGGTGGAGTGCTTTTCAAGTATTTGGGTTAGAATATATGATCTCTACATCACAAGTGAAATGTAATACCTACACAAAAATCACCCTTATATTTTCATTCATGATTCTCTCCTCCACCTGTTTCCAACACTGTTTTCTAATGGGTTTCCATATGACTGCCAGCTGCTGCAATATTTCAGTCTGACTTATCCATCACATATGCACATGAATTTGGTTCAATGGAACATTTATTCTGCTACCAACTGGTTTACTGGCAAAATCAAATGTTTGGAATTCTTCCATGCCTACCCACAATGTTTCTTAGTACAGTAGGAACTCTCTTGCCCAATGTGATTGGGACCAGTAGTCAGCTGATTAAAGTAGAGAACCATAAAAGGTACAAACATACCTTGAGAATTTTACTTTCACTTAAAACATATGCATATATATTCATTTACATAAAATGAGTAATTTTCACATGTTTAGATGATGAAATGATGTTCTGCAGCACAGTTCCCCCTCCCCAATTGTTCAGTATAATGTAAAGCTGTATATAGGGCAATTTTTGGGCAGCTGCATAAGAAATTTTTTGCCCTGGTTTTGATTAAATCTCTTCTTCACATTTAGATCTTCTGTTTCCATCTCAGTGTGTATGATTTCTGCAACATCCATAATTTAATTTGCTAACAAATCATCACTTATTGTTAGCACTGTCAACCAAAATTGTCTTCAAGATTTAGTAAATATTTAACTTGGAATTTTGTTCCATGCTAGTGCCATGTTGTAAACATATCTTTGATGCTGATGATTTTTAATGATTCAATAATACCTACAATAATGTCTTATATTAAATAAAAAAAAAAAAAAAATTTGGTAAAAACAAGATTGTCTTATGTTCTCTTCTTTTTGAGTTCCTCTGAATTGGGATGTAAAGGAGTATTATCCAGAAGAATATAGCCTTGTGAGGTACATTTATTATCTTTGAGTGCTTCTTTACAAAAGGTAGAAATTTATGAAAAACCATTCTCTGAATATCAGAGTGCATTCATGCTGATTTTTGTGAATGGCACTGAATTAGTAAAGGTGAACAATTTATTATTTTTTTTAAAAGCTATAGAATCAGTTGATTTACTACAAAAAAAAAAAAAAAAAGCAGTGATTTGTGAGTTCAGCTGTACTGCTGCAGGCAGCTATATGACTCTCTTTAAATTTTTTGCATCCTGGTGCAGCAAGTTTCTTTTTCTTTTTTTTTTTTGCCATTGTAGACTTGTTTTCCAATCAGTTTTCCTCTGATGATAAATACCTCAAATTTTCTGAATATTTTTGAGCAGAAGGCTGCCCAGCAGATAACCCTCCCTGCTAATACTCAAATACATGAATACCACAAATTTTTTCTAACTGAGTTTTTATTTTCTCCAAGTCTACCATTACTTGCTATAGAATTTTTTGAACCATCAGTATTTTGATGGAAGAACAAGGCCTTTACTTTGTCCTCTTATGGATTCACTAACTGTAATTCACTATTGTCATTCTTGTATAAACCATAGTCACGATGCATTGTCCACTGTTTTTGATTTCTTTAAAGTGGAGCGATAACGTAACAACTCTTGCAATAACAAATAATTCTAGAGATTCAAAAACTGTCTGAAACAAACAGAGAGCTGATTTCTCAGGAAGCATACAACTCAACTGGCAAGTGTGGTATACTACACTGGCTGCAAGCATGCTAGACCAGTGACCAAAGAACACTGAAGCATGTCATGGGCATCAGAGAGTATATTTGGGGGGGGGGGGCAGTTTAGCAGCTTACAGTTTTATTGACACATCAGTGACATAGACAATTAATGCATCAAGACATAAAATATTAAAAATAAATACTGGTAACCTCTGAAATGGCTACATGAAGCAAAAATAAATGCAGTATTTTATATATATATCTATACAAATTAATATTGTAAGAATTTAAAAACGGCTGACACTCATTGTCAGATAAAATCTGAATGAGTGTATCAGGCTTAGAAAAGGGGGTAAAATCAGTATCACTAATATATGTACATTCAATTAATTTCTAACAGATAAAATGGAGTCACAGAACTAACAAACGCATAGGGGTGGGGGGTCACCAGCCCTCAGTGTCAGTTAAGAGGGCTTCTACTGTATCAGCTTCCAAACTGCTGCTATGACACATCAGCTTGAAAAGTCAGTACTTCCCATTCACACTAACATTTATTGTGTGCAATTTTCGTACACCCATTCTGGTATTTTACAACTTAATTTTTGTATTCATTTCTTAAATGAGTGCCATCATATCTTACTTTATTTCTGCATTATCCTTTTCTAAAATATCCATATAAAAATTTTCACACTGGCATGAGTGAACACTGTCATATTGAGTGAGACCAAATATCTAAATTACTAAATAATTTGCAGATAATAGAAGGAATCTATTTTGTAGAGATAGTACTCATTTGAAAAAAGGTGGGGTAAGGATTTTTTCCAGTACCATTGAGGATAACTTAAGGGTTCAGAGAAACTTCTAGTTAGGGGGTAGAAGGGTAATACTGATCTGTGTTTATCTAATGATATGGAACAAAGTAATGCTTGCACTTACCTCAAGAATTCTTGTTTGTGGCTGCAATTGAGAGTAGGAGTGTGCTATAGGCCTAATGACTCTGATGAGTATAATAAGAAACTGTACAGAGAAATAGAGTGGGCCAGTAAATCAGAGAGTCTTATAATGGGGGATTTTAATTTCCCATATATTGACTGGAATTTGGGGGCTGGTCACTCACTCACTAGCAAGGCTTTTGTGGATTTATTGGATGATTCTTTTCTACATCAGCATGTTCGGGAGGCAACTAGAGGGAGTAATACTCTTGATTTGATTATCAGTAGTGATTCTTCATGCATTAAGAATCTGCAGATAAATGAACCACTAGGTGGCAGTGATCACGGTGTTATGAAGTGGGAGTTACTCAAAGAGGTAACTACCATTAGGGGTAAAGGGAAGGGGTATTGCTTTCATAAAGGCGACTACGATGGACTGAGACAGTATTTAAATTCTATACAGTGGGATCAACTGATGACGTTACCAACAGCAAATTCAAAATGGGAAGCATTCAAAGAACTTATCTTGCAAGCTACTAGGCTTTACATACCAACTAAGAAATATTGTTCAAGGTTCAGGCCTAAATGGATGTCAGATGAACTAATGAGGCATATGGCAGAGAAGAAAAATGCATGGGATACATACAAATTAACACGTGACACAGAAGCCTATGATAGATACAAGTTGATCTGTAACCAAGTTACAAAGGAGATTAGGCAGGCGAAGGCAGATTACGAGAGATCCTTGGCAAGGGATGCGAAGAAAAACAGCAAACAGTTCTTTACTTATGTAAACTCTAGAAGGAAGGGGATGAATTAGATTGGTCCACTTGATATCGATGGGTCAACTGTTGATGACCCTGCTCAGGTAGCTAACAAACTAAATGAATATTTTGCATCGACATTCACACATGAGGAGTTATTCAGCGAGGGGAATGCCAGAGGTGTATTCAACTCTAGCAGTAAGCTAGAGAATCTTGTAATAACTGAGAGTAAAGTGGAGGAGAAATTGTTGAAGATAAACACAAGAAAGGCACCTGGGGTGGATGGGATCTATCCAGTTATATTAAAGGAGGCAGCAAAGGAAGTAAGCAAACCCTTAGCCATAATTATGAGAGCTTCCTTGGACTCAGGGGAGGTACCCATGGACTGGAGATGTGCAAATGTGATCCCAATTCACGAGGGAGCATCAAAGGCTGACACAAGTAATTATAGACCTGTGAGTTTAAATTCTGTTCCCGGAAAATTAATGGAGGCACAGGTTAAAGAAGCACTGCAGGATCATCTAGACAAGACTTCAGTTATAGCTCGGACACAGCATGGTTTTGTTAAGGGGAAGTCTTGCCTGACCAATTTGATTAGATACTATGATATGGTCACGAAGGAACTGGATGCAGGGAATAACTTTGATATCAGATATCTGGATTTTAGAAAGGCTTTTGATACTGTTGCACATGGAAGACTGCTGAACAAATTGGAGCAGTGTGGGATTGGAGGCAAATTGCTGCTATGGATAAAGGGATGGTTAAGTGGGAGAAGATAGAGTGGTAATCAATGGACACTGTGCTTCGTGGACTAATGTTATTAGTGGAGTCCCTCAGGGTTCAGTATTGGGTCCTTTATTGTTCTCTGTATTTATAAATGATATTGATGATGGTATATCAAGCTTGATGTCCAAGTTTGCAGACGATACGAAGGTTGGCAGGGTTGTCAAGGACACTACTGACACTATGCTGCTGCAACAGGACCTGGAAAGGTTGAGCAGATAGGCTGAGAAGTGGCAAATGAAGTTTAACATTGACAAATGTAAAGTACTACATATGGGAAACAGCAACCCCAGAGCAACATATCAACTCTGTGGTACTACACTGACAGTGGTAGAGAATGAAAGGGACCTGGGGGTATCTAGGAAATTAACTCATACACCGACCATTGAACAAAATTTACTGTAACTAAAATTTTTACAAATAGTATAAAAATATAAAACAAATTATTTACAATAAACTAATGACTGTACATTACGGAATACTAAAAACTGTAATAAAAGATTGTTTACAATAAAATAAGCTAAAATAAAAATTAAAAGCGCTAAAAACCTGGAGCTTTCGAGAGCGTCAGCTCTCTTCTTCAACAGTAATATAACTTTTTGCAACATCTCCTTAAATAGCAGGTTCAAGGTACTTCCATATGTGGTATTTCTCCATGTGGTTCAATCGGCACATGGTCAGAACCGGAAGCAGAAATGTCTCGGGTACGTGGCAAAGAAAATCGTTCATCCGAATTTAATACAATTGTTTCAAAAATAGGATGAATACGCATGCCTCTATCTCTATTCACGGTATTCTTACTGGATGAACCAATCCGTAAACCCTCGAGCCCTTTACGCTCCCAGTATCCGTGTGCATGATCCAAAATAATAGCGTCCTCCAGGAAGATTTGATGCTGCTTCTCCCAAAAATGTTCGGCCACGGCAGACTTACTGTAGTCAGCGGTTCTTATGGCATTTAAATGTTCCCCCAGGCGATCCCTAAGCCGTCGTTTTGCTTCCCCCCACATAACACTCCCCACAATCCGGGCATTCTATTCTATAAATAACTCCACTACTGAGATCTCTTGGTATACGGTCCTTGACCTGAGACACAGCTGTGCACAACCTCTGCCCAGGAAGCTGTACACAGCGTGTCTTATAACCCCGTAAAATTCTTGCCAGATGCTCAGTAAGGCCCGGATAGTAGGGGATGTATGCGGTGGCTACCGGGACGAACGACTCCCATCCCTCGGACACCCCTCTACTATATCTATCCAGGATCCTCTGGGGGTATCCGCACTTTCTAAGTTCTGCCGTGACACGATTAATTTCTTTCTCTTTATCCTCAGAAGTGGTACAGTGTGATCTTACTCTGTCAAATAAAGCTTTTGCTACACTATTCTTGTATTGTCCAGCTTGTGCTGAATTATAGTGGGTGTATTGACCTCTACACATGGGTTTTTTAAAAACTGACGTCTTAAGCCTAGAACCCACCCTAGAGACCAATACATCCAAAAACGACAGAGTACCGCCCGTTTCCACCTCTGAGGTGAATTGTATAAATTGGAAGAAGCTATTAAGCCAGCAAACGGCATCATCCTCCCCCACTTCTGGACCAGGGCAAAAGTATCGTCAACGTATCTTCTCTAATTCCTGATAGGAAACGAACACCCACTCAAAACCCTACTTTCCAACTCCTCCATGGCCAAGTTGGCCACAGTGGCACTAATAGGTGAACCCATGGCCGTACCGCGAACCTGCTTATACATAGTTCCTTGATATAACATGGTAGTGCTAGCTAGACATAATTCTACCCCGGTACAAATATCTTCCACACCGAGCAGTGATCTATTACCAAGTGAGGCATCCTGGTCAATGCCATTTTTACACAATATACTGCATGATTAATAGGAATATATGTAAATAAAGATACAACATTAAAAGAGATCATGCTCTCATCATCATTTATAGTCAAATTCCCCACAAAATTCACAAACTCTTTGCCACGTACCCGAGACATTTCCGCTTCCGGTTCTGACCATGTGCCGATTGAACCACGTAGTAGTAGTAGTGGCACATGATGCAAGAAAGCAAGTGTAGGAGCTTATGCAGCATCAGCCAAAAAAAAAAAAAAAAAAAAAAAAAAATCACACCATTCCCTCCAAATGCCTGTCCAGTTCCTCCTTAAATTTATTTAACCTATCAACTTCCACAACGACAGATGGAAGTTTGTTCCAGCAATTAACCACCCGCTGGCTAAAGGCAAATTTCCGCACATCTATTCTACATCTGTCCTTTCTTAATTTGAACTTATGTCCCCGTAGGTTGGTAATCTGAACAAGTGGAAGGATCCCATCAGAATTCAGCGTGCTCAACCCATTCAAGGCCTTATAGACCTCAATCAGATCACCGCGCAGGTGCCTAGTCTCCAGCCACTGCAATTTGCAGAACTTAAGCCTCTCTTGGTAAGAGAATCCCTTCATTCCCCTCACCAATCGTGTTGCTCTTCTCTGTACACGCTCAAGCAAATCTACATCCTTCCTAAAATGAGGCCTCCAGACCTGTACGCAGTACTCAAGGCGTGGCCTGACCATTGCCTTATACAGAGGGACAATCACCTCCTTTTCCCTGCTAGCAAAATTCCTATATATCATTGACAAAACCCCATGACCCGCCCTAGCAGCCTGTCTGCAATGCTCAGAAAACTTCATATCTGACTGCACAATTACTCCCAGGTCTTTTTCATTTTCTACCACCTTAAGTGTACTACCACACAGTTGGCACGTTTCTCTGGGGTTACTTCTACCCATATGCAGTACTTTGCATTTGTGAAGGTTGAACTTCAGTTGCCACTTCCTAGCCCATCTGCCCAAATTATCTAGATCCTGTTGCAGTAGCACACTGCCATTACTGTCATTAACAACCCTGCCAACCTTTGTGTCATCTGCAAACTTCGACATTAAGCCTGATATACCTTCATCAATATCATTGATAAATACACAAAACAACAGTGGACCCAACACCGAACCCTGTGGGACTCCACTAATAACATTAGTCCACGAAGAGCAGCACCCATTGATTACCACCCTCTGTCTTCTCCCACTTAACCATCCTTTTATCCATTGTAGCAACTTACCCTTAATACCATTCTGCTCCAATTTGTACAGTAGTCTTCCATGCACAACAGTGTCAAAAGCTTTCCTGAAATCCAAGTATATGATATCAAAATTATTTTTTGCATCCAGTTCCTTTGTGACCACATCATAATAACCAATCAAATTTGTCAGACAAGACTTTCCCTTAACAAACCCATGCTGTGTTTGAATTATTGCTGCAGTCTTGTCTAGATGATCCTGCAATGCATCTTTAACCAGCGACTCCATTATTTTACCCAGAACAGAAGTTAAACTAACTCGTCTGTAATTACTCGTGTCACCCTTCGATCCACCTTTGTGAATTGGGGACACATTTGCACATCTCCAGTCCGTGGGAACCTCCCGAGTCCAAGGATGCTCTCATAATTATGGCTAAGGGTTTGCTTAGTTGCTTTGCCACCTCCTTTAAAATAACTGGATAGATCCCATCCACCCCAGGTGCCTTTCTTATGTATAACTTCAACAATTTCTCCTCCACTTTGCTCTCAGTTATTACAAAATCATTAAGCACACTGCTACAATTTGATAACCTTCCTCCATTTTCAAATTGTAATAATTCCTCACGTGTGAATGTAGATGCAAAATACTCATTCAGTTTGTTTGCTATCTGAGCAGGATCATCAACAGTCGAACCATCGATGTCAAGTGGACCAATCATATTCATCCCCTTCCTTTTAGAGTTTATATAAGTAAAGAAATCCTTGCTGTTTTTCTTAGCATCTTTTGCCAAAGATTTCTCGTAATCCGCCTTCACCTGCCGAACCTCCTTTGTGACCTGATTACAGACTAGCTTATATCTGCCACAGGCTTCTGCATCACCTGATAATTTATATGCATCCCATGCATTTTTCTTCTCTGTCACGAGTCTCATTAGTTCATTTGATAACCATTTAGGCCTAAACCACGTGGAGAAATACCACGTGTGGAAGTACCGTGAACCTGCTATTTAAGGAGATGTTGCAGAAAGTTATATTACTGTTGAAGAAGAGAGCTGACGCTCTCGAAAGCTACAGGTTTTTAGCGCTTTTAATTTAATATTTTAGCTTATTTTATTGTAAACGATCTTTTATTACAGTTTTTAGTATTCCGTAATGAACAGTCATTAGTTTATTGTAAATAATTTGTTTTATATTTTTATACTATTTGTAAAAATTTTAGTTACAGTAAATTTTGTTCAATGGTTGGTGTATGAGTTAATTTCCTAGATATGAGTTTTCCCGACCTCAGAGGCCTCTTTCAGGATATTGGACCTGGGGGTGGTTGTGCAGGCAGATATGAAGTTCTCTGAGCAGTGCAGACGGGCTGCAAGAGTAGCTCATGGTGTATTGTCAATGATATATAGGAACTTTTCTAGCAGGCATAAGGTGATTATTCCCTTGTATAAGGCAATGGTCAGGCCACACCTAGAGTACTGTATACAGGCCTGGAGACCTCATTTCAAGAAGGATGTAGAGCTGCTGGAACGAGTATAGAG
The DNA here is from genome assembly GCF_048544385.1 of Mastigoproctus giganteus. Taxonomy (NCBI): domain Eukaryota; kingdom Metazoa; phylum Arthropoda; class Arachnida; order Uropygi; family Thelyphonidae; genus Mastigoproctus; species Mastigoproctus giganteus. Next base: position 213,781,230 of record NC_143580.1, on the reverse strand, counting down.
AAGAGCAACAAGATTAGTAAATGGAACAAAGGGGTGCTCTTACGAAGAAAGGCTTAAGTTTTGCAAATTACAGTGTCTGGAGACTAGGAACCAGCGAGGTGATCTGATAGAGGTGTACAAAGCCTTGAATGGTTTGAGCATGCTCAATGCTGATGGGATTCTTCCTCTTGCTCAGAATAATCACCTGAGAGGGCATAAGTTCAAATTGAGGAAAGACAGATGTAGGATAGATGTGCAGAAATTTGCCTTTAGCCAGCAGGTGGTTGGTAGGTGGAACAGACTTCCATCCCTTGTCGTGGAAGTTGATAGCCTAAATAAGTTTAAGGCTCAGCTGGACAGGTATTTCGAACGAACAGAGGGGTGAAGTGGAAGTGGTTATTTTTTATTTATTTATTTTACTTTATTTTTTTTTTTTTGGCTGATGCTGCATAAGCTTGCTTTCTTGCATCAAATGCCTCTACTAATGCTAATGCAACAGCTGATGTTGCCAAGCTGATCTGAGGGTGGCGACATTTCAAATGAGCAAGAAGATAAAGCTAAGGGAAAAATGTCAAGCGGTGCATCAGGATAGTAAACTATAGGAGAATACTTAGTCTTAACTGTGTCTACAGTAATGTCAGGAATGTTGTCAATAAAACGGCTGAATTTGAATAGAAATGTGGTGCTACCCACCAGAAACTGGGATGACAAGTTCCACTATGGTATGTATAATGTATTTAGGAAAAATAGGGAAGATAGAAGGGATGGCAGGGTCATGCTTTTTATCAAAAGCAGCCTGAGCACAAAAAGAGCTTCTGCTGTCTGAAGTTACGTCTGCCAGTCAGTGTGGTGTGAATTAGTTGGCAGCAAAGATATAATGACAATAGCAATAATCTACAGACCCCAAGATCGTGAAGAGTATGATAAGGGCCTTTACATACTGATGGAATGGGCAAGCAAGCATGAATGTCTTATTATGGGTATGTTCAATCTGTCCCAGATTGACTGCAATAAGTGGGAGGTAAACACACCATGGGGAAATTTTTTTTTTTAAATAAGCAATGAATATTTTTTGTGCCAGCATGTTAGAGAAGATATTGGGGGGGGGGGGGGGGGGTAGGAATATTCTTGACCTGCGTTGTTGTTTTTGGTTTTTAGGAGCATTAGCAACTAAAGCCATATTGCTCCGGAATGCGGTGGTCATTCCCTGACTTTTTCCGCATCTTCCGTATTTGGTGGTGACGGGCTCGAATCCCGGTCTAATCAAGAAGCATGTGATATGCACTACTGCTCCTTCCCACCTGGCTACGGAGGTGCCCCTTCTTGACCTCATCATTACTCAAGAAGCAGATGACATCACAGGGCTTAAAGTACAGGAACCATTGTAGGTAATGATCATGCAATCATCAGTTAGTAGATGAAAAAAGATGTTGCAATAGTTAAAAGGTAATGTTGCAATAGTTAAAAGGTAAAGGCATTTGTTTTAATTTCAGAAGAGGGGGATAATGACAGTTTAATGCATTATATGGCATGTATTAAATGGACAGATCGTAGGAGATATATTTGAATTATGGAATACCTTTAGAGCAGAATCACAGACGCCACAAATGCATGCAATAAATTAATAAAATATTGCAGGAGGAGGATGCCGAAATGGATAAATGAAGAGCTGGCCAATCAAACAGAGCAGTGAAAGACAGCATCGGAGAGTTAGAGTGACGAAAAGTATTGAGGCCTACAATAGCGACAAGTTGATCTGTAATAGTAATATAAATAAGGTTAAGGAGGCCAAGGCTTCATATGAGAAAGCACTGGCTAAGGGTAAAGAATAGGGACAAGGAATTTTTTTATGTATGTGAATACAACAAAGAAGAAAATGATGAGATTGGACCCTTGTACACTGAGTGTGGGAAAGTCTTATATTTCATAGATGATGTTGCAGATGAACTGAATAGATACTTTGCATCTATCTTTATGATGAAAGCCCTTCATACTGAGAAGAGGCTGTGTGAGTGAGCTGAACCATATAAAATTAGATTTCGAAATGACAGATGACTGTTGATTGGAAAAACGTTTGAGCCTAAAGGCAAGAAAACCTCCCAGAGTTGATGGCATATACATAGTAATTTTGAGGGAGACAGCCAGAGAGTATATTGAACCACTGAGTTTAATTATGAGGGCATCCTGAACTCTCTAGAGATTCCTATTGATTGGAGAAGTGTCACTGTATCGCCAATACATAAAGGCTGTTCTAAGAATGAAGTCTGTCTACAGACCAATTGGTCTGACTTTAGTTGTAAGGAAAATTTTAGAGGCAATGATTAAGGTTGTAATTCAGGGACATTTAGATAGATATGGCATTCTGAAGGACACACACACACACAATGTTTTGTTAATGGAAAATCATGTTTAACTAACTTAGCAGGCTAATTTGACAGTTATTCATGAGCTGGATGTAGGGAACAATTTCAATATAATTTATTTGGAAATCAACAAAGCATTTGACTCAGTAACTCATGAGAGGTACTATATAAGCTGGAACATGTTGGCATTACCGGAAAGATATTAAGATGGAATGCTCAGTGGTTGTAGGGCAGAATGCAGAGGGTGGTTGTGATTAAAGGATATTCTTTGGATAGGTGTAACATCAGGAGTGGGGTCCCCAAGGATTGGTTCTTGAACCATTGTTGTTATTTCTGATTTTCACAAACTACATAGACAAAGGGATAGAAAGCATGATGTCAAAATTTACACACGACAAAAAGATTGGTAGAGTTGTCAAAGATCAGTAGCAAGCAGCACTCCTTCAGGATGACTTGAACAGGCTTCAAGAATGATCAGCCAAGTGACAGCTATGTTTTAATGTAGCAAAACTCTTACACTTATGGAATAGCAACCCCAAAATAACTTAATACACTTGGTGGGGCTGAAACTAAAAACAGTTGATGAAGAAAAGGATCTGAGAGTTATGACACAGGTAGATATAAAGTCTCTTCTGAACAATGTAAATAGGCAGCCAGGAATGTCCATGGTGTCTTATCAATGATTTATCAAAAATTATCCTGTACAGATAGGGAGGTCATAATCCTATCATATATGGCAATTGTACCACATTTGAAATACTGCGTTCAAGTATAGAGACCTCATCTGAAAAAAAGACATTGATCTCCTTGAGGGGTGAAAAGATGGGTAACTCGCATGGCGAAATCACCAAAAGGGCAACTGTATGAGGAAAGACTCCAAATATGTGGGCTATAAGGCTCTGGGAGAGGTTATTTAAATGGATGAAGGTGGAATTTTCACTGTTATAAAGAATTCCAGAACTAGGGGCTATAATTTCAAATCAGAGGGAAGAAGTTTAGACTAGATAGATTGTAGGAAGTTTTCTTTTAGCTAGTGAGTTGTTGATTGTTAGAACAAGTTGCTTTCACAGGTAGTTGAGGCAGTTTGAATAAATTCAAAGGTCAACTGGATAGTTACCTATATGAGGAGGAAAGCACAATTTTTATTTTCTTATCTACTTGGGTTTTTTTTTTTTTTTGGCATGTGCAGCCAAAGCCTGTGGCTTCTTTGCACTATATGGTGAATACTATTACCAGTACAAATGGACCCTGACTTATGTGCAATCGGGCTTAAGCAAATTAACCTGAAAGCCCTATGGAAAAATTTTGAGTTACAAAAATTTTACGTAATGTGCCTACATTACTCAAACACCACCTAACAGCAGTCTTTTGCAAGGCAGAATGCCCACACTGTATGTGTGTACCTCCCTCAGTCTCGTTTTGTTTATTATTGAACATGGGACATGCTGTGTATTTGTAATCATACACTTTAATAATGTTTACTGTTTGCATCACTGTGGTAGACTACAATCATGACTGGGAAAATGAAAAAAAAGTAGAAGAGGTGAATCCATGTGTAAAAACACCAGTACAGATGTTCTTTTAGTGATGAAAATAAAAATTATAAAGAAATATGAAGGTAGAAAAAGCTTAATGGCCATAGGGCAATCTTGTTCTTGCATCATCAACATTGAATACAATTGTGAAGGATGCTACCTGTATAAAAGAACACACGAACGATCTGATACTTTAAAGTCAACAATAACAAAAAAGCATTCTGGTGCCATTTAAGACATGGAAAAAATTGTTAACTATGTGGATGGAAGACCAAATACAAAAGTGTGTTCCACCAAGCGTAATGATGATTCAGATGAAAGCAAGATGTCTTTTTGAAGACAAAATCAAAATATCCAGAGAGTTTGTCTTTTCTGGTAAGTATTAGTTGGTTTACTAGATTTAAGAACCATGTCGGTTTTCATATTATTAAAGTGGCTGGAGAAGCTGCTAAAAAATATTCTGAATGGTTCAAACAAATAATCAATGAGGGTCCTTACTTGCCACAAGTGTTTAATATAGACAAGAATGGACTGTTTTGGGAAAAAATGCAACATCACACATATATTTCTAAAGAGGAAAAAACAATACCAGGACACAAAAATTCAAAATATATACTAACTTCTGCTCGGTGGTAAGGCTCCTGGTTGCTGTAAGCTTAAGCTGCTGCCAGTCTATCATTCAAAACCTATGCAGTTTGAAAGGTATCAGTAAGGCAACTCTTAGAATATATCATTGTTCAAATATAGAAGTATGGGTTACTGTTGTTCTTTTTGAAGATTGGTTTATTAATTGTTTCATGCCTGAAGCTGAGAAATATTGATAAAAAAAACTGACAGTCCATTAAAGGTTTTGCTTATTGTTGGTAATGCTCCTGGTCATCCTGCACATTTCGATGATTTTTTCTTCAAATATAAAAGTATTCTACCTTGAACCCATCCTTATCAAATCACTTCATTCATTCAGCAGATGCACCAGGGGGCAATCATCAACTTCAGAACTTACTATTTGCACAAAGCTTTTGTGCAGGCATTGGCAGCTATAGACAGAGATCCTGATTTAACAGTCTGAGATTTTTGTAAGTCCTATAATATTTATCAAGCTATACAAAACATCGCACAAGTATGGGAAGAGGTTATACAAAACTGTATGAATTTGTTTGGGGGGGGTGGGGAAATGTCACAGTTTGTGCATAGTTTCGGTAAGGATGAAACATTTGAAGACTTGATTGAAAAAATAGTGAAGCTTTCTGAACAACTAAAATTAGAAGTTGATGAACATGATATTGAAGAATTGATCAACTCACATGCGGGTGAATTATCAAATGAAGAACAATGAATTAGAAGCAGCAAAAGTTGATGAAGCTGAGGCTTCAGAACCAGAAGAAGAACTGAAACGTTTCATGACAAAAGAGATGACAATTACGTTCTGTAAGATTTCAGCAGGAATGGCACAACTGGAGAAGATGAATCCTAATGCCTCACAGTTCTTAAAGTTTCAAAGAGAAATAGATAATACTTTAGCCTGTTATTGAGAGATTCATGAAGAGAAGAAAGAAGAAGCCACTGTTCAGTCTTCTCTTGATAATTTCACAAGGATGACCAAATGACCAAATTAAACATTTTTTTTCCCTGTTTTCTCATACTATTTATACTATATCAAATAATTAATTTGCATTAATAATTACATATTGAAATCCAGTTTTTGTATGCAGCCTGTGAATGAAACTAAGAGGAAATAACCTTCAAAACATCTTAATGTACACATACTGTAAATCCATAAGGAATAGGGTGTGATAGGTTAAATCCCAATACGTAAGTCAGGGTCTCTCTGTAAAACATTTCTGATTAAGCTGCACGAATGGTTGCCTTGGTTTCTGCAGGGCTGAATAATGAGATTATGTACAAGAAATAGCTTAGGCGATGATGGAATACACATCTAGGTGCAGACTTTGGGCTTATTCATATTAAATGCCTTCTGGTTTTATAGAATGTTTCCTATAACAAAATAATGTAAAATTGTGAAAGTAACTATTGATTGTATACATTTTTTATAATTTTTAACTTTCTGTATATTTTATTTCATTTTATTAATTCTTTTATAGATCTCATAAAATTCTTCTATAATGAATTTTGATCCTGACTATCCAGCCTAGTTTCTTGAAAAATCAACTTTATTACATTTTTAATAGTTAATGTTGATTATTATTTTATGAGATGGGCAAATCTTCTATTGATGAAGATGAGAGATAAGTTAATTTTAAGAAAAGGATAGATTTTCTTCCCCCAAAACTCATCCTTAAATTTGATTTGGTTGTACAGTCTGTCCTCGTATAGCACGATAGTTGTGTTCCCAGAAACCCTCGTGCAATATAAACAACAGGCCCTATGAGAAAAGTGGGGTTAGGTGCCGACCACCCAAGATTGAACACACATTTGGAACCAAAACATTACCAAACACAATAAATAATCGGGTAATTTTAATCGTTATAAAATATGTAAGTATTTTATAACGATTAAAACAAGTAATAAAAAATAATATTATAATATAATAAATAATAAAAAAGTTATTTTTTATTATTTATTTAAATAATAAAGATTTATTAATAAAATAGTAAAAAAGAAATTATTATATTAAATAAAATAGTCATAATAAAATACTTATTATAATACAATAATTTATATAAGTATAAATTATAATACGTAAGTCGTAATAAAATGCTTACGTATTTTATTACGACTATTACGTTATAAAATATTGCTAATGCTTTTGCTTCTATCGAAAGCAAACTTGTTTTTTGTTTGATTTTCTATCCAGATGACAGCCATTCCATCTCTTCCAATTCTGTGTCTTAATCTAATGGGGAGGTACCCATTGACTTGAGATGTGCAAATGTAACCCCAATTCACAAAGGAGGATCAAAGGCTGACACAAGTAATTATAGACCTGTTAGTTTAACTTCTGTTCCAGGTAAATTAATGGAGGCACTGGTTAAAGAAGCACTGCAGGGTCATTTAGACAAGACTTCAGTTATAGCTCGGACACAGCATGGTTTTGTTAAGGGCAGGTCCAATTTGATTGGATACTATGATGTAGTCACAAAAGAACTGGATGCAGGGAATAACTTTGATATTATATATTTGGATCTTAGAAAGGCTTTTGATACTGTTCCACATGGAAGACTGCTGCACAAATTGGAGCAGTGTGGCATTGGAGGCAAATTGCTGCTATGGATAAGGGGATGGTTGAGTGGCAGAAGACAGAGAGTGGTAATCAATGGACCTGCTCAACGTGGACTAATGTTATTAGTGGAGTTCCTCAGGGTTCAGTGTTGGGTCCGTTGTTGTTTTCGGTGTTTATGAATGATACTGATGATGGGATATCAAGTTTAATGTCCAAGTTTGCAGATGATACAAAGGTTGGAAGGGTTGTTAAGGACACTACTGACGCTATGCTGCTGCAACAGGATCTGGAAAGGTTGAACAGATGGGCTGAGAGGTGGCAAATGAAGTTTAACATTCACAAATGTAAAGTACTACATATGGGAAACAGTAACCCCAGAGCAACGTATCAACTCTGCGGTTGATAGTGGTGGAGAATGAAAAGAACCTGGGGGTAATTGTGCAGGCAGATATGAAGTTTTCTGAGCAGTGCAGACGAGCTGCAAGAGTAGCTTATGGTGTCTTGTCAATGATATACAGGAATTTTTCTAGCAGGGATAAGGAGGTGATTATTCCCTTGTATAAGGCAATGGTTAGGCCACATCTTGAGTACTGTATACAGGTCTGGAGGCCTCATTTCAAGAAGGATGTAGAGCTGCTGGAATGGGTACAGAGAAGGGCAACAAGGTTAGTGAATGGAACAAAGGGTTGCTCTTATGAAGAAAGGCTTAAGTTTTGCAAATTACAGAGTCTGGAGACTAGGCACCGGCGAGGTGATCTGATAGAGGTGTATAAGGCTTTGAATGGTTTGAGCATGCTCAATGCCAATGGGATTCTTCATCTTGCTCGGAATAATCACCTCAGAGGGCATAAATTCAAATTGAGGAAGGACGGATGTCGGATAGACGTGCGGAAATTTGCCTTTGGCCAGCGGGTGATTGGTTGGTGGAACCGAATTTCATCACTTGTTGTTGAAGTTGATAGCCTAAACAAATTTAAAGCTCAACTGGACAGGTATTTCGAACGAACGGAGGGGTGAAATGGGAGTGGTGTGTGTGTTTTTTTTTTTTTTTTTTGGCTGATGCTGAATAAGCTTGCTTTCTTGCATCATATGCCTCTACTAATGCTAATGCTAATGGATTTTAATTACACTTTGTTTTGTTCCTGCTATGAAAGTTGTTTTTATTTTCTCTGCATTCTTTCTAATTCTCGGCGTTGCCGCATTTCGGTCTGTAGCACGTGCAATATCACATGGTCTTTCATTTCGCTCAAAGCGTTTCACAATTTCATATTTTTTTTCTCTATCGACAGAGGCGGACTGGCCATAAGCCTTACCCGGGAAATCCGGGTGGGCCGAAGGCCGGTGTGATTTTGGCCATAAACCGTAGTATGAGGCCACTATAAATTTTCCCGGGTAAGAATTTTTGACACAGTCCGCCTCTGTTTATCGATATTGCTTCTTTTTTTTTTTCCTCTCTGAATCTGCAGTGTCTTCGCCAGGACGCTTCCTTTTCACACCTTTTAAGTATTTTACTAATTTTTAGGGAATAAAGCACAATTACAAAACGAGGAGGCACGCTTGATACACATAAACAAAGCTGCGCCTGTGTAGCAACTGAATAAACAACACCGTAAAGGCCGAGATACACTATTAACAACTCACATTTTACTAAAGCACATTTCTGGGGGTTACTACCATAAAACAATTTCCAGTTTCGTTTCTGCTAGTGGAATCTGTTATAAACTGGTAGTAAACTCCATCTAATTGCATTTGCGATTATATCGAAAGCTGGAATTGTGTTGGTTTTTACATTATTATGGTGAAATGTGTTTCCCCTTCACTGATATAAAAAACAAATACATTTTCAGAATCTTCTCTTCATTCCTATCGTGTTGCGTTCGGTTGGGGTGATTGCCATTTCTTGTAAACACAAAGGCGAATCGTGCATAAGTGAATTCGGTTCGTGTTATACAAGATATCGTTCCCCTATTTATAAATCGTGTATGATCGAATTCGTATACTGTAAACACGTGTTATACGAGGACCGACTGTATTCATCAGTATCTAGATCATTGCTTCTCAAATTATCTGTGGTGAAGAACCAGTTTCTTTAATTTACAATCCATCATGGACCGGTAACAAACAGTTTGCAGACTGGCACTGGTCCGCAGACCACACTTTGAGTAGCACTGCCTTAGACCATATTGCAAAACAAATAAAAACTACACAAACCAGAAGTGTCAAATATCAAATAATAAAATTCATGTAATATTGTAAACTGGCAATACATAACAACGAAGTTGGCTCTTTACTGTGTAAGAAAGCTAATTCAATAAAGCAATATTCTGGCACAGCCTTTAAGGGAAAGGGAATGCCTACAGGGTATAAACAATACAAACACTTGAGGTTACATGGTATAAATAACTGAAAATAACATCAACATTTTTGTATGTGAAAGACAAATGAGCAAACAAAGGAGAAATGCCTGACTGGGGGTTATTATATACATAGAACCCAGGAAGAAGAAAAGGTTACTAATGGATGACTGGCACACCGGGATTTTTTGTCAGATGTTAGAATCTGGAGATGAGGTGGTAGTAGTAGTAGTGGCATGTGACGCAAGAAGCAAGTGTATGAGCTTAAGCAGCACCAGCCAAAAAAAAATATCACATCTTTCCCTCCAAATGTATGTCCAGTTCTTCATTAAATTTATTTAACCTATCAACTTCGAGAACGACAGATGGAAGTTTGTTCCAGCAATTAACCACCCGCTGACTAAAGGCAAATTTCCGCACATCTATTCTGCATCTGTCATTTCTTAGGTTCGTAATCTGAACAGGTGGAAGGATCCCATGAGAATTCAGCGGGCTCAACCATTCAAGGCCTTATACACCTCAAACAGATCACCGGGCAGGTGCCTAGTCTCCAGCCACTGCAATTTGCAGAACTTAAGCCTCTCTTGGTAAGAGGATCCCTTCATTCCCCTCATCAATCGTGTTGCTCTTCTCTGTACACGCTCAAGCAAATCTACATCCTTCCTAAAATAAGGCCTCCAGACATGTATGCAGTACTCAAGGCGTGGCATTACCATTGCCTTATACAGAGGGACAATCACTTCCTTTTCCCTGCTAGCAAAATTCCTATATCTCATTGACAAAACCCCATAAACTGCCTTGGCAGCTTGTCTTCATTGCTCAGAAAACTTCATATCTGACTGCACAATTACTCCCAAGTTTTTTTCATTTTCTACCACCTTAAGTGTACTACCACACAGTTGGTATGTTTTTCTGGAGTTAGTTCTACCCATATGCAGTACTTTGCATTTGTCAAGGTTAACTTCAGTTGCCACTTCTTAACCCAACTGCCCAAATTATCTAGATCCTGTTGCAGTAGCACACCGCCATTGCTGTCATTAACAACCCCGCCAACCTTTGTATCATCTGCAAACTTCAACACTAAGCCTGATATATACCTTCATCAATATCATTGATAAATACACAAAACAACAGTGGACCCAACACCAAACCCTGTGGGACTCAACTAATAACATTAGTCCACGAAGAGCAGCACTCATTGATTACCACTCCTGCCTTCTCCCACTCAACCATCCTTTTATCCATTGTAGCAACTTACTGTTAATACCATTCTGCTCCAATTTGTACAATAGTCTTCCATGTGCGACAGTGTCAAAGGCTTTTCTGAAATCCAAATATATGATATCAAAATTATTTTTTGTATCCAGTTCCTTTATAACCACATCATAATATCCTATTAAATTTGTCAGACAAGACTCTCCCTTAACAAACCAATGCTGTGTCTGAATTATTGCTGCAGTCTTGTCTAGATGATCCTGAAACGCATCTTTAACCAGTCACTCCATTATTTTACCCGAAACAGAAAAACTAACTGGTCTGTAATTACTCGCGTCCCCCTTCGATCCCCCTTTGTGAATTAAGGATACATTTGCACATCTCCAGTCCATGGAGACCTCCCCTGAGTCCAAGGATGCTCTCATAATTATGGCTAAGGGTTTGCTTAGTTGCTTTGCCACCTCCTTTAATATAACTGGATAGATCCCATCCACCACAGGTGCCTTTCTTATGTGTAACTTCAACATTTCTCCTCCACTTTGCTCTTAGTTATTACAAAATCATTAAGCACCCTGCTACAATTTGATAACCTTCTGCCATTTTCAAACGTTAATAACTTCTCCTGTGTGACTGTAGATGCAAAATACTCATTCAGTTTGTTTGCTATCTGAGCAGGATCATCAACAGTCGAACCATCGATATCAAGTGGACCAATCAGATTCATCCCCTTCCTTTTAGAGTTTATATAAGTAAAGAAATCCTTGCTGTTTTTCTTAGCATCTTTTGCCAAAGATTTCTCGTAATCTGACTTCGCCTGTCTAACCTCCTTTGTGACCTGATTACAGACTAGCTTATATCTGCCATAGGCTTCTGAGTCGCTTGATAATTTATATGCATCCCATGCATTTTTCTTCTCTGTCACAAGTCTCATTAGTTCATTTGATAACCATTTAGGGCTAAACCTTGAACAATATTTCTTAATAGGTATGAAACTTTTAGTAGCATCCACAATTAATTCCTTGAATGCTTCCCACTTAGAATTTACTCTTGGTAACATCCTCAGCTGATCCCACTGTACAGAAGCAAAAATCCTTTCCTTTATCCCTGATGGAAATTATATCTTTAAATAAATCCCACATCAGTACACTGTGATCACTGCCACCTAGTGGTTCCTTTATCTGCAAATTCTTAATACACGAATAATCACTGCTGATAACCAGATCAAGAGTATTACCCTCTCTGGTTGCCTCTCTAACATGCTGCTGCAGAAAACAATCATCCAATAAATCCACAAAAGTCTTACTAGTGTGTGAGTGACCAACCCACAAGTTCCAGTCAATATCTGGGAAGTTAAAATCCCCCATTATAAGACATTCTGATTTACTAGCCCACTCTATTTCTCTGTACAATTGTTCATTGTACTCATTCGAGTCATTAGGCCTATAACACACTCCTACTCTTATTTTTGCTTTCACAGTGCTTATGTCACACAAAACTGACTCAACAGTGCACTGTTCATCTATATCAACTAGATGCACTTCTTTTGATTTTATGTTTTTCTTAATTAACAGCATAACACCTCCTCCCTTCCTATCCTGTCTGTCCTTTCTGTACACACTGTACTCCCCAAATTCCAGTTCTCCGTTCCTTATATCTGTGTGACACCACGTCTTTGCTATCCCAACAATATCCGCCTTTGATGTCTTTACCAACACTTCAAATTCATCAAATTTATTTACTATACTTCTAGCAAATTGGTATATATGAAAGTATACATGTACCTATCCTTATTATTAGCTACCCTAACACATCCTATATACCCACCTGTTTCATGATGGCTGCCATCAGTCCCTGAAACCCCCAGCACCCCTCGCTCCAGGTCACTACTTATTCTAATAGAAGTTGTGCAAGAATCACCTTCACCTCTGCCTGCGACTACTTTTAACCTTTTAGTCTGTGAATTCCCCCAAGCTAGCAGTTTTCCAACCCACCTAACACTGCCTCGATAGCATCAGCAAATATTCTTGAACCCTTTCTATTTAAGTGCATCCCATCCCTGTAGAAGCAGTCTCTTCTGTTAACAATTTAGTCTCTCACCAACTCCCCCCTCGGGTTTGGGGGGGGGAGTAGGCCCTATTTCTCCTATTATGTCTACTTACATTGTGACTACCGCGTACAGTCTGTCCTCGTATAGCACGATAGTTGCGTTCCTAGAAACCCTCGTGCAATGCGAAATCGTGCAATATAAACAACAGGCCCTATGGGAAAAGTAGGGTTAGGTGCCGACCACCCAAGATTGAACACACATTTGGAACCAAAACACTACCAAACAATAAATAATCGGGTAATTTTAATCGTTATAAATACTTAACGTATTTTATAACGATTAAAATAAGTAATAAAAATATTATAATAAAGTATTTTTAGTATTTTTTAATACTAAAAAAGTATTTTTTACAAATAAAATACGTATTTTATTCGTAAAAAATTTATTATATTAAATAAAATAGTCGTAATAAAATACATACGTATTTTATAATACGTAAGTATAAATTATAATACGTAAGTCGTAATAAAATATTGCTAATGCTTTTGCTTCTATCGTAAGCAAACTTGCTTTTTGTTTGATTTTCTATCCAAACAGATGACAGCCGTTCCATCTCTTCCAATTCTTGTGTCTTAATCTAATGGATTTTAATTACACTGAGTTGATCCTGCTATGAAAGTTGTTTTTATTTTCTCTGCATTCTTTGTAATTCTCGGCGTTGCCTGATTTAGGTCTATAGCACGTGCAATGTCACATGGCCTTTCATTTCGCTCAAAGCGTTTCACAATTTCATATTTTTTCTCTATCGACAGAGGCGGACAGAAGCCTTACGGGGGAAACCACGGTGGGCCAGAGGCCAGTGTGAGTTTGGCCATAAATCGCAGTATGAGGCCACTATAAATTTTCCCGGTTAAGAATTTTTGATCCAGTCCGCCTCTGTTTATCGATATTGCTTTTTTTTTTTCTCTGAATCTGCAGTGTCTTAGCCAGAACGCTTCCTTTTCACACCTTTTAAGTATTTTACTAATTTTTAGGGAATAAAGCACAATTACAAAACGAGGAGGCACACTTGATACACATAAACAAAGCTGCGCGCGTGTAGCAACTGAATAAACAACACCGTAAAGGCCGAGATACACTATTAACACCTCACATTTTACTAAAGCACATTTCTGGGGGTTACTACCATAAAACAATAAAAACAATTTACAGTTGCGTTTCTGCTAGTGAAATCTGTTATAAACTGGTAGTAAACTCCATCTAATTGCATTAATATATCGATAACTGGAATTGTGTTGGTTTTTACGTTATTATGGTGAAATGTGTTTCCCCTTCGCTGATATAAAACACATAAATACATTTTCAGAATCTTCTTCTTCATTCCTATCGTGTTGCGTTCAGTTGGGGTGATTCCGCGTTCGACTGCCATTTCTTGTAAACACAAAGGCGAATCGTGCATAAGCGAATTCGGTTCGTGTTATATAAGATAACGTTCCCCTATTTATAAATCGTGTATGATCGAATTCGTGTAATGTAAACACGTGTTATACGAGGACCGACTGTATTAGATTCATATGTTTATTTGTGAAGTTGGTATATGTTGGTAGGCTGTAACCTTATTCTTTCATCCTGAGATCAGCTAAATACAGCCAGAATATGGAGATCGTTAACAATTTCTCCATTCTCCCCACTACTGGTCATTAGTGGGGGTTGCCTCTCAAATGGGAGGAACTCAGAGTCCCATGATGGTTTGCTTAAATGGTTGAACTAGATAGGACGGGGGAAGGAGGGGGGAGTGACTTACCCTTCCTACCAAGGTTTCTATACTGGTTGTATAAACCTAATTTTATGAAAAACACTCCATATTTTCAAGTTTTAATCAACTGCTCGGTTAAGTGTTCTTTGGGAAGGAGACGGAGCCTTTTACGTTCCAGCATGAAATGTAAGAGTAATGTTTTGGTGCTGAGAATGATGAAGAACATGTGAAAGTGTCTAATGTTCCCCTAAGAGGGAATGTGAAAAAACTGGTTATTTAACCAACTTAGACCATATTGCACCATTGTATAGGCTCTGGGCAGTATTTTCTGCTCATTTTGCAGCAATCCACTAATACCTTTTAATCAACAGAAGGGTCAGTAAAATTTTGTACAACCTTCAATATTTTGTGACATATGCATAGTGCAAACTGTGTTTACAAAGCAATTTGTTTTCTGAACACTGTAAATGTATGCTAACAAACTCACTGATATCACTTTCTCTCTCTCTCTCTCACAGAGCATGACTGATTGATGTGAAACTTATGCGACACAATGGCTACATGAATAGAGTTGGATGAGGAGGAGGAGTAGAAAACATTTGTAAAAACTGAAACAGCACAGGGTAAACTTGAACACAAATTCCACTAGTTTTGCAATCTAAAAAGCTTTGGCATTCCACAAAAAAAAAATAATAATAAATAAAATAAAATAAAAAATAATGGCCCCAGAGCTTGCTGCTCACATCTGTATGTATGGTTATTGTAGGCGTATCAGCAACTTAGACCATATTGCGCCATTGTATATTGTGTTTGCACAAGTTTGTGTTCAAGGTCAATTTGCATGTTGTGTGAGATAAAAAAATGAGGAAGAACTCACAGCAAAAATCCTACTCCCTCTGCCTGAGATTGACTAACTACAGACTCAACTGAAGAGGACTTTAGAAATTCCTATAGTCATAGATGGGAATCGAACTCAGACATCTCCAAACGAGTGACAAGCAGGAAAACTACTATACTGTCAAGGAGGACCACATACCTATTGTGGTCCTCCTTGACAGTATAGTAGAAGTGTGTGTGTCCACAGGTCATTTTGAATATTGTGCAAGCTAAAAGACAAAGAATAACTCACGAAGAAACCCCCCCCCTCAAATTGGCTCTCATACCTCAGAAAACGAAGTCGGATTCAATGAAAAAAATCCAATAACTGTTGCAGTAAAATCAAAAACTGACTTATGATGTTACAGCCATGGTACCATATCTGCTAAAACAATGTACAGTGATTCTGCACTACAATAAATCCTGTTACAAGGCTTGTCACAGTTACTGCAAAAATACAACTGGATTTTACACATTTGCTGTTATGAAAATGTGTAGTCAAAATAAATTTAAGGAATTATACAATTAATTAGAAGGATAGAAATTAAGTGAGTAGTGTTTATTGGGAGGTAGGTGAGATGATACTGTATAAACTTGCCTCCTTGCATCATTCTGCCTCTATTAATATTAATTCAGTCCAGGTCTCAAGCCCCACCAAATTTTTCATTTCATTTCCAATATGGAAGTAGCTCTTGGGGGAGATATTCAACCTAGAAAGCTGTGGACAACACTGAGTGGGTACTCATGCACTATGTAGGAGCATGTGACAGTTTTAGCTATCTTCCCCAAAAATGGAAAACTTATTGACAAGCAGGTAGACTATAGTGAAGATTTATAATTGTACCTCAACCAAATTTTATAAACTATAGTAAAATTTCATTAACAAACTCGGTTTATACAAAGTACTCGTTTATATGAAGCACATACCATTCCCTTGCAAAAGGATAGGCTTTTCTATGTAAATATATTTGTTTATTACAAAATTCGGTTAATGTGTATTACAAAGTTTTTTTTTCACCCCGTGAGAAATAAATATTGTCATTTTCTATGATTAATACAAATCTTGGCAGAGTGATCCGATTATTGCTCCTGGCCACCTGGCTCCCTACTTCCCGAAGGATAGCACTGACTTCTTGTTAGAAATTAGTTTTGTGTAAACAAAAGCAGTTTATGGTAGCTACAATGTCAAGTGTACTCTCAAAAACATCTTTTTGAAGAATGAGTTGTTAAATTAACAAAAGAATAAAAAGTTTTTCTAAGTTGTTTACATGCACTCCCTCGCTCTACACGGAAATAAGGTCAGTTGCAATTATTACCCCAATTCAAAAAGCATTTGTAAGATTATTGGGATAACTGTGATAATTCCTTTGCAAATTGGTTTTGACTACATGTTCATATATAACCTAGTTACTGAGTAGTAAATTTTTGAAAGTCTTCAATTCTTTTTGAATCATCCTGTATATCCTGCAAATTGTTCCCTTCTATGTTGCGGAATAAAGTACCTTATCAGGCAGGCTCTATATGTTCTCTTGAAGTTATAAATAATGCCTTGATCCAGTGGTTGCATTAAACTGGTGGTATTGGAGGGGGGGGGGGTAAAGACAACAGCTGTATATTTGTCAACTTAAGTGTCTTGGCAGAATGTGCTGTACAATGGTCTAGAATCATCAAAATGTTCCTTTTTTCTGAAGCCATTCTTCTGTCCAATTTTGATAACCAAGACTAAAAAATTTTGACCATAAGCCAAGCATTCTATTGGCCTCATAATCACAAAGAAGTTGGTTAACTGCTTTAAAACATTTTGGCTTGGGAAACTTACCAATCACAAGTGGGTGTAGTTTTGTACTGCCATCTGAACTGCAGCATAACAGAACAGTGAATCTTTGTTTACTAAATTTTCCACCATGACAAGACTCCTCGAACAGCAAATGTTTTGTTTGGCAGCAAATTATAAAATAAACCTGTCTCATCAAGATTAAAAATATCCTTTTCCTCATATTTTTCAAGGATAGACTATACAGAACACAATCAGTCTGTAGCCTTTTCTTTGTTGACTAATACAGACTCATCGCAAACATTTTACGAAACCAAGTTATTCCTGTCTTTAAATCTTTGGAGCCAGCCACTGCTGCATTTGAAGTCACCAATCCCATGTTGCTGAGATAGATAATTTGCCTTTTCTTGCAAAATCGGATATTGGCAAATTAGATGCACTGATATTGGCAAATTAGATGCACACATTTTTTGGTACCACTCAAAAAGTTTTGTTCCTCGTGCTTTGCACCACGAATTCGTTTCCTGTTTTTCATCGCTACTCCAGTGTCATGCACTTCAAGTCTTTTTCGGTTTTTCAGTATTGTAGATAAAGTAGGTAAAGGGATGTATTCCTTTGCAGTGTCTGTTTTGCTTAATTCTGTCCGTCTACATTTTGTCGCCATAACACTGCTGGATAAGATTAACATAAACAAATTTTAAATTAATTTAAAAACAAGTTCTGAAAAAGACATCAGCTCAGATAAAATGGCACAAAAAATAGATTGCTGTATACAATAGCAAGTGTAGTAAGTGTTGTGTGCTTGCATGTTTCATTTGTGTATGTATCAATATAATCCATACACAGGGGTGGAAAAAAAAAATAATGGAAACACCTGATATGGAAGTAATAGTTTTTGAAATGTTTGCATGATGTATTTATGAATATGCAGTGATGAGATATATATATATATATATCCCCTTGTAGGTTGTACTGTGAAGGAAAGATGAAAAAGGCTAATGTTTATATAGAGGTGATATAAAAAGCTACACGAAGAAAGTGACAGACCTGACTGAGTTCCAAAGAAGTCAAATTGTTGATGCACATTTAGCAGGAAAATTGGTGGTTTGTTTGTGTGTTTATTTGGTTTTTAGGAGCATTAGCAACTAAGGCCACATTGCTCCGGGATATGCGGTGGTCATTCCCTGACCTTTCCGCATCCTCCGTGTTTGGTGGTGACAGGCTCGAACCCTGGTCTAATCAAGAAGCGTGTGTTACTCACTGCTGCTCCTTCCCACCTGGCTATGGAGGCGCCTGAAAAATTGGTGGCTGCATTCACCAAGTATGGAAAAACAAATGATAGGATGAATTGTGACAGAAAATCAAAGCTCACTGAAAGAAACCAATAGACACTGAAAAGGATTGTAGCCCAAAAATAAGTGCAGAATTTAATGCGAGTCTAAGCAAACAGTTTCTAGCAAAACAGTTCAGCAAGAACTTCATAAAGCTGAAATTTATGGCAGAGCCACTATTACCAAACCACTCATTACTGATACAGTAGAGTAAGGAGTACAAAGACTAGACACTTGATGACTGGAAAAAATGTTATATTTTCATACAAATCATCATTCACACCTCTCTCAAAATTAGGGTGAGTATCTGTTTGCTAAATCCCAAAAGAAGCACATCATCCTTACTGTCTTGTATGAACTATCAAACATGGAAGAGGATTGACAATAGTTTGGGCAGCAATACCTTGTTATTCTTTATGTCCCATTATCACTGTGAATGGGCGAATTACAGCCAATGATTACCTTGATATTTTTGAGTGTCTAAGTTCATCCCATGATGTAAACAATGTTTCCCACAAATGATGACAAGTTTCAAGATAATAATGTTCCAATACACACAACTAGATATGTCCAATCTTGGTTTGAGGAGAAAAAAACTGAGGCTAAGCATTTCACATGACCTGCACAATCACCAAGCTTAAATATTATTGAGCCAATATGGGTATATTTGGAGAGGAGAGTGAGATGCATATTTCCTTCATCTTCATCACTCAAGGAGCTTGAAATGTTCCTCCGTGAAGAATGATCAAGTGATATGACCTGTTAAATTACTTCACTTTCCCATTTTACCATCACAGATGTTCTGTAAACAGATATCAGAAATGTCTTTTGTCAGAATATGTCTATAGCATCCTCACACTGTAGACATACGTACAATGGTATGCAGCAATATGCCTAATTTCTTTGCAGGGAAATGGTGTTCCATATAAATTGTGCACTGGAATGTATCCACAGCAATCGATTTTGAGTTCATTTAAATATCTATTTTGAGCAAAGGCAAGTAATAATCTTGAGAGATGCCATATGACAATGTGTTAAAATCGCTCTCCTCAGATGGTAAAAGATTAATTTAAAAAAGATAATTTTTATGGAAAGGGCACCACTCATAACAAAACCAACTACAAAAGTAATTAGCATTAACTGTTTAAATGGAGAAGGCCGAAAAATACATTTTAATTTGTGGCCATATGGCCATTATTATTATAGCAAGCATGTATACATTCCATGAATTAAATGGTAAAAGTAGTAATACTTACCAGGAAAATTTGATGTTAATGCCAATCTTACTAAACTTCCCACATGATTAGAAGCTCTATAAATAATGGAAGAATTGCTGTTTGAGTTTGATGCATTTGTACTAGCTCTGCGACGAGCAGCAGCAGCAAATGTTTCTAATGTTTCTAGGAGACTAACAGTAGAATCACTGACATTAGGGCTCACCGACAAGTTTGGTACACTAACACTCATTGAATTCCCACTTGTGGTTGCTGTTCGGGCATTCTGAGTTTGATTTTCAACCAAAGTAACACTTTTTAAGGAATTTGTTGAACGGTGTGGTATCTCGGCTAAACTCTGTATATCCATGTTGCTTTGTTCCTGCTCAATTTGTCCAGTTCCTTCTTCAGCCTCTTCACGGGTTGGAGATAACCCAACTCCTATGCCCAAAGATGGAACATCCAAGGCATGAACTGTTACTGTTTGTCCTGTTGTAGCAGCTGCTATTGTAGCTTCAGCACTTGCTCTAGTCAGAACACTTTCTGCAACTGCTTCTGCTGCCTGCTACAAAGTAAAAATCACATACCAGTTTTAATTACACATACAATATTTATTTTGGAAAGGAGTTATTTATTTATTTATTTTTTTTTTCATATTTTAAAACTAAAAGGTTGGCTTAAATTTACATACTTGAAAAATAATATCCAACTTGATATTTACTCACAGTTAATGATCACATATAACAAACTCTAAAGTCTAGTACAATATGAAAATCTAAAAATGGTATGGCTAGTGTATTGAAGGTTGAATTTGTCTAGAGGTTACTTTAGGTCTGTTTGACAGTTCTAGTGCAATGGTTCAATTTCCCCTCCTGTCTTATGGACCACTTTTTCAGACTTTCAATAATCTTCACAAACCTTTTTAGGTGCATTAGCATATATGCGTAACTGCCTGTTGTTTTCACCATATCCACCCATCCATCTGTGTCTGCATGTAACAATTCTTCTCCCAGTGGATGGATGTTCATGAAATTTTATATTTCGTTCACACAGAAAGATTTTTAACACCTTCCCAAATTTCATTAAAATAGGACAAACAGAAATCCAGCAATCATTATTTCTATTTTCCATACAATTTATGTGAAAAAGAAATTCATAGTTTAAATGTAGTTTTAATATAGTATTGTTAGCTTCAAACATTCCATGCAAGACACATGAACGTGATTTTGCTTGTGAACAATAAAATACATATACAGAGAGAAAAGAAACTAAACACGCACGCACGCACGAAGAGAAAAATAACTATTATAGAATTGTAACTAAATTGCAGAGCTAAATTTAGAGAATGCATAATTCTAGATTTTTATAAAGTGCTGTATAAAGTTATAATCTTATTAATTAACTGATAAGAAGATAACCATATTTACTTTCCACTTTGGTTAATCACAGAAAAAGAAAATCAGTTAATTTTTGTGAAAAAATATAATGTGCCTGAAATGGTTACCATTTTGGCTAATGACTTCAAGAGCATTGGGTAGCTCATCTTCAAAAACCAAGAGTCCCTGTATGGCTTCTGAGTACAACTGGCACAAGACATGCTTCATACAATATGGGGAGACTTCAATGTTATGGATTGCTTCATTATGTGGAAATTTTTCCACTGGTCATTAACTTTGTCAATCTTGACCATCTGTTGTTTTAATGAAATTATGAATACCAAATAACTGAGATATTACAAGAAACAACCTGCTGACACAAACTCAACAACTCTATTTCCCTTCCAGTTCAGATTCAATACTACACCTCTAGGAGTAATGGTGAATCTACACAAAACAAGGGCACACGCATGCACCTAGCTCAGTGGGATCACCCCACCCCATACCACCGATCTACAGTTCCCCAACATATTTTTATGCAAAAAATTTTGCTCTTAATTTTATTAAACATAAACTGCATTACAACATGGATTTATCATACCTCCAACCAATTTTTTATAAAAATTTTTGCTGGGGTTATGCCAAGTAAAGAATTAACTGTATATGAATTTATTCTGTAGTGCTTCTTCAAACTTAGAAAATTTTGATTATTTATTTTACAAAAGTTGCTAAGCAGTGTAGACAGTCTGCTAAAACAGCTCATGGGGTTCTGTCAATAATATACAGGGATTTTTCCACAAGGACAAGCAGGTGATTATCCCACAGTAAAAGGCAATGGTTAGGGTGCATCTTGAGTATCGCATACAAGTCTGAAAGTTTCATTTAGAAAGCATGTGGATCTGTTGGAACAGATGCAGTGAACAGCAACAAGGTTTATGAAGGACATAAAAAGAGCATTCTTATCCTTCAATTCCCAGCACTTGAAACTATTTACCTGGAGGAGAGTTTGAACCTGATTGAAGTGTTTAAGGTTTTGAATGAATTGAGTAAACTAAATTTTGATGGCATCCTTATTCTTTCATGGATACACACAAGAGAACAAATATTAATTGAAAAAGTATAGTTACACGACAGATATGCAAAAATTTTGCTTTCAGTAATTGACCGTTGAAAGAAACATTCATCAGCTGTTGTTGAAGTGGGTAGCTTAAATAAATTAAGGATTATAAAAATTATTAGAAAAGATAGACAAATGAGGTTTTTTTTTTTTTTTTTTTAAATATATAAAAGCTTGATTCATTCATAATTTGAGACCACTAATTATGCATTAAATTTCTGCAGATAAAAGAACCACTAGGCAACAGTAATTGCAGCGTATCGATGTGGGATTTATGAAAGATAAGTATTGTTAAGTAGTTGCATCTTTCATAAATCCCATATCGGGCAAAGGGAAGGGCTTTTGCTTTTGCTTTTGTAAAGGTAACGTAATGATCTGTTTTTAAATTCTATTCACTGGGACAAACTGATAATATCACAGCAAAGAATTAGTATAACCACATAGTGCAAGGAAGCCACGGGCTTTGGCAATAGCGAGGCATATGAGGGAAGAAAGCAAGCTTATATAGCATCAGCAAAAAAAAAAAAAAAAAAAAAAAAAATGCCATTTCACTCATCCATTTGCTCAAAACGTTTGTCATATTATTCACTGAATTTATTTAAGCTATAAACTTCCACAACGGCAGATGGAAGTTTCTTCTAAATATCAACTATAGTTGATATTCTAAATTATCAAATATAATGATCAAAGGCAAATTTCCACACACCTGTCTTTCTTCGATTTGAACTATGTCCCCCTCAGGTGCATAATCTGCACAAGCAGAAGAATTGAATCAGCATTGAGCTTGCTCAAACCATTCAAGGCCTTATACACCTCAGTTAAATCACCTCACAGGTGCCTAGTCTCCAGATGATGTAATTTGCAGAACTAAATCTTACTTGGTAAGAGAACCTTTGTTCCCCTTACCAATCTCATTGCCCTTCACTGTATTTGTTCCAGCAGCTCTACATCATTCCTAAAATGAGGGAGGCCACCAGATTTGTATGCAGTACTCAAGGTGTGGCCTGATCATTGCCTTATACAAAGGGATAATCACCTTCTTATCCCTGCTATCAAAATTCCTGTATATCATGACAATACCCCATGAGCTGCTCTGGCAGCCTGTCTGCACTGCACAGAAAATTTTCTATTTGACTGTACAATTACCCCCAGGCCTTTTCATTCTCTACTACGTGTGTGGTAGTAACTTTCATTCTCTAACTGTGTGGTACTACCCTGAGTGTAGTACCACACAGTTGGTACAATAATCTAGGGTTACTGCTACCCATATGCAGTATGCAGTACTTTGCATATGTCAATGTTAAACCCCTCAGTAATCACCTCTCAGCCCATCTGCTCAACTTTTCTAGATCCTGTTGCAGTAGCGTACTGTCATTACTTACATTAACAACCCTGTCAACTTTCATATCATCTGCAAACTTAGCCATTCATCCTGATATACCTTCATCAATATCATTGATAAATACAGAAAACACAATTGGTCTGACACCAAACTCTGGGGCGGGGGGACTCCATTAATAACATTAGTCCATGAAGAGCAGTGTCCATTGATTACCACCCTGTCTTCTCACACTCAACCATCCCTTTATCCATAGCAGCAACTTGACCTTAATGCCATACTGCTCAAATTTGTACAGTAAAGCTTTTCTAAAATCCAAGTATATGATATCAAAATTATTTTTTAATCCATTTCCTTTGTGACCACATCACAGTATGCAATCAAATTGGTCAGACAAGACTTCCACTTAACAAACCCATGCTGTGTCTGAACTGTAACTGTGGTCTTATCTATATGATCCTGCAGTGCTTTTTTAACCAGTGATGCCATTATTTTCCCCGGAACAAAAGTTAAACTAACAGGTTTGAAATTACTTGTGTTACCTTTTAATTGCCACTTGATAATTTATATGCATCGCATGCATTTTTCTTCTTCAACAAGTTTCATCAATTCATCTAACATCCATTTAGATTTAAACCTCAAACTGTATTTCTTAGTTGGTATTAAAAGCTTAGTAGCTTCTATGATTATTTCTCTTAATGCTTCCCATTTAGAATTTGTTGTTGGTAACATCATTAGTTGGTCCCACTATATAGAATTTAAAAACTGTCAGAGACCAATGCAGACCTTTATGAAAGCAAAATCCCTTCCCTTTACTCTTGATGTCAGTTACATCTTTAAGTAAATCCAACATCAATACACAATGATCACTGACACCTGATGGTTCTTATCTGCAGATTTTTAATGCATGAAGAATCACATCTGATAATCAAATCAAGAATATTGCTCTCTCTTGTCTCTCTAAGAAGCTGCAATAGAAAACAGTGATCCAATAAATCTACAAACACCATGCTAGTGTTTGAGTGACCAAACCACAAGTTTCAGTCAATATCTGAAAAGTTAAAATCCTCCATTATACGACATTCTGATTTACTGACCTTTTTCTGTCAATATTCTGAAAATTATGGCGGCAATGAAAATGTGTTCAACGGCATTCAAAAATTACCTGAATGTTGGGAAGCAATCATAAGGGATAAAAGAGACTTCACTGAAAGGTTTAATGTAAATTATTTTATATAATAAATTGCTTTTAAATTAACTGCTTTTGTGCATTACTTTTGGCACAACACCCAGTTTCTTTAAGATCTTCCACGTAGTCTGCTAATGAACATTATCTCTCAATGTGCTTTTGTTACTGATATGCACAGCCTATAAAGAAAGCTCACATAAACACTTCATTATTTCTTCAACCAAGGGTTAGCAATACTAAACTCTTTTCTTTTCCTAATTATTTTTCTTACTTCCAGTAATTTTCAGTCCATTTCAATCAACCTGGGGGGGGGGGATTCTAACAGGCCTGGAGACCAGAAACACTTGATAATTTATAGGGACTTACAATTCACATACATTTACGAGACAAACCTGGCCAAACAGGATAAAGTGTTTCTATTGAAATTCTAAATAAATCTACTCTATCATAAATAAACCATTTGTAAAAATTTGCTAGAACTATAACAAATTCCACTTAGGACAGGTCTAAACAGAAAAACAGAAATTTCCCTGTCATTCGCACGTAAAAAGTAGTGAATCCTTTTTGAACATGCTGTAAGATTCTGGCACTACAAGTACAAAACACTAATATTAAAAAAGTCATTTATAAAAATTTGAAGAAAGATAAAAAATTATACCTTTACTGTAAGATTTTCAGCTGAGGCAGCTTGCTCCATACTAGCAAGTGAAGTTTTTGAACGTTCTGAAGTAGCTTCTAAAAGACTAGATGTTGAACTACTTTTT
Organism: Mastigoproctus giganteus; assembly: GCF_048544385.1. Lineage (NCBI taxonomy): Eukaryota > Metazoa > Arthropoda > Arachnida > Uropygi > Thelyphonidae > Mastigoproctus > Mastigoproctus giganteus. The sequence goes on along the minus strand of NC_143580.1, from coordinate 213,755,820 downwards.
CGACTTGTTAATACACTATAATAATAAACACACAAATAAATATTAAATGTGGATATACACACACACAAAAAAATATATATATTTACTACTAGAATGAAGTTTATTCTTTTGTAAACAAGCTTATCAACAATTACAGGACAACAAAAACAACAATGTGGTAGCACTGCTATAGTAGTTGACCTGCAAGTTTGTGTGATGCCAGAAAAATCAAGGTCCAACAAAGGAATGAGTTGCCAAATAAAAATGATTCAAGCAATGCAATGGCTGTTTATAACCACTTTTTGTTTTCTATAATTTAAACCCCTTTTCATTCATTGTAATAAAGAACCTCAATGGCATATTACATTGCAGAGAGAGAGAGAGACAGATATTCACAAGGCTTATAAAATCTAAATAAATTTATATCAATATTTTCTGCATCCTATTTTGTTGACAGCCTTATATTAACTTATCAGATTTGTTATAAATTACAGTCAGTCCCCGACATACATAAGAGATACATTTCAGGATTTCTTATGTAAGTCGAGTTTTGCATAACTCGGGAATGAATAATAAAATATTGCTACTAATCACTGATATGCCAAAGTTACAAAAAACACAATATCCACAGAAGAATGAAGAAAAATAGTTATATATTTATCAATTAATTAGTAATATACAGAAAAATAGCAGTATATTTTTAATTAGTTCAATTAAAAACTTTATCTGGGGATAGAGATGAGCTAGCCAGAGTGGCACATAAGAAGAGAAAACATAAAAGGAAGAAAAATGCACATTATTGTACTGTAAAAACTGATATGTATTTTGTAGCCTTGGTGCTGATCCCCTCACCGCTTCTCGCATTCTGTTATTGTCCTTTATTATTGTGTTCGCTGTTGACAAATCTAAATTCCGTGCAATACCTGTTAATGTTTGACCATTTTCATATGTTTATTATTTTAATTTTCTGATCCAAATTGATCACTTTCCTTTTCTTGTTAGATTTACTAGTACCACTGTCACTTATTCTCTTAGGCGGCACCATGTAATGGTCAATTTCTGTAAAGAACTTTACAGAAACACTATCTCTCATGTGAGCTCACATTTTACACATTTTGGGGGGGGGGGGTCACTACCATAAAATAATAAAAATAATTTGCAGTTTCCAGTTTATTGGGCTTGTCTGTTAGTGCAATCTATTACAAACAGGTAGTAAACTTGATCTTATTGCATTTGCGATAATACCGATAGATGGAATTGTGGGTTTTTACATTATTATGGTGAAACGTGTGTCCCCTTCACTGAAATCTTCAGTCATATATAGGGTGTCCCAAAAATATTGGTACAAACGTTTATGGGAGGTAGGTAACATCTAAAGGAATGTGAATCGCATAGGAACCCATAACCGGAAACGTCACTGTAAGTCGGTACATGGCACTGTTCATCAGTTTGCAAGAGGGAAAATTTCTGGTTTACTCATTCAAGCAGTAGTCGCCGCACGAAGAGCATGTATCGATATACGAACTGTGAGCTGGCAGACATGCACCTAGTGTATGGATTAGCAGAGGTCCCACATGTTGTGCGCCCCATACGGCACAACATCGCTTAGTCAGCCCACACCTGTTGCCATCCCGCATGAACTCCGCTAAATATCGGATCTTTCTTGAACAAGTTCTACCAGGGTTACTTGACGATGTTCCAGCAAATGTGAGATGCATCATTTGGTTTCAACATGATGGGGAGCCTACCCATTACGGAAGATGTCTTCATGACCATTTGAACAGGCGTTTTGGGCGTCGATGTATTGGCAATGGTGGACCCGTTGCCTAGCCCCCACGCTCACCTGATTTATCGACCCTTGATTTCTTTCTGTGGGGGGGGGGCCTCAAATGTATCGTGTAACTCCAGGTGTGTTTGACCATGTCCGCCAATTCATGCTGCATTAGTGTCACGCATGCATTGCGTCTCATGGTGGAACCTACAAGTATCTGTTGTAACATCATGAAATGTATCTATCTCGTACTCCATTGTTAATATTATGTCAAATAAATGTTTGCCACTAATTACTGTCTTGTGTCATTTCTGTTTCTTGTGCCTCTGCTACTACTTTTCCGTGACATTTCCGGTTATGGGTTCCTATGCGATCCACATTCCTTTAGATGTTTCCTACCTCTACTAAACGTTTGTACCAATATTTTTGAGACACCCTGTATATAAATTTAAAAAAAAAAAAAAAAACATTTTCAGAAAATCCCTTCATTTCTATTTTTTAAGCTTGTTGCTCCTTATCTCACTTATGCAATTTGCGCCTGCCATGTTCGTCGTTATTGATTGCTTATTTTTATTTATTTATTATTATTTTTTTACTGTTTTAAACTTTACAATTCTAAAAAAAAAAAAAAAATTTGAGTGAAAAAAAAATTTAAGTAAGTCGGGGCCTGACTGTATTTCCCTTCTAGTTGAGATTCTATATTATCTTCTAATTGCTCATTATTGAAGCCATATTTTCTCTGAACCAGAAATCGAATTTTAAAAGTTAAAGGTTTCCCCCTTAAAACCAGCACTGTAAACTAGAAAGCTGTTTACACTTTTCGCCTGAGCCACACTCCCAAGCACAACCCTCAAGCACATCTGCCACCTGGATCATTAAAATGATCCAGGTGGCACCTATGCTACCCTACATCAGCCCGTTATGTTCTTGTTTCTCATTGATTTACTAATTACATTAATTAGTAAATCTGTAACTATCTCTTCCCGAAAGCTTATCTTTATTTTTTCAAGTAGTACTCATGTACACCATGCTGGCATTGACAAGCGATATAGCAAGTATATATTCTATCACTAATTTGTGGTACCACTTTATTCCCTTTCTTAACTTTGTGGCATATGAACCCATTTGGTCTGACAGATCAATGCCTGCTTTTCCTTTATTATATGCTAGAATAGGAAGTGGTTTTTGTTTGGCTTCTTTTCATCTTCCTTTACTGGTGGAGGGTCCATCAACCATTTCTGGGGCATGCTTTGTTGTCAGTAGTCTCACATCTTGAGCATTTCGCCACTTTAGAACAATAATTCCATTCTTTTCTTCCTTGGCAATCATCTCCCCTTTATTTTGCTTTCAGTACGACTTCTTTAGGCATAAATTTAAATTTTTTACTGGCTTGTAACATACCAACGTTAGTTTTTTGATAAATAAACGACAATGGCAGATTGTAGCTCATATAAAAATTATCTATGTACAAGGTGCGACCTTCATTTAGAAGTCTTGCGATAATTCTTTGCAGTTAAACCTACGGATTTTCTATAATTTTCAGATTTATCTGAAAATCTTATTTGACCTGGTATATCCTTCAGTGGAAAATAACTTGAATAGTTGATTTCATATCTGTGAGCTTTATTTAGTATATATTGTCAGAATATCAGCCTGCCCCTCCAAGGAATAAGAGTTTTGTCAATGACGTAATCTTGGCTGGGGAAAAATATTTTCTGATATTTGAGCTGCAAAACAGCTATCAGGTGTTGTATCTTACTGAGTCTTTCCCCTGGAATGGCAGCTTAATTGTTTAATTTAAAAGGCATAACAATTGAAAACTGTTGTGAGACAATTTTTGTTACTAAGTTATTTTTATAGATAGGTTTGGTTGACCAGTAAGATGCAATACTGCCCAATCTTACTAGTTCGTCCACATAAGCAGCCCAATAAACTTTCTTATCTCACGAGCAGTTGTTGGAACCCACTTTTTCAGACGACTCTGCCGTGAAGCGTGGGTACTCTGAATTTTCTGTTTGGCATATCTGATACAATAAGATTTATGACTTCTTCATCAAAAAATAATGAAAATGCCTCAAGATGAGTAATATTTCTTGATACATCTATTTGTAGTCCTGATTCCGATTTGCCTGTAAAATCAAATCTTTTTTGGCATCCGTCGTATTCAGTCCATTCAATAAGTTCATTTTTTTTTAATCGCTTCAATCTCAGGTTCTTCGGTCTTTCCAAATTGCTCATCAGTGTTTTCTTCTACCATCCTGTCTTGAAGTACTTCTTCAATATTTCCGGTATTTCAGTATCTCCTTTTTCATTTGATGAAATATTCCAGTCAGGATCTTTTATTGACTCATCAGAGTCAAAATCATCTTTTTCACCTTCAGAACTACTACTAAGATTTTCAGCAATTTCTCTCAGTTCCTCTTCTTTTAGCCATCTTTTTACAATACACTTGTAAACTTGTTGAAAAACACACAACACAATATGGATAATACAATGCACTAACGAACTTGTTTTGACAAAATCTTTAACAATACTGACAAACTGATTGCAATGTTTGTGTGTTTATTTTATTGCAATTAGTTTATTGTACGTAGGCGCCTCCGTAGCCAGGTGGGAAGGAGCGGCAGTGCGTAGAACACGCTTCTTGATTAGACCGGGGTTCGAGCCCGTCACCACCAAATACGGAGGATGCGGAAAGGTCAGGGAATGACCACCGCATATCCCGGAGCAATATGGCCTTAGTTGCTAATGCTCCTAAAAACCAAATAACAACAATATTGTACGTATGTGCGGGCAATTACTAATCACAAACGACCTTCATATGTGTGCTGTAATAGCGTCACACATGGCTTCTCAAGAAATAAAATAACCTATGGGGCCACATCGGTTATATATAATACATGACACAAAAAAATACTTTTTTTTTTTGATATTTTAAGCAAAAAAACGACATAACACTGACATTACAATATTTATTTTAAAATTACTATTCAAATTATTTACTAAACATTTTTTTGCCCTGGGGTAAGTTTTTTCTTAAACTAACTTGACAGTCAATGTGTTAATGGCCCTGATTATTAAATAACTTATTAATGATATAAAAATATTTATCACTTCTAGAATTACTTTGACAATTACTTTTTAAACACATGGACGTACACTGAAAGGACAGAATACATGAGATACCTGGTTCTGGGGGCCTCGATATTTCGGCCCCTTTATCCGAAATCTATCTCGCTTCTATTTAGGAAAAAGTATTTCAACCTTTTCCTTTAAGTATCAAATTGTATATGAGATATGCAGACAATGTACTTTTAATAGGTATCAAAACAACTATTGACACCTTATTAAATACATTTAACACAACAATGAAAGACTCAAATTTACCCTCAAAGAAGATAATAAAATTAATTTTCTAAATCTCACTATAAGCAATACCTTGAAACTGTTCCATGGTATGTGAAACCATGCTTTTTGTTATTTGGTTTTTAGGAGCATTAGCAACTAAGGCCATATTGCTCTGGGGATATGCGGTGGTCATTCCCTGATTTCTCCGCATCCTCCATATTTGGTTGTCACAGGCTCGAACCTTGATCTAATTAAGAAGCGTTTGCTACGCACTGCTGCTCCTGCCCACCTGGCTATGGAGGTGCCGTGAAACCGTGCTGATTGAGGTATAATTATAATGGGTTTTAAATGAATGCGTACCAGAGAAACAGTCTATAAACAAATTATAATAAATCTATAAACAATTTGTGCTTGATAGCCAATTAAATGGATTTGAAATAAAAAATACTGCAAAAATTTTATTAATGAAAAGGTAACATCATGAGAGTTGAGAAAAAAGCTTTATTGTTTATTTGGGTATTTCAAAAATGAAGTTTGGTGAAGTCATCTCTTCTTTTTCTCGGTATACAAGTCTTTATAGCATTGAATCCCATCTTATAAAATTTGCTGTATCTGGATGCTACATCCAATATTTGGATCTCCATTTATAATTGTGTTGCAGGCAATGTAAAGCATCGAAAAACTTTCTTCAATTCTTTTGTTGAAAATTCTTTTGGTGCCACTTTGGTGTTATCCACTTCAGAATTGTTTTCCTCTTCTTCATATGCAATTTTCTTATCAATTTCAAGGAGAGTTGCATCATCTAAGTTATTTGCATGTGAGTCAATGCAGTCATGTACATTGGCAGTGTCCAAAGTTTCAAATCCCAAGTCTTTTCTGATCTTCACAATGTCTTCGGCAATTGTCTGAACTTGCGATTCAAAACCAATGAAATCCAAAACCAATGCCAAATGGGGCAAAACATGCTGCCAAACATAATGCATGTTGTTGGCAATGATTTCTAACCAAGATGCAGATATATTTTCGATTGTGTTTAGAAGGGTAAAAAATAAATTGTGAAATGAAAAGTTTGAAAAGCTGTCATGTCGTCTCGTCAGGATGGAATTAAGAAAAAGTGTACACTGTTGCTACTGACTGCCTGAGGGGGACTAATGTCACATGTGCAGCATATATAGTTAGCATCACAGCATATATGTACCCGTACCTACGCTACAACAAAACAGCATATATGTAGAGTGCACGTCTAGGCTATTGAATGGGTTTTAATATGTACAGTAAATTTTCAACTGATATTTAATTGAAACCCGTGCTGTTTGAAGCGATATTGCTGTATATAAAATCGGTACAATTTTAGGCACTAAAACATACAGAAAGAATACACATACAGGAAAGTTCCTACATTACTACTCACACCATCCTATATATATTAAAAAAGCAGTTCTTTATAACCAGTTATATAATGCTATTAAATATATTCACACACAAGTAGATTTATTCACAGAATTACATTACCTCACTAAAAAAATTTATCAACGGGAAATATCCATTACAGCTAATAAAAGACACTATTACTATAGTCCATAATAGTATTAATAGCCCTGATAATATTAATAACCATCTGAATAAGACACGCAGAACCCTTATCGTTCTTCCATGCCATAAACAATATGCTAGACGGCTTTGACAGATTTTTAAGAATACAGATATTAAGTTAATATTTACATCTTATAATAAATTAGGTTCGAAATTTAATTTAGACGGGACACCATATATTAGTATATGTCACAGGATTACAATAACATTATATATTTAATTAGGTGTCAATCAGATTGTCAAGCATGTTACACTGGTAGTACAATAGCTAAATTTGGCATTTCAAAAATTTCTAACACACATGCCTACTAACACTTTAATAGCTTCAAATCTAATTTATCGGGCACAGAATTAACACATGTTCAATCATAATCCATGCATTGATTCGGCTATTTCAATAATTAAACTAAATTCTAGCTATAAAATTCTTCAAAATTTTGAAGAATTTTGAAGAACTTTCGTTATTGAATAGTTTAAGCGCCACACCTCGTTCAACATATTAAACATAAAGGTTCCAATCAACCTCTCCCCTATTTGGAATTTAGCACGTATAAAGTTTCCATGTATACTGAGATGCATTTCGGGAATTTAACTAGTATATAACATACTTCGCATGTTCTTCACTTTCCAAATTATCTTTATAAGCTAACTGAGGATGGTTTCGAAAGTAGCTCGTGCACGACTATTAGCTTCTATCCCATTTTAATTTTTAATACTTGAATTTAATAAGACAACCATAGAATGAAATGAGCACTTTCCTTTTCTTAGGCAAATTTTAACACATTTTAAGCTCATAATTTAGTAATTTTTTAGTTTTTTTAAAATTTAAAAGTGCACTAAGTTTCAAACAGCCACTTATCGGGATTCAAGCTTTCGGCATTTTATAATTACTATGTACCTGTTATAAGTTTCATCAAACTAAGCAGATTATTATGAGGTGAGTGCTGAAAATTAAGCTATGCTATACTTATGATCTACTTTTATTTACATATCTTAATTTTTAGTATACTCAAAATAAATTTTGATCATTTGCGACCGAATGTCAATTTTAACCTATGCTTGGTACTTAAAGGTAAAGGTAAACTGCAGCCATTATCAACCCACAGCAGGATGGAAGCCTCCTCAACAATTCATGTTGAGGGAAATGGACCATAATCTGTCACGTTGATCCAGTGCAGGTTGGCAGATCGACTGTTTTTAGCAGTCAGGGGCTTGAACCCCCGGTCTACTCAAGGAGCATGTGCTACTGCACTCCCGCTTCTGACCACTCGGCTACGGAATTGGTACTTACCCAAAGCCCGAAGGGTATGCATCAGCATAAAGTACTTTGGTATAATTTAATAAAATACATATTTACCTGAAATCTCTGAAAAACACATTATGGGTAGCAGCCGGTAGGAAAAGAGATAGTTTTATGGTCTGCTGTTGTATATAAAAAAAAAAAAAAAAAAACTGTTTGTTTTAATTTATGGGTTACATATAAATTGATGCTTTGCACTAACTACATATTGATTACATTTTCATATGCTCTAAAGCTCTAATATGGAATAAGCTTCCAACTTGAAATGTTTTTAACTCTAATGCTCTATTGTCTTCGACATTTATTCCTAGCTAATATTACAAGCCCATTGTTAAAGTTATGAGATACATTGTACTCTTATTTAAAATAATCAGCGACCATCTGGCTGACAGAGCCAGATGGTCGCTGGCTCTGTCAGCCAGTCTCCCAAAGCAGAAGCTAGCAGTTCCTCCAAACATGTGATCCATTAGAAGTCAATGTATCAAAAACAGTCACATAAATTTTTATATGTGGCTGACATATAACGTGGCCACTTATGCGTTTGTTTGTTTGTTTGATATATATATATATATATATATATATATATATATTTAAATAATGACTTAAAGTTAGAATGTAATAAAATAAGAAAATAATTAAGAAAATATTAAGCTATCATTAGAGGCAGCAAAATGCACATCCTCCATATGATGCACAAATATAACCGATAATTCTTATAAAAATAAAACATAAGCCAGTAGTATGGCAAAAAAAAGAGAAGAGCGAAAGTTAAAAATAAAAGTAAATCACAACAGGGAGGGGGAAGTAAAGGTAAAAAGACAGAAGCCGTAGCCGAATAATTTAGCGGCACCCCCCTCCCCCGAAATGTACCAGTTCCAAAAAAGGTGAAATATCACCAAAAAGGGACTAAAAAAAAAACAAAATATAGACCGATCATTATGCCCCATATCGACAGAGGACCACAAGGCCAATAATGGTCATGGAATTGCTGCATTTAAATCACTATACAAATCGCCACAAAGGCGAACAGATCAAAGGACCAAACCACCCCTTTTTCCTGATCGATTCACAAATGCAGAGGATTTGCATAGCAGTGGTCCTTATGCAGCGAGAAATAAACTATAGAACAGACAGCACTATACAGCAGAGCCACACCACTGACATAATGTGAGCTTAGCCAGCTTATATAAACAGAAAAAGGAGAATAGATGGCAGCACAGGCGCTGCTTTTTTGCATATCAACCCATTACTACCACTGAATATATTTAAATAATGACTTAAAAGTTAGAATGCAATAAAATAAGAAAATAATTAAGACAATAAAATAAGAAGATAAATTTTTCTGTTTATATAAGCTGGCTAAGCTTACATTACATCAGTGGTGTGGCTCTGCTCTATAGTTTATTTCTCGCTGCATAAGGACCACCGCTATGCAAATCCTCTGCATTTGTGGATCAATCGGAGGAAGAAGGGGTGGTTTGGTCCTTCGATCTGCTCGCCTTTGCGACGATTTGTACAGTCTGTACTCGTATAGCATGATAGTTGCGTTCCTAGAAACCCTCGTGCAATGCAAAATCGTGCAATATAAACAACAGGCCCTATGGGAAAAGTAGGGTTAGGTGCCGACCACCCAAGATTGAACACACATTTGGAACCAAAACATTACCAAACAATAAATAATCGGGTAATTTTAATCGTTATAAAATACTTAACGTATTTTATAACGATTAAAATACGTAATAAAAATATTATAATAAAGTATTTTTAGTATTTTTTAATACTAAAAAAGTATTTTTTACGAATAAAATACGCTACATATTGATTTTATGAATCGTAAAAAATTTATTATATTAAATAAAATAGTGGTAATAAAATACTTGCGTATTTTATAATACGTAAGTATAAATTATAATACGTAAGTCGTAATAAAATATTGCTAATGCTTTTGCTTCTATCGTAAGCAAACTTGCTTTTTGTTTGATTTTCTATCCAAACAGATGACAGCCGTTCCATCTCTTCCAATTATTGTGTCTTAATCTAATGGATTTTAATTACACTGAGTTGTTCCTGCTATGAAAGTTGTTTTTATTTTCTCTGCATTCTTTGTAATTCTCGGCGTTGCCTGATTTAGGTCTATAGCACGTGCAATATCACATGGCCTTTCATTTCGCTCAAAGCGTTTCAAAATTTCATATTTTTTCTCTATCGACAGAGGCGGACAGAAGCCTTAAGGGGGAAACCACGGTGGGCCAGAGGCCAGTGTGAGTTTGACCATAAACCGTAGTATGAGGCCACTATAAATTTTCCCGGTTAAGAATTTTTGATCCAGTCCGCCTCTCTTTATCGATATTGCTTTTTTTTTTTTTTTCTCTGAATCTGCAGTGTCTTAGCCAGAACGCTTCCTTTTCACACCTTTTAAGTATTTTACTAATTTTTAGGGAATAAAGCACAATTACAAAACGAGGAGGCACGCTTGATACACATAAACAAAGCTGCGCGCGTGTAGCAACTGAATAAACAACACCGTAAAGGCCGAGATACACTATTAACACCTCACATTTTACTAAAGCACATTTCTGGGGGTTACTACCATAAAACAATAAAAACAATTTACAGTTGCGTTTCTGCTAGTGAAATCTGTTATAAACTGGTAGTAAACTCCATCTAATTGCATTTGCTATTATATCGATAACTGGAATTGTGTTGGTTTTTACGTTATTATGGTGAAATATGTTTCCCCTTCACTGATATAAAACACATAAATACATTTTCAGAATCTTCTTCATTCCTATCATGTTGCGTTCAGTTGGGGTGATTCCGCGTTCGACTGCCATTTCTTGTAAACACAAAGGCGAATCGTGAATTCGGTTCGTGTTATATAAGATAACGTTCCCCTATTTATAAATCGTGTATGATCGAATTCGTGTAATGTAAACACGTGTTATACGAGGACCGACTGTATAGTGATTGAAATGCAGTGATTCCATGACCATTATTGGCCGCGTGGTTCTCTGTCAACATGGGGCCTAATGGTCAGTTTATATTTTGTTTTCTTTTAGTAGTTCTTTTTAGTGATATTTCGCCTTTTTTGGAATTGGTACCTTTTGGGGGGGTACCACTAAATTATTATATAATTGGCATTATTTTAAATTGGATTTATTGTTATTAATTGGATTTAGAGCTCTAAATTATTTGGGGACTTTCGGCTACGGCTTCTGTCTTTTTACCTTTACTTCCCCCTCCCTGTTGATTTACTTTTATTTTTAACTTTTGCTCTACTGTTTTTTGCCATACTACTTGCTTATGTTTTATTTTTTAAGAATTATTGGTTATATATATTCCTGGCCAATGGTACTATATGGACTCGCTTTCTGGTAAATAATAACAGAACCATATAAAAGTAAAATATACTTGTAAAAGTTTGCAACATTTTCTTACATAAAAAAAAATAATAATAATAATTATACGCGGAATCACATTAGTACATGCTTTAGCACATTTTCCCACGTAGTATAATAATTTTCGGAAATTTTGGTCCCATTCTCATTAATTACATGTACAGAGATACATTTTATCACTTTTATGATTCCCGTTTAGAGTGCTTAAATTGCCTCCAGGCATGGGTTTCATAGTAACCAACCACGTTGGCTATAGGATTAATAATGCCATCTTGCTAAAGCCTGTGAGAAATGATTCTTAGCAGTTGCACCAACATCCAGTTGGCGCTGAGCAACCAGCTATTGCTTACCAGGCAATCATTAGTATAAGTATCGCATTTTAAGGTTTCTTTTTCAAATGAATGCACTAAAGGAAGAAACCATGGCCTGTGATCTCAACTGTTTGATCTAAGCCAGTTTCCAGAATTAATTGTTCCTTGTGGTTCTCTGTCAAGTGCATGGATAAGTGATTGTTCCTATTCAGCTGTATTTTCATAATGAAGAAGGAAGACAAATTACAAATGCTGAAATATTGAAAAAAATCATATAAGAAGTGGACTGTATGAAGTGCATAAATATTGTGCAGATGCTATTGTGATATGGAAAGTTGCATGGACAACAACCAGAGCTTGGGGAAATGTTGCGGAAGTGGTACAAGCAGACACGTGCATCAAACATACCAGCAGACAAAAGTGTGGTTCAGTTAAAGGTATCCAATTTAGCAAAAAAGATGGAGCTAGCTGATTCTAAGGGATCAAGTGGCTGGATAGAAAGGTTTCAGTAGTGTATACAACCTTGTATACCATTGTGTGCATGGGTAATGTGCTAGTATGAGTGTAGAGAGGGTGGATATGTTGAAAAACAATTTCTGTAGAAGAATAAGAGAAATTTACCTCAATGTGATACGTAGAACACTTCTGTATGATACTCTCCAGAAATTAAAACGAATATAAAATTAATGCAAAATAATTTGAACACAATTAAAAAACAATTAAAAATTAATTTTAAAAAGTTTAACATAAATATTGAAAAACAATTTTCCTTCCTGAACCTGACAGAGCTTTTCGACCATACATTGTGATCACAGGAATGGAAATTACGGAGTATGTGTGAGCATAATTCTGGGAGAGTATCATATGGAACTCTTCTATGTATCATACTGAGGTATATTTCTTCTATTCTTTCACATGCTCACACATACGCCGTAATTTCCATTCCTGTGATCACGACACACAGTCAAAATGCTCTGTCAGCTTCAGGAAGAAAAATCGTTTTTCAATATTTATGTGAAACATTAAAAAAAAAAATTTTTAACTGTATTCAATTTATTTTTTACTGTAATCATTTTGCATTAATGTTATATTCATTTTAATTTCTGAAGAGTATCATACAGAAGTGTTCTACATATCACATTGGGGTAAATTTCTCTTATTCTTCTACAAATATTGAAATCAACATAGAATGTATTGAGCAACATAGCTCTAGTTTATACTATCAAGTTGAAAAACAATCTGTATCCTAGAAAAATACAACCCTGAAAATGTTTTCAGTGCCAACAAGGAAGAGTCTGCCTGTTTTACCACCTTTCACCTGATAAAAGTCCTGCAGTTCAAAGATGAGAAGTGGTAGGATTAAATTAAGAAAGGAAAGGCTTACAGTAAGGTTATACTTTAATGAAAATGGAATGGAAAAACTTGCATGCATCATTAGTGATATGGAAAGCAAAACAACTCTGATAGTTTAAGAATTTGTGCACCTTTCCTTGCATTTATGCAAGGAAAGCTGCACAAATGACAGGGCAATGTCATTGTCACAAATGACAATGACATTGCCCTGTTTTATTTTATTATTACCATTTTTTTTACAAGCACTAGATGCCAAAATTGAGCCAGAGGTGGAAAATTTTACTCTCGGCAGATCAGTGTGTGGCCCATCCAACAGATATCCTATCTGTGGTAGGTAAAAGTGGTATTCCTCCTGGCCAATTGTATGAATTACTTTCAACTCCTTTGTCACGGTATAATTTGGGGTATGCAGCTAAGTGGTTGTATCAACACAATCCACCAACACAGATTTTACAAAGTCCATCACTGCACCTGATATCGAAATTTTCTTCTGCACATTGTGTACAAAAACTAGCCTCTTTTGCACAAGTCTTTTTCTGCAATTTTAGTTCATACATCAAACTACTATACCTTGATCGGGGGGAGGGGGGTTGAAAGTGACTTGTACAACAGGCCGGAAGGAATACTGCTTTTACCTACCAGAGGGGTGGATTACACACTGATCTATAAAATCCATGAAAAATAAAGCAAGTCAGGATGACATTTTCCAAAAAGTAATAAAACACATTTGTCACAATAGTTTTACATTTAGTATTAACTGTTTATAATTACTGTGTGCTTTAAGCAGAAAAGAATGCTGGTAATCCCAATGTAAGCAACTTGTGATATGTTTATTCTTACCATGAGGAGCTTTAACACATGTTGAAAACTCAGTTTCTTTATTTCGTTTTTTTTTTTTTTTTTAAACAAAAACCGCAAACACAAGAGGAAATTGAACTTACAGCACTTACTGTACCAGGGTACCAGACATAGGCTGAAGGTTGAGAAGATGAAAAAAGATACTTGTTGATATTAGACTAGAATTTCTGCAGATCATAATTTTCAAGAAATATGTATAAGAAAGGTTGTTTCAGTAAATGGAAGTTGAATGAATAAATGAGGAAGAATAAAAGTTGGTTCTGTGAGTTTGAAGTTGGACAGTAAAAGGATGTTGACTGGTTGCAGTAGTGTTCAGACTGCTTTAGAAGGGGGGGGGGGGATTATAGAAACCAATTCAGAAGAACCTATAGAAAAGGTATTCAGTAGAAACAGGACGTCTATCAGAAAGAGAGACTGTTAGAGATGAATCATTAATTAATCTAACTGTCCTCTTTTGAATGTAATATAGAAGGCTGTGTCCCCAATTGTATGTGTGAGCTGTGAATCTGCAATCTGTACAGAGTGAACAGCTGTTTGGAATAAAATAATACCAAAAGTGAAAAAGAAATACCAGTTTTTTAGATGAGGAGGAAGCAATATTTGTAATGTGTTTATGCCAAGAGAGATTAAAAGCCAGGGAAATCCCCAATAGAGATATACGATCTTGCCTAGGAATCAGAGTGTCACTGAAGACAAACATAGGAGCAGAAGAATCCTTTTTGGGAGATATAAAAAAGGGGATAGTTTTAGAACAATTAAAATGACCTAAGTTATCTTTGTCCCACTAGAGAATTACCTGAAGATCAGCATTTAAGGAACTGGTAGTGGATATTTGAGAAGTTTAAGCTGTTTGTGCATGGCAAGGTTTCTCAAACTGGAAGGTAGAATGCAATGTGCTATCATCAGCAAAATTATGGATAGGACTTCCAGTGAAGGGTAGAAGGTCATTAATATACAAGAGGAAGAGAGTGGGAGAAAGAACTGAACCTTGGGGAACACCACCATTAGTGGAGAAGTTATAAGACAGAGAGCCATCTATCATCACCTGCATTGAGCAGTCAGAGAGAAAACTAGACTCCCAATTATAAAAAACAGTTGGCAAACACTAAGATGGAAGCTTGTTTAGAAGACCGTTATGCCAAACACAATCAAAATAGGAACTGCTCGAGTTTCACCAAACTCTTCCAATGAATTTTTCCATAGACAGGTAACATAAGTCAGCATATCAACCAGTGGATTGACACTGATGGAATCCATACTGCCAATCGTTGATCAGATGGAATGTTTCTAGATAGTTTAAGGTTTGGCAGTTAATTGATTTCACCATTACTTTAGAATAAATAGAAGTGTAATGGGAACATAATTGGATAGGAGGGATTTGTCACGTTTTAGTAACTGGCTGGATATGAGCAAATTTTCAAACAGAAGGAAAAACACCTTTGGAATAAGAAAGTGAAAAAAAGGAGACACGGAACAGTTTGTTTGTTTGTTTGTTATTTGGTTTTTAGGAGCATTAGCAACTAAGGCCATATTGCTCCGGGAATATGCAGTGATCATTCCCTGACCTTTCGGCATCCTCCGTATTTGGTGGTGATGGGCTAGAACCCTGGTTTAATCAAGAAGCATGTGCTACACACTGCTGCTCCTTCCCACCTGGCTACGGAGGTGCCTGACACAGAACAGGAGTAAGTTTGGAAGCAGAAACACAGGTTTTGAGAGCAAGTGGAGAAATACCATCAGGTCCTGGAGCGTTCTTAGCATTACGATTGTTCAAAATTCTTCTGATGTCCTTTTGAAGGAAGACCCTAGGAGGCAGTGAATGGAGCAGATGAGGAATGGTGGGAGGTGGTTTACCAAGCTCATTAATACACGAGCTGAAAGAAAATAGGATGCCAGCAGGTCAGCTTTATCATTGGCTGAAGTGGCAATAGAACCATCTGGTTTTGACAGAGGTGGAAATATAGATAGGCAAAAGTTGCGGTCAATAGCTTTGAAGCAAAAGGTCATATGCACAAATACGACCTTTGAAGCGAAAGGAAACGGCAACTAATTTGGAAAACTGAAATGAGCAGGGCTTGAATGAACCGATAGTAGTAGTAGTGGAATGTGATGCAAGAAAGCAAGTGTATGAGCTTATGCAGCACCAGCCAAAAAAAAAAAAAAAAACACCACACCATTCCCTCCAAATGCCTGTCCAGTTCCTCCTTAAATTTATTTAACCTATCAACTTCCACAACAGATGGAAGTTTGTTCCAACAATTAACCACCTGCTGGCTAAAGGCAAATTTCCGCACATCTATTCTACATCTGTCTTTTCTTAATTTGAATTTATGCCCCCTTAGGTTCATAATCTGAACAGGTGGAAAGATCCCATCGGAATTCAGCAGGCTCAACCATTCAAGGCCTTATACACCTCAATCAGATCACCACGCAGGTGCGTGGTCTCCAGCCACTGCAATTTGCAGAACTTAAGCCTCTCTTGGTAAGAGGATCCCTTCATTACCCCCTCACCAATCTTGTTGCCCTTCTCTGTACACGTTCAAGCAATGCAGGCAATGCAGACAGGCCACCTGCCCTGGTGGCCTGTCTGCATTGCTCAGAAAACTTCATATCTGACTGCACAATTACTCCCAGGACTTTTTCATTTTCTACTCTTACCACCTTAAGTGTAGTACAACACAGTTGTGGTACTACACTTAAGGTGCCACTTCTTAGTCCATCTGCCCAAATTATCTAGATCCTGTTGCAGTAGCACACTGCCATTACTGCCATTAACAACCCTGCCAACCTTTGTATCATCTGCAAACTTCGACACTAAGCCTGATATACCTTCATCAATATCATTGATAAATATACAAAACAACAGTGGACCCAACAACGAACCCTGTGGGACTCCACTAATAACATTAGTCCACGAAGAACAGCACCCATTGATTACCACCCTCTGTCTTCTCCCACTCAACCATCCTTTTATCCATTGTAGCAACTTACCCTTAATACCATTCTGCTCCAATTTGTACAGTAGTCTTCCATGTGCTACAGTGTAAAAAGCTTTCCTGATATGCAAATATATATCAAAATTATTTTTGCATCCAGTTCCTTTGTAATCACATCATAATATCCTATCAAATTTGTCAGACAAGACTTTTTTCCCTTAACAAACCCATGCTGTGCCTGAATTATTGCTGCAGTCCTGTCTAGATGATCCTGAAATGCATCTTTAACCAGTGACTTCATTATTTTACCCAGAACAGAAGTTAAACTAACTGGTCTGTAATTATTCGTGTCACCCTTCGATCTCCCTTTGTGAATTGAGGATACATTTGCACATCTCCAGTCCGTGGGGACCTCCCCTGAGTCCAAGGATGCTCTCATAATTATGGCTAAGGGTTTGCTTAGTTGCTTTGCCACCTCCTTTAATATAACTGGATAGATCCCATCCACCCCAGGTGCCTTTCTTATGTTTACCTTCGACAATTTCTCCTCCACTTTGCTCTCTTACAAAATCATTAAGCACCCTGCTACAATTTGATAACCTTCTGGCATTTTCAATCCTTAACTCCTCAATTGTGAATATAGATGCAAATTACTCATTCAGTTTGTTTGCTATCTGAGCAGGATCATCAACAGTCGAACCATCAACATCAAGTGGACCAATCAGATTCATCCCCTTCCTTTTAGAGTTTATATAAGTAAAGAAATCCTTGCTGTTTTTCTTAGCATCCTTTGCCAAATATTTCTCGTAATCTGCCTTCGCCTGCCTAACCTCCTTTGTGACATGACTAGCTTATATCTGCCATAGGCTTCTGAGTCGTTTGATAATTTATTTGTATTCCATGCATTTTTCTTCTCTGTCACGAGTCTCATTAGTTCATTTGATAACCATTTAGGCCTAAAGCTTGAACAATATTTCTTAATAGGTATTAATTCCTTGAATGCTTCCCACTTAGAATATACTGTTGGTAACATTGTCAGTTGATCCCACTGTACAGAATTTAAAAACTGTCTGAGATCACTGTACTCACCTTTATGGAAGCAAAAACCCCTTCCTTTACCCCTGATGTTAATTATTTCTTTAAGTAAATCTCACATCAGTACACTGTGATCACTGACCCCTGTGGTTCCTTTATCTGAAAATTCTTAATACACGAATGATCACTGCTGATAATCAGATGAAGAGTATTATCCCCTCTGGTTGCCTCTCGAACATGCTGCTTCAGAAGACAATCAACCAATAAATCCACAAAAGTCTTACTGGTGTGTGAGTGACCAATCCACAAATTCCAGTCAATATCTGGGAAGTTAAAATCCCCCCATTATAAGACATTCTGATTTACTAGTTCACTCTATTTCTCTGTACAATTGTTCATTGTACTCATTCAAGTCATTAGGCCTATAACACACTCCTATTCTTTTCTTTCGCAGTGCTTACGTCACACCAAACTGACTCAACAGTGCAGTTTCATCTATATCAACTGGATGTACTTCTTTTGATTTTGTTTTTCTTAATTAACAGCATGATACCTCCTCCCTTCCTATCCTGTCTATCCTTTCTGTACACATTGTACTCCCAAAATTCCAATTCTTCATTCCTAATATCAGTGTGACACCACGCCTCTGATATCCCAACAATATCTGCCTTTGATGTCTTGACCAACACTTCAAATCGATCAAATTTATCTACTATACTTCTAGCATTGGTATACATGCAAGCATACATGCATCTATTCCTAGTTACCCTGACACATTCTGTATACCTGTTTCACGATGACTGCCATCAGTCCCTGAAACCCCCTAGCACCCCTCGCGCCAGGTCGCTACTTATTCTAATAGAAGTTGTGCAAGAATCACCTTCACCTCTGCCTGCGGCTACTTTTAACCTTTTAGTCCCCCACCCCCCAAGCTAGCAGTTTTCCGACCCACCTAACACTGCCTCGATAGTATCAGCAAATATTCTTGCACCCTTTCTATTTAAGTATCCCATCCCTGTAGAAGCAGTCTTTCCTGTTAACAACTACAGACTACGCTGAAAAAAATTCTACCCCTTGGGCCTTGCACATTCCCTCCAGGGCCGAATTGATTGACAAGGCTCTCACCATGTACTCCCTCCTATAGTGTCTGGGCAGAATTGCAGACACTTTCAAATTTAACCCTGATTAGTTCAGAATAAGAATTCCAGATATCTGGGATTCTTATTCAGAAAATGTACATGGGGTTTGGCAGACTGTAAGTGGATGTGGACATTACTGGGGTTGCAACTGAGACCACAGATGTTTGTGAAATGAGTGAGTAAGTGTTTTGGAGGTTTAGATTTTTTTCACAGATAAGTCTGTTCTATTAGTTTGAAAATTTGTGACATATTCAGTACTAAGAAAAGGTGGGGAGGCCATGCTGTATGAAGTAATGAAATTTTTGGATATTGTGTACACATGGTAACAATATACCCAGCTCCTTGAAATAAAGTGGCTTGATAATGCCCACATATACAGAGTACTCAGACTCCCTCCAGTCATTATCTGGGAAAACAGAGGGAGAAAGATTACACATAGCTGATCTAGAAGCCTCCTAGAGAGTTACCAATAGGTTCAGTTCAGTGGACTATCTAGTAGCTGTCCTGCAAACACCGTTTTAGAGCTGTACTCTCGAAATGTAAGAAAGATTGGATCTCACCATGATGTACATTATAAACTTAAAAGACATCAATCATATTGAATGTTGGGGGGAAGGGGGGGGGGTTGCCAGAACGTTGCTCTGGAAACCATGGGTTCCACTACTTCAAGCCTCCTATTAGCAAAGTGGTGGTTGATGAGAGTCATCCACCACCTGGTATTGTCTGGTAATACAGAGGTGCAGCATTCCTCAATGTGGTGTGGGTACCACACCCTGACCGCTGCTTATGTTAGTTTACACATGGGTGGTCAATATGCTAGATGCCATATTTCAGAACTTGCACATAGGGTGTTATAGCCAGGGGTCACTAACAGCTGCACATTATAAAGGTGCAAGCAGAGGATTTGGCTATTAAAGATCAATTGTTTTTGCTGAAATTAGGTTCATTTGACTTGAGTGTCACTTGAATATCTATTCCATCAGTGTTTTAAACTCCCAGGTAGCAAAGCCCAGCTTGGCAAACTTGAGAGAATGTAGGTGCCTCGAGGACAACTTCAAGGTATAAATCAGGAATGAGTTAAGTCATGTGGAGAATAGAGATTTTCATGGGAATGATTTCAAGTAATGCAATCAACGCAAGGTAAGTAAAAATTTGGAGCAGTGATCCGAGAAATTATCCTATATGGTATTCACCAAATGGGAAACTTTCAGCCTGCCCATCAGAAAAGGGCTCTAAAATGAAATAAAAATTTAAATAAATAGTTTTTTTTTTTTAATTTCAATTTTATTCTGTGCTCCATTTTAACTGTTTTTTTTTTTTTTTTTCCCTCTATGAATATTAGTACTTTTCTTATTCAGAACACATTCTAGTTGTAAAGAGTTTGTGATCCATGTCTCTTTCTGCATTTGATTTTGTCATTTGAGAGATAGCAACTGCTTATCGTAAAAAATGTAGTTGATTTTTTTTTTTTTTTTTTTTTATACAGTAGAATAATACAATTTAGTATGCCGTACTGTACTATGCTGTAGCTTCTACTTTTTTATCCTTTCTGATTTCTCATGATAAGACTAATCAAATTAAAGAGAATCTGCAAAAAAATAGTAATACCAGAATTAAAAAAAATTTAATCAAAGAGAATAAAATTTGTAAATTTTAACTGATTACCACAGTTATGCTAAACATGAAATATTAATTTATACCTGCTCGACACACTCCCCTTTGCCGAAGCACTATCGGTAGTAATAGTTTTTGCTACCTTTACTCCACCACCACTACCAACTGCAATTACAGCAGATGTAGCTGAAGAAGTTACAGATGCTTTCTGACACGCAGTTGTAATTGCGGAAGTACTAGATACACCATGTGTCTCTGGATCATATCCAGGAGCCAATTTTAAATCGTATTTTCCTTCTGCTCCCATCCTGTACGAGTTGGAACCTCCATGATCCCAAGTAACATCTATCCAGCCTAAAAATACATGTTATAACAACTTTTATATATTTCATAACTCCTTTCCTATAATAATAATAATAATAAAAGAAAAACATTTGCATGATATATCTAAAAATCATTTTAATTCTTATAAATTATTCATCAAGATGAAGCAGAGCTTTTATTAACATAGATTTGGTTTTCAGAATGAAAACCAAATTTTTCTGAGACAAATGCAAATATCTGGGAAAATATTATAGCAAGTGTTTAGCCTACATAACACACACACACACACACAGACCAGAGGAACAGTATTAGTAATGGCAAAGGGTACATGTTAATGTGAGTTACAAAAAAAAAAAAAAAAAAAAAAACTGTTGTTTTTTTTTTTTTTTTTTTTTTGCTTGTTGGCCATACTGATATTGAAAGATGTACTGAGGGTAGCAATGTTTTTGACAAATGAGATATAGAGAAACATGGTGAAATGTGTCAGTAAGTAAACTATACAAAAATCCTTAGGCTTAATTCTGTTTACTTAATGCAAATATGTGTTTATCTTATAAAGAGGCAGGAATGCTGTGAATAATATGAGTGAATTTGAACTACTAATAGGATAATTAACACTGACATAATAAGGCTAATGAAATTCCTGTATCAATCAGAAAAATGGATGAGTTTCACTCATCCATTTTTCATTCACTCATAAATATAAATTTGTACAAACACTGACCAACTTGGAAAACTTATCTCCAGTCTACCAACATGCAGTATACATAAACCTGGCTATAGTCAAGTTTATATATGGCATACTGGTAGTTTGGAGATGACATAATGGCTTTCATGTGAAATCAACTCTGTTTCATGGAAGTGAGAGTAATTAGATGGAACCAACTGTCTACATCAAAGCTGAAAAGGGACAGAGATTGTTTATTGTAATCCTTGCAGGGAATGTAATGTGAGCTACATTGGTGAAGCCATTCATTACATGCAGGACTAACCAAAAGATCATGATGGTACTATAAAAACAACTGATTTCACTCAATCATTGGTAGCTGAGCATTACTAGCAGGAAGAAACATAACTTTCTGCTGCTCTTAGATGTGGCAGAAAGTTATGTATGTAAAATGCTGGGTAACACATAGCATCTTACATGCTGGAATATAACCAATGTATGAATTTCTATACAGCAGTCTAGCAAAGCTTTTAAACATGGTATTGGATGGCATTCATTTCAGCATACACAGGTAGAATGCTGCACAAGACACCCAACCCACATACTGATACATTTTTGAGACTAGATGATTGGTCAACACGCTTTCTCAACTGGGCAGTAGAGTGCTGCTGTATCAACTAGTTGCTATGTTTGATGATGAAAAATTTATTAAGTAACCCGAAAACTTCTTTTTATTGTTTTTCTATATGGCACTTATTTTGTATTTCATATGGAAATTATTTTAAGAAACAAAATAAAAATATGTGAAACTGTAAAAGTATGGTCCAATTTTTTAAATTTAATTATACAGTTAGAGCTTCAAAATTACAAATTAGCTATATGTTATTTGATTTTTGAAATTAAACGAAGCTGGGAGGACTGCCGTGTCTATCTGTGCATGTGTTATTTTTTATTTTTTGGCCAGTAGAACATTGTGCTTACTTATTGTGATGGTTTAATAGCCCACAGTAACCAAATCCAAATTGAAAGTGGAGATCATAAACTGACCTTCCTAGAATGCATTAAACATGAAAACCAACAAACTATTCCTTGACATGGCCACAGAGCAGTATATGTATTTGCTGAACTTGCCATAGGCATTAGTATACAAACTGCTCAATATGTCTTCCATGACAATGTACAGTACTGGCTTTGTCACTTGTCACTCATTTTGAGAGGTCTGGAGTTGAAGCGCATCACAGACTGAAGGAATTTCTAAAGGCCTCATCAATTAATTAAAAATTAAATTTTCTGTTTATACTCTGGCACGACAACCAAGTCAGTAGAGTTTACAATAAATCGTCAATACAAATATTTATCGTATTTAGTAGTCACGGGCTTGAACCCCGGCCCACTCAAAGAACACATGCTATGCACTCTCGAAGCCCCCCAACCTCCCATGAGTGGTTTCTTGGCAAGTACATGCAGATGGATCTAAACATACATTTGTACAGACATAACACGCAAAAGCACAATGTATACCATAGTAAGTTGTGGATGCATCTAAAAACATCTTTCCAAAGAGTTGGCCTAGCATTGCACTACTTTCAAACAAAGGGATAATCCACCATTTATTTAAAAGATGGATAATGTTATTACAGCCTCTTTCAAGATATTATGCTTGCTCATCAAGTCAATCTCTTTTAAATAAGACCTTCTTGAGTTAAGTCCCATTCCTTCTAGAGTTTATATAAGTAAAGACTTCTTTACTTAAGTAAACTCTAGAAGGTTTGTTTGTTATTTGGTTTTTAGGAGCATTATCAACTAAAGCCATATAGCTCCGGGGATATGCGGTGGTCATTCCTTGACCTTTCCGCCTCCATATTTGGTGGTGACGGGCTCAAACCACAGTATAATCAAAAAGCGTGTGATACACACTGCTGCTCCTACCCACCTGGCAATGCTAAAAGGAAGAGAATGAATCAGATTGGTCCACTTGATATTGATGGTTCGATTGTCGATGAATCTGCTCAGGTAGGTGACAAACTGAATGAGTATTTTGCATCTACATTCACACGAGGAATGTCTGTAGGAAAGTGGAGTCCAGAAGCTTATCAAACTCTAGCAAGGAGCTAAATGATTTTGTAATAACTGAGAGCAAAGTGGAGGAAAAATTGCTGAAATTGAACATAAAAAGAGGCACCTGGGGTGGTAGTAGTAGTAGTAGTGGTGGTATGTGATGCAAGAAAGCAAATATATGAGCTTATGCAGCATCAGCCAAAAAAAAGGGAAAAAAAAAAATCACACATTTCCCAACAAATGCCTGTCCAGTTCCTCCTTAAATTTATTCAAACTATCAACTTCCACAACGACAGATGAAAGTTTGTTCCAACAATTAACCACCCGCTGGCTAAAGGCAAATTTCCGCACATCTATTCTACAGCTGTCTTTTCTTAATTTGAATTTATGCCCCCTTAGGTTCGTAATCTGAACAAGTGGAAGGATCCCATCAGAATTTAGCATTCTCAACTCATTCAAGGCCTTATACACCTCAATCAGATCACCGTGCAGGTGCCTAGTATCCAGCCACTGCAATTTGCAGAACTTAAGCCCCTCTCTTGGTAAGAAGATCCCTTCATTCCCCTCACCAATCTTGTTGCCCTCCTCTGTGCACGCTCAAACAAATCTACATCCTTCCTAAAATGAGGCCTCCAGACCTGTATGCAGTACTCAAGGTGTGGCTTGACCATTGCCTTATACAGAGGGACAATCACCTCCTTTTCCCTGCTAGCAAAATTCCTATATATCATTGACAAAACCCAATGACCTGCCCTGGCAGCCTGTCTGCATTGCACAGAAAACTTCATATCTGACTGCACAATTACTCCAAGGTCTTTTTCATTTTCTACCACCTTAAGTGTAGACACAGTTGGTATTTTCTCTCGGGCTACTTCTACCCATATACAGTTTGTATTTGTCAAAGTTAAACTTCAGTTGCCACTTCTTAGCCCATCTGCCCAAATTATCTAGATTCTGTTGTAGTAGCACACTGCCATTACTGTCATTAACAACCCTGCCAACCTTTGTATCATCTGCAAACTTCGACACTAAGCCTGATATACCTTCATCAATATCATTGATAAATATACAAAACAACAGTGGGCCTAACACCAAACCATGTGGGACTCCACTAATAACATTAGTCCATGAAGAACAGCACCCATTGATTACCACCCTCTGTCTTCTCCCACTTAACCATCCTTTTATCCATTGTAGCAACTTACCCTTAATACCATTCTGCTCCAATTTGTACAAAGTCTTCCATGCGTAACAGTGTCAAAAGCTTTCCGGATGTGTAACCACATCATAATAACCAATCAAATTTGTCAGACAAAAACCCATGCTGTGTCTGAATTATTGCTGCAGTCTTGTCTAGATGACCCTGAAATGCATCTTTAACCAGTGACTCCATTATTTTACCCGGAACGGAAGTTAAACTAACTGGTCTGTTATTACTCGTGTCACCCTTCGATCCTCCTTTGTGAATAGGGGATACATTTGCACATCTCCAGTCTGTGGGAACCTCCCCAGAGTCCAAGGATGCTCTCTTAATTATGGCTAAGGGTTTGCTCAGTTGCTTTGCCACCTCCTATAATATAACTGGATAGATCCTACCCACCCCAGGTGCTTTTCTTATGTTTAACTTCAAAAATTTCTCCTCCACTTTGCTCTCAGTTATTACAAAAATCATTAAGTACCCTGCTACAATTTGACAACCTTCTGCCATTTTCAAACCTTAATAATTCCTCGTGTGTGAATGTAGATGCAAAATACTCATTCAGTTTGTTTGCTATCTGAGCAGGATCATCAACAGTCGAACCATCGATGTCAAGTGGACCAATCAGATTCATCCCCTTCCTTTTAGAGTTTATATATGTAAAGAAATCCTTGCTGTTTTTCTTAGTATCTTTTGCCAAAGATTTCTCGTAATCTGCCTTCGTCTGCCTAACCTCCTTTGTGACCTGATTACAGACTAGCTTATATCTGCCATAGGCTTCTGAGTCGCTTGATAATTTATATGCATCCCATGCATTTTTCTTCTCTATTACGAGTCTCATTAGTTCATTTGATAACCATTTAGGCCTAAACCTTGAATAATATTTCTTAATAGGTATGAAACATTTAGCAGCTTCCACTATTAATTCCTTGAATGCTTCCCACTTAGAATTTGCTGTTGGTAACATCATCAGTTGGTCCCACTGTACAGAATTTAAAAATTGTCTAAGACCACTATAGTTACCGGAAGCTTTACGGAAGCAAAAACCCCTTACTTTACCCCTGATGGTAATTATATCTTTAAGTAAATCCCACATCAGTACACTGTGATCGCTATCACCTAAAGGTTCCCTTATCTGCAAATTCTTAATACACGAATGATCACTGCTGATAACCAGATCAAGAGCATTACTCTCTCTCTCTCTCTCTCTCTCTCTCTCTCTCTCTCTGGTTGCCTCTCTAACATGCTGCTGTAGAAAACAATCATCCAATAAATCCACAAAAGTCTGACTAGTGTGTGAGTGACCAACTGACAAGTTCCAGTTAATATCTGGGAAGTTAAAATCCCCTATTATAGGACATTCTGATTTACTAGCCAACTCTATTTCTCTGTACAATTGTTCATTGTACTCATTCAAAGTTTCCGGCGCCCCCCTCCCCTATACTTCTCCTTCAACCCATGCACGATACTAAGTACTATAGGTTTTGATACCTTTCGTGTTTGGGGGTTCATAAAAAAAAAAAAAAAAAAATTCGAGTCATTAGGCCTATAACACACTCCTACTCTTATTTTTGTTTCGCAGTGCTTATGTCACACAAAACTGACTCAACAGTGCACTGTTCTCTATATCAACTGGGTGCACTTCTTTTGATTTTATGTTTTTCTTAATTAACAGCATAACACCTCCTCCCTTCCTATTCTGTCTGTCCTTTCTGTACACACTGTACTCCCCAAATTCCAGTTCTCCGTTCCTTATATCTGTGTGACACCACGTCTCTGCTATCCCAACAATATTTGCCTTTGATGTCTTCACCAACATTTCAAATTTATCAAATTTATTTACTATACTTCTAGCATTGATATACATGCACCTATTTCTATTCCTAGTTACCCTAACATATCCCATATACCCACCTATTTCACGATGACTGATATTCGTCTCTGAAATCCCCCAACACCCTCGCTCCAGGTTGCTACTTATTCTAATAGAAGTTGTGCAAGAATCACCTACACTTCTGCCTCCGGCTACTGTTAAACTATTAGTCCGTGTATCCCCCCAAGCTAGCAGTTTTCCGACCCACATAACACTGCCTCGATAGCATCGGCAAATATTCTTGCACCCTTTGTATTTAAGTGTATCCCATCCCTGTAGAAACAGTCTCTCCTGTTAACAAGTACAGACCAGGGTGAAAAAAATTCTACCCCTTGAGCCTTGCACAATGTTTCCAGGGCCGGATTGATCGACAAGGCTCTCATCATAAAAAGGTTGTTGTTGGGTGGATGGGATCTATCCAGTTATATTAAAGGAGGCAGCAAAAGAAGTAAGCAAACACTAAACCATAATTATGAAAGCTTCCTTGGACTCAGAGGAAGTCCTCATGGACTGAAGACCTGCAAATATGTCCCCAATTCACAAAGGGGGATCAAAGGGTGACAAGAGTAATTACAGATCTGTTAGTTTAATTTCTGTTCAAGGGAAAATGATGGAATCACTGGTTAAAGAAGCACTGCAGGATCATCTAGACGACTGCAGTTATAGTTCAGAAATAGCATGGATTTGTTAAGGGGAAGTCTTGACTGACAAATTTTATTGGATGCTATGATGTGGTCACAAAGGAACTATGCAAAAAATAATTCTGATATCATGTACTTGGATTTCAGGAAAGCTTTTAATACTGTTGCACATGGAATACTGCAGTACAAATTGGAGCGGTATGGCATTAAGGGCAAGTTATTGTTGTTGTTGTTTGGTTTTTAGGAGCATTAGTAACTAAGGCCATATTGCTCCGGAATATGCGGTGGTCATTCCCTGAATTTTCCGCATCCTCCATATTTGGTGGTGACAGGCTCGAACCTCGGTCTAATCAAGAAGCGTGTGGTACTCACTGCTGCTCCTTCCCACCTGGCTACGGAAGCGCCAAGGGCAAGTTACTGCAATGGATAAAGGGATGGTTGAGTGGGAGAAGGCAGAGAGTGGTAATAAATGGACACTGCTCTACGTGGACTGTTATTACCATAGTCTCCCAGGGTTCGGTGCTGGGCCCATTGTTGTTTTGTGTATTTAGCAATGATATTGATAAAGGTATATCAGGCTTAATGCCTAAGTTTGCAAATGATACAAAGGTTGGCAGGGTTGTTAACAATAGTAAAGACAGTATGCTACTGCAACAGAATCTAGAAAAGTTAGGTAGATGGGCTGAGAAGTGGAACTGAAGTTTAATATTGACAAATGCAAAGTACTACCTATGGGTAGCAGTAACTCAAGGGAAACGTACCAACTGTATGGTACTACACTAAGGGAGGTGGAGAATGAAAAAGACCTGGGGGTAATTGTGTAGTCGGATATGAAGTTCTCTGAGCAGTTCAGATGGGCTGCCAGAGCAGGTCATGGAGTTTTGTCAATGATATATAGGAATTTTGCTAGCAGAGACAATGAGGTGATTATATCTTTCTATAAGGCAATTGAGTACTGAGTACAGGTCTGGAGGCCTCATCTTTGGAAGGATGTAGAGTCGCTAGAATGAGTACAGAGAAGGGCAACAAGACTGGTGAGAGAAACAAAGGGATTCACTTACCAGGAGAGGCTTAAATTCGGTCAGTTGCAGCATCTGGAGACTAGGCACCTGCAAGGTGATCTAATTGAGGTGTACAAGGACTTGAATGGTTTGAGCAGGCTCAATGCTGATGGGATAGTTCCACTTGCTGAGATTAAGAACCTGAGGGGTCATAGATTCAAATTGAGGACGGACAGTTGTAGAATAGATGTGCAGAAGTTTGGTTTTTGGCAATGGGTTGATGATTGTTGGAACAGACTTCCATCTGTTGCTGTGGAATTTGATAACTCAAATAAATTTAAAGCTGAATTTAGACAAACATTTCGAGTGACCGGATGGATGAAATGGGAAGGTTTTTTTTTTTTTTTTTTTTTGGCTGATGCTGTATAAGCTTGCTTTCTTGCATTGTATGCCTCAAGTAATCCTAATGCTAATATAAAGCTTTTGATACTGTTGCACATGGAAGACTATTGAACAATTTGGAGTAGTATGGCATTAAGGGCAAGTTGGCAGAATGAATAAAAGGATGGTTGAGTGGGAGAAGAAGACAGAGTGATAATAAATGGATACTCCTTTTTGTGGACTATTGTTATTAGTGGAGTCCACCAGGGTTTGGTGTTGAGCCCAGTTTTGTTTTCTATATTTATCAATGATATTGATGAAGGTATATCAGGGTTAATGGCTACATTTGTGGATGATGCTGATAGTGTACTACTGGAACAGGATCTAGAAAAGTTGACCACATCGACTGAGAGGTCGCAACTGAAGTTTAACACTGGTAACTGTAAAGTACTGCATATGGGTAGCAGTAATCCCCAGAGTAAAGTACCAATTGTGCAGTACTATTCTCAATGCAGTGGAGAATGAAAAAGACTTTGGTGTAATTATGCAGTCAAATATGAAGATTTCTGAGCAGGGTGACAGGCTGCTAGAGTAGCTCATGTGTCTTATCAATGATATACAGAAATTTTTCAAGCAGGAATAAGGAGGTGATTGTTGCCTTTTATAATGCAATGATCAGGCCACACCTTGAGTACTGCATACAGGTCTGGAGGCCTCAATTTAGAAAGTATGTAGAGCTGCTGGAACTACTACAGAGGAGGGCAATGAGATTGGTGAGTGGAACACAGGTTCCACTCCTCAATTAACTGTTACCAAGAAAGGCCTAAGGTCTGCAAATTGCAGTGTTTGCAGAATAGGCACCTGCAAGGTGATCTAATTGCATTAGCATTAGAAGAGGCATATGATGCAACAAAGCAAGCTTATACAGCATCAGCCATAAAAAAAAAACTTCCCATTTCACCCATCCATTCACTCCAAATGTTTGTTCGAGCATTCAATCACCCACTGGCTAAAGGCAAATTTCCACACATCTATTCTACAACTGTCTTTCTTCAACTTGAATTTATGTCTCCTCAGGCAATTAATCTGGGCAAGAGGAAGAATCTCATCATCACTGAGCATGAACAAAGTAGTGGAGGCAGTGGTGGGAGGAGAAGAAAAGGGGGCTGTAATGAGAGTGCCTTTGCTTAGGAATCTAAAACATTAAAAGTCTGGAAAGTTAAATCTACAACACAGATAAATGTCATAACACTTTAGTGCTACATTACAGCAGCAGCTAACTATCTCAAAAATTTACATATTCAGGAATGTACACTTTAAACTCTGTTGTTATAACAGTGCTCAAGTTGAAACTAAATTATTCTTCAATTGATTTAAAAAATGTACTATTGCATATAACTTATACTATTATATTTTACCAAAATATCTCTAGTTTAATTACATATGACAAATATATATATATACAGGGTGCCCACAACCCTCGTTTCCAAAACTTTACAAGGCATTACGTGTGAAAAAGAGTACATCATAAAACCTTGAAACATGTCCAGATGAAAGAAGATATCCTCAATTAGAGGTGTTCAAATGTGGGCACCATTTGTTATTCTGCATATATTCTACCTATAATCCAATTCATTCGATATTCAGCACAACATGTCCCTGTCAACATTGCTGAGTGCTTCACAAATGCATTGCTTACACTAAGTGATCACTATTATAACACCTAATACCATGTTGGGCCACCGTTTGCATGGATAACAGCTGCTATTTGCCTAGGCAATGACTCCCCAAATGTCTGCAGCCATGCTGCCTGCAAGACTATCTCCAAGTGTTGGAATAGATGATGGCTGCATGTCCATATGCCTCAACTTCCCACTCGAAAATGCCTAGAAGGTGTTCAATTCAGGTCAGGTGAATTTAGAAGGTAATCAAGATGGCTGATATCCTCACTATGTTCCTTGAACTCATGCACAGTGTGGGCCTGATGACATGGAGCATTATCATCGTGGAAGATCCCATTTCTGTTTGGGAAAAAATTCAACATGGCAGGGTGCATGTGGTCACCTAAGAGCTGTCAGTAGACCTCACCAGTGAAACCTCAGTCCATGTGCACAAGGGGTCCTAGTTCTTGACAGCAAAACATGCCCCATATTAAGCAACCACTGCCACCTGCCTGGATAGTAGGAACCATGCACGATGGGTCCATGAACTCACGTTGCACCAAGTATTCAGACTCATCCGATCAGCACACTTATTTCCAGTCCTCCAGTGTCCAACCACTGTAACCCTTTACAGTTCTATTGGTGTAAGGTGGTTTGACCCATTCAGCACCATTCTTTGCACATCTTAACCACAGTGGACCGTTGAATTGAACAACCAGATGCAAACTGCCACTGCTCAAGCATAAGAAACTGTTTGGGTTTTTATACTGTGAGCTATATGGCATAGTCCATTAACAGATGGGAGTGGTCATAATTCAGTGATCACTGAGTGTATTTCCATAATAGTTCCTGGCATAGATGGAACATATATCTGGTTTTGCATGAATCTCCAAAGAGTAAAATCTAAGGGAACCAAATTAAGGATAATAGGGCTGCAAAATCAATTCTCCTCTTCCAATCGACTTCCCAGAAAACATCGTGTTCAGGTATGCACAAACTTTTTTGTGCTAATGTGGCAAATCTCGGTCTTATTGCAAAATCAAAGTCAATAACATTGTAATTCAGCAGTTAGGGCATAAAGAAAGTCTCTAACATGTCCAGAAATATGATGCCTGTTAAAATAACTAATTCAGAGAAGAAAGGTCCAGAATATTAAGAGTAGGAGACCGGCAGAATTACTTAACAAGTACACGTCACTGTTGAACAAAAGCCGAGAATTAGGGTTGATTTTGAAAGTGTCTGCAATTCTGCCCAGACACGATAGGAGGAAGTATAGGATGAGAGCCTTATCGATCAATTCGGCCCTGGAAAGATTGTGCAAGGCTCAAGGGGTAGAATTTTTTTCAGCCTAGACTGTACTTGTTAACAGGAGAGATTGCTTCTACAGGGATGGGATACACTTAAATAGAAAGGGTGCAAGAATATTTGCTGATGCTATTCAGGCAGTGTTAGGTGGGTCGGAAAACTGCTAGCTTGGGGGGAGACAAAGACCAATAGATTGACAGTAGCCACTGGCAGAGGTGAAAGAGATTCTTGCACTGCTTCTATTAGAATGAGCAGAAGCCTGAAAAACAAGATGCGTGGTATTTCAGAGAGTGCTGGGAGCCATTGCGGTACAAGTAAACACATGGGTTGTGTTAGGGTAGCTAAGAATAGAAACAAGTGCAGGTATACTTGCGTGTACACCAATGCTAGGAGTTTAGTAAATAAATTTGATGAATTTGAGGTATTGCTCAAAACATCAAAGGTAGATATTGTTGGGATATCAGAGACGTGGTGTCACACAGATATAAGGGATGCAAAACTGCAATTTGGGGAGTACAACGTCTACAGAAAGGATAGACAGGATAGGAAAGGGGGAGGGGTTATGCTATTAGTTAAGAAACACATAAAAACCAAGGAAGTGAAGCCAGTCGACATCGCTGGACAGTGCAGTGTTGAGTCAGTTTGGTGTGACATAAGCATTGGGAAATCAAAATTGAGAGTAGGAGTGTGCTATAGGCCTAATGACTCTGATGAGTATAATGAGAAACTGTACGGGGAAATAGAGTGGGCCAGTAAATCAGAGAGTCTTATAATGGGGGATTTTAATATCCCAGATATTGACTGGAAATTGGGGGCTGGTCACTCACACACCAGCAAGGCTTTTGTGGATTTATTGGATGACTGTTTTCTACATAAGCATGTTCGGGAGGCAACTAGAGGGAGTAATACTCTTGATTTGATTATCAGCAGTGATTCTTCATGCATTAAGAATCTGCAGATAAATGAACCACTAGGTGGCAGTGATCACAGTGTGCTGAAGTGGGATTTACTCAAAGAGGTGACTACCATTAGGGGTAAAGGGAAGGGTTATCGCTTCCGTAAAGGCGACTACGATGGACTGAGACAGTATTTAAATTCTATACAGTGGGACCAACTGATGATGTTACCAACAGCAAATTCAAAATGGGAAGCATTCAAAGAACTTATCTTGGAAGCTACTAGGCTTTACATACCAACTAAGAAATATTGTTCAAGGTTTAGGCCAAAATGGATGTCAGATGAACTAATGAGACATATGGCAGAGAAGAAAAATGCATGGGATACTTACAAATTAACACATGACACAGAAGCCTATGATAGATACAAGTTGATAAGCAACCAAGTTACAAAGGAGGTTAGGCAGGCGAAGGCAGATTACGAGAAATCCTTGGCAAGGGATGCAAAGAAAAACAGCAAAGAGTTCTTTACTTATGTAAACTCTAGAAGGAAGGGGATGAATCAGATTGGTCCACTTGATATTGATGGGTCAACTGTTGATGATCCTGCTCAGGTAGCTAACAAACTAAATGAATATTTTGCATCGACATTCACACATACGGAGTTATTCAGCAAGGGGAATGCCAGAGGTGTATTCAGCTCTAGCAGTAAGCTACAGAATCTTGAAATAACTGGGAGTAAAGTGGAGGAGAAACTGTTGAAGATAAACACAAGAAAGGCACCCGGGGTGGATGGGATCTATCCAGTTATATTAAAGGAGGCAGCAAAGGAAGTAAGCAAACCCTTAGCCATAATTATGAGAGCTTCCTTGGACTCAGGGGAGGTACCCATAGACTGGAAATGTGCAAATGTGACCCCAATTCACAAAGGAGGAGCAAAGGCTGACACAAGTAATTATACACCTGTGAGCTTAACTTCTGTTCCAGGAAAATTAATGGAGGCACTGGTTAAAGAAGCACTGCAGGATCATTTAGACAAGACTTCAGTTATAGCTCAGACACAGCATGGTTTTGTTAAGGGGAAGTCTTGCCTGACCAACTTGATTGGATACTATGATGCAGTTACAAAAGAACTGGATGCAGGGAATAACTTTGATATTATATACTTGGATCTTAGAAAGGCTTTTGATACTGTTGCACATGGAAGACTGCTACACAAATTGGAGCAGTGTGACATTGGAGGCAAATTGCTGCTATGGATAAAGGGGTGGTTGAGGGGGAGAAGACAGAGAGTGGTAATCAATGGACACTGCTCATCGTGGACTAATGTTATTAGTGGAGTCCCTCAGGGCTCAGTGTTGGGTCCATTATTGTTTTCTGTATTTATAAATGATATTGATGATGGTATATCAAGTTTAATGATCAAGTTTGCAGACGATACAAAGGTTGGCAGGGTTGTCAAAGGACACTACTGACACTATGCTGCTGCTGCAACAGGATCTGGAAAGGTTGAGCAGATGGGCTGAGAGGTGGCAAATGAAGTTTAACATTGACAAATGTAAAGTACTACACATGGGAAACAGCAACCCCAGAGCAACGTATCAACTCTGTGGTACTACACTGACAGTGGTAGAGAATGAAAGGAACTTGGGGGTGGTTGTGCAGGCAGATATGAAGTTCTCTGACCAGTGCAGACAGGCGGCAAGAGTAGCTCATGGAGTATTGTCAATGATATACAGGAATTTTTCCAGCAGGGATAAGGAGGTGATTATTCCATTGCATAAGGCAATGGTCAGGCCACACCTAGACTACTGTATACAGGTCTGGAGGCCTCATTTCAGGAGACATGTGGAGCTGCTGGAGCGAGTACAGAGAAGGGCAACAAGATTAGTGAATGGAACAAAGGGGTGCTCTTACGAAGAAAGGCTTAAGTTTTGCAAATTGCAGTGTCTGGAGACTAGGCACCAGCTAGGTGATCTGATAGAGGTGTATAAAGCCTTGAATGGTTTAAGCATGCTCAATGCTGATGGGATTCTTCCTCTAGCTCAGAAAAATCACCTGAGAGGGCATAAATTCAAATTGAGGAAAGACAGATGTAGGATAGACATGCGGAAATTTGCCTTTAGCCAGCGGGTGGTTGGTGGTGGAACAGACTTCCATCCCTTGTGGTGGAGGTTGATAGCCTAAATAAGTTTAAGGCTCAGCTGGACAGGTATTTTGAACGAACAGAGGGGTGAAGTGGAAGTGGGTTTTTTTTTTTTTTTTTTTGGCTGATGCTGCATAAGCTTGCTTTCTTGCATCAAATGCCTCTACTAATGCTAATGCTAATATACAATGTGAAAGCATGCTGTGCAAAAGGCAGTGATATTAGAACTGTCTCACAATGGTATTCCAAAATTTCCTGCAGCTTTTCTGTGTCCAATATTCTCACATTTTGCTTGTTTCTTTCACAAGAAGGAAACAAGCAAAATGTTTAATTTTTCCTTAAAAAAGATTCTTTCCAGGAAATTGTCTTCATCTTCCATATAAACTAGAACATTCCTGTGGCTTCATGATTACTGGTTTCAGCTTCTCAAAGTGGAGCTGAAACCAGCTCCACTTTGCCCTCACTAACTTGTTCATCGACCACCTTGGGTGGGATAACTGCACAAACAAGTGTCCTATTTTAATTTTCCATAATATTGGAGAATTGTAGGTCTATTCTCAGGGTTGATAAACTATGCCAATGATTCCAGTTTTGCAATTATACTACCATCTACTGCAGCATATATTTTTCAGTTGGTGAAAAAAACTTGAAAATAATCTCTATAATCCAGAAGTGGTTTCAGGTCTGAATTATGTACTCTATTCACACAATAACAGTTTAGTTTTGTAAAGGAGGTGTGTGGCCACCCTGAATAACAGAAGCTTCATATAATTTCAAATAATGAAAATTCTAGCAAAGGGGATAGCCCTTTACCAGTCGTTAAATATTTGAAAAGAAAGATAATTGCTTATACAAATCAGTGTTATTTTATTTATTATTATTTATTTTTTTTAAATAGAGTCGGACCACTTCTTAACAAACTCCCATATAGTGAATTTTTTTTTATTTCCCCCTTGGTTATTACAATGAAAAAAATAAATCCTCTGGCCTTTAGTCAATAGAGCTTGTGCTGTAGAAAGCATGAATTAGGAGCTAAAAGGATCAAGAATTAAAAGCTAAAACATTCCACAATTCAGTGGTGCCCATAAAGCCTATATAACTGCCTCTTCTACTGTATTGAAAAGTCCCACTGGTCAACTATCTATGAATTGCTACAGCCGTTGGCAAAGATTACGGCACATTTCCAACACAGACATTGGATCTGGTCTATCTGTTTTTTGCTGTAAACATCCTATTAGAGAATTAGGAGGGAGTGATTTTCCTCTATCCCAGAAATTCATGTGTTGTTTCGCAGAAATTAGTCATCCACACCCTCACTAAATTACACTTGTCTCTGTTTACATGGTAGGTACAAGTGGTCCCTAAATAAGTTTTGTTTTAGGTGCTGTGCAAGTAACCTTACAATGTCTAAGAGGAAATCCTTGAGTGTAGTTAAAAAGTGGAAGTGCTTAATAATGAATATTGGCGTTAAAAAAAAAAAAAAAAAAAAAACAAACAAACTAAATCTCTTTAAAATTTGGTATCCCTGCCAGTAGTGTGTCAACCATTCTGAAAAACCATGTTTCGATTCTTAAATTGTTTGAGGAAACGGGACCCATTTGCCAGCATGTGAAATTATGCCTGTATGAATATGTTGATGAAGCCATTTTTAAGTAGGTAAAGTTGACCCAAGAACAAAATATGCCAATATCAGGGCATAAATAAAAGAAAGGGCTATGGAGTACACATCTTTTCTGGGCATAAAAAATTCCAAGCCAGTTCTGGTTGGCTGAACAAATTTAAAAAGCACCATGGTTTGCTCGAAAAAGTTATTTCTGGTGAAAGTGAAGTTGTAATCGAAGAAGACTATACCCATTGGAAAGAAAGTTTTGAAAAAATTATAGAGGATAATAAGCCCAAAGACATATTCAATATTGGATGATTGTTTTCTACATAAGCAGCATGTTCGGGAGGCAACTAGAGGGAGTAATACTCTTGATTTGATTATCAGCAGTGATTCTTCATGCATTAAGAATCTGCAGATAAATGAACCACTAGGTGGCAGTGATCACAGTGTGCTGAAGTGGGATTTACTGAAAGAGGTAACTACCATTAGGGGTAAAGGGAAGGGTTATTGCTTCCGTAAAGGCGACTACGATGGACTGAGACAGTATTTAAATTCTATACAGTGGGACCAACTGATGATGTTACCAACAGCAAATTCAAAATGGGAAGCATTCAAAGAACTTATCTTGGAAGCTACTAGGCTTTACATACCAACTAAGAAATATTGTTCAGGGTTTAGGCCAAAATGGATGTCAGATGAACTAATGAGGCATATGGCAGAGAAGAAAAATGCATGGGATACTTACAAATTAACACATGACACAGAAGCCTATGATAGATACAAGTTGACATGCAACCAAGTTACAAAGGAGGTTAGGCAGGCGAAGGCAGATTACGAGAAATCCTTGGCAAGGGATGCAAAGAAAAACAGCAAAGAGTTTTTTACTTATGTAAACTCTAGAAGGAAGGGGATGAATCAGATTGGTCCACTTGATATTGATGGGTCAACTGTTAATGAACAAACTAAATGAATATTTTGCATCGACATTCACACATGAGGAGTTATTCAGCAAGGGGAATGCCAGAGGTGTATTCAACTCTAGCAGTAAGCTACAGAATCTTGAAATAACTGGGAGTAAAGTGGAGGAGAAACTGTTGAAGATAAACACAAGAAAGGCACCCGGGGTGGATGGGATCTATCCAGTTATATTAAAGGAGGCAGCAAAGGAAGTAAGCAAACCCTTAGCCATAATTATGAGAGCTTCCTTGGACTCAGGGGAGGTACCCATAGACTGGAAATGTGCAAATGTGACCCCAATTCACAAAGGAGGATCAAAGGCTGACACAAGTAATTATACACCTGTGAGCTTAACTTCTGTTCCAGGAAAACTAATGGAGGCACTGGTTAAAGAAGCACTGTAGGATCATTTAGACAAGACTTCAGTTATAGCTCAGACACAGCATGGTTTTGTTAAGGGGAAGTCTTGCCTGACCAACTTGATTGGATACTATGATGCAGTCACAAAAGAACTGGATGCAGGGAATAACTTTGATATTATATACTTGGATCTTAGAAAGGCTTTTGATACTGTTGCACATGGAAGACTGCTACACAAATTGGAGCAGTGTGACATTGGAGG
Source organism: Mastigoproctus giganteus (assembly GCF_048544385.1). Taxonomy (NCBI): domain Eukaryota; kingdom Metazoa; phylum Arthropoda; class Arachnida; order Uropygi; family Thelyphonidae; genus Mastigoproctus; species Mastigoproctus giganteus. The sequence goes on along the minus strand of NC_143580.1, from coordinate 213,717,849 downwards.
CAAATTGCTGCTATGGATAAAGGGGTGGTTGAGGGGGAGAAGACAGAGAGTGGTAATCAATGGACACTGCTCATCGTGGACTAATGTTATTAGTGGAGTCCCTCAGGGCTCAGTGTTGGGTCCATTATTGTTTTCTGTATTTATAAATGATATTGATGATGGTATATCAAGCTTAATGTCCAAGTTTGCAGATGATACAAAGGTTGGCAGGGTTGTCAAGGACACTACTGACACTATGCTGCTGCAACAGGATCTGGAAAGGTTGAGCAGATGGGCTGAGAGGTGGCAAATGAAGTTTAACATTGACAAATGTAAAGTACTACACATGGGAAACAGCAACCCCAGAGCAACGTATCAACTCTGTGGTACTACACTGACAGTGGTAGAGAATGAAAGGGACTTGGGGGAGATTGTGCAGGCAGATATGAAGTTCTCTGAGCGTGCAGACGGGCTGCAAGAGTAGCTCATGGAGTATTGTCAATGATATACAGGAATTTTTCCAGCAGGGATAAGGAGGTGATTATTCCATTGCATAAGGCAATGGTCAGGCCACACCTAGAGTACTGTATACAGGTCTGGAGGCCTCATTTCAGGAGACATGTGGAGCTGCTGGAGAGAGTACAGAGAAGGGCAACAAGATTAGTGAATGGAACAAAGGGGTGCTCTTACGAAGAAAGGCTTAAGTTTTGCAAATTGCAGTGTCTGGAGACTAGGCACCAGCTAGGTGATCTGATAGAGGTGTATAAAGCCTTGAATGGTTTAAGCATGCTCAATGCTGATGGGATTCTTCCTCTAGCTCAGAAAAATCACCTGAGAGGGCATAAATTCAAATTGAGGAAAGACAGATGTAGGATAGACGGGCGGAAATTTGCCTTTAGCCAGCGGGTGGTTGGTTGGTGGAACAGACTTCCATCCCTTGTGGTGGAGGTTGATAGCCTAAATAAGTTTAAGGCTCAGCTGGACAGGTATTTTGAACGAACAGAGGGGTGAAGTGGAAGTGGGTTTTTTTTTTTTTTTTTTTGGCTGATGCTGCATAAGCTTGCTTTCTTGCATCAAATGCCTCTACTAATGCTAATGTTGATGAAACAGTACTATTTTTTAAATGTTTGTCGAGCGAGACACTGACTTTTAAAGTTAATAAATGTTTAGGTGGTAAAAATAGTAAGGAGAGAATTACAGTTTGGTTGGGGCAAACACGGATGGGAATGAAAAACTGAAGCTTTTGGTAACAGGAAAAAGTAAACAACCCTGATGTTACAAAGGAGTGAAGTTGTTATAATACAACAAAAAAAAATCTTGGATGATTTTTTGTTCTAGTTTTTGAACAGTGGATTTTAAATTTCGATAGAAATATGACAAAATAAAACAGAAAAATCGCATTGATTGTCGCTAAGTGCTCTGTCCACCATCGCTGAGTAATTTTTAGACTTACAAGTGTGAAGCTTGTTTTCTTCCCTCGGAATACCTCATCTAAACTGCAACCAATGGACCAAAGCATTATAAAGAATTTGAAAATGCACTACTGAAGGTGCATACTGAAAAGATTTGCAGATGTGCATATCAGAGTTGGTGAAAGTGTGGAATCAAGATGTGATTGATGACAATAGCGATGAGAGGAATGAACTACTACAAGATATTGAGCAATCTTGGGGAGCACTCCAAGCGAAAGGTTTGATCAGTGGAGAAATTGTTCTTGAAGAATTTTTAGTAGTTGATACTGATGTCATAGTAGCTAGATATCCGCATGACATCAACATTTTGGAAGAGTATTCAAAGAACTAGTGAGAATACCAACAGTGAGTTGGATGAAAATGAGGGCAACAAAGGCAATGGAGTAATATTAAACGTTCCAAACACGAAATGTTGACAGCATTTGAAACTTTGTGCCGAGGCTTTCAGTGTGAAGAAAATTATCCAGAAAATATATTTGAGTGTTTAAATAAATTCAAACGTTTTATGAATGATGTACAGTAAAATCCAGTGTACAACAAAAAATAACAAAATTCTTAAAAGTGTATTAATATATTTTTCAAATCATGTAAGTAGTCATTTCTTAATATGTATGTATTAATAAATTAATTGTTTTAAAATGTTAGAAAATTTATTCATCCCCACTTATTTCTCATCTTTTACTGTATTTCTCAATGATGAATTACAGTATTTTTCATTGTTGAAAAAGGTCACATTTCTTTATAACGAAATTTCTGTTTAACGAATTTTTTCAAGTGAATGATCGATTTTGTTATATAGAGTTGAGTTTCGACTGAACATTCAAAATTATAACATTTGCTTTCTTTCTTTCTTTTTTTTTTTTTTTTTTTTTTTGTAATAGTAATTTTTTAACCGTATTGGAATATTCCAATCTTTGCCCCACTCACTCCCATAATCAGAATAAATAACTGCAATTTATTCTTATTCCTCAAGCAAGAGGTTTAAACTCTCCTGAAAGCTTTGCTAACACATGACTCGAATTCCTTACGAGATCCCACAAGGAATGAAAATTGATTTCAGTTTTAGACACTGTGGTGTCAAAATTAATGTATTCTTAGCAATGATATTCCCATATGATATACTCCATTATTTGCAGCTGTGATATATGTTAGTTTTTCCACAACCATGCTCTGTCTAGAGAAAATAAAGAACTTTAGCATGCAGTAGAACATGCTTTTATTTACTTCATTATTTTAAGTATTAATACTATGGGACATTCAAAGATTACGTACAAACTTCCTTATAGCACAGATATGTTATTATATAATTATAATATTATATTGCATAGTTCAATAATGAGCTGCCCTACTCTGAAGTCCAGAAAATTTGGCCATTCAATTTAGTATAACATCAAGAACATTGGAGCCAAGCATCGGTAATTAGAGGTAACTTTTGAAATTATTATTTAGGCAATTTTCAGGGAGAAATGCAGCACAGTTGAGAGATAGTCAGGTTTTCCATTGTTTAAATTCTCCTTTTGATTAACCAGCAGTTGGGGGATAAAGTTATCAGGATTTATTATTGAGATTTATTTCCCCAATTAGTTCCTATAATTTAGAAAATACTGTATTAAGAATAACCATGTATCCCTAGTTCAGTTTGGAAATATCACTATTCAAAATATATCATGAACTAATAAGAATGTTATCGCTTCATAATTCGAAATGATCAGCATCAGAAATGTGTGTTACTCTTTAAAAAGAAACAGGATTCTTTATTAATATTAACAACAGTTTTTTTTAATATGAATTTTCCTATTAATGACCGATAAACAGATTTAAAATAACTTTATTAAAATAAATATACATAAAAGCATTAATATAAAAAAATACTAAAAAATATAATAGTAGCAGCTTTCAGGGGCGAGGTGTCCCTTCTTCGGACACCATGCTTTTATGTATATCAGTTTTCATCAGTTTTAACTTATATTTTGGATATCAGAGACGTGGTGACGCCCCCCCACGTTTCTGATATCCGAACAACATCTGCTTTTGATGTCTTGACCAGCACTTCAAATTTATTTACTAAACTCTTAGCATTGGTGTACATGCAATATACATGCACCTGTTCTTACGATTTGTTACCCTAACACAGCCTATGTATTTACTTGTTCCATGATTATCTCCCCCCCCCACAGTTCCTGAAATCCCAACACCTTGCTTTACAGGCTGCTGTTCATTTTAATTGAAGCAGCGCAAGAATGACTTTCACCTATGCCTTGGCTACTGTTAACCCCCCCACACACACAAGCTAGCAGTTTTCCGACCCACCTAACACCGCCTCAATAGCATCAGCCAATTTTCTTGCACTCTTTCTTTTTAAATGTATCTCATTCCTGTAGAAGCAATCTATCCTATTAACAAGCACAGATCACACTAAAAAAAATTCTACCCCATGAGGTCTGCACAATCTCTCCAGGGCCGAACTGACTGACAAGGCTCTCATCATATACTCCCTCCTTTTCAGTCGAATTGCAGACACTTTCAAATTTAATCCTAACTCGAGACTATTTTTCAAAATTGACCTGTACTTGTTGAGTAAATCTGCAGATCTCCTACTCCTAATGTCATTAGTGCCAAGGAGTAAAACAATATCACCTTTTGTGCCCATAAAAGATGACATCTGCTCTACAACGACATCAACTTTTGCCCCTGGCAGACCACCCTGATCCTGTTCCACCTATCTTTTTGCACAATATATTACCCGTCTCCTTGATAACAAAGTCACCAACAATAACTAGCTCATGTGGGACCAGCGCATTCTGCCTTGGGGGATGCTGCTGTGTTGCCTGATGCACAAGAGCGAGCTCTGGTGTTGAGTTGGGCAGCTGAGATGCATGATGAGTCCCACATTTTAATTCCTTTGAGGGCTTCTATACAACTGTGGTGAACGGATGCTCTTCGTCAGGGCTCCTCAGTTAAGTGGATTGGATTACTGTTGATTAGTGCTTTTAAATATTTGATTTATTCAGATATTGTTGGATTATTTTGTTATAGGTTTTCCTGTAACAGTTTGATTTTAATAATATTATAGATATAATTTTTTAAAGTTAATTTTCATTAATATTTAGCTAATTTTATAATGGTAGTTATGAGATCTGCCTTAAACATGTCACAGGGTATCGTGACTCACACGGAAATAGCTGATGGCGATTTACGGGTGAGTCAGGATTTAATCCGTTGCGGAACCTGTGGAATGTTTTCCAAGGTAAACTTGGTGACTAATCATAGCTCACCTGGGGTTTTTTTTTTTTTTGTGATGGATGTAAGGAGTGCACTGATCTTAAATTACAATTTGGTGCATTGATGGAACAATTTGAGTCCCTGAAAAAACGGGTGCTTGCCCTCGAGAATAATGCATCTGGCAGCTCGACTCCAGCAATCTACCAAGGGATGCGGCGCCTCAGTAGCCAGGTGAGCAGGAGCAGTAGTGCGGAGCACACGCTTCTTGAATAGACCGGGATTCAAGCCTGTGCCCACCAAATATGGAGGATGCGGAAAGGTCAGGGAATGACCACCGCATATCCCCAGAGCAATATGGCCTTAGTTGCTAATGCTCCTAAAAACCAAATAACAAACAACAACAACAACAACAACCAAGGGATGCACACCTGATTCGAGCCTCAAAACAGAAAAACCAAGTGCAAACTACTCTGGTTAAAAAGGACATTGTTTTATTAGGAGACTCCATTGTCAGGGAAGCGGGGAATATTTTAATAAGGATAGGTGGAGTAGAACCAGGGTATGTCTGCCGGGAGCAACTATTAATGATGTCACCAACAGATTGTCAGATTTTAAGGGGGGGGGGGGGTAAAGATAATATTATTATTCATGTGTGGACTAATGACATTAAACGTACACGATCTGATGATCTGTTGGAAAAATACAGGCCCGTGCTGAGGAAATGCCTTGAGCTAGGCCACATTGTCTATGTGTCTGCAATTCTGCCCAGACACGATAGGAGGGATTATATCTTAAAAGCCTTGTGGATTAACTCAAGACTTGAAGGACTCTACAAGGCTTTAGCGGGCAAATTTCTATCAGCATGGCCCACACTTGTAGGTAGAAGGAATTTGTTTTGTAGAGACGGGATACACTTAAACAAAGGTGGTGCAAAAGTTTTTGCCAGTATTATTGAGGATATCTTAAAGGTTCAGGGTCACAGTTAGTTAGGGGGGGTGTGGGTAATACTGACATACGTTTATCTGATAATACTGGTCAAAGTAACTCTTGCACAGACCTCAAGAGTTCTTATCTGTTACCCCAACTTGACATATTATCTAGATGTTCTGGGGGCAGAAACGTTTCAAGTGAGCGGGTAGCTAATGCCAGGGAAGGGAGCCTAAAAAACTTCAAGGGTTGTGTTAGGGTTGTTAAATATACAAGAACAGTAAGTCTTAATTTTTTATATAGTAATGTTAAAAGTCTGGTCAATAAAATGAGCGAATTTGAACTACTGGTTAAAACAAGTAACGCAGACATAATAGGGCTTACAGAGACATGGTGCCACCCAGAAATTGGGGATGATGAGCTTCAGTATGGCTTGTATAATGTATTTAGGAAGGATAGGGTAGATAGAAGGGGTGGTGGGGTAATGCTTCTTATCAGAAGCAGCCTGAGTGTGATGATAGCTTTCCCGGATTTAGATGTTTCACATGCTAGTATAGAATCTGTATGGTGTGAGATAGTTGGAAACAAAGGTATAATGTGAGTAGGAGTAACCTACAGACCAGGTGATTGTGAAGATTATGACGAAAGCCTCTACATGCAAATGGAATGGGCAAGTAAGCATCAATGTCTTATTATGGGTGATTTCAATTTGCCTCTAATTGATTGGAGTAAATGGGAAGGAAACTCGACATGGAGAACAAAATTTTTAAATCAACCAGATGACTGTTATTTGTATCAACTTGTCAGGGAAAGTACTAGAGAAAAGAATATCCTAGACCTCATCATCATCACCCAAGAATCAAATGACATAACAGGGCCGACAGTAGAGGAACCAGTAGCAGGAAGTGATCACGGAGTTCTACGGTGGATGATGATGAGAGAGGTAGCAGCAGTAAAAGGCAAAGGAATGGGTTTTAATATCAGAAAAGGAAATTACGATGCCTTAAGGTACTACATGGCCTCTAATTAACTGGTTAGATATTGCACAGAGAATGAAAACATGAACTGTGGTATGCTTTTAAAACATTAGTCACAGATGCCTTGAATGCATATTTACCATTAAAAAAAAAAAAAAAAAAAAAAAAAATACTCCATGAGTAGGGTTCCAAGTTGGATGAATAGTGAAGTTGCCACATTACTTGAGCAGAAAAAGATGGCATGGAAAGGTTACAGAGCAATAAAAAGTACTGAAGCCTATAACAGCTACAAGATGATCTGTGATAGAGCCACAGAAAAGGTTCGACAGGCAAAGGCAGTTTATGAGAAATCACTAGCAAACAGAGCAAAGAGGGGGATAAGGAATTCTTCACATATATAAATGCCAAGAAGAGCAGGACAAACCAGATCGGACCTTTACGTAAGGGAAATGGGATAGTATTAAATACACCAGCTGCCGTTGCAGATGAACTCAACAGTTATTTTGCATCGATATTTACAAATGAAAAACCTTTTGTGGCAATGGGAAATTATGGGAGCGAAGTTGAAAAATATGTAATTAATGATATTGAAATTTCGCAAGATTATTTAATGAAAAAACTTTCAAACCTACAGGTCAGTAAGGCTCCTGGAGTTGATGGAATATACCCTATAATCTTAAGGGAGGCGGAAAGTGAGTGCAGTGAACCATTGAGGCTAATTATGCAAGCAGACTTCCGTTGGACTGGAAAAGTGCCAATGTATCTCCCATACATAAGGGTGGCTCTAAGAGTGAAGTGGGAAATTATCGACCTGTCAGTCTGACTTCAGTGGTAGGGAAAATCATGGAGGCAATGATCAAGGGTGGAATTCAGGATCATTTGGATCGAATTGAAATTCTCAAGGATACTCATCATGGTTTTGTAAAGGGAAAATCATGTTTAAATCTGGTTCACTATTTTGAAAGGTTCACAGACGAGCTGGATTTAGGGAATAATTTTGACATTGTTTATTTAGATTTCAGCAAAGCCTTTGACTCAGTCCCACATGAGCGGTTGCTTTATAAGCTGGAACAGGTTGGAATCACTGAGAAAATCCTTCGATGGATAGCAGGATGGCTTCAGGGCAGGAGGCAGAGGGTTGAGATAAATGGCTATTCCTCTAAGAAGTGGGGTTCCCCGAGGATCAATATTAGGACCACTGTTGTTTTTAATTTTCATAAATGACATCGATGAAGGGATAGAGGGCGTGATATCTAAATTTGCAGATGATGTTAAAATTGGTAGAGTAGTTAATGATCACTGTCAAGCTGAGCTTCTTCAGAGAGACCTAGATAGACTTCAGGAATGGTCAGAAAAATGGCAGCTATGCTTTAATCCAACAAAGTGTAAGGTATTACACCTGGGAAACAGTAATCCCAAAATTACTTATTCACTTGGTGGAGTTCAACTAAACCCAGTACTGGAGGAAAGGGACTTGGGTGTTATGATATGGTCAGACATGAAATTCTCTGAGCATTGTAAACAGGTTGCAAGGAAGGCCCATGGTGTTCTATCAATGATCTATTGAACTTTTGCAAGTAGAGATAGGGACGTGATAATCCCATTATATAAGGCTTTTGTTAGACCACATTTGGAATACTGTGTTCAAGTATGGAGACCGCACCTAAAGAAAGACATTGAGCTTCTTGAAAGGGTGCAAAGACGGGTAACTCGCCTGGTGAGATCGGCAAAAGGGCGTCCTTATGAAGAAAGACTTCGAATATGTGGGTTGCAGAGTTTGGAAACTAGACACTTGAGAGAAGATTTGATTGAGGTGTTTACGGCTATTAAAGGCATCAGTAAAATGAATGAGGACGAAATTTTCAAGATTATAAATGATGCTAGAACTAGGAGACATAAATTCAAGTTACGGGGGGGAAATGTTTAGATTGGACTGCAGGAAGTTTTATTTTAGCCAGCGAGTTATAAATTACTGGAATAAGTTGCCTACGTGGGTGGTAGAGGCTGACAGTTTGGGGAAATTCAAAGGTCATCTGGATAATACCTTCGGGTCAGGGAAGCGCATAGGATGATAGGTTTAATTTCCTTTTCTTTTATTAATTATTATTATTATTTTTTTTTTGGCTGCTGCAGCATAAGCCATAGGCTTTTTCTTGCACATTTTTTTAAGGCTGTGGATGCATTGGAGAATCGTCCCCCTCGGGTCTCCTCCGAGCCACAGCACTTTTTTTTTTTTTTTTTTTTATGAAAACCCCAAACACGAAGGTATTAAACCTATAGTACTTAGTACCATGCATGGGTTGAAGGAGAAGTATGGAGGGAGGGGTATGCCAGAAACTTTGCAATAGAGACTAAACATGGGTTTCACCACTTCAAGCCTCCAATAAGCAAAGTGGTGGTATTTCACCGGTTGATGAAAGTCATCTACCACTCCTGCTACTATGTGTTCTTTTCTGCTCTAGTCTGGTGCATGATTTCTGTTTGAATACAATTGATTAACAATGAAAATTGATAAGATTTATAAATTTAATTAAGTCAATATGACACTAATCTGATAGATTCCTAAATGCAGTGATACGTATTATGCTATCTAGTTTTACGTTATACCTTGCGCTAATAAGTTCAGAATGAATGTTATGCTATACCGCAATGCTCAAAATGTTAAATTAGTTATATCCTTAGCCAAATTTATATGCCCAACAAGTGAATTGGCGTTATAAGTTAATTATAATACATAACAAAATTATCCAACTAAATCCAACTAATTGATTCAAACTTTAGAGCTACCTATTTACCACAATTAAGAATTTGAACTCCCCTACCACTCACTCTATATTATAACAATGGTGGCAAGATTCAAACGAAATAACGATTCTTCATATGTTAAGTAGTAACCTACAAAATCTCTAGCTAAATTAAAAATGAAATATCGAGCGTGACTAGGACTATAAAGCTACTTATAGAGAACGATTTAATGACAGTTAAGTCAATAAAACAGCAAAGTCTTCAAAAACTTATCAATTTCTTGGAGCTGGAAATTCACTGCTTGCACTTTGATACTCTCGTCACCACCAAAGGATAGGATAGCATAGGATGAAAGAGAAATTTCCATTTGTCATTTAGCATTCTAATATAGATTTCCTATACTCTTCATTTATTTTCAATGGTATAAACCCGATACAATTAAGCACTGCTATCAACTGATGATACTAAAATAAATAACCTATCCAATATTACCATTATGTAGTTCTGCTGTTATCGTACCCTCTCCAGGTGGATTTCCATCTTGGTCTCTCCACTTCCAGTCAGGTCCTCTAACAACTCTAGCACCAACCACCATGTATTTCAAATGCTGCCTAATTGTTCTTCGCTGACGGCGCAAATTAGCCTCTGCTTCCTTTGCTGCTTTACCTAAATAGTAGTATAGTCTCGCATTAAGAATATTTTAAGAGCACATAAAACTGAAAATTAAGTGTAAATATATTTGCAACTTTATTTTTTACATTTCTATCTACTTTTCGTTTGTGATTTAATTTTATTATAGCATGTTTCACCCCTATGTATTATCAATTACAAAAAGAAGTGTTACTGATCAGAAAGTAAAAAGAGTCCATTCCTACTATAGCCACATGCTACTGTTATGAAGGCTGACTTACAGTTTCATCTTCATTAAAAAAGTTTACTGCAATTTAACAACTAGTGTAAGCGATCAGCTATTCTGATTAAAAAGACATTTTTAATGCACTTTTTCTCCCTCATTATAAAAATGACTCAAAAATATTTCTACCAAGTTGATGTCCCATGTAAGTTTCATTTTATAAGAGGGCTAATCATTTGGTCTGAATCAAATGATCAGCCCTCAAATAAGAAAGAAAATGCAAGAACAAGTGTCTAAATAATACAATCTATATCCTTTCTACCTTTAAGAATAATGCAATACATTTACAATTTTTAATAATAACTTAACATGAATAATAGACCATACCTAAATCATCACAAACACCTGTCACAGTGCCATAAATCTCAAAACCAGATAATGATAAATAATGTGTTTGCCCACTGGCATTTTTTCCTGTTTGCTGAAGCCTAATATGACGCCAACCTTGGGATTCCTCAGGTGGCACTTCGAGAGGCCATGAAGCAGTGGATCCTGGTTCATTTAAGGAGCAGTCATCAGTGTGTGTATATAATGTTACCCAATTAAGACCATCTTTTGATACTTGAAACAGCCAATTTCTAAGAGCAGACCTAACAACAGAAAATAAACAGTGCTTAGCAGATATTTGAAAAAATTCAAAAGATTTTATGCACAATTAATGTCAAATATGATGAGCTGTTAAAAAATAATAATAAAATAAAAAAGAGAAAGAAATAAACTAATATATAGTTAGCGATTTCTGTATTCTGCACTAACTAGGTTTCTTAGTCATAATGACAGGCAGATATTGTGGGGATTTCAGAGACGTGGTGTCACACAGATATAAGAAATGCAGAACTGGAATTTGGGGAGTACAATGTGTACAGAAAGGATAGACAGGATAGGAAGGGAGGAGGGGTTATGCTATTAATTAAGAAACACATAAAATCCAAGGAAGTGAAGCCAGTCGACATCGCTGGACAGTGCAGTGTCGAGTCAGTTTGGTGTGACATAAGCATTGGGAGATCAAAATTGAGAGTAGGAGTGTGCTATAGGCCTAATGACTCTGATGAGTATAATAAGAAACTGTTCGGAGAAATAGAGTGGGCCAGTAAATCAGAGAGTCTTATAATGGGGGATTTTAATTTCCCAGATATTGACTGGAATTTGGGGGCTGGTCACTCACACAGTAGCAAGGCTTTTGTGGATTTATTGGATGATTGTTTTCTACATCAGCATGTTCGGGAGGCAACTAGAGGGAGTAATACTCTTGATTTGATTATCAGTAGTGATTCTTCATGCATTCAGAATCTGCAGATAAATGAACCACTTGGTGGCAGTGATCACAGTGTGCTGAAGTGGGAGTTACTCAAAGAGGTAACTACCATTAGGGGTAAAGGGAAGGGGTATTGCTTTCGTAAAGGCGACTACAATGGACTGAGACAGTATTTAAATTCTATACAGTGGGATCAACTGATGATATTGCCAACAGCAAATTCAAAATGGGAAGCATTCAAAGAACTTATCGTGGAAGCTACTAGGCTTTACATACCAACTAAGAAATATTGTTCAAGGTTTAGGCCTAAATGGTTGTCAGATGAACTAATGAGGCATATGGCAGAGAAGAAAAATGCATGGGATACATACAAATTAACACGTGACACGGATGCCTATGATAGATACAAGTTGATCTGTAACCAAGTTACAAAGGAGGTTAGGCAGGCGAAGGCAGATTACGAGAGATCCTTGGCAAGGGATGCGAAGAAAAACAGCAAAGAGTTCTTTACTTATGTAAACTCTAGAAGGAAGGGGATGAATCAGATTGGTCCACTTGAGATCGATGGGTCAACTGTTGATGACCCTGCTCGGGTAGCTAACAAACTAAATGAATATTTTGCATCGACATTCACACATGAGGAGTTATTCAGCGAGGGGAATGCCAGAGGTGTATTCAACTCTAGCAGTAAGCTAGAGAATCTTGTAATAACTGAGAGCAAAGTGGAGGAGAAATTGTTGAAGATAAACACAAGAAAGGCACCTGGGGTGGATGGGATCTATCCAGTTATATTAAAGGAGGCAGCAAAGGAGGTAAGCAAACCCTTAGCCATAATTATGAGAGCTTCCTTGGACTCAGGGGAGGTACCCATTGACTGGAGATGTGCAAATGTGACCCCAATTCACAAAGGGGGATCAAAGGCTGACACAAGTAATTATAGACCTGTGAGTTTAACTTCTGTTCCCGGAAAATTAATGGAGGCACTGGTGAAAGAAGCACTGCAGGATCATCTAGACAAGACTTCAGTTATAGCTAGGACACAGCATGGTTTTGTTAAGGGGAAGTCTTGCCTGACCAATTTGATTGGATACTATGATGCAGTCACAAAAGAACTGGATGCAGGGAATAACTTTGATATTATATACTTGGATCTTAGAAAGGCTTTTGATACTGTTGCACATGGAAGACTGCTGCACAAATTGGAGCAGTGTGGCATTGGAGGCAAGTTGCTGCTATGGATAAAGGGGTGGTTGAGGGGGAGAAGACAGAGAGTGGTAATCAATGGACACTGCTCATCGTGGACTAATGTTATTAGTGGAGTCCCTCAGGGTTCAGTATTGGGGCCTTTATTGTTTTCTGTATTTATAAATGATATTGATGATGGTATATCAGGCTTAATGTCCAAGTTTGCAGACGATACAAAGGTTGGCAGGGTTGTCAAGGACACTACTGACACTATGCTGCTGCAACAGGATTTGGAAAGGTTGAGCAGATGGGCTTCGAGGTGGCAAATGAAGTTTAACATTGACAAATGTAAAGTACTACATATGGGAAACAGCAACCCCAGAGCAACGTATCAACTCTGTGGTACTACACTGACAGTGGTAGAGAATGAAAGGGACCTGGGGGTGGTGGTGCAGGCAGATATGAAGTTCTCTGAGCAGTGCAGACGAGCTGCAAGAGTAGCTCATGGTGTATTGTCAATGATATATAGAAATTTTTCTAGCAGGGATAAGGAGGTGATTATTCCCTTGTATAAGGCAATGGTCAGGCCACACCTAGAGTACTGTATACAGGCCTGGAGGCCTCATTTCAGGAAGGATGTAGAGCTGCTGGAACGAGTACAGAGAAGGGCAACTAGATTGGTGAATGGGACAAAGGGGTTCTCTTACGAAGAAAGGCTTAAGTTTTGCAAATTACAGTGTCTGGAAACTAGGCACCAGCGGGGTGATCTGATAGAGGTGTACAAAGCCTTGAATGGTTTGAGCATGCTCAATGCTGATGGGATTCTTCCTCTAGCTCAGAAAAATCACCTGAGAGGGCATAAATTCAAATTGAGGAAAGACAGATGTAGGATAGATGTGCGGAAATTTGCCTTTAGCCAGCGGGTGGTTGGTGGGTGGAACAGACTTCCATCCCTTGTCGTGGAAGTTGATAGCCTAAATAAGTTTAAGGCTCAGCTGGACAGGTATTTCGAACGAACAGAGGGGTGAAGTGGAAGTGGTTATTTTTATTTATTTATGTTACTTTTTTTTTTTTTTTTTTTTTTTTTTTTTTGGCTGATGCTGCATAAGCTTGCTTTCTTGCATCAAATGCCTCTACTAATGCTAAATGCTAATGCTAATGCTACACCAATTATTTACATCAGTAGCCTAGTGTAAACTATATTTGGAACATATTAGTTGGTGCCCAAAAAAGCACTGTCAACTAACAGATATATATGATTCAAAACTAAACAGGTTGATAGAAAAGAACATCCTAGTAACAAAACAAAATCTTCATTTGTGCTTTCCCCCACCCCCATATCATCTAGGTATAATTTAAGAATTATCATGCTGCAAACTGCATACAAAAAAAGTTCCCCATTTCTACAAATAATCTAATGTAAGAAAAATTAAGAGAAATGTGTGATTTTTTTTTTTTTTTTTTAAGTTTTCTTTCAAAGCTGACAGAGAGGGGAAAATGTTAAGAAACTGGTAAAGTTTACTAAAATATCACAGCTATAGAGCCATACAGAAATTTTCCAACAAGACTAGGAGTATACCATCAATTTCTTTAGCTGCTTATTAATCAATATCTGGACTACTTTGATCATTATATCAATATATCATTAAGTGATTAAAATTTAATCTCTTGACTGAAATTTAAGCACATATATAAGCTATTGTTAATAGCTTATACTTTTCAGCCTTTACATTGCAGACATGCCTGAGACTTGCTCCAGAAAGTTTGGCTACAGGGATGATTGGGCAATAGCAATGAGACACAAATCAGTCAAAAAAAAAACAAAGGATTTTAACAACTAACCTATCCACCTTGGGAAAATTCTTTCACCAGCGGAGGCTCCAACCTAGTGCAGCCAAAACTGAGGCATCTCGCTTCCATCTCAATAATAAGATGAAGACTAGAGAGCTGAACATACACTTCGAGTATGCTCATCTCAACCACAACAAATATCCGAAATACGAAATACTTGGGTGTTACACTAGACAGAACATTATCTTTCATTGAACATTTGACAAGGACTGCAGAAAAACTGAAAACAAGGAATAACATTCTGCAAAAGCTATGTGGTACCACATGGGGCTCCTCTGCCTTGACCTCATGTTCGTCAGCTCTTGGTCTTGTCTATGCAGCTGCTGAGCACTGTGCTCCAGTTTGACTTAACAGTAACCACATAAAAAAGAACATCCTAGTTATTTAAAGGGAGTGTACAACAAAATAACACCATGTGCATCATAACCGGAACAGTCAGGTCCACCCCTACCTTTTGGCTACCTGTCTTGAGCCACATCCCACCAAGAGATCAGAGAATACAGAAAAATAATAGACAATTCTGAACTATCAACAAACTCTGACATTCGAGACTTAGGAATAAACAGGCTCCGTTCCAGACATCCACCAATCCTAATGGCTAAAACATTGCAACAGGCCAATTTCAACTTTCTGTATACCTGGATGCAAGAGTGGCTACAAAACTCTCCTCCTTAATGTCATACCATGCCTTGTATCTCTGAAACACCGCCTGGGTTTGACCAGACTCATAGGATATGGCTAGCATTAACCCAACACGTAACAGAGTACTAGGCCTCGCGAGCCTACGAACTAAACCCTTGAAACTTCCTCATAGCAACTGATGGGGAAATTGACTATTTAAAGAAATTAAATGTTCATCTGTGATTCTTGTTCTATTTAATGTAATTTTATATCTATCATCCTTAAATCATCTAATTTGATTCCATGTGTAGTGCACAAGTAATACGATAAATAATAATAATTATTAACATAATAAATTTTCAATTTTCTAATAATAAATTCAATAAATTCTTGCAATTTTAAAATTAGATTTTCCTAGGAGATACAATAAAATCCAAACAAATAGTTTAAGGCAAGAAAAAGAAATGACTTTTTACACTACAATATATTATAGTGTGCAAATAAACATTTATATTCCCTGCATTAATTATTCTTTTTCTCTTGTTTATATTTTAGTATATTCTTTCAAAAATGTTTTTAAAAATCCAATTTTAAAAGCTGCCGAGAAATCTTATTTACATGAATATTCATATAACCAGATGCCAAAAATTAACTTCTTCACTGACTTTCTTAAATCATTTAATTTAGCTATAAGGGGAAAGGCTTTGAGGATTATAAGATACTAACAATGTGTGAAATGCAGAGAATGTTCTTATTTTAACTATTTAATTTCCTGCATGGTAAATTTCAGTTCTTACATTACCATTAAAATTGCATTTACTATTATTTACATTCAATGTTAAAATTTAATCTAAGTAATTAGTAATTCATTTGCAATACCCACTGCAGCTGTAAACCTGAATTTCACACCATATAAGACACCCCCCCCCCAAATCTATATAAAAAAAAAAAAAAAATCAACTTGCATCTTTTAAGGTGATGGTCACCGCTTTCATAAACAAGCATGCTGTTATGTCTTATCTTATCTTCCCAATTATTTTAGGGATTTTAACAATATAACATTAATTTTATGAAACTTGCTAAAATGTTAAAAACAACCAAATAAATTGCAGGTAAAACCTTGCTGGATCTGTTAAGGTGTATAGTAATAAATATTTTTATAGTGGAGCTGTAATGAATATTTTCATGGTGCAACCATAACCACAGCACATGCAAACATCAACTTTAACATAAATTTTAGGTTAACAGTACAATGTCATGAACAAAAAAACAGGTTTGCTTACAAAACTGACTACAAACAGAGCTGCAGAAAGATATTTTCAGCCACCACCAAACAGAGAGGAGGTAATTCAGGAGTGGCAGAAACAAGAGGATAAAGTCAGCATGGCAGGGGTTGGCAACCTGTGGCTCTTTGAACATGTAACTGCGGCTCTTTAACTTTTAGCCCATATGTATGACAAACACACACGTGCAGCGACGTGAATATAGTATTAGTTTTGTGCATGCCGCAAACACTTCTCAGTTTAGTTTGCCCGAGCAGAGCACACATACCGCAAGGTGTCAAAGGTTAATCGTTGTGGCAGTGGCGAGTATAAAATAGTTAAAACATGAACAAAATAATATAAATATGTACGCAGTGTTTGTGATAGGTATGTGAATTCATATTTTAAATCACTTGAATTTTTAAATAAGTGATGTGCTGTTATTAAACAAGTGAAATAAGAAGACATTAAAATTGCTATCATTTTTAAAATATCAACTCAAAAGAGAAAGATTGAGCAAGAAAACCGGGAATCTATAGAGTCATGCATTTATTTGTGGCAAATTCTACGGGACTTTGGAGAGACAAAAGGTGCCCTTGCAATTCTACACAAATGGATGGCAATAGATAATTTGAAAAAGCAAGAAAAATTGTTTGATGCGTGGAGTAGCTTACCGGACATGTATATACAGGGTGTCTCGAAAATACACGGCATAACTTCAGGAATGAGTTCCTCATATGTAGACAATAAAAATATTTTATATCAACATAGTTCCGGAAATGTTTGCTTTCCGAGTTTTGAAGGTCTGTCTATGGCACTTAACTGTTCACATCACCTTATAGTAATTGTTCAAAATGTCCACCTTACAGGCCTCACATCGACGTCTCATGGACTCGTGAAGACGATGCCAAATTCCTGGCATGTTTCGTATTGTCTCACAACCTGCCACAATTCGATTGTAGAGAGTTTCCACATCAACTACAGTTGGTGTTCTCGCAACACTCTTCAAATAGTCAAATGTTGAACAGCCAGTTGTATTGCTATTCTGCGTGTGCTGATTCCAGGAGTGGCATGCACAACATCAAAATCTCCTCTACTTCAGGAGTTGTAGATCTTTATTGTCCTCTGTCGGCAGCACGAGGTGTAAAGGTCCCATGTTCACAATCGCGGCGATGGATACCTTCAAATGTTTTCCTGTATGGACATCTTTGTTCTGGGAACCTTTCATGGTACAAACGACGAGCCTCCAGAGCATTGCCGTCCGCCAAACCGTACATAAAGTGCATATCTGCTTGCTCCTGATTTGAGTACATGGTCGGAATGGAAAACCACCAGATTCTGTCAGTACCTTGTGATGAAGGAAATCACCTGTGGGAGATAATGCATTCCGGTTAATAACTCGGGAACCAAGCATTTCCGGAACTATGTTGATATAAAATATTTTTATTGTCTACATATGAGGAACTCATTCCTGAAGTTATGTGTGTATTTTTGAGACACTCTGTATAATTTGAAAATGTTTGCATTTGGACTTCTCTAAGTTTTTGGTTTGACATATTTCTGCGAGCAAATATTTTCAAACATGAACTGTATTAAAAATAAATCAAAAAACCATCTGAACAATGCGAGTCTCACAACATGTTTAAAGATGAAAATTATGCCATACTTGCCTAATGATGAGACTCGCTCAAGAAGTTCAGAAGCAAAAGTCACATCATTCATACTAATTATTTAAATATATATATGTTTTTTTTAAATAAAACATCTTCCCACTCTATTTCACTTCTTAACCCCCCCCCCCAAGCTTGAGCAGAGGTTTATTATTATTATTTTTTTATTATTATTATTATTATTTATATATTTTTTTAATTTGATCAAAAATTGCTCTTCCCTCAAAAAAGGTTGCCGAGCCCTGCAATATGGCAATCAAAAACAAGCATAACCTAAACTAAATGGCTTAGCTCTGAGGATATGAACAAAAATAGGCCAAAAAATGCCAGAAAAATATGAAAACCAAATCCTGGAATTTCATAGATTTATATTTAATGCTAAAAGCAATACAAACTAGAAGTATGGCCAAATTGGTATTATGTATAATTAACATTTGATGTATCCTCAAATATAAGTGTGGATGTTAAAGGTAAAAATTAGTAACTCTGAGGACATTAGGCCACAAGTTTTTTTTTTTTTTTTTTCCATTCATTCAGCACAACATACTAGAACACACACTATAGTGTTGTTCTAGCTCAGGCCTGGGCAAACTTTTTGGCTGAAGGGCGACATTAGGAATTCAACAAGAAGGCGGGCCGCACGTAAAATACTATTTTTCATCATGAAGAAGAAATATAACATAAAAAAAAAATTATTCTCTAACAACCAAGAGTTTAATGAGATGAATGGAACTGTTTTACATCTTTTAACATTTTTTTAATTTCGGGTGTTGATTTTGTAGTTGAGATTCTTAAAACTGCATGTAAATGTTCATTGGTGATGTTTGATCATAAAGAATTTTTATTTATTTATTTTTTTTTTATGAAAACCCCAAACACGAAAGGTATCAAAACCTATAGTACTTAGTACCGTGCATGGGTTGAAGGAGAAGTATGGGGGGAGGGGGAGGGGGTTGCCAGAAACTTTGCTCTAGAGACTAAACATGAGTTTCACCACTTCACGCCTCCAATAAGCAAAGTGGGGGTATTTCACCGGTTGATGAAAGTCATCACCTGAAATTTAGATTCACGACGGAAAATGTTTGTTCACATATGTAGGTTGATCCAAAAATAACCAACATTTTTCGGGCAAAATCTTTAAGTTTGTCGAATTTGTCCAAATTAAGAGTATTGTAAAATTTACAGATTTCCTCACGATGGTGAAATTCCCTTAAATTGGTATCACACTGCAGATTTATAATCTGAAGCTGTAGTTCACTCGGTGCACTATCAATTTCTATTGAAAATGTGTCGCACACTATTTCCAAACTGGTCTCAATTTTTCAGAAGTCGCCAAACGTTCGTGAAAAGTAGTCATTCAAAGAGTTGATAATTTCAAAATATTTTTCAAATTTATTTTCTGGAATATTCAGCAACTTCATGGTTGGAAAGTGGTCTTCCTTGTTAATCAATAAATGTCGAAGGAACAACTGGAGTTTTAATCGAAATCCATTCAAACTTTTTACCATATCATGGGCGTATAAAATTTTTACTTGTAACACGGTGTTGAAAGTATTTAAGTGTGTCACGATGTTCAACGTAAACGCAAATTCACAAATCCAGTTATTATCAGTTAATTCGGGAAAGTCCATAATATTTTTCGGTTTTAAAAATAGAACGATGTCATCTTTAAGATCCCGTACTCGCCGAAGAACGTTTCCTAAGCTAAGCCATCCAATTTGGCTATGATAAGGAATATCTGTGTACTCGGATTCAATATCTTGAAGAAAATTAACGAATTGTCTGTGTTTCAGGCCCCTTGATCGTATTAAATTTACTAATTTAATAATACAAAATGTGACGTTCAACTTTTAACACATTTTTACATAATACTTGTCGATGTATAATACAATGAACTGTAATTAAATTATAATCAGGATAATTTTCACAAATTTTATCCTGAATTTTCTTTAATGCTCCAACATTTTTACCTGTCAAACTTGGTGCTCCGTCAGTTGTTACGCTTAACAGTTTGTTCAATTGTAAATTATATCTTGTTAAGCATTTTTCAACCTTTTTAAATATATCAGCTCCCATTGTTTGGTCTTTAAGAGATTCCATTGAAAGAAAGCTCTTCAATAATTTCAAAATTAGAGGTACATCCACGCATGAAAATTAATAACTGCGGGGTATTCTTTTGATTGTTACTTTCGTCGAGAGCTATCGAGTACCATGTTATGGATTCTAATACTGATAATAATTGCTCGTTCAAATTTTTATCGATACATTCAATTCTTCTTACTACGGTTCACTGAGATAAACTTATATTCTCAAATTTGTGTTTAATGTTGGGACATATAATTCCACAAGCTTCAGTCATACATTCTTTAATATAGTCTCCATCAGAAAAAGGCTCGTTGCTTTTTGCAATTATATGAGAAATAACAAAACTTGCCTCTACAGTAGCTTCTTGTTCCTTAGTTAGCCGTGTAAACACATTTTGTTGTCTAGATAAATTTTGAATCAATCCATTATCAGTGTCGATCCACTGGAGATATTCTGGCTTATGTTACCCATTTATGGACTAATTCAATGGAAAGGTTCGGTGAAACACAAGTAGTTGCTCTTGACATCTCAAAGGCTTTTGATCGTGTTTGGCATAAAGGTCTTCTAAACAAGCTTCCATCTTATGGTTTGCCAACTGTTTTTAGTAATTGGTTATCCAGTTTTCTCTCTGATCGCTCACTGAGGGTGATGGTTCTCTGTCTTCTAACTTCTCCACTAATGCCGGTGTCCCCCAAGGTTCAGTTCTTTCCCCCACTCTTTTCCTCTTGTATATCAATGACCTTCTTTCATTGACTGGAAATCCTATCCAGAGTTTTGCTGATGATTGCAAATTGCATTCAACTTTCCATTTTGAGAAACCTTGTCCTGCTCAATCAGCTTCAACTTCTCAAAAATCTGCTACCAAATCCTTAAATGCCGATCTTCAGGTAAGTCTCCAGTGGGGCAAAGACAATTTAGTTGATTTCAACCCTTCTAAAACTCAGTCTTGTCTTATATCTCGCAAAAAGGATTCTTCTGCTCCTATGCTTATCTTTAGTGACACTCCGATTTCTAGGCAAAATGATATCTCTCTTTTGGGGATTACCCTGACTTCTAATCTCTCTTGGCACAAGCACATTACAAATATTGCTTCCTCTGCATCTAAAAAACTTGGTTTTCTCTTTCACTCTCAGCGTTACTTTTCTTCCAAACAGCTGCTCACTCTGTATAAATTGCAAATCCGCCCTGCCATGGAATATTGTTCCCACATCTGGGGTGGTGCCCCCAAAACCTCTCTCAGGCTTCTTGATTCCATTCAGAAGAGGGCAGTTAGGTTAATTAAAGATTCATCTCTAACAGAGTCTCTCCACTCGCTTTCTCATAGACGCACTGTTTCTGCTGCATGCCTCTTCTAGAGACACTTCCATGGGCACTGTTCTTCTGAATTGGCTTCTATAATTCCCGCTCTCTCTTTCAAAACAGTCCAAACACGTGCTGCCACTAGCCAACATCCATTTACTGTCCAACTTCAAACCCACAGAACCAACTTTTCATCTTCCTCATTTATTCATTCAACTGCCGTTTTCTGGAACAACCTTCCTTCATACGTATTTCCTGAAAATTACAATCTACAGAAGTTCAAGTCCAATGTCAACAAATATCTTCTTTCGTCTTCTTAACCCCAAACCCAAGCACGGTACTAAGCACTATAGGTTCTAATACCTCTCGTGTTTGGGGTTCACATAAAAAAAAATTTTTTAAAAATTAGCAGTTTTTTTTCTCGCTTCCGGAGTTAATATTGTCTTTTAATATTGTCACCATAATATTGTCTTTTAATATTGTCACCATAATATTGTCTTTTAATATTGTACTCTTTCAACACTGAGAAACTCTCTCGGCAGATGAGACAAAGTCTCGTTATTTATGTTAGCAAAAAAATATTTTGTGTTCCACTCTTCATTGAAGACACGGTGCTCTTGTTCAATTGTTCGTTTTTTATTCATTTTTAAAAGGGCATAAATATTATTTTTATCACTACTGGCACCAAGATGATAACCGAAGATAACGCAAAAAAACTAACTGCGGGATGACCGTCAGAGAAAACAGATTGGAACTGCGGCCGGTCAGCAGTCCTATCCTATTACTCCGCCACCGCAGCAAAGCCGTTGTCGTCATCACCGGTTGTCTGTTAACCGTAGTTTCACGCGGTTAGTTTATAATCGCAAATTATACCGTTATAAAAGCGCCCATTGGCTCCCTCTGGTTCGGGCACAATTTCAAATTCTATCTCAATTTGAACAATAGAGAGATGATAAAACAATTTACAAGTCGACAAATTCTATAATGTATTACATATACAAATTAATTTTTCAAAAAGGCATCGCAAAAGGCACAAAAATAAGTAAACTTTTTTTCGAAAATACAATTAAAGCTCGCAGGCCGCATAAAAATGCACAGCTGGCCGCATGCGGCCCGTGGGCCATAGTGTGCCTGGGCCTGTTCTAGCTTGTTATGCTGATTGAATGAAACTTCCACCTCTCCTCATATTCAAGATAAACACTTTGCCAAAGGAAAAAATTCCACCAGGCATTTTTGTCCATGTTCCTCCCAAGGGGTGGATGATTGAAGATGGAGTCAAACTACGGCTCCCAAAAAAATGTGGTCACAGCACCCTGGTGGCCTTCTCAAGAAACGAGCCCTATGGGATCAATGTTGTGCACATAAAAAAAAAAGGGTGGAAAAGTTAAAAACAGAACTTGAGAACTTGCTGTAATTTCAAGTAAATTTACTGGCCAACTACAACTACTGGATGTTTCTATAACAATCCTTTTAAAACTTTCATGAAAGAAGAAAGGACCAAATCAGTGGTTTTCAACAGGGGTGCTGCGGCACAGCAACATTCTAGGGGTGCCACGTAATTTGGGTTTAAGTTACTTAAACTTATTATTTTTTAATTTATATGTTTATTTCATTATAAAAAGGTGTACAGTATCTTTTTAATTTTGTGGTGATCTATAATTGATGTTTATTTAGTACTTCTATATAAATAATAAAATTATATACTGTATATATATAATTTGTATTATGAAATGTAATTTTTATAATTATATTATTGTAATAAATACATAACATACACTGTATGTACACACACACACGCGCGCGCGGATATATACAGAGAGAAAATCGGATCTAACAGGCAGAAAATTGAGTAGGGGGTGCCACAAAATAAAATACTTAGGGTGCCGTTATTAAAAAAATGTTGAAACCACTGGACTAAATGGATGAAAATGACAATTTCTCAAGTATGCCAATGAAAAAAAAATTCTTGGGATGCAGTAAAGACCAAGACAGTTGTGAAGTAATTTAAGCAGTATGGTAATGCCTTTGAGGGAACAGAAGATGACAGAATGAGAAGTATGATGATCATCATTATGAGGAAAACAGCAGCGATTGATTTCCAGGTTTTGAAAATGAATAAAAACTTGGTGTTTTCTTTTATTACTCCACTTTTTTAATGATCTTAAAGATGAGTTAGAATAATATCTGCATATGAATTCTGATATGATTAAAATATTTAAACTTAGTATGTATGGTATTATATAAATAGTCATATGTGTAATAAAATTCTTTTGTTTAAAAAGAATTAGAAGTAATGTGATATAAACAATAAAATAAATCAGTTCCTCAAAAAAAGATTTTTTTTTTTTCCCTAAATAACATTTGCTAAATTATGGGTATTTCTTATATGGCAGGAAATACAGTAATTTAATAATTTTCTTAATAGATTTAATTCTAATCACAATGAAGTTCATTTCATTTCCAAGCACACATATAACCTCACTTATTCTATTTCAATTGAATATCACTCATTTTACCTACATGCAAAAATTTCATCTTTCTGGCCTTTTCTGGATTTAAATCTCTTCACTGCACACTCAAATTCACCCTATCTTCAAATATTCTTCTGAGATTAAAAAAGTCTGACTACATTGAATTTTAACTTGTTCCAATCTGATTTATACCCTTATAGAAAAGATATTTAATGTTTATAAATAATACCTGTTGTTTTCCAATTAAACAGACTCAGCTGATATACACCCAGTCAAAACATTTTGACCACCCAGTGTTTTAGCAATAGTTTATTCCTCCTTATGTGGTGGCAAACATGTTCATGGTGAAAACCAGTAAATGTGACTCTGCGGGTTCATGGCATATGAAAAATTTGATCGACATGGGAAAGGGACATGATGTGATGGACTTCGAAAAAGGGATGATTGTCGGGTACCAGTTGAAGGACAGCATTATTAGGGAAATTGCAAATATTACAGGCTGTTTGTGAATGCTCTAATTAAGGTGTTCCAAGAGTGGATAGATAGTGGACAGAGCAGCAGTTGCCAGGCCAATGGTAGCTGTTCACACATCATCTGATGGTAGTGGTGAAAGTAGGCTATCTCACCTTGTGAGAGTTGATTGATGAAAATAGTCGATGCTGCTTATAGGGAGCCCTTATGGTTATAGACCTTATGGTTTTCCACTGTGTGGAAAAGGCCAGAGTTCAAATCCCGTTAACAATGTGAGGAATTTTATAGGCTTTTTTTTTTTTCACTCCACCGCTGAGTTAGTTGGCCTCAGGTGTGGGTGGCAAGGATCCCCCCCAAGAAACTTGGGATTTTTTGTACAGCAAAACTGGCAAATCAACCAGATAATGTGCACAATTAATGGACATATTACATGTGGGCAGATGAGTTTGTTCTTGGGTGATCCTAATATGACAGCTTTCTTTAATACATTAATGTAAAATGATTATGCATTTTACTTTATACACTAACAGATTTGAACCAAGGGACTACAGCAGTGTTTCCAAGATGAGTCAACAAATCCTCCTCCCTATGGACTTCTGGTATAGGCACCAAATATTTTCCTTTTCTGATGAATCATGTTTCCTGCTATGTGGAAGGTATGATGGCAAACTGCAAAGAGAAGTCACTCCAATGCCATGGTCCAAAAGAAACAGGCAGGAAGCTGCAGTGTTCTGATATGGGGTATGTTTTTCTGGGAATGTCTTAGAGCCTTCATATCCCAAAGACTACACTGAATACTACATATCCATTGTGGCTGCTCAGGTACACTCTTTCATGGTAACTGTCTTCCTAGATGGCACAGGTATATAGGGGGGATAATGCACCATTCCATATTGCCAGTTTTGTTTCAGAATAGTTCGCTGAACATGACGGCAACTTCCAGGCCTTGGCTGCAACCTTGGTGGCAAAATTCAGTGGATATGAATCCGATCAAACATATATGAAATTATGTGGATTGGCAGATCCACTCTTTGGGTCCTGCACTGCGAATTATTGCAAATTCACAGAACACAAGATGGCAACATGGAAAACATATCACCCAACATTCAGAGGCTTTACAAAGTCCATGCTTCATCATGTGGTAGATGTACTGGGGGCAAGAAAAGAACATACCCATTATTAGATATGTCTAAAAAGAAACAGCTCATTTATCAATTAGAATACCAAAAAAATCTGAATTGTCATTCAATGAATGCACTGAGCCAGTCCAATTCTAAGTCCACAGACTATGTTAACCATTCACTAGTAAATTATGTCACCATAACACAGTAAATGGTCTCTTTTCTAAAACTTTCTCAGCCATGTCTTGTTTGACATTATTTTAAATCTCTTTATCCTAACATATAACTATTCTCACAGAAATTCTTGACTTTTCAACTATACTTTGATTGTTACCCACTCTCTAGACCTTGGTTTTTCAAACTAAAACACTAAGGCCATTTGGAATAATCTCCAACTTGATACTACAGTGTTCTGCTCACCTCAACTCTTTCTCAAAGAACAGAGAAATACATCAACTTCCAACTCCTACACTACAGAAGAATATGGTATTCTGATATTAAATATGTTGTTGTTATTTGGTTTTTAGGAGCATTAGCAACTAAGGCCATATTGATCCGGGAATATGCGGTGGTCATTCCCTTACCTTTCCGCATCCTCCGTATTTGGTGGTGAGGGGCTTGAACCCCGGTCTAATCAAGAAGCGAGTGCTAGCACTGCTGCTCCTTCCCACCTGGCTACGGAGGTGCCAATATTAAATATCTTCCTTGATATTTAATAAACAAAAGTTATATGGCATAATGAGAGAGAGAGAGAGAGAGAGAGAGAGTTTTTAATTACAGTGAATATTACAATACAATAGTCATAGTAATCGCAATAGGGGCTTAGAGGGGAACAGGTATTCTGTGTGTTATCAGACACTCAATCAAAAACATTGATGGATCCAATATCTTTCTATTACAGAAGATTTAGGAGAAGTCCGGTTGGCCTTACTCCCTAAAATCAGCTCATGCACACCGTCTCGATGGTAAGCCCTGTTACGTCACTTAGGTGGAAATGAACGTGTAGAATGGTTGTCTTCAAGATGCCTGGTCAACCCGAAGAGGAAAAGACCAAACCCTCCAGCACAACATGACAGCACAATGAAAAAAATGACCCTCAGTCCCCAGCGGCTTTCGCTCCCCCTCTTATGGTAGCGAGAGGATCAGAGTGGAAGCAGAGGGTGCTAAGAATCTCTGGGTACAACCAAGCTGTCATGCACAGAAACTGAACTTGGCCTGTTACAATGCTAAGGTTGCCCATTGGTGAAGACAGGATATTAGAGCTGGAAAAGAAATTAGAAAATGTGATTGGAATATCATCGGTTTGGCTGAAACAAGAAGAAATGAATCACTTAAGTTTATCAAGTGGAAATCTGCTGTACACCAATTGAACCAGTGAAAGGAGCGAAGGTGGACTTGGCTTTCTGGTCCATAAAGATATAAAAAACAACATTTTGGAATTTAAAAGTACATCACCAAGGGCGTCAAGAACAATACTCAAGATTTCTAAGAGGTACATGACGATGAAGAGGTTGAAGAAATGTATACCGAAACTGAGTCTTCTAGTTGAGCAGAAATCCACTACACTATTATTATAGGGGACTTCAATGCTAAGGTTGGAAAAAGACAAAACAGCACAGAAAGGGGAACTATAGGAAATTTTGGAATTGGTGAATGAAATGAAAGAGGTGAAAGAATTGTGGAATTTGTGGAATCTCAAGGATTGTCAGTAATGAACACTTTTTTTCAAGAAAAGGGGTGAACAGAAAGTGGACATGGAAAAGTCCAAATGGATTAACAACTAATGAAATTGACTTCATCCTCACTAACAGAAGATTTATCGTGAATGATGTTACCATCCTGAATAAGGTAAATGTTGGAAGTGATCACAGAATAGTAAGATGAACACTTGATATAGATGTAGGAAAAGAAAGGAAAAAAACTGACTCACTAAATAATACGAAGGTCTTTGAGATAACAGAAGAGGAGAAAAAGCAGTATGTACTGGAACTTAAGAACAAGTTTGAGCTCCTGCAGACTGCTCAGAACCAAGATATCGACGAGGAATATTACAACTTTCTGAAAGTGATAAAGCCCAAGAAACCTACAAGGAAAAGGAAATCCAAAGAAGAAAAAATTAGTCAAGAAACACTTGTTATGATGAACCGAAGGCGACAAATGAAGAGCAAGATAAACACTGACAAGGAGAAAATTGAGTATACTGAGTTATGCAAAGCCATTAGAAAGAGACTCAGAGACAACATAAGAAAGTTTTAACACAAGAAAAGTAGAACAAGCATTAAGGGAAAACAAAGGACTTAAATCAGCAGCCATGAGCAGTAACACAGAAAGACAAATGATACTGAAACTGAAGAATAGTGATGGTGTACTTATAAATAGCAGAGAAGGCATGATTCAAATAGCAGAAGACTACTATAAAGGATTATACAAGGAGCGAGGGATTGATGCAGCAGTGGGGAAGATGGATCGCAAATCAGTAACACATACGACATACCCAATATTCTTCCTCATGAGGTAGAACATGCGTTCTAGAAAATGAAGAATGAGAAAGCCCCAGGGGAAGATGAAGTTACTGTAGAGTTGTTAAAATTGGGAGGAAGAGACATAACACAAAAACTGGCAAGGCTCTTCACAAAGTGCATTAGAAAAGGTGTGACGCCTAAGGAATGGAATAATGCAATCATAGTTTTGTGCATAAGAAAGGAGATAAGTCAGAAATTGGAAATCATAGACCAATTAGCTTGTTATCCCACATCTACAAGATATTCACAAGGGTCATTACTAACAGATTAGAAAGAATACTTGATGAGAATCAACTGATAGAGCAAGCTGGCTTTAGGACAGGATTCTCAACTATGGATCACCTTCATGTAATATCATAGCTAATGGAGAAAGCAAATGAATATGAAACACCATTATGGCTGGCATTTGACTCCATACAGCATAAGGTAATGTTTCGGGCACTGGAAAGACAAGGCATAGATACCCCATATATTATGATTTTGAAAAAAAAATATATGAGAACGGTACCTCCTTTATTAGACTAGACAAAGAGAGTAGCATATTTAAAATTGAGAAAGGAGTTTAACAAGGAGACACAATATCTCCGAAGCTGTCAGAAGATTAGACTGGTTGCAGAAAGGA
This sequence comes from Mastigoproctus giganteus, assembly GCF_048544385.1. Taxonomy (NCBI): domain Eukaryota; kingdom Metazoa; phylum Arthropoda; class Arachnida; order Uropygi; family Thelyphonidae; genus Mastigoproctus; species Mastigoproctus giganteus. The sequence goes on along the minus strand of NC_143580.1, from coordinate 213,689,179 downwards.
GTCAATGTGAATGGAGAGTACCTAAACCATTTACAGATGACATTGTGGTCATAAACCATGATCCCAGAGAATTAGAGGAAAATCTTATTATCAGTTAGGCACAGTTAATAAGGATTTTGGACTAAAGATGAATATGGCTAAAACAAAAGTAATGATGAACAAGTATGCCACAGAAATTTTTTTTTTTTTTTTGTTATTAGGGCATTAGCAACTAAGACCATACTGCTCCGGGGATATGCGGTGGTCATTCCCTGACCTTTCCACACCCTCCGTATTTGGTAGTCACAGGCTCAAATCCCGGTCTAATCAAGAAGCGCGTGCTATGTACTGCTGCTCCAGCCCACGGAGGCACCTGCCACAGAAAGGGACAATGATTGAAGGTGCAGTAATTGAAAAGGCGGAATCATATACTTATCTGGGACAAGTTATTACCTGTAATAATGATAAATGGCTGGAAGTCAAGAGAAGAGTAAATTTTGGATGGATAGCATTCAGGAAATATAGTCACATACTGAAGAGCAATATCCCAGTTTGTCTGAAACGCAAAATAATGAACCGATGTATACTCCCCACCATGACTTATGGAAGTGAAACTTGGGCACTCACCAAAAGAATGGAAGAGAAGCTGAGAACTACACAGTGATGGAACGAATTATATTGGGAATCAGACTGTTAGATAAGACGAGAAACACATGGATTAGGCAGCAAACTCAAGTAAAGGACATTGTTATCAAAACTAAAGAACTAAAATGGTCTTGGGCAGGACACATAGCTCGAAGATATGATGACAGATGGACTAAGAAAATAACAGAATGGTATCCAAGAGGAGCTAGAAGAAAACCTGGAAGACAACGAACGGAGATGGACAGATGAAATTCATGAGTTTGTGGGTAGTAAATGGATGGCTATTGCACAAAACAGAAGGAACTGGAAAGTTGCCTGGAGAGGCCTTCATTTATCCTGCAGTGGATTGAAAATGGCTGATGATGATGAGTACTCGAATTACAGAAAACATGTGGTTACTATAAGATCATTGCAATATCCACTGTGGTTTAAAATCTGCTGGCTGCAAAAACACAAAAGGATAGAATAAAGTTTTTTTTTTTTTTTTTTTAATATGGATTCCAAACCACTGGTGATATATTTACTTCAGTTAATCATTCATGAATAAAGTATACGGAAAAGGTTGGAGAAACTTGAAAAAAGTGGTTACTAGAGGCATTTTTAAGTTTTTTAATCAGGTTTGGCATAAATGCTTTCTAAGCAAGCTGAGATCTTATTCAGGTTCCTGAATATGAATATGAACCTGAATATGAATATATTCAGGTTCACGATTTTTTTGCTACTGCTTAGTTGTTTTCAATTACTGCTTACACTGTGTGATAACTTGCTGTCTTTTAACTTCAACAAATAACACTCAAGTTCCCCAATACGCTGTCCTTTCACCCACTCTTTTCCTCCCGTATACTAGAATCCCATCCATGGTTGTGCTAATGATAGTACATGGCACTCCACCATCCAATTTGACAAACCAGTTTGCATGAAAAGATAATTCTTTGAATATCCACTAGTTCCTTAACCCCCTTTGCACATGGGTTTCTGTACCATATGCACAACTTGGAGTGAATTTTTTTTCAGGAATTTGGAAGTTTTGAAAAACTATGTACATAAATGCTTTTAATTGCTATTTTTTTCCTATTTTGACTTTATAGCGAAGCATTAGAACAGAATTGTCAAAAATAAAATCCTTTTTATTTAACAAAATAATTTCTATAAAAAAAACAAATAAAAACTAATGTTTAATTTACAGTAATATCTTCTATGTTTATACAAGCAACTCTTGGTTTATGAACGAGTTCCGTTCCATGACATTGTTCGTTATGTGTATCTTGCATTACTGAGCTTTTACGATAAGTATTGTTGTATCGTATACATTAGCAGCCATTTTAAAGCATTAAAACCATGTACTAAACATTGAATGGTCTATACAAGGGGGTGGCCAACAAGTCGATCACGGCGAATTTTAATATATATAAAAATAGATTAGTCAAAATCTAAATGTTATTATTATTTTTACACCACACTGCATACACTTATTACAAATCCATTGAACCACATGACTACTCTTGTCACCGCACAGCCGTTAGGATTGTCTAGTGAAAATTCACGCAGTTATGTTGTGGAGAGCATAGTATGTGTTGAATTCTTATTTAGTTTACTTAATATTAATTATTGGACAGTACTTTTATGCTAATTTAATGCCTAATTTAAAATAATACTACAAAAAAAGAGTAAAACGTATCATTTTCATCAAGAGTGGGAACTAGAATATTTTTTTGTAATGATGAAAGAAAATGTTGTTGTTTGATCTGCAATGCTTCCGTGACTATACCCAAAAAGGGAAATTTAGATAAGCACTTCAACGCATTCCATGGTAAACACCAATCGGATTTTCAGCCTAATAGTGGCTTTAGAAAAATAAATTAAAAGAACTTAAATACAGATTATTTGCACAACAAAATTTCTTCATGAAATTTACAATCTAAAGCAGTAATGTAGCATCATTTAAAGTGAGACATCTTCTTGCAAAAAATTGTGAACCATTTTCAGATAGTCATCAAAAACGCATGATTCATCAAAGACGCATTTTTCGAAATAAGATTCTCTTTTTGAAAATTTTAAGAAAAATGAAATTAAAAGTGCTCTTCAAGATCTGCAATTATCTCGAAATACTGTGATGCAACGCATCGAAAAAATTAGTAAAAATGTGAACAAATAATTGTGTGCTCATATTGCAAATTCTGTGTCCTTTTTTTACAACTGGATGAATCTACAGATGTCAGTGATACAGCTCAATTGCTTGTTTTTATTCGTATGGTTTTCAATGATTCTGCCACTAGAGAAGAATTGGGTATGGTTTCATTTAAAGAAAGAACTACAGGTCTTGATGCGTTTAACGCATTCAAAAAATTTATTGAAAAAATTAAATTACCACTATTTAGGTTCGTATCAATAAAAACAGATGGAGCTAAAGCAATGATGCAGCATCTTAATGGACTCATCGCATTGTGCCAAAAGGATGATGAATTCCCAGATTTTTGATTTACCACTGTATCATCCACCAACAAGTGTTAGCCAGCAAAAGATTAAATACTAAAAGTGTTATGGACATAGCTTTCAAAATGCTGGCTTTTTTTTTGGCAGATTTTACCAGTAAATTAAGTGATCTGAATTTTGAATTTCAAGGAAAAAATAAAAATATGGGTGACATGATTCTTAGTACTTCTGCATATAAATATAAATTTTTGGCAATGGCTAAGGATCTCAGAGAGAGAGAGAGAGAGAGAGAGAGAGAGAGAGAGAGAGAGAAAAAAAAAAAAATCAATCATTTTGCAAATATGCAAGATCATTTGCAAAAATATCCTGTTTTTGAATTTAATAGTGAGAAATAAGTTTCTGAAATTGAGGAAGTTGTGGATGATTTTCAAACCAGATTCAGTGATTTTTAAAACAATTAAAGACACTGTTCAATATATTTCTTATCCATTTAATGTCAACTTAGATACAAAACAAATTGCATGGGGAAAAAAGGGGGAAAAAAAGCTGAGATTTTTCACATGGAGAAAATATTACTTGAAAATTAAATTATTACCTGTCAGAGACTTGGCAATTTGGAATCTCCTCTCTTTGATCTTCTCTGGATTAAAATCTCTCTACCTCATTGTGTCAAATTCATCTGTTGTCTTTACTATTCTCCCAACTCCACTAATCACTTGGAGCTCTTTGACTTCCTCTCTTTGCAACTTGACTTTCTCCAGTCCAACTTTCCTAACAGTGAGGTAATTTTCCTTGGTGATTTTAATGTCCAAAACTCCAGCTGGCTTCCGTTTTCTAGTCACACCAAACCAGCAGGTCAAGATGCTGATGCTTTTGCAATTACTAATGACTTATCACAGATTGTTCATTTATCTACAAGAATACTGGACAATCCTAATCATACAGCCAATACGCTTGATCTTTTTCTCACAAACAACCCTTCTAAGTACAAGGTTGAAGTGAGAGGTCCTTTAGGCACTTCAGATCACAACTTGGTGATTGTCTCTTCTCCAATGGAACTTTTATCTCATGGCTATTCCGAACCTCGTGTTGTTTGGCATTACAAGAATGTAAAATGGAATGACCTGCGAGACTTCTTTTCTTCTTTTCCTTGGTCGGATTACTGTTTCAAAACTTCTGATGTCAACGTTTGCTCAGATCGTGTCAGTAAAATTATTCTTGTTGGAATGGAATCCTTTATCCCCACTCTACTTTAAAATCTTGTCCTTTATCTAAACCTTGGTTTTGCAATAAATGTGCTAAGGCTGTTCAAGAGAAGAATGTTGCATATCGTAATTGGCTTGTTTCTAATTCTTCAGTATCATTTTCTGCATACACCAAAGCTCGCAACAATTGTAAAGCAGTTATTAATCAGTCCAAACTAGAGTTTGAACAGGCTAAGAGTAGAAAACTTGCTTCTTGCCCTAATGGTAGCCGAGCATTCTGGTCTCTTGCCAAAGCTATTGGCCACAACTTTGGCCCATCTCTGCTCCCACCTCTGTCCAAACCAGATGGCTCTGTTGTCACTTCAGCCAAGGATAAAGCTGACCTACTAGCATCCCATTTTTTTTCCAGCTCAAGTATTAATGATCTTGGAAAAACACTTCCCACCATTCCCAACACGCTCCATTCAATGCCTCCTGTGGTTTTCCGTCAAAAGGATATCAGAAGGATTTTGGTGAATCTTGATGCTAAGAAAGCTCCAGGTCCCGATGATATATCTCCACTTGTTCTCTAAACCTGTGCTCCTGAACTTAATCCTATTCTTTGCCGCCTTTTCTCACTTTCTTATTCCAAAGGTGTTTTTCCTTCTGCTTGTAAATTTGCTCAGATCCAGCCAGTTCCTAAAAAGGGTGACAAATCCCTCCCATCCAATTATCGTCCCATTGCAATTACTTCTACTCTTTCTAAAGTAATGGAGAAATCAATTAACTGCCAACTCTTAAACTACCTAGAAACCTTCCATCTGATTAACGATCGCCAAAATTGTCGAACCACTGGTGATATTCTGGCTTACATTACCCATTTATGGACTAATTCAATGGAAAGGTTCGGTGAAACACAAGTAGTTGCTCTTGACATCTCAAAGGCTTTCGATTATGTTTAGCATAAAGGTCTTCTAAACAAGCTTCCATCTTATGGTTTTCCAACTGTTTTTAGTAATTAGTTATCCAGTTTTCTCTCTGATCGCTCACTGAGGGTGATGGTAGATGGCTCTCTGTCTTCTAACTTCTCCACTAATGCCGGCGGTGTCCCCCAAGGTTCAGTTCTTTCCCCCACTCTTTTCCTCTTGTATATTAATGACCTTCTTCCATTGACTGAAAATCCTATCCACAGTTTTGCCGATGATAGCACATTGCATTCCGCTTTCCAACTTGAGAAACCTTGTCCTGCTCAATCAGCTTCAACTTCTCTAAAATCTGCTGCCAATTCCTTAAATGCCGATCTTCAGGTAAGTCTCCAGTGGGGCAAAGACAATTTAGTTGATTTCAACCATTCTAAAACTCAGTCTTGTCTTATATCTCGCAAAAAGGATTCTTCTGCTCCTATGCTTATCTTTAGTGACACTCCGATTTCTAGGCAAAATGATATATCTCTTTTGGGGATTACCCTGACTTCTAATCTCTCTTGGCACAAGCAGATTAAAAATATTGCTTCCTCTGCATCTAAAAAACTTGGTTTTCTCTTTCGCTCTCAGCATTACTTTTCTTCCAAACAGCTGCTCACTCTGTATAAATCACAAATCTGCCCTGCCATGGAATATTGTTCCCACATCTGGGGTGGTGCCCCCAAAACCTATCTCAGGCTTCTCGATTCCATTCCGAAGAGGGCAGTTAGGTTAATTAACGATTCATCTCTAACAGAGTCTCTCCACTCGCTTTCTCATAGACGTACTGTTTCTGCTGCATGCCTCTTCTACAGACACTTACATAGGCACTGTTCTTCTGAATTGGCTTCTATAATTCCCGCTCTCTCTTTCAAAACAGTCCGAACATGTGCCACCACCAGCCAACATCCATTTACTGTCCAACTTCAAACTCACAGAACCAACTTTTCATCTTCCTCATTTATTCATTCAACTGCCGTTTTCTGGAACAACCTTCCTTCATACGTATTTCAAAAAAAAAAAAAAAAAAATTACATTTCGAAGCGATATTTTCCTAAAAGCCAGATCATCAGAAAAAGACTTTTGGAAAAATATGTTTGCCGAGAAAAGTACCCAAATGTAAAAAAAAAAAAAAAAAAAAAATGCAGTGAACTTTTAAATTCCTGTTTTGGCTCCACATATTTATGTGAATCAGCCTTTCTGTATTTGAAACAAACAAAGACGAAGAATCACTCTGCTCTTACAGACTTGTATACAGAAGTTTCTTTACAGTTGGCCTTATCACAGTATATTCCCAATTTTGAAAAGCTTGGCAGATGACATGAACACACAAACTTTCACATAATTAAAAATTTAAATTCGTATGAATTTAAAATAAGAATTTTGAATTTATTTAATTTTAAAATTTATAAACAGCATTTTTCAATGTTCTGATTAACTTTTATTAACCATGTGCAATGAAATTCTTGAGTGGGTAGATCACAGTACATTTTGAAGAAAAAAAGTAGATCACATCACAAATTAAGTTGCCCATTCCTGGTTTATACAATACATTTTATTATAATGTATGTATGCATTATGGTTTACGTAACATAAAATAAAACAAGAAAATAATAAAAAAAAAAAAAAAAAAAAAAACAAGATATTGTACTTGTTAATTTTAATTAAAAACAAAGAATTACAAAATAGAAATAAAGAAAATGAGTACTAACATATGTACTGTACATATATATGTATTCAATTTTTATTCATCAACATCTTCATCAGAGTTCAATATTATCCGCATAAGTGACAATAGGTGCAGATGAGGTAAATGGAAGGGCATCTGATAATGAAGAAACAGCTGGGTTTTCCACTTTTTTAAAATATATTTTTATAGAAGATTGCACAGTTAGTTTCTTTTTTTCTTCAAAAATCTGACTGTAGTATGCTAGACAGTCATAAATGCATCTTTTCACTTTTGCAATTCTTTCTATATTTGTGTCTTCTTCTTCTTCTTCAAAGATTGCCAACCCCTTTAGAAATTGATTTGAAAGCTGCAGCCATTTTCTGCCTTGTAAATGTTCTGTGGAATATCAGGTTCTTCTGTTACTTCAGAATTTAGATGAGTCTCTTTTTCAATTATTTCAATGATTGTTAATTCCTCAAAATGTAAATCCAAAAGCTCTCTCACATAAGTCACATCAAGGTTGAGGTCCATTTTATTGCCCAGTTCAACAATTTCTTCAGGCACGGGTTCTACTGGCTCCTCAAAATCACTTAAATTATTCACAAATTGTGAACACAAGTTTTTCCACACACCACTTAAGTTTGTTTCCTTCACATCCCCCCCCCCCCAGGCACCAGCAATGTTTTGCGATGCATTGTAAATGTTGCATGCCTTAGGTTTATTAACCAAGAACATTTCAGTATAATTATCATATAATAATTTTCCGATGATTATTGTAATAAATACATTTTTTAAAAGTTTATTTATTTAAATCTTACAATTATGTTCACTATACATTTGGCATTTTGTTTCATAAGGAATTCTATCTATCTATTGGCGACTTTAAGAAATTTTGAATGAATTGTGATGTTCGTTATAGCGAATGTTGTAAATCAAATGTTCATAAACCGAGCGTTTCCTGTATATGTATTATTTCATTGAGTTCCACCAACTTCTTGTTCCGAATTCCAGAGAATCTTCAATTTCTGGTTATGTAAATTCACATCATCATCTTGAATCTTCAATTTCTCTTTGTTTAAATTCACATCAACTTGAATATTCAATTTCTCATTGAATCTTGTTGAAAGGATAAGTTGTTCAACACTGACTTTCAAAACTATCATAACTGTTTTCTTATTAAACATAATTAATGGAAAATTTGATGGGAGCATGTTTTTATAGTTTCAAGAGAACTTGTACATACAGACATAATTTGTCAATACTGCAAAACATATATAAGCATGCATACTCCTTCAGTTCCTCACATGAAAAAAACATGTTTGCTCATTTGTGAAAATGGCTGAATGCTGATTTCTCTCCAGGCAATTATCCAATGGGGGGGGGAAACACTTCAATCATCCTTCTACAACCCAAGCTTGTCTTATTTCTCACAAAAAAGAGTGCTCACCTTTCACACATCTTTATTGGTCACTGAAAACCTAACCTTTCTTGGCATAAGCATATCACAAATACTAATTCCTCTTCATCAGGGGGGAAACCAAAAACACACACGTGCACTAGGTTTTCTTCCTCTCCCCCTTTCACTCTCAGCATTACTTTTCTTCTAAACAGCTACTGACTCTGTTCAAATTGCAAATTTTCTTTCCCATGGAATATTGTTCTGTGTCTAGGCTGGCACCCCTAAAACATCCCAGATTCCTGGACTCTATCCAAAAGAGGGTGATCACATTAATTACTGACTTGGCTATTGCAGATACTCTACACTTTCTACCACACAAATGTTCATTTCATTATTCTTCTGCAATAACATGTAATTTCATCTCTCTTTCAAGCCAGTAACTCATGCATTAGTCAATCTTCATTCATAGTTCAACTCATAACCTATCAAAATAACATTTCTCTCTTTGTTCCTCTACTTCTGTTATTTGGATGAACTTTTCTTAATATCTATTTCCTGAAAATTACAATCTGTGAAAATTTAAATTTAATATCAAAAGTATCCATCTTATATTCCATCTTTTCAACCTTCAGTCCCAAGTGTAATTAAGATTGATATCACTGATCTTGACAAAAATGTTCAACTGTTCTTCATGATATACATTATTCTGTCACCTTACAAGTTCATTTGTACGCTATAATATATTGTAACGTGCAAATGAACATTTATATTTCTTGTATTAATCACCATTTGTCTCTTATTTATATTTTAGTGTAATACCACTAAAATCTTTCACAAGTTGTTTTAAAAATACAATGTTAAAAGCTACAGAAAAAGTTTATTTACACAAAACATTCATATAATCAGATGCCCAAATCTTTCACTTTACTGACATTTTATGAAAGTAAAATGAAGAACCCGAAACTAATTAAATACAAATGTCAGAAGTGACTTGCAATCACTGAAATGAATGGACTGAAATCTTAAAGCAATTCAGAACTTGCATCCAATTATAACTTAATACTCAAGAGCATTTTTATATAAATTCAGCAATACCTAAAATGATTCAAATTTTATAATGCAATAAAGTTCCAGTCTTTACCTGCCATATCCTCTTGCATGACGTAAGGTATAACAATTAGGAATCACCCATAAACCAAGGTCTATAGCAAACCATGCTCGTCTATGACAAAGAATAAGGGAATTAATATTTTAAATAAATTGAAAAAACTGAAGGAAAGGACTTTTTTTAATATGCATTAAAAAAACTTAATTTCTATAATTTTTCTATAACTATAATAAACATCAAAGAAATTACTGTACATGTATACATCTTTTGAGAATATCTGAATTAAAGACATATCCATGGACTGCTAGTCTATGGATATGTCTTTAATTAGGGGCAAATTAATAAGTTTTTTTTTTTATGAAAACATCAAACACAAGAGGTATTAGAACCTATAGTACTTACTACCGTGCTTGGGTTGGAGATTGAGAAGAAGAAAGAAGATATTTGTTAACATTAGACTTGACCTTCTGTAGACTGTAATTTTTAGGAAATTCGTACGAAGGAAGGTTGTTCCAGAAAACAGCAATTAAATGAATAAACGAGGAAGATGAAAAGTTGGTTCTGTGAGTTTGAAGTCGGACAGTAAATGGATGTAGGCTGGTGGCGGCACGCGTTTTGAAGAGTGTTTCAGACTGTTTTGAAGGAGAGAGCAGGAATTACAGAAGTCAATTCAGAAGAACAGTGCCCATGGAAGTATCTGTAGAAAAAGCATGCAGCAGAAACAGTACATCTATGAGACAGAGTGGAGAGACTGTCAGAGAGGAATCATTAATTAACCTAACTGCCCTCTTCTGAATGGAACTAGAAGCCTGAGAGAGGTTTTGGGGACACCGCCCCAGATATTCCATGGTAGGGCGGATTTGCGATTTGTACAGTGTAACGCCGAGAGCGAAAGAGAAAACCAAGTTTTTTAGATGCAGAGGAAGCAATATTTGTAATGTGCTTGTGCCAAGAGAGATTAGAAGTCAGAGTAATCGCCAAAAGAGATATATCATTTTGTCTAGAAATCGGAGTGTCACCAAAGATAAGCATAGGAGCAGAAGAATTCTTTTTGTGAGATATAAGACAAGACTGAGTTATAAAAGAATTGAAATCAACTAGTTGTCTTTGCCCCACTGGAAACCGGCATTTAAGGAATTGGTAGCGGATATTCAAGAAGTTGAAGCTGATTGAGCAGGGCAAGGTTTTTCAAAATGGAAAGTGGAATGCAATGTGCTATTATCGACAAAACTATGGATAGGATTTCCAGTCAATGGGAAAAGGTTATTAATATACAAGAGGAAAAGAGTGTGGGAGAGAACTGAATCTTGGGGGACACCAGCATTAGTGGAGAAGTTAGAAGACAGAGTTAGAAGCCATGTACCATCACCCTCAGTGAGCAATCAGAGAAAAAACTGGATAACCAATTGCAAAAAACAGTTGGCAAACTGTAAGATGGAAGCTTGTTTAGAAGACCTTTATGCCAAACATGATCGAAAGCAACTGCTTGTGTTTCACTGAACTTTTCCATTGAATTTGTCCTTAAATGGGTAACATAAGCCAGAATATGACCACTGGATCGACACTGGCGGAATCCATACTGGCGATCGTTGATCAGATGGAAAGATTCTAGGTAGTTTAAGAGTTGGCGGTTAATTGATTTCTCCATTACTTTAGAAAGAGTAGAAGTAATTGCAATAGGATGATAATTGGATGGAAGGGACTTGCCACCATTTTTAGGAACTGGCTGGATATGAGCAAATTTCCAAGCAGAAGGAAAAACACCTTTGGAATAAGAAAGTGAAAAAAGGTGGGAAAGTACAGGAGAGAACAAGTGGAGAAATACCATCAGGACCATCATTTTGAGAACAAGTGGAGAAATACCATCGGACCTGGATCTTTCTTAGCATCAAGATTCACCAAAATCCTTCTGACATCCTTTTGACAAAAGACCACAGGAGGCATTGAATGGAGCGTGTTGGGAATGGTGGGAGGTGTTTTACCAAGATCATTAATACATGAGTTGGAAGAGAAATGGGATGCTAGCAGGTCAGCTTTATCCTTGGCTGAAGTGGCAACAGAACCATCTGGTTTTGACAGAGGTGGGAGCAGAGATGGGCAAAGTTTGCGGCCAATAGCTTTGGCAAGGGACCAGAATGCTCGGCTACCATTAGGGCAAGAAGCAAGTTTTCTACTGTTAGCCTGTTCAAACTCTAGTTTAGACTGATTAATGACTGCCTTACAATTGTTGCGAGCTTTGGTGTAGGCTTGTTGTTTGTTATTTGGTTTTCAGGAGCATTAGCAACTAAGGCCATATTGCTCCGGGGATATGCGGTGGTCATTCCCTGACCTTTCTGCATCCTCCGTATATGATGGTCACGGGCTTGAACCCCGGTCTAATCAAGAAGCGTGTGCTATGCACTGCTGCTCCTGCCCACCTGGCTACGGAGGCGCCTTGGTGTAGGCAGAAAATGAAACTGAAGAATTGGAAACAAGCCAATTACGATATGCAACATTCTTCTCTTTAACAGCCTTAGCATATTTATTGGAAAACCAAGGTTTAGATAAGGGACGAGATTTTAGAGTGGAGTGTAGAATAAAGTTTGAAGTCCTGGTGGAAATTATACAAAGGCACTGTGCACATTAAATTTAGGTCTATGATAAAAAAAAAAAAAAAAAAAAGATTAAAACTGGCTATCAGTAAGAATGCTGTTTAGGAATAATAGTTGTATATGAGAATTCAGTAAAGAATGCTTGAAATGAATTTCACTAATGAAATTATGATTAGTAATCTCATGCAGAATGAAAATTCTTATGTTGGCAGTAAGCTTAACATGGCATCTGGCATTCATTAACAACAGATTATTTTACTTACACCCTCTATGCATTAAGGAACTACGGTTGATTTAACAGACAATTAGATTGATTCCAGGACAACTGCAGGTCACATACTTTTCTTGCCTATACCAATGATTCATTATATGCATTACATTCAAAACATAATGATGAAATTCTACAGAAATGGCTCAGCAATTCAAATGAATTTGGATTGGGTTTGGAGGAGAAAATTTGCAAAAAGTCTGAATTACGGAATATAATAATGTGTAAATATTTTCAAGTTATAATTCATAAGAAAGCAAACTTCTTTATTTTGCAATTCAACAACAAATGCTAATCGAGACAGCACAAATATGATGGAAAAGCAAGAGAATTTTATGAAAATATTTATAATCAAAACAAAACCTTATACAAAAAGTTCAAATCAAATAACAAAATATTACAAGTTTTTAAAACTGTAAACCTTAAGTAATATGTAAAAGTTAATAATTTAAGGCCACTGTAGGCAAGTTGTCAAATGTGCGGGTATTGTTTTAGTGATGATACAGTAGGGAATACATCTGAGTTGACAATTGTTCAGGCCCACATGACTACTAAAATAGAAAGAATACAAGTGCAAGTAGTTAAAATTTCTTGCAGGATCATCTTAACAGGAATGGAATTATATGGAAATAACAGCATGAGTTTGTTCAGGGAAAATTCCAGCTGACCAATCTGTTTGGCTACTATGATACAGTAACAAAGGCACTTGATGCAAATAATAATTTTGACACTGTTCCACACAAAATACTGCTATAGAAATTGGAGCAGTGTGACATTAGGGGCAAGCTACTGCTATGGATAAAGAGATAGTTGAGTAGCAGAAGACAGTTTGATCATAAATGGACACTGCTTTTCTTGGACTAATGTTATTAGTAGAGTCCTTTAGGGTTTAGAGTTTTGGATTAATTACTAATTAATAATATTTATTAATGATACTGATAAAGGCATATCAAGCTTTTTGTCAAAGACTGCTGATGATAAAAAGGTTGGCAGGGTGATTAATATGGAAATCAAGGCAAACTACTGCAGCAAGATGTAGAAAACTTAGGCAGATTGGCTGAGAAATGGCAATCAAGGTTTAACACTGGTAAATTCCAAAGTACTGCATATGAGAAGGAAAGAGACCTAGAAATTGTACAGTCTGACATGAAGTTCTCTGAGCAGCACAGACAAGCTGCCAGAACAGCTTATTGGGTTCTGTCAATGATATACAGGAACTTATCCAGCAGGGACAAAGAGGTGACTATCCTATTATACAAGGCAATGGCTAGACCACACCTTGAGTACTAGATATAAGTCACAAAGACTCATTTTAAAAAAGATGTGGATCTCTTGGAAGTGTTGAGAGTGGAGAATAGCAACCAGATTAGTCAAGAATGCAAAGGGATATCCTTACCACAAAAAACTTTGCAAATTGCAGCACTTGGAAACTAGTGTTTGAGACATTAAACAGATTAGATAAACTCAATGAAGATGGTATTTTAACCCTTTCTCAGACAACAAACACACACACACAAAAGGACACAAATTTAAACTGAAAGAAGATAGATGCAGAAAAGCAGCTATCCTCTTTCAGCCAGAGTGGAACTTGTTGTTGGAATAAGCTCCTGTCTGTTGTGGAACTGGATAGTTTGAAAGGAAAAATTAGACAGACATATTAAGAGGATATGGACAAATGAGATAGGTAGCTTTTTTTTTTTCTTTTTCCTTTTTTTTTTTTTTTGTTGATTTTTCAATGAGATTGCCTCCTTGCATATTTGCAGTAATAATAACATTGCACTATAAAACTTACAAACACAGACAGAAACAGGATTTAAATTGGACTGTTTTGTAAACTAAAACATAGTACAAGTAGTGTTTCTAGCAGTGTCTACTATTCGTTTATATAATTAAGCCACTTTACAAGTATGATTTAGTAGTAATAGTGACAAATGATGCAACAAAGAAAACCCATACAGCATCAGTCAAAAGTAAACAAGTGCACACACACACATCCCATATAACCTGTCCATTCCATTAACAACTCCTGGAAGGTTATCTTTTCGGGAACACATATAACAATATCAGAAACCAGTGGTCAACCAACAGCATGATATAAGCTATGCCATATAATTTGTGTATTTTATTCAAAAACATGAAAAAAAAATAAAATAAAATTTTGCAAAATATTTGTTTGTGATGAAGAATAACAGGTATTCTTGAACACAGCATATACAAACTACTAAAGGATATAATTATCTATTTTAGACCTGTGTTACTACACCATCTCATTACTCAGTAGTTTTACAGGTGATCACTAATTTTCATATACATTCTACTAAACATCACAAAAATATTCCTGGCTAAAAATGCTTAAACCATAAACTATAGCAGCTGCAACTGGAGAGTTTAACAGCAGCCTTTGCAGATCCATAATCATGCATGGACTTGGTTGATAGTTTATTTTTAGTGGTATCCAAGTTAAGTTCAACTGCAGACAATAATTAGACCTATTATACTGTTCTGTTATGCGATTTTGATTATGAAACTACATATTATTATGTTGAAATTTATGAAAGGCAATGAGAGGTCAAACTCATGACATCATTATACAAGGGTAAATCAAAAAGTAAAAGCAATTTATTTTGTTATTAAATCAAGAAAATATGCAAAAAGTTTGGTATATAAGAGATGTCTGAAGAAGCATCTTTTCCATGTTTCTCCAAACATCTTATATCAGTCTGCAAGCTTCTTAATATTATCTAAGAAAAATGTTTTCAGCCATTTGTGAAGCTGCTTGTGCACTGCTTCTTTTATGTTCATTTGTGAGAAGTTTCGGGACCCATCTTGCACAAAGTTTTCAATAGTTTAATGCTGTGTATGATCAAATATGCAGACCTGTAGCTAATGGATGACTTTCCAGCACCAGCAGAAACAGCAATCCATCTGTTTTCTTGAATAAGTACATTAACTTGTTCTGTTTACCACTGCTGTGTGTTCAACAGACTGAATGGCCTTCACAAACCACATTTGTTCTTCACTTCTAAACCTTTCCATCCAATTGTACACCATTCTTCCACTAATACACTTTTCTCCATACTGTTCTAACATTCTTCTATGAATGTGGGAAGGTTTGACCTGTTTTCACCACAAAAATTTGATCACAGTACACTGCTCACCAGTGGTGCAGTTTTGGTGCATATTCTGATACAGAATGTTAGTTCCACAAGAAAATTAACTTCATTTTTTGATTTACCCTCATATATTTCCTAGTATTTTCCATTCTACAGAATGCAAGGCTGAAATTTTGAATTAAATATATGGTACGAATGAACCACTGTTCCCCATTATAGCACAGTTCACTCAGTTCTTGTTCACTATAATGCCCTGTATACTTTGATACCCTTCCCCAGAGTTGCACTCTGTTTCCCAAACACCTTGGGAGTAGTTACCCATTATCAGGTGCTTGGTTGCCTTAGAAGCCTAGTCAAAAGAAACTTTTTAATACTCTTCGATGTCCAATCAACTGCAATTCACAGTCCATGACTTCAAAGGTGTTACATGATTTTGCTATTAAAAATTAACGTTTAACCAATACAGTAATTAGCAAGACACTGGCTGAACTGCCAGCCAAAGGGGAAATGCTGCAAGGCATTTCCATTTAATGACAAGGAGAAACTTTGAAAGTGTCTGTTTATTGTACCAGATGTTATTTTCTGTGCCCGTGAGGAATTTATACCTTTGTATTAATCTTCGGTAGCTGATTATGTTTCCTGTTTCCATGACTGTAAAACACTATGATCACATGCACCATTTCTTGCATATTACAAAAATATACACTTTACATCCATATGGGAAAGAAAGCACCCACTCAGTGGTCTAATTAACTGAATTTTACTGAAGTGTTGTTTATAAAACCTTTCTTCAGTAAACTGTCATTTCCTGAGTGGAAGTTGCTTTTGTGGAGCATGACTTATCAATTTTGTTTCAGTTGGTTATGGTTTAATCAATTGGTTATATGCATTTTTTCTCTGCATGATTGAATCTAGTTTACTGTGTGAGTAGTTTCAACTCTCCCCCGTCCTTTTTTTTTATTTTCTTCTTTTAAAGGCCTCAGAGAACAAGCAAGTTGACTAGTTCTAAAATGCGAAGGCAGTGAAGAGCTATCAAAAAAAACTTGCGATTGCAAAGTAAAATTGGACATCCACAAAAAAAAAAAAAAAAAAAAAAAAACCACAACAACTATACTCAGGAGCATGATAGATTTACACAAAATTTACTGGTTTTGAGTAGTCTAAAAATTAACAGTATCAAAAGCTATTACTGTAAATAACATATACAGTAAAATCTCATTAATACAAACTGTTTATACAAAGTACTCATTTATATGAAGCACATACCATTCCATTGCAAAAGGATAGACATTTCTTTGTTAATATATAATTAAAATTTTGTAATAATTAACCGAATTATTACAAAATTCGGTTAATATGTATTTCAAAGTTTGTTTTCACCATGTGAGAAATAAACATTGTTATTTTGTATGTTTAATACAAATCTTGGCAGAGCTGTTTGATTATTGCCTCTGGTCACTCAATTCCCTGCTTCCTGAAGGATGGCACTGCCTTAGAATTTACTTTTGTGTAAACAAAACCAGTTTATGGTAGCTACAACATAAGTGCACTCTGAAAAACATCACTGTGAAGGATGAGCTGTTAAATTTACAAAAGAAATAAAAACAGTTTTTCTAAGTTCTTTACATATGCTCCTTCGCTCTCCATGGGATTAAAGTCAGTTGCAATTAACCAATTAACCTATCCAACTGGGCAAGTCTGTAGCTGCAAATGCCAAGAGCAACACTACACCGGGCAGTTCTCGAGATTGAAACTTTATGCTTACAAAGTGTACAGGAAATTAAGCCTCATGACAAGCCACAATGAGAGGAATTTGCTTTTCACATTCTCAGCTGTATAGATCAGTGGTGCCCAACCTTTACCCTTACAGGAGCCATATTCAAAGTTAAACTTGTTTTGTGGACCACACTGAGTGATTCAAGAAAAATTAGTGCGTTACATTTTCCATATCTTGTTACACGTAAAAGGAAATTTCTATTTTCACGTTACCGTGTTTTTTTTTTTTTTTTTATTTTCAGGCTATATATAAAAATGCAAATTCCCAACACTTTTATGTGCAACAAATCTATGTCAGCAATTTCTTTTCATTATTTTATTAAAATTATAAAAAATATGACTTACTTTTTGCTTTTAAATGCTCACTTCAGGAAATTTACAACCTGAAAAGAATCACTGCTTTTCAATATTAAGGTGAATGATAGTCTCTTTTCACACCAAACACACTGCTTTTTTGCTGTACTCAACAAAGAAATAGGCTTTAGTCCACCTTTGTTTAAAAACGACACTCCAAATAGACTTTCCTCTTTCAGAACATTTTTAAGGATGATTTTTTAATTCAATCCAAATTAACAATAGTTCAATACAATGAAAGTTATATCAAAATAGAAGAATTTCACAATGTGAAAAAATTGATACGTACATAACTATATTTAGCAAACATACGACTGCACTGGACTACATGTACATGTTTAAAACATGTTGAGCTCGACACATGCATGTACACACAGTGGTGTGACTCTAAAATGCCGTTTTAGTTCACTTTCTGCACGGGCCATATAAAATTTATTCACGGGCTGCAGGTCGGACACCACTGGTATAGATGAAAATTAGCACTTTCCAGAAAATGTCGTTTTCAGTGATTAAGTGACATTTCACCGGTCTAGTAAATGTTAACAGATACGGTTGTTGCATATGTGGATCTGAAGATTCCCCACAGGGTCATGAACACAAGCATGATAGGCCCCAAGGTAAACTTCTGGTCCACACTGTCCTTCAGCCAGGTGATCAGGCCATTTTTCTTCCACAAAAATGCTGTAAACTTGCAAATTACCTAGATATGCTCAAATTATATGCTGCAACTCAGCTGGAAGATATGCAGTCGCAGTTCTATCAGCAAGATGGGGCACCACCACACTGAGGCTTGCATGTGCACCAACCCGCTAACTGACAGATCAGGCGGGATGGTTGCATTCTCTGGGCTCCTTGTTCCCCGGACATCACACATTGGATTTCTATGTGAAGGACAAGATGTATGAAAAAAAGTTACCAACGTCACAGAATGAAAAGACCAGATTGAACAAGTAGTGACTTTGATTTCGAAAGTTAAGCTTTAAAACAATTGCAATGAAATCAGCTACCATCTTGACAATTCTATGTGCTACCAAAGGTGCCCATGTGGAAGTTTACTAAAGTGCAGTTGTGTGATAAGAAATTCTTTGAATTGCTTTATTAAGTGCAGCATATTTTTTACAATACCTATTACAATAAATTTTTAATCGAGCTTCATAATCAGGTGTTGTTGTTGTTGTTGTTGTTGTTGTTTGGTTTTTTAGGAGCATTAGCAACTAAGGCCATATTGCTCCGGAATATGCGGTGGTCATTCCCTGACCTTCCCGCATCCTCCATATTTGGTGGTGACGGGCTCGAACCCCGGTCTAATCAAGAAGCGTGTGATATGCACTGCTGCTCCTTCCCACCTGGCTACGGAGACGCCCATAATCAGGTGAATAATTTATAGACACCCTGTATGTCTTTGGTCGTTTTATGGTACACTGGCACCTAAGGCATAATGCACCAAGTCGATACACCCTGTATGTGTTTGTTTTTGTTACTTTTCTTCTCAAATGCAGACTGCATCACTTACATACTGCTTTTACTGGTTTAACCTTCAGGCAAGTGCACAAAAAACCATAGTAGCAGTGGGTATTGATTGTCTTTACTTCAGTCAGGTTTTTGGGGAGGAAAAAGAGCAAAATATAGATAAAAAAAAAAAGTAAAAAATTAAAATAAAAGGCAAAAAATAGGATTTAATAGATTCTATTAAATTAGATAATGGGGAAAACTTCTAAAAATTTTATTCTTAAATCTATCTGTATACTGCATAATAAGATCAAAAAACATTATTAGAGACAATAGTCTTGTTATCAAATAAACAAGACTATTTTCCATAGCAACAGTGTTTTGTATCACAACAGTGTATCATTTTCCATAGAAACAGTGTTTTGTATCACAACAGTGTATCATTTTCCATAGAAACAGTGTTTTGTATCACAACAGTGTATCATTTTCCACAGAAACAGTGTTTTGCCATACACAGTGCCCTAAATGGTAATTTTTTTTTTTTACAGCTAAAGTCTTGCAATTAAAAAATACTTAACAGTGGAAATTGAATGTGAACATCACACAATTATGTAATTCTAATAGATCGTAAATTCATAAATTTTACTGTTTTTGAAAGACACCAGCATTGCCAACCAGAGGTTTAATCCTGCAAAGGCTAGTGCAGTCTAATACAGTTATGCTAGATGCTTTCGTAAGAAAAAGGAATCAATCAATAATAATTAATCAATATCTACTAATACTCTAACTAGATATTGATTACTTATTGTTGGTTGATTTCTTTTTCTTATGCATTTTCTTATTTCCTTGTTTTTTTGATATCCTCAGTGACTATCCCAATAAAAACTATCATCCTTCATTAGCACACAGAGCACACAAACAAATCGTTCCTTCCTCACTCCTTTTTTGCTGGTGGAAATAATATTAAAGTACCCAGATAAGATAATCAAAAATAAAAAATTGAAAAAAAACCCTTGTACTCAGTTACATCACTAAATTTTTACACGTTAGAGAGGCAACCAAAGAGAGTAATAATCCTGATCTGGTTATCAGCAGTGATTATTCGTGCATTAAGAATTTGCAGATAAAGGACCCACTGGGTGGCAGTGATCAAAGTGTGCTGATGTGAGATTTACTTAAAGATATTACTACCATCAGAGGTAAACGGAAGGGTTTTTACTTCCGTAAAGGTGACTACAATTGTCTCAGACAGTTTTTAAATTGTTTACAGTGGGAACTTTATTTACAATTTAAAAACTGTCTGAGACCAGACAGTTTTTAAATTGTAAATAAAATTAAATGCAACAAGGCATCAATATCTTTAAGAGTATAATAATCTATACAATATTGGTGTAAACACCATAGACAACTCTTAAACAAAAAAAAAAAAAAAAAAAAGAAAGAAAGAAACAGTGGTGGTGGTGCCTACTGAGAATAAGTAACAATAGTCTTCTCTTTTAGTGAAGCATTACTTATTCGAGGTAGTGCAATACATGGCAACTCGTTGTGAAGGAAAAGCACAATATGAGATAGAGATAAAATGATGTGCTTCAAACTACTAACATAGTTTTTTTGTTTAAGAGTTGTCTATGGTGTTTACACCAATATTATATAGTTTTTAAATTGTATACAATGGGACCAACTGATGATGTTACCGGCAGCAAATTCTAAATGGGAAGCATTCAGGGAAGTAATCGTGGATGCTACTAAGCTTTTCATACTGATTAAGAAATACTGTTCAAGGTTTAGGCCTAAATGCATGTCAGATGAACTAATGAGACTCATGGCAGGGAAGAAAAATGCACGGGATGCATATAGATTATCAGAAGCCTATGATAGTATAAGCTAGTCTGTAATCAAGTCACAAAGGAAGTTAAGCAATCGAAGGCAGATTACGAGAAATCTTCATCACAGGATGCTAAGAAAAACAGAAAAGACTTCTTTAGTTATATAAAAACTAGAAAGAAGGGGGTGAATCAGATGAATCTACATTCATACATGAGTTATTAAGGGAAGGAA
The DNA here is from genome assembly GCF_048544385.1 of Mastigoproctus giganteus. Lineage (NCBI taxonomy): Eukaryota > Metazoa > Arthropoda > Arachnida > Uropygi > Thelyphonidae > Mastigoproctus > Mastigoproctus giganteus. Next base: position 213,668,191 of record NC_143580.1, on the reverse strand, counting down.
ATGCCAGAAGTTTATCCAACTGTAACAGGGTGCTTAATGATTTTGTAATAACTGAGAGCAAAGTGGAGGAGAAATTATTGAAGTTAAACACATAAAAGGCACCTGGGGTGGATGGGATCTATCCAGTTATATTAAAGGAGGCAGCAAAGTAAGCAAACCCTTAACCATAATTATGAGAACATCCTTGGTCCCAGGAGAAGTCCCCATGGACTGAAGATGTGCAAATGTCCCCAATTCACAAAGGGGGATCGAAGGGTGACACAAGCAATCACGAAACTGTTTAACTTCTGTTCCGGGGAAAATAATAGAGTCACTGGTTAAAGATGCATTGCAGGATCATCTAGACAAGACTGCAGCAATAATTCAGACACATCATGGGTTTGTTAAGGGAAAGTCTTATCTGACAAATTTGATTGGATACTATGATGAGGTTACAAAGGAACTGGATGCAAAAAATAATTTTGATATTATATATTTAGGTTTCAGGAAAACTTTTGACACTGTTGCACATGGAAACACTGTACAAATTGGAGCAATATGGTATTAAGGGAAAGTTGCTACAATGGATAAAAGGTGGTTGAATGGGAGAAGACAGAGTGGTAATCAATGGACGCTGTTCTTCATGGACTAATGTTATTAGTGGAGTTCCCCAGGGTTCGGTGTTGGGCCCACTGTAGTTTTGTATATTTATCAATGATATTGATGAACGTATATCATAACAGCAATGACAGTATACTACTGCAACAGGATCTAGAAAATTTGGGCTTGTTAGTTTGTTAGTTATTTGGTTTTTAGGAGCATTAGCAACTAAGGCCATATTGCTCCGGGAATATGCGGTAGTCATTCCCTGACCTTTCCGCATCCTCCGTATTTGGTGGTGACGGGCTCGAACCCCGGTCTAATCAAGAAGCGTGTGCTACGCACTGCTGCTCCTTCCCACCTGGCTACGGAGGCGCCCGAGAAAATTTGGGCAGATGGGCTGAGAAGTGGTAATGAAGTTTAACATTGACAAATGCAAAGTACTGCATATGGGTAGAAGTAACCCAAGAGAAATGTACCAACTGTGTCGTACTACACTTAGGATAATAGAAAATGAAAAAGACCTGGGAGTAATTGTGCAGTCAGATATGAAATTTTCTGACAGTGCAGACAGGCTGCCAGAGCAGGTCATGGGGTATTGTCAATGATATACAGAAATTCTGCAAGTAGGGAAAAGGAGGCGATTATCCTTTTGTATAAGGCAATAGTCAGGCCACACTGAGTACTGCATACAAGTCTGGATGCCTCATTTTAGGAAGGGGAGAACAAAAGAGTGGTCTTACCAAGAAAGGCATAAGTTCTGCAAATTGCAGCATCTGGAGACTAGGCACCTGTGAAGTGATCTGATTAAGGTGTAGAAGGCCTTGAATGGGTTGGGCTGCTCAATTCTGATAGGATTCTTCCTCTTGCTCAGATTACAAACCTGAGGGGGCACAAAATCAAATTGAGGAAAGACAGTTGTTGAATAGACATGCAGAAATTTGCCTTTAGCCAGCAAGTATTTGATTGCTAGAACAAACTTCTATCTGTCACTGTGGAAGTTGATAGCTTAAATAAATTCAAGGAAGAACCGGACAATCATTTAGAAGTAATGGATATGTGAAATGGTGTGTTTTTTTTTTTTTTTTTTTTTTTTTTTTTTGGGCTGATGCTACATAAGCCTGCTTTCTTGTATCACATGCCTTGATTACTACTAAATCACATAATAATGAATATCATGACCATCAAAAAGATAGGTTTATCTTTCAATAACAAACAGATATTCCACCATTTTTGAACAAAATTTACATAGATTATGCACTTTTCCTTATAACTGCTACAAATGGAAGCCTACTCAGAATAACTGGGATTTAATGCATTCACCCCCTCCTTAATGTGAGAGAATCTGTTTAATATGTAATTTTTGGAATACTGAAAAAAAAAAATCAACATTCCAACTTCCTCAGCATTTGAAAAACTCATACATAATGTTGAAAATTAAAAGTTTGGAATTCACCATTAAAAGCAGACTTATTTTTGTGCTGGGATATAAATCAAAAAAATCAAATCTTAATTTTATAAAAGGTTTATTCATGCACATAAACTAACATCAACACAAGCAAAGAACATATAAAAGTGTGTCAGATCTATAAACAAAAGGCAAGCATTACAGCAAATTTCATGCACCTTTACATTTACAGCACCCGTTGGTTGAACGCTTAAGAATGACTGCTCATACGTATTATCGCACAGCACTTGGGTGCATTTTGAATGTAGATATGCATACATGTGTAAAGACAGTGATCATGTTAAAAAGATTCATCAGTGATAAACTCAATAAGTGGAATAGCTAGATAGTGAGTAATTTCTATTACCCAACCTTCAAATGAGGCATTCATTGACAAATATCCCTTTATATTTCATTCAGTATGTGCATGTTAATTTAATTGCAAATAACTTGTCTGATTAAAATACAATCTGAACATGATGCCATCAAATGCTGTTTAAACTAAACGCTTACTTAGAGATACAATAATAAAACACACACACACACACACACACACACACACTGGGCATCATGTGGAGGAATGTGTATTTTTGCTGCCTCTAATGATAGCTCTATATTTATTTTCTTAATTTTCGTATTATATTTTGTACCATTTTTATTTTTTAACTAATTCTATGCTAATATATATATATATATATAAATATATAGAGCCTATAGGTATAGGGTGCAGAGTAGTCTAAAGAACTATCTATTGAATCCATAGTAAAATTACAAGAAAGTACCTGTAATAAACATGCATCTGCATTCACTGTTCCGTTAATAAACTTAATTCACTCCACCCCTTTGCTTGTTATGCATCCCCAGGTACTTTCTTGTTATTGTATTCAACAGAGTTCTTTAGACTACTCTGCATCCTATACCTACAGGCTCTATATATTTTATCTATATTCCTTATAGTTGCTAGTTTCTTCTAATATTAATGTAGTACAGTAATACCCCGAAGTTACGCGATAGGTGGGTCCGACGAAAATCGCGTAAGTCGAAATCGCGTAAGTCGGGGTACAACTTTGCATATAAATACGTATAAATTTTGCTTAATTGGGTCCAAGGACTAACAAAAACACTAGTTTAGAAGAAAAATATTAATAAAATTGCAGTTCTTTATACATATTAATACAAAATATGTATTAAAAAAAACAAATGACTTACGTAAAAAAGTTATTTCGATGTCGATGGCTTCATAAAATCTAACAAATTCGTCTGACGACACAGCGCGTTCTTTTTTTCACGCAGAATTTCTTCGTAGCAAGCTAATATTTTTTTTTATTCCTTGCTTTGTAGCTATAACGCGTTCTTCGTTGGAGTCTATGTTTTCTAAAATTTTTAAGCCCTTTACAATTGAGTCCTTTTCAATTTTCAACCTGTCAAGTTTGCAATTGTCGTGTGCTTTTCGCCGTTGCTTCATTTAGGCCTGTAGCACGTGCAATATCACATGGTCTTTCATTTCGCTCAAAGCGTTTCACAATTTCATATTTTTTCTCTATCGACAGAGGTGGACTGGCCATAAGCCTTACCGGGGAAACCCCGGTGGGCCAGTGTGATTTTGGCCATAAACCATAGTATGACGCCACTATAAATTTTCCCGGGTAAGAATTTTTGACCCAGTCCGCCTCTGTTTATCGATAATTGCTTTTCTTTTTCTCTCTGAATCTGCAGTGTCTTCACCTTTTAATTAAGTATTTTACTCATTTTTAGGGAATAAAGCACAATTACAAAACGAGGTGGCACTCTTGATACACATAAACAAAGCTGCGCGCATGTAGCAACTGAATAAACAACACCATAAAGGCAGAGATACACTATTAACACCTCACATTTCTAGGGGTTACTACCATAAAACAATAAAAATCCAGTTGCGTTTCTGCTAGTGGAATCTGTTATAAACTGGTAGTAAACTCGATCTAATTGCATTTGCGATTATACCGATAGCTGGAATTGTGTTGGTTTTTACGTTATTATGGTGAAATGTGTTTCCCCTTCACTGATATAAAAAACATAAAAGCAGCAAAGTTGAATTTTGTTCATCTTTCGCTCTCATTCTCCGCCGTCGCACCGTATATCGATAACATATGAAAAACGACCTTGAAGATAGTGGGCGGCAGCGTTGCCAAACGAAAAAAATCAAGAACCGCGTAACTCCGAGTTCGCGTAAGTCGGGGTAGCGTAAGTCGGGGTATTACTGTAATCTAGAACTATAATCCCATATACTTTTCATACTCTTTTATAGCTTTCATACTCATTACCCCCTCTCTTAAACTTAAAATTATATATATATATATATATATATATATAAAAAGATTTTATAGTATGTAGAAAGTGTGAAGAAGAAGATTTGTTTTAAGCCTACTGAATCTACGGGATACACCAGAAGTGAACTCAACTAAGTGGAAAAGGAATGTAGCGATATATGATATAAAAAAAAAAAAAAAAAAAAGAGACAGGAAATTTAGAAATAAAAGGTGAAAAGGCGACCAAAATAAGATTACATTGCAGTGTATTTTGGTCGCCTTTTCACTTTTTATTTTTAAATTTCCCGTCTCTTTCTTTTTCATATCATATATTGCTACATTCCTTTTCCATTTAGTCGAGTTCATTTCTGGTGTATACTGTAGGTTCAATAGGCTTAAAACAAATCTTCTTCTTCACATTTTCTACATACTATAAAATCTTTTTTTATATATATATATATATATATATATATATATATATATATATATATATATATATACACACACACACACATTATGGCTGTGGGGTATGTTTTGCTAATGCAGTGTTCCTAATCCACAATCAATGTTATCTTTCTTTTTCGTACTGTTACATTCCACCCTCCATGATTAATTAGCTTCTTAATACAATTATTCTTTTATTATATATATATATATATATATATATATATAGCATGAACCAGAGCGATAATGCTCAATACATTCTACATTGATATCAGTATACGTAAAAGAATAAGATAAGTTTACCTCAATATGATATGTAGAATACTTCCATATGATACACTCCAGAAATTAAAACGAAAATAATTAAAAAAATCGAAAATCTTATATTACAGTAAGAAATAATTAAAAATCAAATGAACACAATTAGAAATCAATTTAACGCAATTAAAAATTAAGTAAAAAATTATTCTGGTTCAAATTCATTTTTAATCTCTTATTGACTAGTTCATTCATTTCCTTTCTCTCCAGGTAGAACCTATCGATACACACAATTATGGGGGATTTTTTGAATACCTTGGTGCAAACTTATATTAGATTAACACTAAGATACTCGGGCCCAAAGTTACCATATTTCTTTTCTAAAGTATTGCCTTCAAAACAACATCGTTCTGAAGTTTGCCATATCACATAATATAGTTAAGCTTGCCTTAAGATCTTGGTATTCTAATAAACAAAAACACCTTTCCCAAGTTAGGAAACTTCGCAACAAATTAAAAAATTATCTACATCCTAATGATTGGTCTGTATTGAAGACCTCCATAGATTTGTGACGTGAATCACTGGCCTCAGAAATAAAAAAAATAGACACGTTAACAAATTGAATACACTATTGGGAGGGTCAAGACACATTCATACAAGTTCTAACACATTGTCGCAAGCTTGCGACCAAATGAATACGAGTTGTGTGATGCCCCTCCCCCCCACACACCACCACTCACGCACAACTGTCTACTGCAGAATACTTCAGCTAGTTCACAAACATCCCCTCACCCAACATTCAATGAACTGGCATATCAACAAGTTACAAATATTTCCTCGTATATGAAATCGCAGGACCAGATTTCACTTTTATCCAAAGGATTAAATTACAATTTACCACTTCGAAAACTACCGAAAAAACAGTGCGTAACTGATATTGAATTTGGACTTTGTACTATTCCACAAAAAGATTTATTTATTCAACAAGTTAACCAGGTGGTGAATAACATAAAAGAAACGCGACTTCCTAAATTGAATACACGACAGTTCAGCTTTACGTGAACTTCGGTAGTTTTCGAGGTGGCAAACTTTGGTAGTTTTCAGAGAGCTGATAAAGGAGATACAGTGGTAATACTCAATAAACCTGATTATATCAATAAGTTAGAGTCAGTTGTATCAGATACTTCTACTTACCTTGAAGTAGACCCGGCACTATTTACCAATTTGGTCAATCAATACAATAAAACGTTAACCACATATTGAAAAAAATGACTACATTACTATGGCTCAGTTAAAGGAAATGAAGGCCAGAACATACAATATTCCTGCATTTTTCAGTCAGGTAAAATTACATAAGACCGGATTTCCTATTCAGCCTATTGTTTCCTACAGAAACTCAGCATTTCCATTCTTGGCCGCACATGTATATATAGCATTATAAAACCCTTTAGACAGGCGATACAATTTGGGATTAAGAACTACAATACACTATTTGATAACCTTAAGGACTGTAGACTTGACGGTAATGATAATTTATTCTCACTAGATGTTATCTCGTTATATATGAATATAAACATCGAATACACATTAGATATTCTTTGGGATATGTTAAATAATAACCCAATACCGATTAATTATACAAAGCTTCCTATTAAGAAAATTTTTCACTTAAACTCTTAGTTGAAGCCAACTATATCACCTTTCGAGACAAAGTATACAAACAAATTTTTGGTTTGAGGAAGGAAAATCGTTTTGCTATTTTTTTCATCAAATTAATTTTTTACTTAATTTTTAATTGCATTAAATTGATTTCTAATTGTGTTCATTTGATTTTTAATTATTGTTAATTATTTCTTACTGTAATGTAAGATTTTCGATTTTTTAATTATTTTCGTTTTAATTTCTGGAGAATATCATATGGAAGTGTTCTACGTATCATATTGAGGTAAACTTCTCTTATTCTTTTACAAATACAAATGTATATATATTATATATAATTGGTGGGGAGACTACAAATTGGGGTGAAACAACAAATTTAGAAAAGAACACAAATTCAAAGTACCTGACATTTATAAATATATTACATAAGCATATAGTCAGAAATATTGTCTTACTTATCATCGTTTGTATGACAATTAAGGGCTGATGAATCTCGACTAAGTATATCTTCCAATCGCCCATAAGGCAGATTTCTTCCTTCAGATGATGTTACAACAACTAATCCCACCTGAGCTGGATTCACCCATTCAGATACAGTCCTTAGAAAAGAAAGAGAAACATCTATCTGTAAATGTGTTAAATATGTACTGAAAAATGAACATTTTTATTACTTTTGTTTTATTTTTGATTTATTTTTGGAATAAACTCAAATTGAGATACACCTATATTGATTTGATTTTATTTTATTATTTGGGTGATCATTTTCTTAGAAAGGTCATAATGCTACAATGCAAAAAATATCACCATACACTGTTTAAAAATTGCTGTATTTCCTAGATGATAAAATGTACCCAAGTTTTAGAATATAAATTTTAGGAAAACTAATTTTATTGGATATATTAGAAACAGATTGATTCCCAAGTGCTTACTACAAAAATGTTAACACAGAATGAAACTTTTACTTCTCAAGAATGTAAAACTCATTGTTACTGCTGTTGCATCCATAATTTCAATTGGTATAGCCTGAACTTTTGTTTTCTCCATGTGTAAAATTTTCATATGATCAAAGGCATTGCTGATTCATATTTCTTGAAAGATATCAACTCTCTCTTATGTTTTGCTAACATGAATCCTTCACTCATTCATACCCTGTGAAAATGTTAGTTGCTTTATTCATCCTACTGATGTCAATTTGTGATTTTGTGCCTCCGTCCAGCATTGTTCAGGCCATGTTATGTCAAGGATCTGGATATATGGCGTATGCATGGATATATTCATGCATATGCCATATACAAAAATATCATTACTTCATACAGCATGTCCCCCCCCCTCCCACCTTTTCTTACTATTGAATACACCATGAATAGCCAAACTAATACAACCAACTTATCTGCAAAAAGATTAACCTCCCAAACACTTCCTAGTTCATTTCACAAATATACGTGGTCTCAGCTCTAATCTTAAAGATGTCCATTTCCACTTCCAGTCTGCCAAACCCCATGGACTTTTTCCTGACAAAATCTCAGCTATCGGTTGATTCGACTACTGCTCGTCTCAGTTGCCCAAATTATTCGCTGTATGATTCCTTTTGCCTCAAAGGTGGTATTTGTGCATATGTCCGTTCTGATATTCCCTATAAGAGACTTGGTAATTTGGAATGTCCTCTTTTCGATTTTCTCTAGCTTAAAATCTCTCTACCTCATTCTATCAAATTCACCTGTTGTCTCTATCATTCTCCCAACTTCCCTAATCACTTGGAGCTCTTTGACTTCCTCACTTTGCAACTTGACTTTCTTCAGTCCAATTTTCCTAACAGTGAGATAATTTTCCTTGGTGATTTTAATGTTCACAACTCCAGCTGGCTTCCTTTCTCTAGTCACATAGATCCAGCTGGTCGAGATGCTGAGGCTTTTGCAATTACTAATGACCTCGCAGAGATTGTTCATTTACCTACCAGAATACTGGACAATCCTAACCATACAGCCAACACACTTGAAATTTTTCTCACAAACAACCCTTTGAAGTACATGGTCGAAGTGAGTGGTCCTTTAGGCACCTCTGATCACAATTTGGTGATTGTTTCTTCTCCAATGGAGCTTTTATCTCATGGCTATTCACAAGTGAATAGCCATGAGGTAAAGTGTTGTTTGACTTTAAAAGAGTGCAAAATTGGATGACCTGTGAGATTTCTTTCTTCTTTTCCTTGGTTGGATTACTGTTTCAAAACTTCTGATGTCAACATTTGCTCAGATTTTGTCAGTGAAATTATTCTTGTAGGAATGGAATCCTTAATTCCACGCTCCACTTTAAAATCTCGTCCTTTATCTAAACCTTGCTTTCCCAACAAATATGCTAAGGCTGTTCACAAGAGAAGAATGTTGCATATTGTAATTGGCTTGTTTCCAATTCTTCAGTTTCATTTTCTGCCTACACCAAAGCTTGTAACAATTGCAAAGCAGTTATTAATGGAACAGGCTAAGAGTAGAAAACTTGCTTCTTGCCCTAATGGTAGCCGAGCATTCTGGTATCTTGCCAAAGCTATTGGTCGCATGCAACTTTTGCCCATCTCTGCTCTCACCTTTGTCAACATCAGATGGTTCTGTTGTCACTTCAGCCAAGGATAAAGCTGACTTTAGCATCCCGTTTTTCTTCCAACTCATATATTAATGATATTGGTAAAACACCTTCCAATGTGATCCATTCAATGCCTCCTGTGGGCTTCCATCAAAGGATGTCAGAATAATTTTGACAAAACTTGATGCTCAGAAAGCTCCAGGCCCTGATGGTATTTCTCCACTTGTTCTCAAAACCTGTGCTCCTGAACTTACTCCTGTTCTTTGCTGCCTTTTTTCACTTTCTCATTCCAAAGGTGTTTTTCTTTCTGCTTGGAAATTTGCTCATATCCAGCCAGTTCCTAAAAATGGAACTGGCTGGATATGAGCATATAAATGGAGACAAATCCCTCCAATCCAATTATCTTCCCATTGCAATTACTTCTATTCTTTCTAAAGTAATGGAGAAATCAATTAACCGCCAACTCTTAAACTACCTAGAAACCTCCCATCTGATCAACGATCACTCGTATGAATTCCTTCATTGTCGATCCATTGGTGATGTTCTGGCTTATGTTACTCATTTATGGACAAATTCAACGGAAAAGTGCGGTGAAACACAAGCAGTTGTTCTTGACATCTCAAAGGCTTTCGATCGTGTTTGGCATAAAGGTCTTCTAAACAAGCTTCCATTTTATGGTTTGCCAACTGTTTTTTGTAATTGGTTATCCATTTTTCTCTTTGACCCCTCACTGAGGGTTACGGTAGATGGCTCTCTGTCTTCTAACTTCTCCACCAATGCTGGTTTCCCCCTTAAGTTCAGTTCTCTCCCCCACTCTTTTCCTATTGTATATTAATGACCTTCTTCCATTGACCAGAAATCCTAGCCATAGTTTTGCTGATGATAGCACATTGCATTCCACTTTCCATTTTGAGAAACCTTGCCCTGCTCTATCAGCTTCAACTTCTCAAATATGCGCTACAAATTCCTTAAATGCCGGTCTCCAGTGGGATAAAGACAGGTAATTCTCCAGTGGGATAAAGACAACTTAGTTGATTCCAATCTTTCTAAAACCCAGTCCTGTCTTATATCTCGCAAGAAGGATTATTCTGCCCCTATGCTTATCCTTGGTGGCACTCCGATTTCTAGGCAAGATGATATATCTCTTTTGGGGATTACCCTGACTTCTAATCTCTCTCTTGGCACAAGCATATTATAAATATTGCTCCCCTTGCATCTAAAAAACTTGGTTCTCTCTTTCTACCTCGACATTACTTTTCTTCCAAACAGCTGTTCACTCTGTACAAATCGCAAATCCACCCTACCATGGAGTATTGTTCCCACATCTGGGGCGGTGCCCCCAAACCTCTCTCAGGCTTCTAGAGATTCCATTAAGAAGAGGGCAGTTAGGTTAATTAATGACTCACCTTTAACAGAGTCTCTCCATAGACATACTGTTTCTGCTGCATGCCTTATTTACAGATACTTCCATGGGCACTGTTCTTCTGAACTGGCTTCTATCATTCCTACTCTCTCTCTCTCTCTCTCTCTCTCTCTCTCTCTCTCTCTTTTAAAACAGTCCGATCACGTGCCGTCACAAGCCAATATCCATTTACTGTCCAACTTCAAACTCACAGAACCAATTTTTCATCTTCCTTGTTTATTCATTCAACTACCATTTTCTGGAACAACCTTCCTTTATACGTATTTCCTGAAAATTATACATCTACAGAAGTTCAAGTCTAATGTCAACAAATATCTTCTTTCGTCTTCTCCACCTCCAACCCAAAGCATGGTACTAAGTGCTATAGGTTCTATTACCTCTCGTGCTTGGGGTTTTCATAAAGAAAAAAAAAAAAAAAAAAAGTTTTGTAGTATTACTTGTTCCCTGTTTGACCATAACAGAACAAATTTGCAATAAACAATGTCCTGCAAGTCAAACCACACTGAATATAATAAATAATACATCATTTAATTTTTTAATTTCTTTTCTTTCAAATTTGGGGCACTGTGTAACATGGGAAATTTTAAAATTATGCATACTGCTAAATACCTCGGCATATCATAGCATCAGCAGCTCACAGATTCCATGTCGCCCTTCAGAAAAAAGAATAGTTGCAAAAATGAGTGCCATACCTGACATGAGTACAACTGCACACGAGAAATTGACAGGTTTCTCGTGTGTAGTTGAACTTACTACAAAAACTAAGAGCTATTGAAGTAAAACTGTGTATGTTTTAGGAAGTAGAAAAAATTTCAGATCTTTAATGATTAACAGTTAATGCAGGATCATTATTTTGGAGAAGCAAATGTGAAATGACCCAACACTTACTCTCAGGTTAAACTGTACTATTACGAACTTTAAGCAAGTGTAGTTAGCGAGGGTTTCAATGCACATACATTGCAATATTATTATATATATTCTTTTATTCTTACTTTCCATTAGTTCCAATCCAATAAATTATACCATTCTCATCGAAATCCCTCTGATGAGAGAAGTTTAGTTTGATCCCTGGTTCTTTTAATTTCTTTACAAAGGTAAAAGTTGAACGATCATAATCATACCACTGTTTAGCAACCTATGGGAGAAAAAAAAAAGGGGGGGGGGGGGGTGAATTACCATTTGAAATAATCATGTTACAAATGTTTATTTTTTAACATTGTATTCAGTAAAAGAACAAGAATTTTTCCAAGGCTTCTAAACATAGAGGGGAAAACTATGTTCATTAATTGCTTTGATTAATTCTACAAAAAATGTTTCTAAAAAAAAAAAAGCAAATTGTAAACTGAAAAATAATTCCAGTGGCAAAGGAAGGAAAAAAAATCTTCAGATCACTTGAGCTATAAAAATATTTGATATTTTTCAAACTGAGTTGTATTATGGTAAAATCTGTAATTCAAATTTAATTAGAAAAACCTGAAGTTCAACATGCAAAATCTAGCACTTTTTGAAAATTTTTGACATTTATTCCCAGTGATGCTAATCTGGAGAACCAGCAGCATCACTGGGAGGTCCTTCACCATGTACAGCTGCCCACGTCGAGGAGCAAGCTAAGAGTTAGCTGCTAATTAAGGAATTTAATGCACTACAATAACTACATTTATTTACTCCAATTTTTAGGCTGTAACATTATGCACACCATTTATCAATAGGTTTTTAAAGGAAACCTGCATGTTTTGATGTTGATTAGAAGACAGCACTTAATTACTTGGAATCACTTTGGTTAAAAGGCCTACTGCAGAAAAGGGAAATTACATATACCACAAAACTAATGCAACAAATTAATATTGCAATTAGGGTTATACCAGACAAGGTATAATTCTGCTATCTGAATACCAAGACATTCCACTAATCAAAATAAAATAAAGTGGAAAAATAAGAAGAAAAAAAACAATGTAACACGCTCCATCAGAGCAAAACCACAATTCTCCACCAAGGGAGAATTCACCCTCACAACCATCAAAGTATGACAGTACTAGTGCACGTAGGGTTTATACTAACTTCCCATCCCTACATGCACTATATATCTACACTTCATTTCACACACATTTTATGTACTTTATGTAACACATCTGATAGCCAATTTGTTAAAATGCTTGAGAGTTCCCTCTCTTAAAATAAAGATAGGGAACTCACAAGCATCAGTTCTTCAGGGAAATGTAAAAAAAAAAAAAAAAAAAATGCACTTGCAAACTCCAAAAACGTTCATATTTCAGTTGTTGACTGCTGGCCAACCAAATGGTAACAGAAGCCCCTACACAATCTGAATACAGAATAAAAATAACAAGCCAAACTCCAAATTTTAACTTGTTTTATGGCCACCACAACCCTGTATAGCTTAAATAAGCAAATGTAATAACAAAATTCAAATTTGAGTGTTGACTCATCCAACCAGTATAAGGCAGTATATCACTCCATTCTAGCAACCCTATTAAGCACATTAGGAAAGAAAAAATACGATGCATCTCAGAGATGCGGGCAATCGTGATAACACAAGGTCACACACAATGTGGCACTATGGTTTTCAGTCCTTGGCACAAAAAAAATAAAATAAATAATAAAAAAAAAGATTCCTATGCATCTTACATTCATTTTATTACAACCCTGACTGCACCACTTTTTTTAAAAAATAAACTCTACTATAGCCTAAGCCAAATACAAATAAACCTTGGTGTAGATCCATTGGCATTAAAAATTTGTATTCTGTTTGTGATGTTTGTTTTATTTAAACTATAAAGGGTGGTGGCCATGACATGTTACAATTTTGCTGCTATTTTCAATCTGCATTCAGATCATACAGGGACATTTGAATAGGCATCAGAAATCGAAATACAACTCTTTGTGGAGTTCCCACCTGTTGATAAAGTGCCACATACTTTGGTGGGTGTGAGGATGCATCTCCTTGGCCAAGGAGTTGTGCAATTGCCCTACTGAGGTTGTTGTTTTGTTTCTATCTTATTTTTCATTTTATTTTATTAATTAGATTTATTTCATAATTCTGATATCTTAATATTCAGGTAGCAGAAATGCTACCTGAATATTAAGGTATTATACTTGCTAAATACAACCCTAACTGTTTTTGTAGTTTGATTTTTAACAGGTTGTGACCTAAAAGGGGCACGGTATAAATGATATTATTTACATTGCCCTGGACAGGTCAATGTAAATAATATCAACCCAGTTTCCTCCTCCTATCTGAGAAGTCAAAAATTGCCAAAAGGAAACCACATTTGTAAGCACCAAACCCTCAAGGAGAAAACCATGAAGGTCTGTAGATAACATGGTGTTTATACAGAAAGATGTTCATTCCAGATCAATGAATCTAATAACTTATCTAAAGGTGTTAAGTTAAATTCACAATTTGGCACATTAGTTTCATGGTATATTTAATGTTCATTTATCTACAAGTCTTAGAGACATAACCACATTTGTCTTTGGAGAAAAAAAAATGGCATTTTTTCAAAGCCATCGCTACCACTTCTTTCCTTCACTGTGCAATTTCAGTAATAATTGCTATGTTTTTGTTCTTCCACATGTATGTTTTGGCTATTTCTTTATTGGAGAACATATTTCTAAATAATGCAGTTGCATATGAATGTGAACAATATGCATAACTTTCAGCACATATGACAATATCTGCTTTCCTTTGAAATGCTACATTTATTTTCACATTTCTTTGTAAGCAATGCAATTGTTCTTATTTCATTTGTTCATAAACATCTGATAATTTCCTATTTACATCACTTTAAACTGAAAAATACATAGTATGCAATACAATTGCGCTACCTTTTCCATATTTTATAATACATGAAACATGCCCAATTAAACTCTCCATATTTCTTTAACATCTTACTGAAGGACATTATAAAATTAAATTTAGTTTTGCACAAAACACTCAGAAAGAATCTTTAGTTAAATAATTAAATGTTATAATATAATTAACATTTCATTTCCCACATATTCCACATATTCCGCAAAAGCAAATCCAGAGTTTTACATTTTTTCTTTTTTGAAAATGACCAAGAAAAATTATAATTAGGGCAGTGTGCAGGACAATAGGTCAAAGGAAATGAAATAACCATTGGAGAGAGAGAGAGAGATTACAATGAAATGACCATTATAGGTGGTTTCTATCTAAAAAAATGATAAAATGAGCTTTAGGCATTACTGCATACTACGAAAAATAAAAATTTTCACTTACCATCTTGACTAAGTACTTTTCTAGTTGTCCCACTGTAGTAAGTGGCTCCATCTTTAAACCTCGTCCTGTCCTATCTATCAAGCCAACCTCACCTGCTGCACGTTCCAAACGAAAACGGAGCCTTCTTGTTAAAATCTGTCCAACACAAATTTTGTATATTAGATTGTTAATATGCATTTCTTTATATTACTCTAAATTCAGATAACTGCATATAAATTAAAGTCTTTGAAAGTAACATGGTGTTTAAGGCATAATAGTTTTTATGTCATGCCAGAATTGCAGCTATCCAAACTTTATTTATTCAACACTCTGCATTAACGTATCTAGCAGTTGGTTGTGGTTGAGTAATTAGCATGAAGACACAAAACTACTCACATTCTATGTTTAAACCTGCAGTTCAAAAAAAGTGCTATTATTATTAACAGCAAGTAAAGCACTAGACAGCCACAAATCACTAAAACTGTAAACTGCTCCTGCCCTTATGGCCATCAAAGTACAAACAAAATTTATTGCATCACCACAATTTAATTGGCACATGCATGTTATTACAATCAACATGCAATTACAGTTCATATTAGCAAGTATTGACTAAATGCAAGTAATGCACAAGAGGGCAGTGATTATATTCTAAGGGAAAAAGTGAATAAAATAAAACCTCAAGGTTTTATTTTATTTTATTCACTAAAATAAAACCAGGGTATTTAATCCCTCATGGAGAGGGATTAAATACCCTAGCAAATGTACTTAGTGGCAACAAGCAAATGCAACTGGGATGTCACATTTCTAATTCATTGGCACAACCTTGAAGTAATTAAAACCAAGTAGGACAGTCTCAATAATAGAACCCTTGATACAGCAAATATTTTGCTTTTCAGTTTATATAAAAGTACTCAAGAAAGACTGTGGATGATCTGTCAGCATTTGTGGTTGGGAGTAGTGGTGGTACACAGTACGCATACCTTGTGCTAATGTTAGTGAGTGACATGCTTCAGTCCATGTGTTTAGTCAGTACTGTTATTTTTTGCTTCATATAGAATACACTTCTAAAAGCTAAGGGAGAAGTGATCAACACAAAGCTACTGCTTTCTGCTGGTTTAAATAGAGTAAAGAATTGTAGAAAATCAAGAGGTGCCACTGCACCAATGATTGCACTAACCAAAGAAACAATAAAGATGGCAGTTATTTGTGAGGATAATCATCATGCAACTGTTCAAGAGATTATGATTATATTGAGAATTTTGGCTAGAAGTACTCATATGATTCTGAAAGAACACCTCAACATGTCTTGTTTGTGCTAGATGGATTTGTCATCTTATTACTCTTGAGCAAAAGGCTGTGCATAATGTGTATCAAGATTGGAAAGCAACAGTTCATGCAAGTGGATATGAAATGCCTGCAGAACATATTACTACATATGAAATGTGGTTGTATCTTTATAATCCTGACAGTAAACAATGAAGCATGCAGTGAGCTGAAAGGGAACTCCTAGACCAGTGGTTTTCAACCGGGGTGCTTAGGGTGCCACAGCAACATTCCAGGGGTGCCACGTAATTTGAGTTAAATTACTTAAACTTATTATTATTTTTTAATTTATATGTTTATTTCATTATAAAAAGGTGTCCGGCATCTTTTTAATTTTGTGGTGATCTATAATTGATCTTTACTTAGTACCTCTATATAAAGAATAAAATTATATACTGTATATATATTATTTGTATTATGAAATGTAATTTTTATAATTATATTATTGTAATAAACATCATATAACATATATATTTTTTAATATTGTGTGTGTGTGTGTGTGTGTGTGTGTGTGTGTGTGTGTGTGTGTGTGTGTGTGTGTGTGTGTGTGTGTGTGTGTGTGTGTGTGTTATACACAGAGAGAGAATCAGATCTAACAGGCAGAAAATTGTGTAGGGGTGTCGCAAAATAAAATAAATTACTTAGGGGTGCTGTTATTAAAAAAAGGTTGAAAACCACTGTCCTAGACACAAGAAAGCTTCAACTATGAAATCAGTGGCAAACAGATGCTTATCATTCTCTTTGTATAGTATAAGTTAATGGAGTGAAGGAACATACAAACAAACAAAAATAATAGGGCAGTACTATTACTTTATTCTAGAGACCCTAGTTTAAAAAAAAAAAAAACTATGTGATGTTAGCTGGGAGCTAATATCTCAGGGTTTTTTTTTTTTTTTTTTCCAAATAATTTTTTTAATAGCAAAGAATGAATGGAGTGAAGGAATGCACAAACATGCTAAAGTAATAAGGCAGTACTATTACTTTGTTCTAGAGACCCTAATAAAAAAAAAAAAAAAAAACAGATGTTAGCTGGAAGCTAACATCAGAATTTTTTTTTTTTTTAAAGCAAAGAATTTTTTTTCAAAGAATAACAACTTTATATTGTTCAGGATCTAGCTAATACTAACTGGGAGTTGAACAATTTTATAACTGAGAAATGACCAGAAGTGAAATTATTATGTAAACAAGGGACCAGAATATGCTTAGATTTCAGCAAAATCCCTGAATTGTGAAGATTCACAAGAGGTGGTGGCTCAGTGGATGAAATGAACAACTGCAGACCTGTCAGTTTAACATCTGTGAGAGGAAAGGTTAAGGAATTCTTAGCTAAGGGTGCAATATAACATTATCTGGACATCTCCAGAATAAGGGAATCACAGCATAGCTTCATTAAGAGCAGATCATGTCTGACTAAACTAATTAGCTACTATGAGGTTGTCAGAAAAGAACTTCTTCTGATAGAGTTCTGTATGAACCACTGTTGCATAAAATGGAGCATCATGGTATTAAGAACATGTTACTAGTTTAGATAAAGAGATGTCTAAGTGTTAGAGACAGAGTAATTGTAAATGGCCACTGCTCTTCATGGACTCATGTTATGAGCAAAACCCACAAGGTTTGGTTCTTGCCCTTTACCTTCCTAATATTCATTAATGATACTGATGCAGGTCTTCCAAGTTTAATGTGTAAGTTTGCTAATAATACAAAGGTGGACAAAGATTAATGACAATAATTAGGGTATGCTACTTCAATATACAGGCTTGGAGAACCCACTCTATCAAAGATGTGGACTTGTTTGTTGTTTGACATGGTACAGAGGGGCAACTAGATTAGTTACGGAAACAAACAGGTATTCTAATCAAGAGTGACCTGAATTTGTAGGCCACAGTGTTTGGAAACTAGGCATTTGTAGAGTGACCTGATGATCATGGTGTTCAAGGCCTTGAAAGGCTTGAGTTAACTAAATGCTGAGGAAAGTTTTACACTTAGTTAAATGACATGTACAAGGGGAATCATAAAATTAAACTGAGAGGATAAATTGTATACCATATGCGTGAAAATTTTCCTTTAGTCAAAGGCTTACAATGCTTTTTGACCGTATGTTGTAATCACAGGACACTCATTGGGTAATTTTCATTCCTGTGATCACAACATACGGTCAAAAAGCATTGTCAGTTTCAGGAAGGAAAATCATTTTGCAATTTTTTCATTAAATTTTATTTTTTACTTAATTTTTAATTGCGTTAAATTGATTTTTCATTGTGTTCATTTGATTTTTAATTATTTCTTACTGTAATGTAAATTTTTTTTTTTTTTTTGTTGTTGTTTGGTGCATATATAAGCTTGCTTCTTTGCATTGTTTTGCCAATACTAATACTTCCAGTGAAGTTGGGGAAATATCCTGAAAGAGATATAATACAAGATAGTCATAAGAGCCTTGATTCCTTAAATGGATTAATGGATGGATTAAAAAAGGAAATTTCCATTTATGGAGATAGCCATAAGATGAGTAGCAGCTACTCAATGTTCATCTTATGGCTCAAAGAAGTCAAAATCCAATGTATATGGCAACTGCAATATACATTGGATTCTGACTTGTCTTGCAGTTGCCAATGTATATGGCAACTGCAAGACTGCACTTGGAATACTGTGTACAGAGGATGCACCTAAAAAAGGGGCACCTATACAGGTAGGTTGCTACAGAGCTTGGCAACCTACCACCTTAGAGTTGACCTCATTAGGGTCTATAATGCTACTAGAGGAGATAGTAAAATGAATGAAAGCAAACTTTTCATTGTTAAATAATTCCAGAACTAGAATTCAAATTCAAATTACAATATGTATACTGGATTGTAGTAGTTTTTTTTTTTTTTTTTTTTTTTTTTAGCTATTGAGTTGTTAATTGCTGAAATACATTATCTATATTCAAAGGTTACTGGATAGTTACCTATGTGTGTGTGGGGGGGGGAAACACATGGTGGCATTTATTTTCATTTTTTTATATGTATTTATATTTTATTCTTATTTAGTTACTTGTTTTATTTATTTCTGGCTAGTGAAGGTAAAACCTGTGGCTTCCTTGCACTATATGGCTAATAGCAATATTAACTTTGCTGTCATATTCACCATGAAATTAGCAATGAAATCATAGGACTGGGAAGGCTACTCCTGTTAAGGGAGCTAACTACTCTGACTAACGAGACCTTTAAGAAATCATTCAATCTCCAAAAGATTCTAACCCAAACCATGTGGAAATTTTTTACCACAAACAGCAGAAGGATAATACTAGTAAGTGTTACAGCTAACTGCTAGCATGGCAAGCTGTAATTAAAAAACCTTTAAAAAAAAAGGGAGAGGAGGCTAAAAAAGGGAGAAGATTAAGATTTAAAATAAAGAAGAATAAAAAATAGCACAATAAAATTGAAAGCTGTTACATCACAGGAAGCACAACGGCAAAGACTCACAGAGGATAAGTGCAACTGCACCTGGAGAAAGGCAAAAAAATCCCCAAACGTATAAACCTAAAGCCAAATTTTTGACCCTTATTTCATTAGCATTAACATTGGCAAATAATACAAGAAAGCAAGCTTATAACAGCATCAGCAAAAAAAAAAAAAAAAACCCCATCTCACTCATCCATTCCCTCTTCATTAAATTTAAGCTATTAATTTCCACAAGAACAGATGGATGTTTGTTCCAGCAATCAACTACCCACTGGCCAAAGTTCTGCACATCTACTCTGCAACTGTCGCTCCTCAATTTGAATTTATATGCCCTCATTTGTGTAATCTGAGCAAAAAAAAAAAAAAAAAAAAATCCCATCAGCACTGAGCTTGCTCAACCCATTCAAAGCCTTAAACATCTCAATCAGATCATGTCGACAGCAAGTGCATAGTCTCCAAATTTTCCTAGTCACCAAATCTTCAGTTTTGCAAATTGTAGATTTGCAAAACTGAAGCCTTTCTTGATAAGAGCATGCCTTTGTTCCCACTCACTAATCTCACTGCCCTTCTCTGTACTTCTTCCAGCAGCTCAACATCCCTCCTAAAATGAAGCCTCCAGACCTGTATGCAGTATTCAAGATATGGCCTGACCATTATGCCTTATACAATGGGATAATAATCTCATTATCCCTGCTAGCAAAATTCCTGTACAGTGGGGCCTCAACTTATGATGACACTGACATCCAATATAAGTCCATATGCTCCCTTATTTTAAGGACCAATGATATTTGCAGGTACCGATGGCATTCTGATATAGCTGGAACGATACAGAGTGGAAATTTTCAGACACGGAACATCACTCATACAATTGGAACCAGCGCATTCTGCCTTGGAGATTGCTGCTGTGTTTGCCTGATACACAATAGTGAGCCCTGGCATTGAGTTGGGCAGCTGAGAGCTTGATGGCCCCTCATATTAATCTCTTTGAGGGCTACCCTACACCTCAAGCTCTCATAGATGCCCAGTAGAACGCTGAGTTGACGCCTAATTTCTAGACACTCTCTGAACCTGGCACACACAAAGACATCCTCCTTGGCTAGATCATGTTCTGTTCCAGAGAGTTCGGCAAACATTAATATTAGTATTAGTAATGGCTGCATGGTGCAAGAAAGCCTATGGCTTATGCTGCACCAGCCAAAAAAACAACATTTCACTAGTTGCACATTTTTTTAGGCTGTGATGCATTGAAGAATCGTCCCCCCTCAGTTCTCCCCCAAGTCACAGCACTCCTGCCACTTTGTGCCCGTTGCTTTGCTGCTCTCGTCTGGGGTATGATATTTTAAATTAACAAAATCAATAAATCTTATTTTAATGTTGATCTAAGATCAATAAATTTAATTAATTAATTGTCAATACTACACTATCTAACAGAATCCTAAATGCAGTGATGTGTATTATGTTATACAATTTTACTTTAGAGCTACCTAGTTACCACAATTAAAAATTTGAATTTACAAGATTCGAACAAAATAACGGTTTTACGTATATTACGTAGTAATCAACAAAAACTCTCATCTAAATTAAAAATAAAAATAACCAGCATAAAAAGGCTACTTATAAAGTACAATATAAAATAACAATTATGTAAATAAAACAGCAAACACATCGCTTTTTTGGAGCCTGTAATTCACAGCTGTAATTTTTAAAGAGAGTCAGCGGCCTCTCTCTGATGAACAGTCGGTTGTACATGACATGAGCACTGGGGTGTGCTGTTATTCAATAAAAGATACAGGTGAGTATGCCCAATCCTTAGCCTTCCTAAAATTATTTCATTTTGCCTATTTTTTTGGAAGCTGGAGAGCCACAGCTTTGGTTCTGCTTTTATTTGGTAGAGTTCGTTTTCTGGATAACTTTTCCAGATTAGAGACCAGATATTATAACATGCTTTATGGATAATGTGTTTGTAATTTGTATATAGAACTAGAAAAGTCTGAAATAGCAGTTTCTAGTTGTTTGGCCGCAAGATCTGCTCTTTCATTACCGTCTATTCCTGAATGTCCTGGGATGCAGCAGAATGTCACAGTTTGGTTCGACTCATTACAAGCAAGTAACTTGGAATGTATTTGTTTTATTATAGGGTGAGAGGAGTTGTTACTACTAATTATAGTGACAGCATTGAGTGAGTCGTATATTAAAACAGGTGTAATTAAAAGTTCAGCAATCGGATCAAGAGCTAAGTTTAAAGCATAAAGCTCAGCAGTAAAGATACTGCTTTCTATTGGTAATGAAACAGAGATGGTGAATGAAGGGAAGATTGCTGCAGGACCTACTTGGCTCTCAGTTTTTGATCAATCTGTATAGATTTTACAGGCCTGTGAGATAGAAGCAGAAAGATTTTCATGTAACTGTGCAATATTGGGGGAGGACAATGTGTTCTTTCCCCCACTGTTGAAAATAGTCATCGTAAATTGCAGGAATATTTCTCCAAGGTGGATCAGGTGTCATGTCCTGAAATATACTGCTGATTTCAATATTCCATGTTTGAGTCAGTTCTTTAAGTCTAAGTGGAGCAGGTCGGTTTTCATTTGGTTTACTATTCTAAAATGACTCCCATACAGACATCTCCAACTAGGGTGAAAGGGAAGGCTGCGGATTTTTTCGGCATACATCAAAAGTAATGCTTTCCTCCTAAGATGTAAGGGAGGTTTATGAGCTTCGATGTAAAGGCTCTGAACTGTGAAGGTTCTGAAAGCCCCTAGAAAAACTCTCAGAGCACTGTGCTGGATCATGGATTCAGTCGCTCTATAAGTAGTTTTTCTCACGTCACACTGCAGAGCCATAAATCCAAGCAAGACCTGATGAGAGCTCTATAAAGATGGATCAAGGTATGTCAGTCAGTGCCCCATGACATGGATGACACACACACCAGACTATATTCAATTTCTTCAAGCAGATGATACGAAGGTAGGTCACGTGTGCTTGAAAGTTCAGTTTCCTATCTAGTACCAGGCCAAGAAAATGGACAGTGTGAGCAAGAGGTATTGGCATGTTATTAATCTTTAGCTCAGGATCAGGATGAAGTGACTGTAATTTGCAGAAGTGAGTAATGGTGGATTTTTGCTCAGCAGGACAATTACCATTGTGTAAGGTCCAGGCTTCTATTCTGGCTAGAGCAATTTGCAACTGTCTTTCAATAGTATTCATACTCTGACTGGCAGGATATAGCAAGGTCATCTGCATATATGTATATTTGAATGGTTTTTGGAAGATCTTCCAATATGTTGGTGACCCAAATTGCAAATAGGACAGCACTCAGTATTGAACCCTGAGGTACACCCTTTTCTTGAATATGAGATGCTGACAGCATGTTGCGAAATTGGACTTGAAAAGTGTGTAATCTTAAAAAGTTCTGAATTTGAGGAATACAGCCACTCAGCCCCAACGACTGCATATCTTTAATAATGCCATGATGCCAAGTGGTATCAAATGCTTTTTGAATATCTAAATTGACCATCACTAGATGCTGTCTCATGGCGAAGGCATTGTGTGTATGTTGGATTCAATTTTTACACGTAAATCTAGGGTAGACCTGTTTTTGTGGAAGCCATAATAGTAATCAGAAAGAAGATTATGGGAATCTAGAATACAGGTGGGCCTCTAATACAACATCCTTTCAAAGTTCTTGCCCAAACAACTTGTCAAAGATCATCATCATCAGCCATTTTAAATCCACTGCAGGATGAAGGCCTCTCCAGCACCTTTCCAGTTCCTTCTGTTTTGAGCACTGGCCATCCATTTACTACCCAAAAACTCATGAATTTCATCTATCCATCTCCGCCTTTGTCTTCCAGGTTTTCTTCTAGCTCCTCTTGGGTACCATTCTGTTATTTTCTTAGTCCATCTGTCATCATGACTTCGAGCTATGTGTCCTGCCCAATACCATTTTAGTTCTTTAGTTTTGATAAGAATGTCCTTCAATTGAGTTTTCTGCCCCTGTCAAAGATATTGGTCTGTAATTCTGAACTAGAGAAGAATCTTTGCCTGGTTTTGGTATTGCAAAATAGGAGTGACGCCATGACAGAGGATATGTATTTTCTGAAAAGATATGGTTATATAAGAGTAATAATATGCCTAGCTCAGCTTCACATAGATGCTTTGGCATACTGTAGTGAATGCTGTCCAGTCCTGCTGCACTATTTGGAGATTTACTCAAGGATTCAGTTTACTCAATTTGCAAATGTGACCCCAATTCACAAAGGAGGATCAAAGGCTGACACAAGTAATTATAGACCTGTAAGTTTAACTTACAGGTCTATAATTACTGTCTGATAACACACAGGATTCCTGTTCCCCTCTAAGCCCCAGGGGCTTAGAGGGGAACAGGTATCAAATATCAAGACAGTAGCAAGATAATATCAAGACAGTAGCAAATTTAAAATCGAGAAAGGAGTTCGACAAGGAGACACAATATCTCCGAAGCTGTTTACTGCTGCCCTTGAGGAAGCTTTCAGAAGATTAGACTGGTCGCAGAAAGGAGTCAATGTGAACGGAGAGTACCTAAACCATTTACGATTTGCAGATGACATTGTGGTCATAAGACACGATCCCAAAGAATTAGAGGAAAATCTTAATCAGTTATGCACAGTTAGTAAGGATTTTGGACTAAAGATGAATATGGCTAAAACAAAAGTAATGATGAACAAGTATGCCACAGAAAGGGAAATAATGATTGAAGGAGCAGTAATTGAAAAGGTGGAGTCATATACTTATCTGGGACAAGTTATTAGCTGTAATAATGATAAATGGCTGGAGGTCAAGAGAAGAATAAATTTTGGATGGATAGCATTCAGGAAATATAGTCACATACTGAAGAGCAATATCCCAGTTTGTCTGAAACGTAAAATAATGAATCAATGTATACTCCCCACCATGACTTATGGAAGTGAAACTTGGGCACTCACCAAAAGAATGGAAGAGAAGCTAAGAACTACACAGCGAAGACTGGAACGAATTATATTGGGAATCAGACTGTTAGATAAGAAGAGAAACACATGGATTAGGCAGCAAACTCAAGTAAAGGACATTCTTATCAAAACTAAAGAACTAAAATGGTCTTGGGCAGGACACATAGCTCGAAGATATGATGACAGATGGACTAAGAAAATAACAGAATGGTACCCAAGAGGAGCTAGAAGAAAACCTGGAAGACAAAGGCGGAGATGGATAGATGAAATTCATGAGTTTTTGGGTAGTAAATGGATGGCCAGTGCTCAAAACAGAAGGAACTGGAAAGTTGCTGGAGAGGCCTTCATCCTGCAGTGGATTGAAAATGGCTGATGATGATGAAGTTTAACTTCTGTTCCAGGAAAATTAATAGAGGCACTAGTTAAAGAAGCACTGCAGGATCATTTAGACAAGACTTCAGTTATAGCTCGGACACAGCATGGTTTTGTTAAGGGGAAGTCTTGCCTGACCAATTTGATTGGATACTATGATGCAGTTACAAAGGAACTGGATGCAGGGAATAACTTTGATATTATATACTTGGACCTTAGAAAGGCTTTTGATACTGTTGCACATGGAAGACTTCTGCACAAATTGGAGCAGTGTGACATTGGAGGCAAATTGCTGCTGTGGATAAAGGGGTGGCTGAGGGGGAGAAGACAGAGTGTGGTAATCAATGGACACTGCTCGTCGTAGACTAATGTTATTAGTGGAGTCCCTCAGGGCTCAGTGTTGGGTCCATTATTGTTTTCTGTATTCATAAATGATATTGATGATGGTATATCAAGCTTAATGTCGAAGTTTGCAGACGATACAAAGGTAGGCAGGGTTGTCAAGGATACTACTGACACTATGCTGCTGCAACAGGATCTGGAAAGGTTGAGCAGATGGGCTGAGAGGTGGCAAATGAAGTTTAACATTGACAAATGTAAAGTACTACACATGGGAAACAGCAATCCCAGAGCAACGTATCAACTCTGTGGTACTACACTGACAGTGGTAGAGAATGAAAGGGACTTCGGGGTGGTTGTGCAGGCAGATATGAAGTTCTCTGAGCAGTGCAGATGGGCTGCAAGAGTAGCTCATGGTGTATTGTCGATGATATATAGGAATTTTTCTAGCAGGGATAAGGAGGTGGTTATTCCCTTGTATAAGGCAATGGTCAGGCCACACCTAGAGTACTGTATACAGGTCTGGAGGCCTCATTTCAAGAAGGATGTAGAGCTGCTGGAACGAGTACAGAGAAGGGCAACAAGATTAGTGAATGGAACAAAGGGGTGCTCTTACGAAGAAAGGCTTAAGTTTTGCAAATTACAGTGTCTGGAGACTAGGCACCAGCAAGGTGATCTGATAGAAGTGTATAAAGCCTTGAATGGTTTGAGCATGCTCAATGCTGATGGGATTCTTCCTCTCGCTCAGAATAATCACCTGAGAGGGCATAAATTCAAATTGAGGAAAGACAGATGTAGGATAGACGTGTGGAAATTTGCCTTTAGCCAGCGGGTGGTTGGTTGGTGGAACAGACTTCCATCACTTGTCGTGGAAGTTGATAGCCTAAATAAGTTTAAGGCTCAGCTCGACAGGTATTTTGAATGAACAGAGGGGTGAAGTGGAAGTGGTTTCTTTTCTTTTTTTTTTTTTTTTTTTTTTTTGGCTGATGCTGCATAAGCTTGCTTTCTTGCATCAAATGCCTCTACTAATGCTAATGCTAATTCCTTGAGTTCAACTAGAGTAAAAGGCTGATTATAAGGAAATGAGAGTCTAGTTTGAAAATTTAATTCTTGACATTCTTCATTAGTTTTAATGCATTGAAAGGAGGTCACATAAGAAGAAGAGGTGGAACTATTACAAAATGACTCTGTTAAAGCATTTTCAATATCAGTAGGGGAGGATAGGTCCTGCCCATTCCATTGTATTAGTGGAGATTGCAGCAGTAGAAATTTCCCATTGAGAGATTGAATTTTTTTCCAGATAATTCAAGCGTCGGTATTTTTGTTAATAGTTGAGGCGAATTTAATCCAGGAGTCACGTTTTGCTTTTTTTCTAATTTGTCTGGCTTTGGCTCTGAGTTTTTTTGTAAACAATTAGGTTGGCAGTAGTTGGGAATTTGCAAAACTGGTTCCAAGCATGGTTTTTTTCTACTTTCGCTTTGGAACAATCTGCATTCCACCACTGATTTTGGTGTATACGTTTGCACTGGTCAGATATTGGAATGGAAATTTCTGCTACAGATAATATATGGGTGGTAACGTGATCAGTTACATCGTCAAGATGTTGTTGAACATATTGGGTGTTGAATAGGACACAAGTGGAGTAGTTTTTCCAGTCTGCTTTTTGAAAATTCCAAGTACAGCCTTTAGGACATGACATGACCTGTGTTTGAATTGAACTGATAATAGGAAAGTGGTCACTATGGAATGGATCATTCAGCACTAACCATTCCATGCTTGGTAAAAGAGATGCTGAACAGATGGAGAAGTCTATGGCTGATGTAGTACCTGTATGTAGTTGAACATGAGTTGGAGAGCCAGAATTTAACAGAGTCAGATTACAGTTATCCGTGAATGTTTCAATTAACTGTACTCTCCTATCCATGGTGAAAGATCCCCATGCTGGATGATGACCATTAATATCACTGAGTAAACAGACAGGAGGTAGAAGTTGTTGTCAAGTTCAGTCTGGGAGCAAGGATAATGAAATATAAATGGATGCAAGGGTTAATGATATCGAACTGCTACAACTTCTAAAAAGGTCTGTATCTGGAGATGACTTGACAATATAGTAGATTTGCAAAGAATATCTACTCTTCCCTAAGCAGGACCATCAGAATCCCTGTCTCACCTAAATATGGAGTAATTTTTGAATTTCAGACAGACTTGTGGTGATAGGTTTCCTGTAAGCTTGCCTCCACTGCATTAGTTTGAATAAGTAAATCACTCAGGTCATCAAAAATACAGCTGAATCCTCTACAGTTCCATTGTAGGAATTTATTCATTGTTTGGGTTTGATCGAAGAAGATTAATCTGACTGCGTTTTCTGAGAAGGCTTCAGTCTGCTTTGTTTTAATTTTTCATTCCTGGAAAAGGTTGGGTGTCCTGTTTCTATGGTATCACTAGCATGTAATTCTAATACTGAGTCATCATCCTCTCGTTAAACATCAATTTCCGGGTTTCACTTTTTCCTGGTTTTCAACAATTACTGATTTTGCTGTTTCAAGCAATATTGAAATAGCAATGCCTTGGGATACTGATTTCATTGACTAAGTTTCTTTTTGGATGTTAGCATAGTTTTGTCCGAGGGGGAAAAAGAGCTGCTCGGTTCTATGGAAACATCTGTTTTTGTTGCAACTAAGCAGCTACTTCTTGTGACCGATGAATATGATCGGCTAGGCATGGTTAACAATACTTGCTTTCTTACTTCAGGGTATGTGACTTTATGCTCCACTTTATATTTCTGGATTTTTTTTTTCGTTTTCCAAAGGTCACAGGCTTTAGAAAATGCAGGATGGCTTCTTTTACAGTTTGAGCAAGTAGGAGAAGAAGTGGTACAGTCTTCTTGGGAATGCTCCGTGGAGCCACAAATAGGACACACAGCATCGTCTCAGTACAGCATCTATGCACGGCCATACTTCTGACACTTAAAGCAAAGCAGCGGATGGGATTTGGGATGTAAGGTCGAATCTTGCAGTTTAAGTAACCTGCTTTAACAGAAGACGGAAGGTTTGGAGTGATGAACATCAAAATAATGGACCTGGCTGGTAGTAGGTTGCCATCATTTTTGGTCAATCTCCAAGCACGTGTCACCTTTTGTTCACTAAGTTCTTGTACTATTTCTTCTTCGCAGACAGTTAGTAAGTCCCATTCACTAATAACACCTTAAGACGTATTCAGAGTGTTATGGGGCTTAACTGACACTGGAATATTGTTAAATGTTGTTAATTTTAACAATTTTTCTGAATGAGATGTTTTTTAAGTCTCAATTATCTGGTCTCCAGATTTGAGTCACTTCACCATTTTAGGGATCCAACAATCAATTCTAAACATTTCTGAATCAGAAAAGGCAATAGCTTGTCAACAGGTTGTGTGGAGAGTGAGTGCATTATAAGGAATGCAGGCATATCTGAAATCTGTTTTTCTGTCCGAAGCTCTTAGGACGATTTGACTCATGTTCTGAGACAGAGTTAACAACTTTGCCGCCTATGGGCTCTAGTGATGGATATTCATTACAATCCATCTTTGCTCCTTTTAGCCCTGGAAGAGGGTATTCCTTCTCCCAGGTTACCGGCCCCACCACGTGGAAGCAGGAGCAGTGCCAACCAGTAACCAAGCGATCAGCAGAAGAGGAGAGTAGTATGTTGCTAGCGACAGCAGTAACACTGCAAGTGGGGTTAGCAGTGACGTTGCTCAGCAAGGGAAGCAGTGACATTGCAAGCAGTGGAGGATTTATTAAAGCACTGGTATTTGCCCTAGGAAACATGCTAGAAAATGCATTAGAGAGATCGCTTGGCACTTGGAGCCTCAAGGGTGAGGATGGATTGATTGATTGTAGAATAGTGTTCCTTTTATTCCTGGATGTCAGTACAAAGCCATAACCACTTGGAGTCACAACTAGAATGTAATGTTCACTGGGTTCTAGCCAGATCTAAGTGAGGCAAAGTATATCAAACTCTTTAGATAACAAAATTTTGTCGATGGTTTCAACTTTATTCCTTAAACTGCGGACGTTCTCATAAAGTAGTGTGACCACGGGGATCAAAAGGACTCTTAATTGTCCGGACTCTCGTCATTTGGTTCTTTCAAGGGCAAGCTGTTTCCCTTAACATGATTCTGGTAGTGATAGGCATCTCAGTTTTGTGGATTATGCTTTGATGTTATCACTCAAGACGACCTACAGGGAGGTAGCTTGGGTATTAAGGTGGCAGGTGAGCATGTACTGGAGTCTCTTATCTTTTGGATGGATTGATCACTACTGAAGCTATAGACGAGTCAGCTGTCTTTCCTTCTGAGGGCCTTTGAATTCCCAGTGTGTCATTATGGTGTATTGCTCTCCTATAAAAGTGGTATATAATGGTTCCACTTGGCCATATAGATGGACTTTTGACATTGTAATACTGTTCAGAGTCACATTCGAGTGGCATAAGTAAGTTTCAATTAAATAGTTTTAAAAAAATTTAAATGGTTTTGATTCAAGAACACAATAAGACGATCACTTCTTGCAGTAGTTTTTGGTTATTACGTTATACTAGTCTACAAATGGATTTCACTAACTACTGAATTATAAAAATACCAATTCTAATTCCAGTTAACAACCTATAAGAGTATTTCAAAGATGACTAAAAATCCAGCTGAACAAAACCGTGAAAAGTATGCAAGACAGTGCTTCAAAGCCACCAAAGAAGCCTCCCATGTTGACAAAAGAATGAGTTCAAAAACATAGAGAACTAAAAAAATGAAGAGTTTAATCAATACTGCTTCTCAAGATTTTGATCAGCATCAAATTCTCATCAAGAAGCCGGACTGTCAATATCATGAAATTATATTCAAGAACTTCCTCAAGATTTCAATCCAGAAGATTTGAGTTCAAATGAATTACCTGAGGATTTTCAATTGATACCTGAACCGGCTAGACAGAGTATACTGCAACAACCAGCTTCGATTGCATCATCCAAAAAGAAACAAAATCATATTTCAGCTGAATCACCTGTCATAGATCCTCCACAGGTTTCAACAGTAGTTGAGCATGAAATCATTCACAGTGGTAAAAAATGAAAAGGACCTGGGGGTAATGCAGGCAGATATGAAATTTTCTGAGCAGTGCAGACAGTCTGCAAGAGTAGCTCATGGTGTCTTGTCAATGATTTACAGGAATTTTTCTAGCAGGGATAAGGAGGTGTTATCCCCTTGTATAAGGCAATGGTCAGGCCACACCTTGAGTACTGTATACAGGTCTGGAGGCCTCATTTTAGGAAGGATACAGAGCTGTTGGAATGAGAACAGAGAAGGGCAACAAGATTAGTGAATGGAATGAAGGGTTGCTCTTACGAAGAAAGGCTTAAGTTTTACAGATTACAGTGTGGAGACTAGGCACCTGCGAGGTGATATAAAGCCTTGAATGGTTCGAGCATGCTCAATGCTGATGGGATTCTTCCTCTTGCTCAGAATAATCACCTGAGAGGGCATAAATTCAATTTGAGGAAAGACAGTTGTAGGATAGATGTGCGGAAGTTTGCCTTTGGCCAGTGGGTAGTTCATTGGTGGAAGACTTCCATCTTTTGTTGTGGAAGTTGATAGCCTAAATAAATTTAAGGCTGAGCTGGACAGGTACTTGGAACGAACGGAGAGGTGAAATGGGAGCTTTTTTTTTTTTTTTTTTTTTTGGCTGATGCTGCATTAGCTGGCTTTTTTGCATCATATGCCTCTACTACTAATGCTAATAAGAACACTGAATGTTACCGTAACTCCTATAAAGAATTTGAACGACAATTTCTGAAAAATACATTTAGAGCTGTTTGTGATATCTGCAATCGATTATGGTATGAAAATTATGTAAAATTCTGCACTCCAGGAAGTTCTGTTACTTCTAGAATTTCCAACTGCAAACGTAATCACTATGAATATAATATCTCTCCAAAAATTATTCCATTTTCGAGAGTGCGCGCGCGTGTTTAATGGCGCACTGGCTATAGTGCACCTGTCCATAGAGATGTGTTAGGAAATAATTCAGAATTGAAGGCATTTCAATTTCATTTTAGAAACTATTCAAAAGCGATGATATATTCCAATTTTTTTCAGAAAACAGAAAAGTTCATTAATGTTTGCCTGGTCACCAATAATATACTCTAGTAATATTGGTTCTTGCAATTTATTCAGAGAAAGCAGGACTGATGTTCTGTCCTGGTGATATTGAGGACAGTCAACAAGAATATGCTCGACTGTTAGATGTACTGAGCAGTGGGGACACTGAGGAGAGTTAGTTAGTTATTTGGTTTTTAGGAGCATTAGCAACTAAGGCCATATTGCTCCGGGATAATGCGGTGGTCATTCCGACCTTTCCGCATCCTCCATATTTGGTGGTGACGGGCTCGAACCCCGGTTTAATCAAGAAGCGTGTGCTACTCACTGCTGCTCCTTCCCACCTGGCTACAGAGGCACCGACACTGAGGAGAATCATCACCTGTGAGTAGATGGTGGTGGGTCAGATGAGTATGTCCTATTTTTGCCCATGCAAGTACCACTTCTTCCCTTCTAGTTGTTTGGATGCTTGAGTGCCAAAATTTTGGTTCCTGTTTCAACTGGAAAAGTCTGTTATTAGTCTGGGTGTGCCATAGCTCTTTCCACTGTTCAAGGCATGCTGCTTTTATGATGTTATCATGGTCAGAGGCTGGAATATGGGCAGAGGTCAAATCTAATGTGAAGGGATTTTTTGCCGATATATCCGCTAGTTCATTTCCCTTTATCTCTGAATGTGCAAGAATCCAACAAAAGTTCACTAATTGTTGACGATGTTCAATTTTCAAGAGCAACTTCCTGATTTTATTTAAAACAGGATGATTCATATAGGATGGATTTTGCATTGCTCTAATTGAGCTGAGAGAGTCTGTATAAATTATATATTTTGAAGATTTGTAAAGATTCGAATTTTCTAGAGCTAATTTTATTCCATGTAGTTTTGCGGAAAAGTTGCTATACTCAGGTGGAAGGGATGCTGAAATAATAGCAGAGGGAAACACTGCTGCTGCTCCAATAGCTGATTGAGATTTGGATCCATCGGTATATATTGGCAGGAAATCAATATAGCTCTGAATATGACTTGCATGAAGTTGTTTCGGGTTGAAAGTCGGTAGAAGATTCTTACCCTATTGAAGAAAATAAGCATCAAATTTCAGTTGAGGAGGAGTCCAAGGTGGATAAAAGTAATTCACTACTTATTGACTATTGTGAAGAGGAACTTTCCAAGCCTGTGACATTTCAAAAGCCGTAGGCCTGCTGGCCTTATTTTATTAGGTTTATTTCTGTAGAGATTAGTTAGTTGATGATTTAAGAGGTATGAGTGAATAGGATGCAAACAGCAACTTTTTATTTTGGCTGCATACTTCAGTAGTAACATTTTTCTGCAGAGGTGAAAGGGGGTTCGTGAGCTTCGATGTATAGACTGTGAGTTGGAGATGTCCTGAAGGCTCCAAGTGCAATCCGTAATGCACTGTGTTGTATAGGATCCAGCCAGCATAGTACACTCTTTTGGGCAGAATCGTAGACTGGAGCACCATAATCCAAACGTGATCTAATCAATGATCTATACAGTTGAAGCAACGAGGTACAATCTGCTCACCAAGACAGGGTGGATAAAGCTCTTAGTATGTTGAGCTTTTTGAGACAGGTATTATATACGAATTTAATATGTTCAAGGAAGTTTAACTTCTTGTCAAGGGTTAATCCCAAGAATCTAATGTTGTTGCCAATCAGAATGGTAAAGTCTAATATGTGAAGTTCGGGATCTGAATGTAATTTGCATTGATTGCAAAAATGTATAGTGACAGTTTTCTGTTGTGAGAGATGATAACCATTGAGCACTACCCACTTTTGTATTTTATTTAGTGATATCTGCAATTGACGTCAACAGATATCGTGTTTTGAGAATGGCAAGAAAGAGAGAGATCGTCAGCATAAATTTAAGCCTCAACAGTACAGTAATACCCCGACTTACGCGAACTCGGAGTTACGCGGTTCTTGATTTTTTTCGTTTGGCAACGCTGCCGCCCACTATCTTCAAGGTCGTTTTTCATATGTTATCGATATACGGTGTGACGACGGAGAATGAGAGCGAAAGATGAACAAAATTCAACTTTGCTGCTTTTATGTTTTTTATATCAGTGAAGGGGAAACACATTAAACCATAATAACGTAAAAACCAACACAATTCCAGATCGGTATAATCGCAAATGCAATTAGATCGAGTTTACTACCAGTTTATAACAGATTTCACTAGCAGAAACGCAACTGGATTTTCATTGTTTTATGGTAGTAACCCCTAGAAATGTGAGGTGTTAATAGTGTATCTCTGCCTTTATGGTGTTGTTTATTCAGTTGCTACATGCGCGCAGCTTTGTTTATGTGTATCAAGCGTGCCTCCTCGTTTTGTAATTGTGCTTTATTCCCTAAAATTGAGTAAAATACTTAATTAAAAGGTGTGAAAAGGAAGCGTCCTGGTGAAGACACTGCAGATTCAGAGAGAAAAAGAAAAGCAATTATCGATAAACAGAGGCGGACTGGGTCAAAAATTCTTACCCAGGAAAATTTATAGTGGCCTCATACTATGGTTTATGGCCAAAATCACACTGGCCCACCGGGGTTTCCCCGGTAAGGCTTATGGCCAGTCCACCTCTGTCGATAGAGAAAAAATATGAAATTGTGAAACGCTTTGAGCGAAATGAAAGACCATGTGATATTGCACGTGCTACAGGCCTAAATGAAGCAACGGCGAAAAGCACACGACAATTGCAAACTTGACAGGTTGAAAATTGAAAAGGACTCAATTGTAAAGGGCTTAAAAATTTTAGAAAACATAGACTCCAACGAAGAACGCGTTATAGCTACAAAGCAAGGAATAAAAAAAAATATTAGCTTGCTACGAAGAAATTCTGCGTGAAAAAAAGAACGCGCTGTGTCGTCAGACGAATTTGTTAGATTTTATGAAGCCATCGACATCGAAATAACTTTTTTACGTAAGTCATTTGTTTTTTTTAATACATATTTTGTATTAATATGTATAAAGAACTGCAATTTTATTAATATTTTTCTTCTAAACTAGTGTTTTTGTTAGTCCTTGGACCCAATTAAGCAAAATTTATACGTATTTATATGCAAAGTTGTACCCCGACTTACGCGATTTTCGTCGGACCCACCTATCGCGTAACTTCGGGGTATTACTGTACTTGGAAGCTCTTTAGTAATGGAGTCAATTCTAAGGGCAAAAAGAGTTGCACTCAGTACAGACCCTTGTGGAACTCCTTCTGCAAGAATGTCATAGAAAGGGAGTTAAAATATCGTACTTGATAAGAACGACTCCATAAAAAGTTCTTAATGAATATAGGCAGGTTGCCTCGTAGACCAGGGGCATGCAGGTCTCTAAGAATGCCGTGACGCCAGGTAGTATCAAATGCCTTCTCTATGTCGATGGAGACCATAATAAGGTGTTCATTTCTCACAAAGGCATTGCAAACTGCGGACTCGGCCGTGATCATGAGATCCAAGGCAGACCTGTTTTGGCGAAAGCCATGTTGACTATTACTCATTAGATTTTGGTCTTCAATCATCCAAACGAGTTGTCTATGGGTCATTTTCTCAAAGATTTTACCGAGGCAAGTGGAAAGGGAAATTGGTCGCTAACTCAAAGGACTGGAGGGATCTTTACCGGGTATTAAAAAGGCCAAAACTGGCATGGTGCCAAGACGTAGGATAGATGTTTTCCAGAAATATTCGATTATAAAATAACAGCAGCAGCAGCTGCAATTGTTTGTCACAAGGTGCTGTAACATGTAATATATTCCATCGGACCCTGCTGCACTGTTGCGTCCTGTTCTAATGGCTTGTAGAAGTTCCAAATACTGAAGAGGGTGGTTATATGGTAAGACTAGAGAGGTGCGAAAGTTTGTGTATCGTTGTACAGTGATGTTCTTGATTTTCTGGAATTCCAGGGAATAGCTTGATGCCGCTGACATTTGAGCAAAGGTTTTGCCCAAAGCATTTGCTATAGTCAATGGAGCAGAGAGTTCTTGTCCATTCCAGGAAAGGATTGTAGAAGGGATGGTCAGAAACTTTGCAGAAAGCTGTCTAATTGTCTTCCATATTAATTTGCAGTCAATGTTTCTATTTACAGTGGACACAAACTGAGTCCAGGAATCCTTCTTGGTTTGTTTTTGAATGAGACATGCTCTTGCCCTTAGTTTCTTATAGTTAATGAGATTAACTGTTGTTGGTGATCGTCAAAATAAATTCCACGCTTTATTTTTTTCCCTCTTTGCTTTCGTGCATTCTTCATTCCACCAGTAGTTAAAATGGCGCAGGGGCATAGGATTTGTTAATGGCATAGAGTTTTTAGCTGCTGATAACAAGTGGGATGTGATATATTCCGTTACTTCATCAATGGGCTATAACCGTATAATTTCCAAATCCTGGGTGATAGCTGACTGAAATTTGACCCAATTGGCACGAGAGAATTTCCAATTCCAGCAGGGTTTGGCTAATGGCAGTTGTGAAGTGAGCATGTTACAAATAATTGGGAAATGATCGCTGCCCATGGGATCTTTCATAACAGACCATTCCATGACTGAAAACAGTACTGGGGAGCATATTGAGAGGTCAATTGAAGAAGTTTGTCCAGTTGGCAATTGTATGTGCGTAGGTTCACCTGTATTGAGAATGGTAAGATTTTGACTATCCAGAAAGGTTTCAATCAGTCGGCCATGTGTATCTAATTTAGAAGATCCCCATAAAGGGTGGTGACCATTGAAATCCCCCAATAGACAGACAGGGGAAGTTAACTGCAGTAGGTTTTCCAGATCTTGATAAGAGAAGGTATGATTTGGTGGAAGATAGATTGAAACTAGTGTTATCACAATCTGAGTAATGAAACGTACAGCAACAGCTTCAATTTCTGTTTGAAGAACAATTTGCTTCACTGGGATCTGTGCGTTGATCAAGATGGCCACACACCACGGGCAGAATTCGATGTATTGCGATCTTTTAGATATATATAGTAGTTCTTCATGGGGGTGGAAATTTGGGAAGTTAAATAGGTTTCTTGCAAACAGAAACTCACTGGAGAGTAGCGATGAATAAGGTCATGGATATCGTCGATATTGCTGTGAAGTCCTCTACAATTCCACTAGAAAATATAAGGCATTACTTGAGATGAGTACAAGGAGCTGTGTCTGACTGCTTTTCAGTATGGCAGTTTTATGTCGGTCAGACTTTGGTTTGTCTTTTTTTGGAAATATAGGCCAACTAGTGTCCACTTCTTCCTCCACATATATTTCTAAAATCGGGTCTTCCTGGTTGGATGATTAATTAGTATCCATGGAGGTGTTTTGGATATTTTTTTTTTTTTTTTTTTTTAATTGGAACTTTTACTATGTGATGCAGTAACAATCACTGGTGGGGAAGGAGATGTCACTGGTATTGTAAGAGGAGTGTTACGTGCCTCTTCTGAGTGCTTAGGGATATTGGACTGTTGCTTAGAGAGGATAGCTCGAGCCCAATCAGAGACTGATATGGTTTGGGTTTTTTTTTTTTTTTTTTTTTAAGGAGCATTAGCAACTAAGGCCATATTGCTCCGGGATATGCAGTGGTCATTCCCTGACTTTTCCGCATCCTCCGTATTTGGTGGTGATGGGCTCGACCCCCGGTCTAATCAAGAAGTGCGTGCTACGCACTGCTGCTCCTTCCCACCTGGCTACGGAGGTAGCCAGGAGGAGACTGATATGTTTGAGGGGACGGTAACATCAGTTTGGGTGGACACTGTTGTTTTTGTGTAATACTGGCATAGGTACGTTTGGGCATAATAGGAGCAATTATTTTCCTGGCTTCTTGATAGCTTACCTTGTTCTCAACCTTACATTTAACAATTTTTTTCTCAATTTTCCATCTGTCACACATTTTGGAATAGGCAGGATGGTTGCCCTTGCAGTTGAGACAAGTTTTCTCTGATTGAGAAAACATTCAGATTGAGTATGACCAGAAGATCCACAGTTGGGACTTACTGGATTTTCTCTGCATGTCGTATGAGAGTGGCCATTCTTTTGGCACTTGTAACATCTCAAGCATTCGCAACATTGTATTTTTTAATCATTCTTTTTGCTGCAATAACATTTTTAGCTTGGAGCTCTTGAGTTATTTCTGCCTCCGTCACGTTCAACAGATCTCAGCTGGATATAACACCCATAGATGTATTTAGGGTAGCATGGGGAGATACTTTAACTGGTATCCCAGCAAAATTTGAAATTAGTAAGAGTTTCTCAAAATGTCTACAGTTTGCTGTTTCTAATAGTAGGTCTCTAGATTGCAGCCACTTCAAAGTCTTAGGAGATCCTGCAATACTCTCCAGGTGTTTCTGGATGAGGAAAGGAGAAAATTTAACGAGAGGTTGTTCTGAAAGTGAATGCAAAATAAGAAATGCAGGACACTGTTGTTGGAGAATTTGTTTTCAACCTTTTGGGTTGTGATATGTCATAATCAGATTCAGTTTGTGGCGGAGAGCTTGTAGGCTCTAAAGATGGAAACACATTTTGCTCCATATTTGCTCCTTTTAGCCCTTGGCAGTTCAACTTTCCTGCCAAGGTTTCCAGCCCCACCACAGGGAGGTGGGAGCAGTGCCTGGTGTGACCAAGCAGAGGTTAGTAAGGATTAGTACTTAGGAAAGAAAAATATAAAATAAAGGTGGATTTCCTTCCCTACTCTCTACAAAAACTTTTTGTAGAGAGCTTCTATGAAATAAAAAAATTTGTTGAAAATGCTGGAACTTAAAAAGAACTACTAGTCACTTTATGAAAGATTGCACAGATAATTTCCTGATCAAAATTCGCTTGGAACCCAGGGTCATCATTTTCGAGCATCTCTCAAAAATGATTTCATTCCAACATTTTCGAAGAGCAATGGTTTCATTTATCCTGTTATTCCACCTCATCTGCCTTGATCGGATTTAGCAACAAAGAAACTCATTTCTCCTCATATTAGAAGACTAAGACATGGTTTCGGCCAATACGGAATTTTGGGCCAAATTGTAAATGTTCCTGTAAATGTTAATTCAGTGGTTAATTATTTGCCTCTGAGAATGGATGACAATTATTGCATTAACGTTTTTTAAAAAAAATAATATAAACAAGTTTTTCAAAAATATACCTTAATTCTGATAAAATATAAGGTGTGGCCTTTACCGTTTTTTAAAATGAGGCATTTTATGTTGCAGGGGTAAAGGCCACACCTGATATTTTATCAGAATTAAGGTATATTTTTTAAAAAAAATTTTTATATTATTTTCTTATTTTTTATGAATAGAAATTGTCATACATTTTTTTATAAACAAAGTATGATTATGTCAAAAGAGACTGTTTACAAAATTACACCCTCCTGATCATTTAAAGAAGTAGGGAAAATGTCCGAAATCTGGGTCAGGTTTCGGACCCATATATGACATGCAATGGTTGCACGGTGCACTGTTTGATAGATTTAGCTCAAATTTTGAGAGAATGCATTGTCACAAGGATTAGCAATATGTACAAAATTTCAGCCTTCTATCTCTATTAAAAGTGACTGATAAAACAATCGGCAGATTTGATGACAGAGCCAGTGACTTAATATAAGGTATACAAAAAATACACAAATCGAGTTATTTAATGGGCTTGGTTAGTAAACGAGATATAAGGGTTTGGTTAAAGTATCTACTTACAACTCCTTTTCATCGTATGTATGATATCGAGATTGACGAAGCATTCTTCAATGAAGACATGAAACATGATGTGCTCCTACACGTGATGAAATGAGTGAAGCTATACCTATTGAAGAAAGTTTAGTCGCTCAACAAACTTACGAATAACTCCTAGTGAACAAAATGTTCCACAAAGTTTACTTTTTGACAAACATGCTGAAGAATTTTCCTTTCCTAGCATTTACCTTGGTCATTATCGAGAGTTTATAGATAATTTAAAAGTTACACCGTTTATGATGGCATTGAGAGGACTTTGTCGTTCAGATCGGCGTGGCATGATGCCTTATCATCATCTTTATACGGCCATGAAAATCATCTTCTTTATATGGCCATGAAAATAATGAGACTAGGAACTCGAGATTTGTTACAGTTGTTTTTAAATATGTTGGAAAAGACACTAAGCTCACCGAAAAACAAATCCAATCTCGAGAATACGTCAATGACTGCACTGAAAACAATTTAGCATTTTTGAGATATATTCCTAATTCAACTTATTACTGGACACAACGTAAAAGAGATCTGTTTGTGATGATCAGACAATTGGGTAAACCTTTGTCCTTAACTTTATGATGCAAACGAAATCGGTTGGCCTATATTGCTAAAAGTTATATACACATTAAAACACAACGGTATGGATATCCCTGACGAGCAAGCAGAAGCTCTTCGTTTTATGGAAAAGGTGACATTAGTTAACGATGATGCGGTAACGTGTGTGATTCATTTTAATAAACTTGTGGATTGTATTTTAACTTTACTTCAGTCATTTCAGAAAGTAAAAGTAATCAAAACTATTATAGGATTCCCATAATGATTTTTACATGATTAGAGAATTACCTGAAGATCAGTAGTTAAGGAGTTAGTGGTGGAAATTCCTAGTGTTTTTGATGTGAAAACATCTATGGCAGCACTAGAGTAAAACCAATGAAGAACCAATAAGCTCTAAAACGGTGCTGTCTGGGTGGTGGTATCCAGAAAGAATAAGTAACAGTGGTCTTCTCTATTAGAGAAGTGTTACTTATTCAAGGTAGTGCAATACCATGGCAACTTGTTGTTAAGGCATTCGCAATACGAGATATACTCAAATGATGCCAATTTTGTAACTAACTTAGTAGTAAGCTGCGTATAAACATGATGCTATAGCACAAACCTATATGTTAGTTAACTTCTTTCTAACCCAAGGCTATTTCCCTAAACAAATTATGTAATTTTCAATTACTGTACACCATAGGGCATCTCTCATATTGTGGAGTTATACTTCGCAACTGGGTTGTCATCATTGCAACACCAGGGTACCTGCCCACCCACCGATGAAGAGCCAATAACCTCTGAAATGGTGCTGTCTGGGTGGTGGTATCACCGAGAATAAGTAACAGTAGTCTTCTCTATTAGAGAAGTATTCAAGGTAGTGTAATAGCAAGGCAACTCATTGTGAAGGCAATCACAATATGAGATATATTTAATAATGCCAATATTGTAACTACTTAGTAGTTGGCTAAGTATAAACATGATGCTATAGCACAAACCTATATGTATGTGTTTTAATTATCGATAAAGTTAGTACGATTGGAGCTGAACTTTTATCTCAGATAGATGCTCACTTGCAACAAATTACAGGCTTGTGTAGATCATAATTTTGGTGGATTAGACATTTTTTTTATTGGTAATTTGTGATTCCTGCCCCATAATTATGAGAGCTTCCTTGGACTTAGGGGAGGTACCCATGAACTGGAGATGTGCAAATGTGACCTCAATTCACAAAGGAGGATCAAACGGTGACACAAGTAATTACAGACCTGTCAATTTAACTTCTGGGGAAATTAATGAAGGCGCTGGTTAAAGAAGCACTGCAGGATCATCTAGACAATACTTCGGTTATAGTTTGGACACAGCATGGGTTTGTTAAGAGGAAGTTTTGTCTGACCAATTTGATTGGATACAATGATGTGGTCACAAAAGAACTGGATGCAAAAAATAATTTTGATATCATATACTTAGATCTTAGGAAAGCTTTTGATATTGTTGCACATGGAAGACTACTATACAAATTGGAGCAGTATGGTATTAAGGGTAAAATCCTGCTTTGGATAAAGGGAAGGTTGAGTGAGAGAAGAGAGGAGAGAGTGGTAATCAATAGACACTGCTCTTCATGGACTAATGTTATTAGTATAGCCCCCCAGGGTTCAGTGTTGGCCCATTGTTGTTTTCTGTATTTATTAATGATATTGATGAAGGTATATCAGGCTTAATGTCTAAGTTTGCAGACAATACGAAGGTTGGCGGGGTTGTTAATGACACTAATGACAGTATGCTACTGCAACAGGATCCAGAAACGTTGAGCTGAATGGCTGAGAGGCAGCAACTGAAGTTTAACATTGACAAATGTAAAGTAGTGCATATAGGTAGCAGTAACCCCAGAGTAACATATCAACTGTGTGGTAATAAACACAGGGTGGTAGAGAATGAAAAACAATGGGGAGGCGGTAAATTGAGCAGGCAGATATGAAGTTTTCCAAGCAGTACAGACGGTCTGCAAGAGTAGTTCATGTTGTCTTTTCAATGATATACAGGAATTTTCAAGCAGGGATAAGGATGTGATTATCCCCTTGTATAAGGCAATAGTCAGGCCACACACCTTGAGTACTGTATACAGGTCTGGAGGCCTCATTTTAGGAAGGATGTAGAGCTGCTGGAACAAGTACAGAGAAGGCAACAAGTTTAGTGAATGGAACAAAGGTTGCTCTTATGAAGAAAGGCTCAAGTTTTGCAAATTACAGTGTCTGGAGGCTAGGCACCTGCGATGTGATCTTATTGAGCTGTATAAAGCCTAGAATGGTTTTAGCATGATCAATACTGATGGGATTCTTCCTCTTGCCCAGATTAATTGCCTGAGGGGACAAATTCAAATTGAGGAAGGACAATTGTAGAATATATGTGCGGAAATTTGCCTTTAGCCAGCGTGTGGTTGATTGCTGGAACAAACTTCCATCTGTCGACCAAGTTGACAGCTTAAATAAATTCAAGGCAGAACTAGACAAACATTTGGAGCAAATGAGTGGGTGAAACGGGAAGGAGTTTTATTTTTTTTGGCTGATGCTGTATAAGCTTGCTTTCTTGCATCATATGCCTCTACTGATGCTAATGATGAACCTATTCATTTTGTTGCTCAACTTCATGTGCTAGCTTTTGTGCAGGAAGCACATTTCGTTGGGTTGGATGGTTTTGCCTTTCCCTTGTGATAGTCATATGGGAGACAGTGCCACTTCCTGCCTCAGAAGAAAATCTATTTTTTGGACTGACATCTCTACCTAAATACTGAACATGAGTGACTTTATCCTGTGACACACTTGATGCAGTATGTTTAATACTTCTAGTTTGTTATCTTCATCTAGCTGTAGAGGTGAACCTATTTTAGATTTGGCTTTTTCATTGCAGTGGTGAGTGGCAGTTCCTGGGGGCAACATCATTTCGATGCAGCATGTGGATGGTGCTACTCTCTGCCTCAGCCATCACTTAGAGCTTTCTATATAGAAATCTATATATATATGATGTGAAAATTATTGTTTGCATCAAGATCCTGATATTGAGTCACATTAGCTAATCAGACTGGTCAGACAGAACTTCCCCCAAACAAACCCATGCTGTTATTTCCATATAATTCCATTCCTGTTAAGATGATCCTGTAATATATCATTAACCACAGATCACATTTTTTCCCTGGAGCGGAAGTCAAGTTTATAAGTCTATACTCATTCATTTCACTCCTTGATCCACCTTTGTGAATAGGAGACACATTTGCACACCTCCAATCTATAGAAACCTCTCCTGAATCCCATCAGCATTCAGCATCCACTATAAAAATATACCATAATGGTATATTTTTATACTGGATATTAAAAGAATAATATATTTTTAATTATTGTTTTTTTTTTATAAATTAACATCAAACTGAGTTTTAAAAAATGATGGCAACAACTAGCAAACATTTTACTAAGCATATACAAATGCACAGCAATATGCTTCAAGCTATGATAACAAAAAAATTAAGTTTTAAAATAAATTTTAAAATATTTTAAGAATAAAATCTCTCAAATAAGTTTTATAAGTTTTTTGTTATATTATTTGTTTTAAAAATGATTTTAAAATATTTAAAGAATTTGAAAGCCATATTTGCTCCTGCCACTTTCCTTCACTGCACTGCAATTAAGTGCAGTCAATAATATATCTGAATTAGACTGCAAATAAAAGCAGACAAATCTGCAAATGAAATTGATAATACTGTAGATGGATGTGATAAAAAAGGTTTGCTATTTTAATTTTTAGTATTGTGACAATAATGACAGGTGCATGCAGAAACAAATAGTTGACATGTTCAGAAATTATCATATCAAAATCCCATTAGCAAATGCTGTATTTTGCATGTCAGGTTGTGCCAGCTGAACACTAACATACAAATTAAAACAAGAATTCTGCATTCATGTTCAGTTGCACAAAATGTAAAGTCCATTAAACAACAGTTATGATCGGACAGAAACTTGTAATCCAAATTACATTATCCACCATAAAATTATAATACAACTGACATACTACAAACTGAAACAATAAAATGTAAAATATGAAATGAAAATCAAAAGTAAGTTGTCAGACATCTCTGTCCTTCTAAAAGAAATTTTACTGACAAATAATCATTTTTATTACTTCTTTCTCAATAAATACTTCAGCCTCTTGCTACATGATCCAGCACATAGGCATATGGAGAATGACTTTTTTTCTTCTTCAACATACTTCTCAAATTCCAACAAAATCAAGTAGGTAGGTCAGAAGTAAAGATACTGAAGGAATATTAACATTCATATTTATATCACACTGATGGCCATTTTAATTTTTTTTTTTTTTTTGAGGCACATGTAATATGCTGTTACTAGGTTTATGCAATAAAACAGTGGTGGCCAACCTTTTCCCAAACAGAGGCCATATTCAAAGTTAGATTTGTTTTGCGAGGCACACTGAGTGATTCGATTCATTTTCCACATCTTGTTACATGTAAAAAAGAAAGTTTCTATTCTCATGTCACCATTTTTATTTTCAGGCTATACATCAAAAATGCAAATTCCCAACACTTATGTGCAACAAATCTTTCAGTGATTTATTTTTCAGATTTTATTAAAATTATAAAAATATGACTTACTTTTGTTTTGTTTTTTAAATTACTTTACTTTTGCTTTTAAATGCTCACTGCTTTTCAATATTAAGGTAAATAAATAAACATAAATGATACACCTAAAATTGAATATATCC
Source organism: Mastigoproctus giganteus (assembly GCF_048544385.1). Taxonomy (NCBI): domain Eukaryota; kingdom Metazoa; phylum Arthropoda; class Arachnida; order Uropygi; family Thelyphonidae; genus Mastigoproctus; species Mastigoproctus giganteus. The sequence continues at coordinate 213,623,736 of NC_143580.1, read as the reverse complement.
AAAAAAAAATTTTTTAAGTAACGTTTATAACACAATAACATTTAATGATATAATTGAGGCTGGATATTTTTAGATAATTGTTCAAAATTTGGTTGAAAATTTGCAATTCTCAATACGGAACGAAGATACATATCTGTTATTCTGTTTCTTTTTAAATATTTGATTTCATTCATGAAAAAATTTATTTGCAAACATACGTTGATCAGAACAAAGTAGCCATTTTCATAGCTGCATGGGCCATACAAAAATTATTAGCGGGCTGCATTCGGCCCACAGGCAATTAGTTGGACACCACTGCAATAAAACAAGTTTTTTGATTGGTATAGTTTAGGGATGGATGCATGAACAATTAAAAAACTTTTATGGAGGCCAAAAACATATCAGAGTAAACATATAGACTAGACAGGGAGAAAGGAAAATCAAAAATCACCCCCAGATTCAACCATCAATACTGAACTCTCCTCGATCAAATCTTTTAAAAAGAATATTCATAATCATGAATACCAACAACAAAATGACTACTATGCTGATTCAAGTAGGTCCACTTACAGAACAAAGTACAACACCCTCCCTGATCCTACGTCACACAGTATCAGATGTCATACTGAAAACTCTCCAGCACCTTAATTCCCTGAATATTCTGCCACAGTTAAAGGCTTGGAGTTTTAAGGTTATCAAATTTCTGCTATATACATCTGAAGTCTTGATCTAATATGCCAACCTTAAATTATATAATAATGGTCAACAACACAATGGCAATTACCAAACTTTTGTGCATCAAAACATTAACACCTAAAGCCCACTCTCAGGCCATTTGAATGTCAGTTACAAGTAACACATAAGTCACATACCATAAGGCTGATTTATCTGTCTGCAGAATGGAAAGCATGTAGAAAACCCCAAAGAATGTTACACCATAATTTAGGACCGACTAATTTGATCTAACCTGGAAAAGACTAAAAAGTACCTGAGTCACTGATGGCATTTTTAACCTACTTCTTCCAATATGAGTGGTAAATGACAAACCATTCGAGACCTAGGAATAAACCACAAGACCTAGGAATAAACCACTATTTATTCCTAGGTCTTGAATGTCAGAGTTTGTTGGTAGTTCAGGATTGTCTATTATTTTTCTGTATTCTCTGATGAGAGCACATTTTCTTTGGAGGTCTATTGGTGGGATATGGCTCAAGACAGGTAGCCAAAAGGTAGGCATGGACCTGACTGTTCCGGTTATGATGCACATGGTGTTATTTGGCTGTCCATCCAGCTTTTTTATGTGGTTACTGTTAAACCAAACTGGAGCACAGTACTCAGCAGCTGCATAGACAAGACCGAGAGCAAGGCACAGTCCTCTATTATGTGTTGGATGGTCTGACTGTTGGCTGCGCAGTCACATGTTGGGGAAGGAATTTTGCCCCACTTATAGAAGGTCTGCACATCTGCTGTGGTGCATTCGTGCCCTGTTTAATGCTAGCCATATCCTACGAGGCTGGTCAAACCCAGGTGGTGTTTCAGATACAAGGCATGGAATGACATCGAGGGGAGTTTTGTAGCTACTCTTCATTCAGGTATCCAGAAGATTGAAATTGGCTTGTTGAAATTGGTGGATGTCTGGAACAGAGCCTATTTATTCCTAAGTCTCGAATGTTGGAGTTTGTTGATAGTTCAGGACTGTCTATTATTTTTCTGTATTCTCTGATGAGGGCACATTTTCTTCGGAAGTCTGTTGGTGGGATGTGGCTCAAGACAGGCAGCCAAAAGGTAGGGGTGGACCTGACCGTTCCGGTTATGATGCATATGGTGTTATTTAGCTGTACATCCACCTTTTTTATGTGGTTACTGTTAAGCCAAACTGGAGCACAGTACTCAGCAGCTGCATAGACAAGCCCAAGAGCTGACGAACATAAGGTCGAGGCAGAGGAGCTCCATGTGGTACACATAGCTTTTGCAGTGGATGGATAATATAATATAACTAGTGTATAACCTATCATATAATGATGGCAAAAAATGTGTGTATTTCCACCTTTGGGGGATGCTTTGTCCTTTTAGTAACAACACACCAAAGCTCATCATTAAGGTTGGGCATTGTATTCGCTGATTGGAGATTACCCACAGTAATGGTGTCATCTCCAATTAGTGATGCTAATATCTTTTAAGCAAAGAGTATCACCTAAAAATGAATTTGCCATTTGTTTAAAAACAGACACATTCTCACTGGAGAATGTATGTTGAAGTTATTCCTAAAGATAAACATAAAAGTTTTATCTTGTTATTTTCAATCAAGAGTGTTATAATATTGTCCTTCGAGCTGATGAATACACAGATGGTTGATGGGTTCTTTGGAATTTTCTTGGCGAAGTTACTACTTTGGCCTTAGAATACCAGATGCAATTTTTTATTGTGCATTATGCGTGTACAAGAATGCACTCATGGGCCAATTTACATGTTGTGCAGAGTGGAAAACTATGAATAGCTCATAGAAAAAGGAAGCCTATGTCAGGCTGTTGTGAATCACATGTCGGTCCATGTTGAGATAACAAGGCAGACTAATTAACATTTACTTAAATATAATGTAATGTTTCACAGATATAAATAAAGTAAAAACATATCATACTTGCAGACCAAATCCTGAACCTGGTGTGTCATACAAATAAACTGGAAGTTTTTCAATTGATTCGAGTACTGCTACAAGCTTCCTCACAAGTGCAACTGATGATATCATTGCCCTGTATAAATGGAAAAAAAGATATTAAGAAATGTCAAATTACTAGTTAAGAAATACTGTATTCCATCCTGTCATCAAGTATAATAAAAAAATAAAAAAAACTTTGACAACTATTACTATACAGGGTAGAAGTTTACTAATCAGGCCTATTGAAGAATTTAAAAATTCTGAAACATTACAAATTATTTAGTTCTATTGTGTAGGAATTTAACTTAATGCAATATATTTTACACAGTAAAATTCACCTGATAATAACAATCGATGTAATTTAATTAGTTTTATTCACATTACAAACAACCATACAATATTAACAGAGGCAGGCTTGAAGTGGTGAAACCCATGTTTAGTCTCTAGAGAAAAGTTTCCGGCATCCCCCCCTCCCCCCATACTTCACCTTCAACCCATGCACGGTACTAAATACTATAGGTTTTGATATCTTTCGTGTTTGGGGTTTTCATTAAAAAAAAAAAAAAAAAAATACAATGCAAGAAAGCAAGCTTATGCAGCATCAGCAAAAAAAAAAACAAACTCTTCCATTTAACTCATCTATTCACTCCAAATGCTTATCCAGCTCAGACTTAAATTTATTTAAGTTATCAACTTTCACAACAGATGGAAATCTGTTCCAGCAATCAACAACCAGCTGGGAAAAGGAAAGCTGCCGCACATCAATACTACAACTGTCTTTCCTCAGTTTCAATCTATTCCCCCTCAGGTTCTTAATCTGAGCAAGAAGAAGAATCCCAGCTAGATCAACCTGTTTAAGGCTATATATACCTCAATCAGATCACCTCGCATGTGCCTAGTCTCTAGGCACTGCAATTTCCAGGATTAACCCTATCTTCGTAAGAGCACCCCATTGTTCCATTCACCAATCTTGTTGCCCATCTTTGTACTCGTTCTAGCAAATCTACATCCTTCCTAAAATGGGGCCTACAGACGTGTACACAGTATTCAAGGTGTGGCTGACCATTGCCTAGTAACAATGGGATAATCATAGCAAAATTCCTATATATCATTGACAAAACTCCATGAGCTGCTCTGGCAGCCTGTCTGCACTGCTTAGAGAACTTCATATCTGACTGCACAATTACCCCCAGGTATTTTTCATTCTCCACCTCCCTGAGTGTAGTACCGCACAGTTCGTACGTTTCTCTTGGGTTACTGCTACCCATATGCAGTACTTTGCATTTGTCAATGTTAAACTTCGGTTGCTACTTCTCGGTCCATTTGCAGTGGCATACTGTTCTTACTGTCATTAACAACCCTGCCAACCTTTTTATCATCTGCAAACTTGGACATTAAGCCTGGTGTACCCTCATCAGTATCGTTGATGAACACACAAAACAACAGTGGGCCCAACTCCGAACCCTGAGGAACTCCACTAATCACATTTGTCCATGAAGAACAGAGTCCACTGATTACCACTCAACCATCCTTTTATTCATTGTAGCAACTTGCCCTTAATGCCATACTGCTCCAATTTGTACAACAGTCTTCCATGTGCATCAGTATCAAAAGCTTTCCTGAAATCCAAATATATAATATCAAAATTATTTTTTGCATTCAGTTCCATTCTGACCACATGATAGAATCCAAATAAATTGGTCAGACAAGACCTCCCTTTAACAAATCCATGCTGTGTCTTAACTATTACTGCAGTCTTCTGTAGATGATCCTGCAATGCTTCTTTAACCAGTGGCTCCATTATTTTCCACAGAAAAAGTTGAACTAATAGGTCTACAGTTACTTGTGTCACCTTTTGAGATCTCTTTGTGAATTGAGGACACCTCCAGTCCATGGGAACCTCCCCTAAATCTAAGAAAGCTGTCAAAATTATGGCTAAGGGTTTGCTTACTTCATTTGTTGCCTCCCTTAATATAACTAGATAGATCCCAACCACCCCGGGTGCCTTCTTTATATTTAACTTCAACAATTTGTCCTCCACTTTGCTTTCAGTTATTAGAAAATCACTGAGCTCCCTGTTAGAGTTTGATAAGCTTCTGGCATTCCCCTCCTTGAATAATTCCTCATGTGCGAATGTAAATGCAAAATACGCATTCAGTTTTTCAGCTACTGAGCATGATTATCAATAGTCAAACCATCTATGTTAAGTGGACCAATCTGATTCATCCCTTTAATTCTTGAGTTTACATAAGTAAAGAACACTCTTTGCATCCTTTGCCAAAGATTTCTTGTAATCTACCTTCACCTGCCTAACCTCCTGTGTGACTTAATTACAGACTAGCTTATATCTACCATAGATTTCTGTGTTGCCTGATAATTTATATGCATCCCATGCATTTTTCTTCTCTGACACAAGCCTGATTAATTTATCTGACATCCATTTAGGCCTAAAACTTGAACAGTATTTCTTAGTTGGTATGAAAAGCCTAGTAGTCTCCAGATTAAGTCCCTGCAGACTTTCCATTTAGAATTCACCATTGGAAACATCATCAGTTGATCCCACTGTATAGAATTTAAAAACTGTCTCTGACCACTGTAATCTCCTTTCCTAAGGTAAAAGCCCTTCCCTTTACCCTTAATGGTAGTTACATCTTTTAAGTAAATCCCACATCAGTACGCTGTGATCACTGTCACACAGTGGTTCTTTTATCTGCAAATTCTTAATGCATGAATAATCGGATAATCGGATCTGTTTGCCTCTTTAATATGTTGCTGTAGAAAACAGTTATCCAATAAATCCACAAAAGTCTTGCTAGTGTGCAAGTGACCAACCTACAAGTTTAGTCAATATCTGGAAAGTTAAAATCCTCCATTATAAGAAATTTAATTTAATGGCCCACTCTATTTCTCTGCACAACTGTTCGTTGTACTCATCAGAGTCATTAGGCCTATAAAACACACCTACTCTCGTTTTCCCTTTCCCAGAGCTAATGTTACACCACACTGACTCAACATTGCATTGTCCACCAATGTCAATGGGATGCACTTCCTTAGATTTTATGTGGTTCTTGGCATAATCCCTCCTCCCTTCCTGCCCTGTCTATCCTTTCTGTACACATTGTACTCTCCAAATTCCAATTCTGCACTGCTTATATCTGTGTGACAACATTTCTCTGATATCACAACAATATCTGCCTTTGAAATCTTGACCAGAACTTCAAACTCATCAAACTTATTAACTATATTTCTATCTAGCAGTGGTGTACATGCAAATATACATGCAGCTGTTCTTACTCTTAGTTATCCTAACAAAGCCCATGTATTTTTATTTGTTTCATTATGACTCCCAGCAGTACTGGAAATTCCAAGCAAATTGTTTTCCAGGCTGCTGCTCATTCCAATAGAAGCAATGCAAGAATCATTTTTGCTTCTGCCTGCGGCTACTGTTAATCTTTTAGTCTGTGTATCCCCCAAGCCAGCAGTTTTCCGCCCCATCTAACACTGTCTTAATAGCATCAGCAAATATTCTTGCACCCTTTCTATTTAAGTGTACCCCATTCCTGTAGACGCAGTCTCTCCAGTTTACAAGCACAGACCATGCTGAAAAAAAAATTCTACCCCATGAGCCTGATTGAGCCTGCACAATCTCTCCTGGGCCAAATTGATTGTAAAAGCTCTCATCATTATATTAATTTCTTCGAGGACATCTACCCTGCACCTCAAACTCTCAGATGCCAGAAAGACTGCTGAGTTGGTGCCAAATTTCTCACTCACTCACTCTTTAGTTAGATCATGTCCTGTTCCCAAAATATCCACAAACATTTCAGATTTCGCACATTTTTTGAGACTGATGCATTGGAGAATCGCCCCCTTTGTTTCTCCCCCGAGCCACAGCACTCCTGCTACTCTGATTTTTGCTTTGCAGCTAGTCTGGGTCAGATTAATTAACAATGGCATTTAATACGATTAATAAATTTTATTGATAAAACTATACTAAGCTAACAGATTCCTAATACCGTGCTCATATTATGCTTATATGTCCTTCTACCAAAGATTTCACATTCAGACATGCTGCACAAATTTCATTAAAAAAAAAAAAAAAAAAAAAGGAAAAAGAAATTAACAACAGCAGAAATGATCCAAAAAGTGCTACACTTATATCAGTTTCTTGAAAACAGAAATTAATGTCACTGATTAGCATTTTTAATAATATTAATTCAAAACAGTCAGATTATCCAAAAGTAGCTGCCTTATCTACAGGATATAAAAATTTGAGCACAGCATGCTAAATCATGCCAGTTGTTTGTAAAGCAATTGACACATAATTTAGCAATTAGTTGAGGAGGTATAATTTTAACATTTTTTTTACCAAATGGAATTATCCAAACAAACTATTTTTTTTGGGGGGGGGGGGGGAGTTTTCAGTGGTGTACATTCCCTTCATTAGTTCTTCCAGCTTATGATAAATTACAAGGCAGTTCCTGCTTTACGAGTTTTTTTTCCCCAAGTATCAAGTATCAACAAAATATGAAATATGAACATTAATTGCAAAAAATGAATGTTAAACATTCATAAATACTGCATTCCAAACCACGTGCATAGCTATACAATACAGTGTACCCCACTTTACGATATTAATCAGTTCCAGAGACAACATTGTATCGTGAAGATATTATAATGTAAACCCAATAACACTATTTTTTGGTAATTCGTTACAAGACCTTGGAAGTTGAAATTTTCACTGTATAACTAAGCTATTTATCTCTCTAAAATGTCATTAAGGTCACGAGCATGGTTTGTAAATTTTATTAGTTACCAATTCAAATCATTAAAATGCACTACACTTTCATTGTTATCATACGTTCCGTTATAAGAATCAATTTTGAATGCCCTTGTGATATTTTTCTAAAGTACATTTCTGGAGGTCACGACCAAAAAACAAAAACAATTGCAATCTCTGGGTTATTGGGCTTTTCTGTTAGTGCAAACAATTATAATCGGGTAGTAAACTCAATGTTATTGCATTTGCGAAAATACCGATATCTGGAATTGTGTGGATTTTTACGTTATTGTGGTGAAATGTGTTTCCCCTTCCATGAAATATTCAATCATATAAAACACACAAATAAATTTTCAGAATCTTCTCTTCATTTTTTTTTTAAGTTTCAGTAACTTGTTACTCCATGCAAATTGTTAGTTGCAATTTGTGTGTGCCATTAAAAAATGCTTATGCATGCAATCGTGACATTTATAAATAAAAGAGATGATTATCTTGGAAACAAACACCTCTTGAAGCATTTCTGAAGAAGACGACTCCTTGTGCAACAAACCAATGGGTGCCAAACTAATAATGAGTGATCAACGAGTGTGCATTTAGTCGATGATGATGAAGAATAAATATTCTTTAACATTTGTAAGTCGTAAATAATTTCTTTATCATTATAATGTGCTTGATTTTACAAGCTACGTTTTCATTTCTTTGGATAAATTAATCATTGTTTAAACAAACAAATTAGCTAACTAATTTCATTGGCGAGAAAGTAATCCCTGTTTTTAACATTATGTCTATGGGAAATAAATTCCCACTTTACGAGCGCGCGCTAGGAACAAATTAACTCGTAAAGTCAGAACTACCTGTTACAAAAACGTTACAACTTTTCAGTCTACTTCATGTATGCTAAATTTTTGGCGGCAATGGAAGATCAACACATTTAATTAAAATGTCTTTAGTCCTTCCCAGTAAAAACAATTTTTGCACTGAATCACACTTTACAGAAAATGAAAGTATCTCTAGCTAATACTAAAACTATGTATAAATAAATTAAATGCAGTAAAACATTGGACTTCACATATGTTTACACATTCTATAAATATACTTCTGAAAACAAATTGCAACTTACCCATCAAGCTGCATTTTACTTCGAAAACAGGATTTAAATAAGTTAACTCTGTCTTTCTGAAGCTTATTGCAATTAGGAATAAGTACACTTCCTTCTTCATAACTCTACAAAGAAAATTAAAAAAGTATCTCCTGCATTCCATAAATTAAAGGCCATAATAACACAATACTTCTATGACCTAAAATTAAGACAACTAATTTATATAGGAAACAAAATAATTATTACTGATTAAGAAAAAAGCAAGATTATATTGGCTGAAGTTGTTTGTTATTTAGGAGCAATAGCAACTAAGGCCATATTGCTCCGGGAATATGTGGTGGTCATTCCCTGACCTTTCAGCATCCTCCGTATTTGGTGGTGACAGGTTCGAACCCCAGTCTAATCAAGAAGAATGTGCTACGCACTGCAGCTCCTTCCCACCTGGCTACGAAGGTGCCTAGATTAAATTGGACTGAGTATCTCTGGAAAATGACAATTAAGGCAACTCAAACTATTGTTCATATCCTTAGATCATATGAATTATAAGGATATAAACATCAACAGAAATCGGGGTGCCTGCTTATGGCAACCAACAATAATAAGTGACTTAATGACACAAGTTAATGGCAATGCAATCAGTGCATATCAGAACTTGTCAGTGCTGGTTACACAGGTGAACAAGCATTTTCCACAGTGTGTGAAAAAAAAAAAAAAAAAAAAAAAAAAAAAAGTGCACTAGTAAATCATTAGATATTGATTGCAAATCTGTTTTTACTTTTCCTCTAGAACTTCTAAGTTATACTGATATTTAAAAATTTATATAGATATAAAAAAAAATTCTTATGAATTAGAATAACAAGAATATAAAAATTCTTGTTATTCTAACAAGAAAACAAAAATAGTAGTTTTTAGATATATACCAATAACTTTTTTTGGATTAAAATGCAAAAATATAAAAATTATAACATAATTTTTTTTTTTTTATTCAGTTCAGATTCTGGTATCCAAAGATGGTTGTAAAAATGTCAAGCAGCTAATTTATTACCATTTTTGGCTATCAATTTAAATGCATGACTTATATGAATTGTATGCTTTATTCCTTAGATTAAAGGAGTAAAGGATACAATATACCTGCCCATTAAAAATAAATATATAAATTAATTAGAGGAATACAAAGTAATATTTAATTTCCTTACAACTAGAACATCAAGTTTTGCTATTCAAAAAAAACCTACATTCCTTCCAAGTAAGGTTGACAATGCTTGAACAAGTCCACTGCTATGAAGTTCATATGCAGAGATAGCTCGTTCATCTTGAAGTAATGATGCAAGTTCTTCAAGAGAATCGTGAAGCATTTTTCGCCACTCAGCAGGCTGAAAATTAAATATATATTTTATTTTTTTTTAATCAATAAAACATAAAATAAGAAAATCCAGAATATAATAAAAATGTGGGTTTTGTATATACCTTGACATACTTGCACAACAGTATACAATATGCTGAGTGGACAATCACACAGCAAGGCACTGAGTCCACTAGTTCACAAAAGCGTTTCACAGGTATTTTCATCAATGCTTACTACACCGCTGTCTATAATTCTGTCGCATTCCTGGGCGGAGGATCCAAAGCTTGAATGAACCTTTCCACTACATCCAAAAGATGCTCCACGGGGTTCATATCCAGTGAACAGAGAGGCCATTCCATGGTGGTAAATTCTGCAGAATGCTCTTCGAACCATGTTCTAGTCGCCATGACTTTGTGGGGGAAGGAACATTGTCCTACTGGAATTGTCAAAGAGTCCACTGCCCAATGGGTGCACGATGATCACGAAGGGATGCAGATGGCCTGCAAGGATGGACACGTAACCTGGACCATTCAGAGATGTATCTAGACATATCAGAAGTCCCAGCATGTGCCAGTTGAACACGCCCCAGACCATTACCGACCGTCCACCTGCTTGAACAGTTCCTTGTTGACATGACGGGTGCATAGCTTGTTGCAGTTTCCGCCAGATATGCACCCTCCTGTCCGCTCAAAATAACTGTAAACAGGACTCATTGGACCAGGAGACCAGTCTCCAATCATCCAAGGTCCAGCGCCGATGTTCTTTCGCCCAGTTGAGGCGTAGAGTCCTGTGTCGTGGTGTTAGCAATGGGACTCTGATGGGTTGGCGGCTCCCATAGCCTACTGTGGCTAATGATCACCTGATGGCTTGGTGGAGATGTTTCTGGCACCTCCCTCATTGAAATGGGTGGTGATTTGTGTCACTGTCAATCTCTGGTTGGCTGAAACAATGCAAGACAGACGTCGACAGCCACATTCATCCACCACCTTTCTCCGCCCACAGCACTGTCCACGATGAGATGTCATTCAGGAAATGCCGTATTCCCGATCCACTCTTAATACTGTTGAACGGGGATAGTGCAATTTCTATACCACTTCTGTAATAGAGTAACCCATGTGCCAGGCACCTACTACCACCCCTTTTTCAAAGTCGGTTAACTCAAAATGTTTATCCATACTGACATCGAATTACTATCTACATGGATGCAGTGAACCTATATACCTGCCAAGTGGCGGGTTCGTCCACTAGCGAAAGTGGATGACAGCATTGGGTTGCCTGGGAACCAGGTATCCCACGAATTCTGTCCTTTCAGTGTATATGTCCAAAAGTATTTGGCCACATTCCTTCGTAAATATTGTGGACTGTTCTGAACACCCTCCCACGTGCAAATTGGCTCAGATATACCAATAAATCTTGTAAACCTGCCTGTTCAGTAGCAACACATTAGAAGTCAATATAGGCTGTAGATTGGAACTTGCATACTTTTAACATGAGGTGGTGGTTGGACACCATATCAATAACCTTTCTCTGCTGCAACTCATTTGTTCCTCCCAAAATTCTTCTTTGTAGAAGATGTTATTCAAAGATGAAAGAATTTAGATAATACTTCAATGGAAAAAAAAAAAAAAAAAAAAGTCTGGGCAGCCTCATAAATTCACAGAACATGTTCTACAAACCATAAAGATGATAGTTTGTGTTTCATGCATATCTCTGCACAAAACATTATGGACCAAATTCAAGAAGACACAACATCCATCAATATGGAACTACACTGTTTTGGATTCGATGGGTGGACAGCTGTGATTCAAGTCCAATATCAATCACCAATGTGAAATGTTTGTAGCGGTGTCTCATTCCCATGTTCATGAACAACTGTAAAACAGTGGTAGAAAAAGCTACAGAGTAATGAATCTTACTAAAAAAACACAATGCTTCATTCAGTGGATGTGGTCTAGTTATCGAGATTGTCCGGAAGACACTTCCTGTCAGAGTTTACTACCTCAATCATGAAGTTTGGCCCACGAAGTCTGTGATATGGGACTATTTCAGCTAGTTTGGATTAGTCTGTTGATGATGTGCCCGAAATCATGAAGACCATTCTCTATTTGGATGTTTGTACAATTATGCACTACTTGCACTGTGGCAGTACTACAGTATAGATAGTAGAGTCACACTGTATGACGCTATTCCATGTCATAGAAAACTGGTTTTGCTGCTTCAGTTCTTCTCACAATGAATTTTCTGGAACAAATTGGAGCATAATTTAGGCTGCAGACAAAAAACGACCTTCCTAGCTGAATCTAAGCCTTGTAAGAGGAATGGAGGGAAATTCTGACCAAGACCTAAGGAAAGTTGGTGGAAAGTATGCCAAGGAAGGTTGAAATTATCGTACAGGCCTTACAATTTATCAGGTTTTTGAGTTAGAAGCATAGTCGTATTATGTTCATAAATTATTTGGATATAATATGACTATATATCCAAATACTTTTGGTCATATAAGAATTCAAAAAAGATGACTGATTTCACCATAAGGAAATGTCAGTGGCTATTCTGTCAGCACCTACAATTGCAGGTAGTAGTGGCAACAGTAATTAGCACCAGAAAAATGTAACTGATCAGAGCAGCAATCTCTTGATTAGGGATGCCACATAATTTGGGTTTAAGTTACTTAAACTTATTATTTTTTAATTTATGTTTATTTCATTATAAAAAGGTGTACAGTATCTTTTTTATTTTGTGGTGATCTATAATTGATGTTTACTTAGTACCTCTATATAAAGAATAAAATTATATACTGTGTGTGTATATATATAAAATTTGTATTATTAAATGTAATTTTTATAATTATATTATTGTAATAAATATCATATAACATATATATTTTTAATATTATATATATATACATACAGAGAGAGAATCAGATCTAACAGACAGAAAACTGAGTAGGGGTGCCACAAAATAAAATAAATGACTTAGGGGTGCCGTTATTAAAAAAAGGTTGAAACCATTGGTATACATATTCATATACATACTGTATATTTATACATATACATATGCATTTGAATTTAACATAAGAAAGTAAGTGATCCTGTACAGTAGTTATAATTCATCTCTCTTATTTTATGTACATTTGTCGCCTTTTATATGGTTTTCCATGGAATTATGGTGTTCTCATTACATAACTTTTTTAGGAACCTATTTCTTGTATTATGCAGGGATTACTTGTAGTTTTGAAGGAAATAAAACAAGTAATTGGCAGAGTTAACTTTAACTTACTTATAAAGTCATTTCTGGAACTTTCAAGTCACGCCTCATATTTATCACCACCTAGTTCTTTAAAATTCTGCTGAATGATTTTACTGATAGTGTGTAATGCGCATGAAGTGTTACCCAAATTTTTGAGAATGGTCATGTTCTCAACTTTTGGATAGCACCCCATATAAAGTACATGAAAATAAATAAGGCATTAACAAATTTTGTTTGTTATTGAAATACTGTAGGGGGTAGTGCAGTAACATAGAATTACAAATATACCTACAAGAAAGTAAAAGTGTCATTTATGATGACATGCTGTGTGTATGGGGGGGGGGATAAATATGAACATGACCTGCTGGTAGAATACCAAAGGACAGGATTTTTGCACAGAACAGATTCCACAGATTCTCAACATTCTGAAAGGAACTCCATACCACATGGAAGGCCTGTGCTAGAGATGAGTACCAACCAGAGAGAGACTGCACATTTTAACAATACATCTCTGAAGAGTTGGTTGCACCATTTGGAAAAATCACTCCAACAGTTCAAACAATCATCCTAAAGGTCTGAGAATGCACTGGAGTAAGTTAGGTGAAACTGAAATAAAGAAATATAGTATGCTTACTGTCATAGTCATATTGCCCAATGGTAATGAAAATGAGGACCACACATAAATGCCATTAGTATATAGAAAACTTGATGTGCAACATGGTCATGATTGGAAACACTGTTGAAAAAATGTGATAGGGAGACACTGTAAACTAAAATTAAAGATGAGTTAAACATAATTATGCAAGTACAGGGGCTGTTGGAAGTTCATGGTAGTGGCACAGTGTTAAAAATGCCTATACTTAATGTATAGCACTTCAAATAGTAACCTACAAAGTTTTGAGTAGTTTCAATGTCTTTTGTTAATTACAGGTCATGAATGTTGTTGTTGTTGTTATTTGGTTTTTAGGAGCATTAGCAACTAAGGCCATATTGCTCCGGTGCGGTGGTCATTCCCTGACCTCTCCGCATGCTCCGTATTTGGTGGTGACGGGCTCGAACCCCGGTCTAATCAAGAAGCGTGTGCTACGCACTGCTGCTCCTTCCCACCTGGCTACGGAGGCGCCACACACAGGTCATGAAGGCAACAAACTTAAATGAGAATGATATTTTCAGTCACCAGCACAGTCATCCAATATTTGGAAAAAAGGGACTAATGCCAAAGGAAATTCATGAGGATATGGTAAAAATATTGGGGGTGGATGCCCCCTTCCTATTCCATAGTTAAGAAGAGGACAGCAGAATTTAAACAAGGGAGGGCGAGTGGAAGATGACCAATGCTGTGGAAGACCTTAAACATCCATCATCCCAGAAGTTGTTGACAGTGATGAGCATGATCTGATGATGATGGATGACAGTTCAGTACACTTCCAGCATCTTAGGCATCTCATTTGAACATGTGTGTGTGTGTATGTGCGTGCACCACATAAACACAGAGGTTCTCACTACGAAAAAAAGATGTCAACTCAATGAGTGTCAAAGTTGACAGTAGGCTAAAAATGCACAAGAGTTGTCATGTCAAGTGAACATTTGTATTGTTTTCAAGCAGATGCAGCAAATTTCCTTGCAAGGTTTGTGATGGATCCAAAGTGATGAGTGATGGCTCCAAATCTCATCCATGGGTAAAATTTGGAGCTATCACTTCCAGCCAGTGACAAAGGAGCAGTCCAAACAGTGGAAACACAGCTCTTCTATTCCCACCAAAGAAAGCCAAGTTTATTCCTTCTTCTGGCAAGCTGATGACATCAGTGAATGGGATGCTGATGGAGTAGTGCTAGTGAATTATCTTCAGAAAGGTCAGACAGTCACAGGGGCATATTACACAGACCTTATAAGGCATTTGCATGAAAACATTAAAGACAAATGCCAAGGAAAACTCAGAAAAGGAATCTTGTTCCACTAGGACAATGCACCAAATCACAAGTCTGTCACTGCCATAGCTCCACTGCATTAGTGTAGTTTGAAATGTTAGACCATCCCCCATTTAATCAGATCTAGCACCATCGGACTTTCACCTATTTCCTAATTTGAAAAAAATACCTGACTAGTGTCCATTTTCCCACCACAGTGATGTCATTGCCACATGGAGGCATTCCTGGAGGCTCAAAAGAAAATTTTCTTGGCAGCTGGAATCAAAGCATTACAAAAGTGACAAAATTGTATTAACTCCAAAGGGGGGACTATGTTGAAAAGTAATATGTTACCAGACTCCTCAAAATATATTCTTCATATTTTGGACACAAACTTTTCAAACACCCTCATAATCAGGTATACGGGAATGAAAGCAAAGAAGAGAGAGAAACAAACTGGATAAATCAACAGTGGGGTTTAAAGTGATGTTGCCCTGCATACATTCACAGTGGATTGCAAAATCTATAACAACAAACAAATTCAAGGAAATTTACAAGACAGAAAACAACATATTTTCATAACTTACATCTTGTATATTTGAAACTTGCTTTTGACATGCTCTATCTATCTGTACAACAATGCTGCATAATTTAGCTACCATTCCTCTTGGCTGTGCTTGGGCTGATTTAAAATGAGTATCATAAATTTCCCGAGCTTGAGATTTAACCTAGAAAAAAAAAAGGGTAAAAAACTGAAATTCATTTAAAAAAAAAAAAAAAAAAAAACTGTACAAAAAAAAATGAAGACAGCAGAGACAAAACATACATTTTGTGTGTGTGTTGTCTATTTTGATACAATACATAAACAATAAAATAATGAAAAGTAATGTAAAGTGGTGTATCATACAAGATTAATGCCATCAAAATGACTGAACATTAGATCTGCCAGTAGCATAGAAATGACCATGAATGTAAGTAATAGAGAAGAATTATTTATTTCTCACTTTTATTTTATTATAAACACGCACGCACGCATGTGCACACACATTTATTTGATCAGTGCATTGGGTAGAGGTACTGACCTGTCAAGTGTAATTACAATGGAATAAATTGAGAATGCCTGCAAAGTAAAAGTAGATTACCTGAAATTAATAAATTTCAAGTAATCTGCCTTTAACTCTGCAGGCATTTTCAATTTATTCCATTGTAATTACACTTGATAGGTCAGCACCCCTACCCAATACATTAATTAACTACATTTGGCTATATTTCATTGGTTGCTGGGTATTTCTGCTATAACTAGTAGTGCCCCAGTTCCATAATCCAGTTTAATAAATTAATATTTTTTCATTCTTTTTTAGACATTACTATTATCATTTTAATATACATCCTATTATTTTTATTTATATTATATACATATGTTCCCCCCCCCCATGTGTAGGATTTCAGTGCAGTGTTTTGGCTTGTGGCACACATACCTGGCTGCTCATTTGCTTATATCAAAGCTAACTTTTCTATTAACTAATATGGAGAGAGAGAGAGAGAGAGAGAGAGAGAGAGAGAGAGAGAGAGAGAAATACGCTCTGATATGAGCAAATAAATAGCCATGGAGGTATTCCATGAGCTAAAACCTTACATGCTATTTAGCAATTAAGCATAATAAATAGTGCTAGCTCTTAATAACATACCAATCAATGTATTGTATTAATAATTGGCTTTTATGTGTATATAATTTATTTATTTTTATTTTATTCTAAATATACTTTTTTCATGTATGGTTTTTGAGCTTATTTATTTAATTATTTATTTTTTTTGGTTCATGGCACACACATACCTGGTTGCAGATTTGTTCATATAAGAGCTTACTTCCCTATTGGATGCTTATGTATAATTCTTCACAATTAGCAATTGCATACATATTCCCACACATGCACACAATTTTTTTTGACACAACTATAAATAAAAGATGCAGATAACAATACTCTAAAAATGGAAAACTTTAGTGGAGGTTGAACTCTTAAGCGTTAAGGTGAAAAACTATGGACACTAAATGCCATAAATAAAAACAAATTAGGATCAATTCAGAATGAAATTTAAATTATGGCACTTAGGAAACTGAACACAAGAATAAATACATAAAATTAAATATATACGACATACACATAGTAAATTCAAAAAGTTTCCAGAATCGCGCACTAGTATTTAAATGGTTTGTGCTAAGGCCATAAGGTTTCATGGGTGTTGACGTTGACCTTGGTATACATGCATGCCAAATGGAAACTGGCTAAACCACTTCACTCATGTGTCACAGTTGACTGATTGCGGAAAGTCACAGCCTGAACAGCATTCTAACACAAGTTCTTTAAACTCGGGAAAAGTGATACAGAGATGCTGGAAGCATTACAGAAAGTTTATTGACGTGATTCTTTGAAGAAAACCAGAGTTTAGGAGTAGTTTAATCGATTTGTGATTGCTCATGAAGCTGGACTGTCTATAGGCTCAGTAGACACAATCCTGATGCAAGATTTAGGGTATGTTGCATGTGTGTAAGGTTTACACCACACTTGTTTTCGGCCAACCATGTGGACTGCAGGAAAGCCATCACAGGTGATTTATTCGAAAAATCTATGGAGGATCCGGATCCAAGCTTCCTAAGAAAAGTGGTCACTGCAGATGAGAGTTAGGTGTTTGCCCATGACCCTGATACCCAAATGGAATCATCGAATGGCACATAAAAATGTCCCCACAAGTCTCAGGCAACAAAATCCAATGTCAAAGGTGTGCTGATAATATATATATATATATATATATATATTTTTTTCCCAATGATGAAGGCATAGTTCGCCACATATTTATAACTAGGGGGGGAGAAGCATTAATGCTGCTTATAACATTGAGGTTTTGAGATGTTTGGGTGAGAATGTGAGGTGAAGATTACCTCAAAAATGGAAGGAATGGCTGGGTCCTGCACCACAACAATGCACCCAGACAACTGGCGATGGCAGTTCAGCAGTCACTGGCTGGGGGGAAAAAACCACAATCGTGCACCAACCTTCCTACTCCCCTGACCTTGAATCATCTGACTTCTGGCTATTCCTTAAACTGAAAATGAGGCTTCGAGATCATCACTTTGCTACAGTCAATGATATCAAAGAAAACAAAGTGCCCTACATGTGCTAAAAAAAAACAATTTTTAAAAATGTTTCAAAGCTTTGGAAGACTGATGGAGCAAGTGTATATACAGAAGAAGGTACTTTGAAGCTGATTAGCTTAATATGCCCAATTGTTCACTCAATAAACTTTTATTGTAAAGTTCTTGGAACTATTTGAATGTACCTCATATATCATAAAACATCACTTGAAGTGACCTCATCTGAATGAAATCGAAAGGACATCACCTCAAGTGAGTTTCCCAAACATGGATGTATTCTCTATAGTTAGTTTTCATAAAGACTCTCTGAAGACAATTTGTGAAATTTTGAATTTCAGTAATAAGAACATTTTGCACATAAATGCTTTTAAACATCACTTTATTTGTAACTAGAATTAGAGTCAAATTAATTGTCAAAAATCAAAACCAAAATAAATTTAAAAAAAAAAAAAAAAAAGTTGTCTTCAAAAAATTTATAAATGTTAAAAAATTGTAAAAAAAAAAGAACTAATTCTCTTTTTTTTTTTGAAGCAATACTATTCTCTATATCTATTTTTATATCACTTAATTCAATTGCATTAACTTCTGAATTTTGGAGAAATTCATCATGTTCAGCACTTGTAAACCAAAATCAGAAAAAAGTGCACAATAGGCATAATGTAATCTTCAAATATTTAGTCATTTGCATGCTGTCATATCTATTTAGATGCTGTCTAGTATTAATTGGAAATGTAAAAAAAAAACAGATTGTGCAAGGCTCAAGGGATAAAATTTTTCTCAGTGTTATCTGTACTTGTTAACAGGAGCGATTGCTTCCACAGGGATGGGATATACTTAAACAGAAGGGGTGCAAGAATATTTGCTGATACTATTGAGGCAGCATTAGGTGGATCAGAAAACTACTATCTTGGTGGGATACAAAGACTAATAGATTAAAAACAGCGGCAGGCAGAGGTGAAAGTGATTCTTGTACTGCTTCTACTGGAATGAGCAGCAGCCTGGAAAGCAAGGTGCTGAGGATTTCAAGAACTGCTAGAAGTCATCATGGAACAAGTAAATACATGGGCTGTTAGGGTAACTAAAGAGAGAGAATAGATACATGTATACTTACACATACGCCAATGCTAAGAGTATAGTAAATAAATTTGATGAATTTGAAGTGCTGGTCAAGATATCAAAAGCAGATGTTGGGATATCACAGACGTAGTGTAACAAATGAATGCAGAATTTGAAGTTAGAGAGTACGATGCATACAGAAAGAACAAAAAAGGAGGAACAGTTATGCTGTTAGTTAGGAAACACAAAATCTAAGGCAGTGCATCCAGTTGACATAGGTGGCCAGTGCAATGTTGAGTCAGTCTGATGTGACATAAGCATTGGGAAAGCAAAAATGAGAGTAGGAGTGTGTTACATGCTTAATGGCTTTGATAAGTACAAACAACAATGGTGCAAAGAAATGGGCCAGTAAATCAGAATGTCTTATAATGGGAGGAGATTTTAACTTTCTAAATATTGACAGGAACTTGTGGGCTGGTCATTCACACACTATCAAGATTTATGTGGATTTATTCGATTACTGTTTTCTAGAGCAGCATGTTCAAGAGGCAACCAGAGGAGTAGTACTCTTGATCTGATTATCAGCAGTAATTATTAATGCATTAAGAATCTGCAGACTTATTAAGGATCTGCATCAGTTCACTGTGATCACTGCCAAAACTAGGTGGCATTGATCACAGTGTACTGATGTGGGATTTACTTAAAGATGTAACTACTATCATGAGTAAGGGAAGGGCTTTTGCTTTTATACAGGTGACTATGGTGGTCTCATATAGTGTTTAAATTCTATACAGTGGGACTAACTGATGTTACCAACAGCAAAATTCTAAATAGGAAACATTCAAGGAATTAACCTTGGAAGCTACTTAACTTTTCATACCAAATTACTGTTAACAAATTACCAGAATTACTGTTCAGGTTTTAGGCTGAAATGGATGTTAGATGAACTACTGAGACTTAACATTAGCATTAGCAGAAGCACGTGATGCAAGAAAACAAGCTTATATAGCATCAGCAAAAAAAAAAAAAAAAAACAAAAAACCCTTCCCATTCACTCCAAAAGTTTGTCTAGTTCAGCCTTGAATTTATTTAAGATATCAACTTCCACAATGACAGATGGAAGTTTGTTCCACCAATCAACCACCTGGCTAAAGTCAAATTTCTGAACATCTATTCTACAACTGTCTTTCCCCGATTTGAATTTATGCCCCCTCAGGTGCGGAATCTGAACAAGAAAAACAATCCCATCAGCATTGAGCTTGCTGAAACCATTCATGGCCTTATACAGCTCAATCAGATCACTTCACAGGTGTCTAGTCTCCAGATGCTTCAATTTGGAGAATTTAAGCCTATCTTGGTAACAGCAACCCTTTGTTCCACTCACTAATCTTGTTGTCCTGCTCTGTACTCGTTCTAGTAGCTCAACCTGTACGCTGTACTCAAGGTGTGGCTTACCCATCACCTCCTTATCTCTGCTAGCAAAATTCCTATATATCGCTGACAAGACCCAATGAACTATTCTTGCAGCCAGTCTGCACTGCTCAGACTATATTATCAGAAAACTTCATATCTGACTGCATAATTACCCCAGATTTTTTTCATTCTCCACTACTCTGAATGTAGTACTGCACAGTTGGTATATTACTCTGGGGTTACTGCTACCCATATACAGTACTATGCATTTGTCAATGTTAAACTTCAGTTGTCATCTCTCAGTCCATCTGCTCAATTTTTCTAGCTCTTCATAGAGAGCACTGAGTGTCATTGCAAGTGCAAGCAGTGAATTACAAGCTCCAAAAAATCATAAGTTTTTTGCCATTTTATTTACTTAATTGTCGTATTAAATATTACTTTATAAGTAGCTTTATAGTCCTAATTACGTTCATTATTTCCATTTTTAATTTAGATAGAGATTTTGTAGGTTACTACTTAATATAGGTAAAACCATTGTTTCATCCAAATCTTGCTGCCATTGTTATATTATAGGGTGAGTGGTAGGGAATTCAAATTTTTAACTGAAGGGGCCAATTTAATTGAGTGGGTCAGCAAATCAGAATGTCTAATAATGGAGGATTTTAAATTCTAGATACAGACTGGAACTTGTGGCTTGGTCACTCACACACTAGCAAAACTCTTATGGATTTATTGGATGATTGTTTTCTGTAGCAGCATATTCGAGAGGCAACCAGAGAGTAATACTCTTGATCTGGTTGTCAGCAGTGATTATTTGTCATTAAGAATGTGCAAATAAAGCAATCACTAAGTGACAATGATCACAGTGTACTGAGGTGGGATTTACTTAAAGATATAATTACCATCAGGAAAGAAAGGAAGGGTTTTTGCTTTCGTAAAGGTGACTACAGTGGTCTCAGACAGTTTTTAAATTTTATACAGTGAGACCAACTAATGATGTTACCAACAGAAAATTCTAAATGGAAATCACTCAAGGAAGTAATTGTGGAAGATACTAAGCTTTTCATACTAACCAAGAAATACTGTTCAAGGTTTAGGCCTAAATGGTCATCAGATGAACTAATGAGACTTGTGACAGAGAATAAAAACGAATGGGATGCATATAAATTATCAGGAGACACAGAAGCCTATGGTAGGCATAAACTAGTCTGTAATCAAGTGACAAAGGTTAGGCAAGTGAAGACATGTCCTTGACAAAGGATGCTAAGAAAAACAGCAAGGACTTCTTTACTAATATAAACTCTAGATGAAAGAGGATGAATCAGATTGGTCCACTTAATATTGATGGTTCGACTGTTGACGATCCTGCTCAGACAGCTTACAGACTGAATGAGTATTTTGCGTCTACGTTCACACATGAGCTTACAGACTGAATAAGTATTTTGCATCTATGTCCACACATGAGGAATTCTTTAGGGAAGTGGATGACAAAAGCTTATTAAACTCTAACAGGTAGATTACTTATTTTGTAATAACTGAGAGCAAAGTGGAGGAAAAATTGTTGAAGTTAAACATAAGAAATGCACTTGGTATCAATGGGAGCTATCCAGTTATATCAAAGGAGACAGCAAAGGAAGTAAGCAAACCCTTAGCCGTAATTATGAGAGCATTCAGGGAAAGTCCCCATAGAGATGTGCAAAAGTATCCCCAATTCACAAAGTGGATCAAAGGGTGACACGACTAATTACAGACCTCTTAGTTTAACTTCTGTTCTGGGAAAAACAATGGAGTCACTGGTTAAAGAAGCGTTGCAGGATCATCTAGACAAGACTGCAGTAATAAATTCAAGCCCAGGGGCTCACATATGGTGAGTCCATACTTACCATATGTGAGCTCAACTAGAGACTAGCTTATATCTGCCATAGGCTTCTGTGTCACTTGATAATTTATATGCATCCCATTTATATGCATTGGCAAACCCAGGGTCCTGGGCTGGATATCATCATTCTTCTCTTCTCTCTCTCTCTCTCTCTCTCTCTCTCTCTCTCTCTCTCTCAAGGTAATGCGGGAATTTTTTTTTGGCTGGTGCAGCATAAGCCTCAGGCTTCCTTGCACCATATGGCTAATAATAATAATAATTCAGACACAGCATAGGTTTGTTAAGGGAAAGTCTTGTCTGACAAATTTGATTGGATACTATGTGGTTACAAAGGAACTGGATGCAAAAAATTATTTTGATATTATATACAACATAAGAGGTACATTCCAGGATTTCTGACATAAGTAGAGTTTTACGTAACTCGAGAATACCTAATAAAATATTGTTACTATAACCTTGATACGCCAAAATGGGAATTTTGGCATATCAAGGTTATGCCAAATAATGTGAATGAAGCATGCACTACAAGGTGATAGATGAAAATGGTTGAACAACGTGAATTTCAACTTCAACGCAATAACCTGATGTGTAACAAAAATTACATACAAAATGCTATCAAAAGCTTCCACTTTGCTCTCAAACAAAACTGAACTGACTCTACAATCCAGAAAGAAAAGAAGGAAAGGATGTATAGATGAAGTGCTAGAGTGTAATTCTTCTAAGAAATAGTCCATGTAGCTTGAATGTTGTGGGGATTTCTCTGAACTGCTTCGACGTATCACCTGTCTCAAACGCATGTTGTAGAATATTTCTTTTGAATTTTTAAAGCAGAAAATGAAATGTTAACTTTAGTTATTTACCTAGATTCTAGTTACACCACAGGTTATTATCCAACATGGTTTCTATGGGAACAAAAATAAAAACTTATACTTATTGTTCCTTCATTCAATTTCACTCTTATACAGAAAGTATCTTTGTGATTTTCCCAAAAAATTACAATGTCCGAAGTTACGTAACTCGGGGACTAATTGTACTTGGATTTCAGGAAAGCTTTTAATACTGTTTCAAATTAAAGATTACTGTACAAATTGGAGTAGTGTGGTATTAAGGGCAAGTTGCTACAATGAATAAAACGGTGGGAGAAGACAGAGAGTGGTAATCAATGGACACTGCTCTTGGTGGACTAATATTATTACTGGAGTTCCCCAGGGTTCAGTGTTGGGCCCACTGTTGTTTTGTATATCAATAATATTGATGTAGGTATATCAGGCTTAAAGTCCAAGCATGTAGAGGATACAAAGGTTGGCAGGTTTGTTAATGACAGTAATGGCAGTACACTACTGCACAGGATCTAGAAAAGGTTGGCAGGTTTGTTAATGACGGTAATGGCAGTACGCTACTGCACAGGATCTAGAAAAGTTAGGCAAATGGGTTGAGAAGTGGCAACAGAGATTAACACTGACAAACACAAAGTACTGCACATTGATAGAAGTAACCCTAGAGAAACATACCAACTGTGTGGTGCTACACTTAGGGTGTAGAAAATGAAAAAGACCTGGTGGGTGTGCAGTCAGATATGAACTTTTCTGAGCAGTGCAGATAGGCTGCCATAGCAGGTCAAGGGGAATTGTCAACGATATGCAGGAAGTTTGCTAATAGGGAAAACGAGATGATTATCCCTTTGTATAAGACAATTGTCAGGCAATGCCTTGAGTACTGGTTATACAGGTCTGGAAGCCTCATTTTAAGAAATTTGCAGAGTTCCTTTGGCAAGTACAGAGAAGAGCAACAAGACTGGTGAGGGGAATGAAGGGGTCCTCTTACCAAGTTCTGCAAATTGCAGCATCTGTCGACTAGGCAGCTGTGAGGTGATCGGATTTAAGTATATAAGGCCTTGAATGGGTTGAGCAGGATCAAATCTGATGGGATTCTTCAGCTTGCTCAGATTACAAACCTGAGGGGCATAAATTCAAATTGAGGAAAGAAAGTTGTAGAACAGATGTGCAGAAATTTGCCTACAGCCAGCAAGTAGGTGACTGCTGGAATAAAAATTCCGTTGGTCATTGTGGAAGTTGATAGCTTAAATAAATTCAAAAAGGAACTGGTCAAACTTTTAGAGGGAAAGGATATGTGTGCAGTAGCATACCGTCCTTAGTGTTGTAACAAGCCTACCAACCTTCATATCGTCTGCAAGCTTCCACATTAAGCCTGGTATATCTTCATTGATAAATATACAAAACAACAACAATGGGCCCAACACGGACTTCTGGGGAACATCTCTAATAACATTAGTCCATGAAGAATATTCTCCACTGATTACAACTCCCACTCAACTCAACCATCCATTCATCCATTGTACACATTTGCCCTAAATTTGCCAATTTGCTCTCAGTTATTAGAAAATCATTAAGCAGCCTGATACGGTTTGATAAACTTCTGGCATTCTCCTTCCTTAATAACTCCTCATGTGTGAATGTAGATGCAAAATAATCGTTCAGATTGTCAGCTATCTGAGCAGAATCCTTCTAGAGTTTATATAACTAAAGAAATTCTTGCTGTTTTTCTTGGTATTCTTTGCCAAAGATTTCTCATAATCTGCCTTCACATGTGACTCAATTACATACCAGCTTATATCTGCCATAGGCTTCTGTGTCGCTTGATAATTTATATATGCACCCCATGCATTTTTCTTCCCTGCCACGAGTCTCATGTTATAAGTTTTCCTAGGTTCGCTGTTGGCCCCATTGTTTCATATATTATTCAACAAAATTGATGAAGGTATATCAGGCTTAATGTTCAAGTTTGCAGATGATACAAAGGGTGGCAGGGTTGTTAATGACAGTAATAAGAGTATGCTGCTGCAACAGGATCTAGAAAAGTTGGGCAGATGGGCTAAGAGGTGGCAACTGAAGTTTAACATTGACATATGCAAAGTACTGCATATGGGTAGCAGTAACCTCAGAGTAATGCACCCACTCCATGGTACTACACTCAGGTTAGGGGAGAATGAAAAAGATCTGACAGTAATTGTGCAATCAGATATGAAGTTTTCTGAGTAGTGCAGACAGGATATCAGAGCAGCTCATGGGGTCTTTTCAAATATACAGGGTATCTCAAAAATATTGGTACAAACATTTAGGGTAGGTAGGTAGGTAACATCTAAAGGAATGTGAATCGCATAGGAACCCATAACCGGAAACATCACCGTAAGTCGGTACACGGCGCTGTTCATCAGTTCGCGAGAAGGAAAATTTCTGGTTTACTCATTCAAGCAGTAGTTGCCACATGAAGAGGATGCATCGCTATACGAACTGTGAGCTGGCAGACATGCACCTAGTGTATGGATTAGCAGAGGGCAATGGACGAGCCGCTCAACGAATTTACGGAGAACTCTTCCCAGACAGACATGTACCGGACCACTGTTTGTTTACGTGCGTGTGTGCATCAAAATTTGTGCGATTATGGGTCATTTAGAGGTAACAGGAGTAGTATGGGCAGACCACGTTCGACTCGAACTCCCGCCATGGAAGAAAGTGTGTTGAATGCCATCCATAATAATCCTACTACCAGCACATGTGGTTGCCTCTGCCTTAGGCGTGTCTCGTTGCAGTGTACAGCGTGTCTAGCACGACGATTCCATACACTGTTTTCGGGAGTTGGAGATTGTTCGTGCTTCTACCCCACGCTTTCTAATTTGGATTCAGGATCATAAAATGTAACAATTTTTTATTGCAGACACCAAACGGGAAAAAATCTATATGGATTAGCAGGTTTTAATTTTAAATTCACTTTTGATGACTCAACCCTCTGTTTGTCGTGATTGCAAATGTTTGTAGCGAATGAAAAGTTTTCCAGGAATTTTATACATGTCCAATTGCTCATGTATTAATATTAAAATGTATCCATGGGAAATAAAGTACTTTTCAAGTTCAGACACTTTACTTTTGTTTTAAAAAATTTTTTCTTCGACGATGGCAATTGTTTCACAAATGATTGTTTCAGATGGCCAACCGGACCTTGGATCATCCTCCACTGACTCTCTTCCTCTTGAATTGTGCCAACCACCTAGCAACAGTTGCATAGTGTCATTAATAAATATAAAAAACAATAACATCAGTAAGGGGCGCAACATGACCCTATGTAACCTCACACCCTCATGCGTAGCAAAGTTGTTAGAATCACCGTCATCCCCACACCGAGTGAAAAAACTGAGTTCGAATCCCCTTGATGACGTGAGGAATTTTTAAAGGACTTTTTCTTCAACCTTGCCAAGTTGAGCGGTTTCAGGCGAGGGTAGAATGGTTTCCCGCTGGAAAATCGGTTTTTTCGTTCAGCAAACAGCAAATCAATCACAGAACACACGAAATTTACAGACAATATATATGGATCAATACTGCCTTAGTCGGTGATGCGCCTAAAACCATTCAATAAACAAACCAACATGTAATTTAACCCCAAGGACTCAACATCTGGTGAGTATGGGCTTGACAAACCCAGGGTCCTAAGCTGGATATCATCATTCTTCTCTTTCTTGCTGATTCCCTTCTACTTCTCTCTCTCTCTCTCTCTCTCTCTCTCTCTCTCTCAGGGTAATGCGGATTTTTTTTTTTGGCTGGTGCAGCATAAGCTTCAGGCTTCCTTGCACCATATAGCTAATAATAATAATCTCCAAAGGGTTCAGTTACTGCTCCCCCAAGATCATCCTGCATGTGTGGCTTTTGCGCAGTGGTTTTTCCAAGAAAGTGTTCAAGACTTGAATTTTCCAGCCTATGTTTTGGTCACGGATGAGGCTTATTTCACTCAGGAAGGCTTATTCAATCAGCACAATGCTCATGTGTGGGCTCACAACAACCCATACGGTGTGCGCCCCCATTCGGCACAACATCGCTTCGCAATAAATGTGTGGGCAGGTATTGTTGGTAACTGCTTAGTCGGCCCATACCTGTTACCATCCCGCAGGAACTCCGCTAAATATCGGATCTTTCTTGAACAAGTTCTACCAGGGTTACTTGACGATGTTCTAGCAAATGTGAGATGCAACATTTGGTTTCAACTTGATGGGGCGCCTGCCCATTATGGAAGGTGTGTTTATGGCCATTTGAACAGGCGTTTTGAGCACCGATGGATTGGCCGTGGTGGACCCGTTGCCTGGCCTCCACGCTCACCTGATTTATCGAGCCTTGATTTCTTTCTGTGGGGGGCCCTCAAATCTATCGTGTATGAATCGCCTGTGGAGACGGAAATGGATCTCGTGGCGAGACTCGTCTGCGCTGCTGCTGCTACTGCCAAACAAACTCCAGGTGTGTTCAACCATGTCCGGCAACCCATGCTGCGTCGGTGTCACACATGCATCGCGTCCCATGGTGGAACCTTCGAGCATCTGTTGTAACATCATGAAATGCATCCATCTCGTACTCCGATGTTAATATTATGTCAAATAAATGTTTGCCACTAATTACTGTCTTGTGTCATTTCTGCTTCTTGTGCCTCTGCTACTACTTTCACCGTGACGTTTCTGATTATGGGTTTCACATTCCTTTAGATGTTACCTACCTCCCTTAAACGTTTGTACCAATATTTCTGAGACACCCTGTATATACAGGAACTTAGATACCGGGGATAAGGAGGCAATTATCCCTTTGTATAAGGCAATGGTCAGGTCATGGCTTGAGTACTGTGTACAGGTCTGAAGGCCTCGTTCCATGAAGGATGCAGAGCTGTTGGAATGAGTACAGAGAAGGACAATGAGACCGGTGATGGGAACAAAGGGTTGCTCTTATCAAGTAAGACTTAAGTTCTGCTAATTGCAGTGTCTGGAGGCTAGGTACCTGCGAGATGACTTGACTGAGGTTTATAGGGCTCTGAATGATTTGAGCAAGCTCAATACTGATGGGATTGTTCCTCTTGCTCAGATTGCACACTTGGGGGGCATAAATTTAAATTGAGTAAGGCCTGTTGCAGAGTAGATGTGCGGAAATTTGCCTGCAGTCAGCGAGTGATTGATTTTTGGAACAAACTTCCATCTGTGATTGTGGAAGTTGATAGTGTAAATAAACAAGGAATAAGTGGACAAACTTTTAGAGTGAATGTATAAGTAAAATGGGAAGGGTGGGGTTTTTTTTTTTTTTTTTTTTTTGTGAGGCTGTATAAGCTTTCTCTATTGCATCATAGTTCACTACTAATGCTAATATGTACTAGAAAAATTTTAAGAAATGTACTTGAAAAATCTTGATAAAACGTAGATTCACATATACTCTCTTTATTAGAGCCCATATCAGGCCAACACGCATCTATGCATATCCTAATGCAATAGTTAATTTGGGCTAGCAACTTTATATTATCTTTATAAGTTTATCTTGAAATACCTAGGCGTTACATTTCATTCAAAGCAGGTCACCTGAAATGAATGCTTAAATACATGTCCACAACTGATAGATTTACTCATATCTGCAAAAAAAAAATGTTCGTAAAGATTGTTAAGAAAAAAAAACATTGTGTATGCGACACTGATCGCTACACACAATATCCCGCTTTGGCATGATATGCACAGGATGCAATCTGAATACAAACATCAATTCTGCTACCGAAGTAGAAGAGGTGCTCTGTCTTTACAATTTTCAGCCTATCTGTAGAAGCTCTTGAAATCTCCACCCTTTTCTCTCTGTCAGGTCTTTTGAATTCCACGATGCAGTTCCTCTATTTTTTAGATTGCTGTTTAGTTAACTATCATTTCATTATAAACATTTAGTATTTCTTGAATGAATTAACTTTTTGGACATGCTATATATACATATATAGTAGAATCACAAATTGGGATAGCAATCTAAATTTGGACTGCCAACAAATATTTTCACAGAGACCATGAGTGACCACAGCTTAATGAATAATTTATACATATCCATAAAGCAATTTTAATTTTGCAAGTTCCTTTAACTAGACTTATGACAATCAAAAAATGGATCACATATTATAGTGAAAGCACCTTTTTTCACGTTATATAGGGACATGCTATATATACATATATAGTAGAATCACAAATTGGGATAGCAATCTAAATTTGGACTGCCAACAAATATTTTCACAGAGACCATGAGTGACCACAGCTTAATGAATAATTTATACATATCCATAAAGCAATTTTAATTTTGCTATTTTGCAAGTTCCTTTAACTAGACTTATGACAATCAAAAAATGGATCACATATTATAGTGAAAGCACCTTTTTTTCACGTTCTGTAATAAGTAAATGCTCTGTAATAAAAGAATATAAAAATAACACTATAATATTTACTTGATGTTTAATTTTATTCTGAAAACAGATGAGGACTGTGATAAGTTGCATTTTTTCTAATATTTTCTACAGGTAAGTTTATCAATTAATTATTTAACCGAAAAATAAATATTTTCAAATTTTTCTGACTTCGAAATGTGACTCTTTTGAAGTTCTGATGGTAAAAAAATAATCTCAGTTAATGAAATCTGTATCTCTTCAGACAGCTCTCCTAATATTTTAAATAAATCGACATGAATATTAATTTAGTTACTTTTTGTTTCAATGCCTCTATTTTTGAACGTAATCTTCTTCCTCTTCGCCCAGTCCATCCAGCTACAAATTCAGATCCAAGGGATGTTTCAGCTGTAAATGAATGCTTTGTACCCCTGTTTGATTCAAAAATGAATCCTGGAAGCTCCTCCCTTAAAATAGTAGCTTGCTACAAAACAAAATTATGATATCTAAACAGATTATAATACCCATCTAAAATCAAAATTTGTTTAATACAATAAATATCTGCTAAACTGGTTTAATGAATTATACATGATTATAAAGATATTCTCATACATATTAAATATAATACTGATAATTAGAAATAGAGAGAGCAGTATGAGCACGCATAGAAAAAGAGGACAAATTATTACTTCACACCTGCCAACTTTTGAAACCCAAATTAGTAAAATTTTCAACACAGTTCCCCCTTTCTTCCAAATTAATAATACTAATAATATGAATAATACATTAACAGTATGTTTTCTAGTGCAACAATAAAAAAAAAAAAAAAAAAAAAAAAAAAATTATGTATATCATTAGGAAACGTAATAAACTGTCAATGTGTTCTTAAAGGGTATTATTTTTCAAAGTAACTAACAAAGAAACAATTCTATGTTGGATAAGACACTTATTAGAAATGACATATTAGTTGCAGTCAGTTAACGTTCACATTTAGAGGTACATTATGGAAAAGAGGTATATTATGGTATATGCATGGTTTGATCCCTCATTGTGGTTCTTGTTACCTGATGTTTAATAAACTGAGATTATTAAAAAGTAAAAAGCCTAGGCATCCATGGTCCTAATAAAGTGGGCAAGCAGTATATATTAAAAAATGAATTGCATGAAATTCCTCCAACAACTGACAAGATAAAAGCACAAAGGTACATCAAGAGCTTTGTGTGTTTCACTGTTTTTTTTTAAATTAGTAACTTTACCGAGCAGCAAATCTGCATTAAATTTTAACTAAATTTAACATATTTGCAAAAGTGTAAAAAAAAAAAAAAATTGTTAAAAGATAAAACAGCTTTCAGAGAGGATGCTATGCATTATTAAAAGGCCTTTTAGTGGTTCACAAAGTTTAAAGAGGGGCACTTGTCCATCAAAGATTCTTGAACTTCAAAAAACCAATGATTCGATTGCTTGTGTTTGTGATATGATCAGGAGTGACCAATGTTTAACTATCTACAAATTTTCAAGTGAATATTTCTTATGGGACATATGATATTAACACAAGATTTGGGAATGTGACATGTTTCAGCATATTAAGTATAATGCTGATAATCACAGAATGCAGCAAGTTTTCACAAGTCAGGATCTTTGTCAATGTTGACCCCCACAATGTTTCTGCTGATGTGGAGACAAATTGTATATCTATGACTCGAAAAACAGGAGGTTTAGTCCTTCAGTGGAAGACTCCATCTTCTCTAAAGACTGAGAAACAAGACAATCTCAAGCAATGATCACTCCTTATCACTTTTTTTTTTTTTTTTTTTAACTTACACTCATGATGAACTTGTCCCGTATAGTCAAACAGTGAATACCAAAAAGCAGTTCTACAGCAATTGCACAATGCTGTTCAGAGAAAGCAGCTGTAAAAGTGGGCTTTGTAGAATTGATGCTTGCATATAATGCCCCTACCACTCTGCTTTCCATTTATTGCAAACATTGTTCTCCCCAGGACCTACTGAATGGGTGCACCGCCCAGTGAATTTAACTGATAGCCCAGCTAAAATTTAAGCGATTCTCATGGTGCCATATGGTATTGCTCACTGATCTCGATCAATATTAATTTGAACATACTATGTGAACTATTACACTTCCCCACCTGGCTACTTCATAATGCCACCCGACTGGAAAAAATTTTTGGGGAGAACACTGGCAAAGCATCCCATCACTGTGGTTCCCATCTGCCACACTATCCAGATTCAGTTGGTGTGTGGGTGTGTGCGTGTGTGCATGCATTGTTTCACCAATTTGAAATGGCTGAGAAAAGTATTTAGAACACAAGACAAACTATTCGCGATTCCAAAAGAAATTGCCTATCAGGAATGCTTCCTGAAGTGTTTCTAAACATTTCCTGATGCTTGTGGAGGAGACTGTAACTTAGCCATCTGTCACCTTACTAAAACATGCTGAATATAATGATATTTCAAAGATTAAGTGTTCAAAACCAATCCTTGCACAGTTTATTTTAAAAAGGAAATACAGCAAGAGCTGTTTTCAATCTCCACAGAAAGTTTGCAAGCTGTATGGCAGAATCTCATTAGCCTCTGACACATCATTCCATGAGGGAATGCAAAGAAAAATGAACAAAGATGAGGGATACTCTGAATGTGTTTTGCTTTGAGAACTCTCTTATGTATACAATAACTTTAAATAACTAACACGGTATATGATGATGTCATCATTTCAAGTACAGTATAGCATCGATAATCCAAACTAATTGGGACCGGGGATAGTTCAGATTTCCAATTTGTTTGAATTTTCGAACTTATCAAAAATACTGTTCTGCAGACAAAAAAAAAAGTTTAGTAAGTTTAGAAATAAAAACACTGGCTTTAAAATCTGAAGGACCACCTAATTTTTTGTTAAAATCCAGTGCCTTTTCACACAAAGGTCCAGATGGGTTCTACACTTCATCTCTGTGTGCAGTGGCAGATTGTTTTTCGGAAAATATACATCAATTGTTTACATTCCCTTTAGCTGCAAAAAAAATTTTTTTTTCATTGTTAAACATATGATTTTATCTGTTTTTGCATTGCAGCTATTTTCAACTGACTACAGTTGGCAACACTGATGCTGATCGCCATTCTAGTTCGAGGCATCACACAGTTTGGTCATGTATAATGTTTCTTCAAAGTAACTCAGACTTTAGCTGTGTGCCTCTGTCACATTATGTTTGAGTCATATTTGTTTTGTTCTGTGCCTTGTCTGTGTACAAACAAGGCACAAAATGGTGTCCCCCTTGTCATAAATGGTGCCCCTCCTGTCATTTTTTTTTGGATCCGCCACTGTATGTGTGAACCACAAATACACAGCATCTTCGAGGAATGGGTCATTAGCTGTTCTCATAGTTTTTCTTTTCTTTCCTTTTTTTTTTTTCACCATCTGAATCAAGTTTACAATGCGAATTTCAAAAATTTTTCCTTGTTGTTTTTGATGTCTGTTATGGTTGACTTGTCCAATCTAGTAAAATTTTGCTAATGAAGACTCGCTTTCTCCCTTTGAATCTGATTCAACTGTTAAAAATTTCTGCTTCCTTTTAAAAGACAAAGAAAACTACAGTAAGGTAAAATAAAACTGTAAAAACTCTGTTCAGAATCTTTTTACTCCGTATCTCACTCGCGTGCATCATGTTAGTTGCAATTTCTGCATGCCGTGTTCTTTGTTATTCACTGATGCTTATCTTGTTTTACTGTTTTAGATTTTACAACAAAAAAAAAAAAAAAAAGTCAGTGAATAGAAAAATCAGATTACAAAATGTTACGCATATCCGATTTTTATGTATCAATTAATTTTGTAAATTGATAAGGGGGGGAAAGTGTAAATTTGGGCTTCATATCTTCATTTTTATAGCCTGTGGATAATATTCCTCTATTTTTGTCTATTAAAATTGCCTTTTAACAGAATCAAAATTCAATTTGCAAACGTGATCACAATAACTGGCACTTACTGTAATTATTTTATGGCACCAGCATTTAAGAGAAAAAAAATAAAATAAATGCTGACTCATTCAGATTATTGATGTTTTGAATTACTGATGTTCAGATTTTCGACGCTCTACCACAATTGAAATTGCGTGATGAATAAAAAAAAATCATTGTGTTTTCCTTCCTTCTTTAGACTTTATGTTACTTTCCTAAAAGCATCTCAATACCAATTTTATACAATTCCTTTTACCTGAAGCAAAAAGTGAATGAGGAATTTTCAAAACCCTTTAGTTCTTTTCCATCAAAATAGTGTTGTAGGCCAATGAAAGAGGTAGCAGCCTGATGATGCAAGGCCTGGCAAATACAAGTTACGTGTAATGTTTTCCTCAATTTTTCAACATATGATCTAAACTGTAGGACCATAATATCCTTGACAGATCACTTTTCTTTCAATGCAGCCCTCAAATTTCAGAATGTCTGGTAGTTGATTTTAGCTGTGATGATTTTATGGAGCTATAAACAGTTCAAAATAAACCATGCCCTGAATATCCTAGCAAATGCTAAACAAAATGTTTCTGAGGTGAAAAATACCCAATACACTTACAAGAATATAGTGAAACACAAATGCTTATCCTGTCCCTAAGACTCTGTGGTATCGTGCAGAACCACTTAGTATTCTTACACTTAACTCGGCCATTTCATGTGTTGATGAATGTGAAATAGATCCAACTGAGTTTCTGGGAAAATTCTTCAACAGATTATAGTAAGATGTCCTTCAAGTGTGACTTGAAGGATTATTCAATCTGTTCAGCATGGAAATGAATAGGTTGGCCTAAACATTTCACTGGTTTAGCTGTAGTCACAAGACCTTAATTTATGTAATCACCACTGCCATTTCATCACATTTAGAGCTTCCTCATCATACAGCTTGAATGTTTATGAGAGTAGTCTTGTTATTCCTTTGCTTAAATTCAGAAAGCATCGTATGCCAAATGTATCCTTCTGATGCCTCCATTTTGTTTTGAATATGTGAAAAAAAATGGCACATATTGTTAAATTATTAAAACCTACATAAAATAAATAAATTTTCTGCTTATACTCCGGGACGACCAAACAGTCAGAGGAGTTCACAAGATAGAATACAAGAAACAGCACCGTATTCAGCAGTCACAGGCTTGAACCCCGGTCACTCAAGGCACGTGTACTTATGCACCCACGTGCCTGACCACTAGTATAAACTTATGACTAATGCTGTCCACACAAATTCAAATTTTATAATTAGAAAACAATCTTAAAGGAGTGCTTAAGATTGTTTTCTAATACACAACATGATAAGCATCAACATTCACTAATTTTTCACTTTATCCCAATGTACTGACAGGTTCTGCACAGAAACTATAACAATTATAGCCGCAAACAAAAAAAAAAAAAAAAACAGTAACATCAACATGTTAATTAAACCTTTTTTTTTTTTCCCCCCTAAAGACATAGGTTCTAATACTGCTGATAAAATAAAAAATATTTGTGTAATTTTCCTGTTCAATCCTTTTATTAAAAAACATACTGATATTAAAATTCTCTCTCTCTCTCTCTCTCTCTCTCTCTCTCTCTCTCTCTCTCTCTCTCTCTCTCTCTCTCTCATCTCTCTCTCTTCCTCTCTAGTTAAATTTTCTGGTGAAACTTCTGTGAAATATAATTCCTGATAATAATAAAATGATATCTCTCTATAACAAAGTTTGGCCCCAGTGCCTTGGTTTTTTTTTTTTTTTTAAAGAGCAGCAGATAGGTATATTAGTATGGTTGATCCCAGATAGTGCTGCACCTTGGTGTTCAATAAGTCCATATAAATTTTAAACTGTTAATCAGTTTGGCAAAGGTTAAGGAAGAGAAACTACTGACAATGTGCAAGCTCACTGGCATGAACCATCACATCAATTAATCAGCTGGATGATAATTTATTAGATATTACAATATGTGAAAAAAGATTTAAAGCTATACACCTCAATGCATTTGACCAATGGATGAACTACTACTACTACTACTGGAATGTATAAATTAATAAAATATACTAAATTATCTGTCACGGCACCTCCGTAGCCAGGAGCAGCAGTGCGTAGCACACGCTTCCTGATTAGACGGGGGTTCGAGACCGTGACCACCAAATACGGAGGATGCGGAAGGTCAAGGAATGACCACTGCATATCCCCAGGCTGGAAAAAGGGTGAGGGTTGGTATCAGGAAGGGCATCCGGCCGTAAAAATTTCATGCCAAAAAAGTAAAAACGCTGACCTCATATACAGTGAAACTTCTCCTAACAGACACCTCTCGTTAACGGACATCTCTCTACAACGGACATTTTCAAATTCCCCAACTCACCTCCATTGGTTTTAATGTGTTTGCAGCTTCTGTCTAGCGGACATTCTCTGTAACGGACGCGGACAGGCAATCTGCACTGTTTCGCTTAGATTAGCACTTAATTTGATCTCCCCATAACGGACTGCAGGAGAGCTCAAGGCCCTTTTTCTAGGAACGTTTCTTCCCCATATTGCCTCAATCTATTTCCGATTCTCTGAATTTTATCAAGGTTTACGTCGTGGTTGTAAACCCTTTTTCAAGAATTTTTAAGGCACGTGTAAAACTTCTGATGAATTCGTTGTGTGCAGGGGGGGGCGGGGTGAATTTGGTCGGCCTTTCGTCTTTTCAGTTTCCAGTTTCGTTCAGTGTCGTGTGAAGTGCACAATGTCTTCTCGTAAACATTTAACTTTAAAAGATAAAGTCGAACTCATTAATGCGTATGATCGGCAAAAAAATAGTGTTCGCAATCTCGCTGCAAAATTCAAAATCGGGAAGACGCAGGTAAGCGACATCCTAAAGGAAAAAAATGAACTGCTCGAACAATTTTGGCAACACAGAAATGATTACGTTCAAAAATCATTCCCGAAAACTGTTTGACTTCAAATTGACAATGTTACGTATGAGTGGTTTTGTCGTGCACGTGCTAAAAAAAATTCCCATTAATGGGCCTATTATTAGGGAAAAGGCTTTGGAGGTTGCGAAATCTATGGGAGTAAATGAGTTCGAAGCTTCTGTGGGATGGCTAGACAAGTTCAAAACGCGGCATAAAATTTCTTGGAAAACTGTAAGTGGTGAAGGTGGATCTGTTGATACTGGGGTTGTAACAGAGTGGACCGTCAAACTGGAAGATTTATGTCGTGATTTTGAAGCTAAGGATATTTACAACTGTGACGAAACAGGGTCGTTTTTTAAAGCTCTTCCTGAAAAAACAATGAATCTAAAAAACGAAAAGTGCCAGGGCGGAAAAATTTCTAAGGAACGCTTGACTGTACTATTGTGTACAAATATGCTGGGAGACTTTGAACAACCTCTTGTTATAGGAAAACCACAAAATCCTCGTTGTTTCAATGGCATAAAGTTGAATCTTTTGAATGTTGACTGGAAGTCTAATAAAAAAGCGTGGATGACACGAGATATCATGAGCGAATGGATAAGTCACTTTAACCAAAACATGATTCGTCAAAACAGAAAAATTATTCTTTTCATGGATAATGCTGCATCTCACCCACACATTGAATTGTCCAACATTCAAGTCGTTTTTCTTCCACCAAACACATCTGCAGAGTGTCAAGCGATAATAAAAGCCTTTGGATCAAGGGATAATAAAAAATTTTAAACTTCACTACAGAAAACGTGTTTTAAGACATCTCATTGCAAACATGAATGATGTAACATGTGCGAGTGACCTTGCAAAGAAAATCAGCATCCTAGATGGGATTCAATGGACTTCCTCTTCAGTAAACGCAATAAGAAAACAAACTGTTGTGAACAAACTGTTTTGTAAAGTCTGGCTTCTCAAACGCAAAAATTGAAGTTGTGAACAGCAATGTGGAGCAACAAGAAGAACAAGAACTTCATCTATTGATAATGTACAATACTTCAGCTACAAGTGACCCTGGCTACAAAGATATAGACTCGAACCTCACTACAGAAGATGGTGCTCTAGATATCAACGACATTATCATCGATATTTTTCAAGAAGTTCCTCATGAGGATGAAGAAATGGAAGGAGGTCATTATGTCGAAGAACATATTAACGACGAACCGCCGATGAAAACAGAAGAAGCGCTCATACAAATCAATCGTTTAAAAATGTTTTTCGCAGCTGAAGAAGATACTGAAGGACTTTCGATGGTTTCTTCACTCCAAACAAATGTTGAAAACAAAATTATCAGCCGGAAGAAGGTGCAGAAGAAAATAAGTGATTACTGTATGTATTTTTCTTAAGATAAAGTCATAATATGCATAGCACAATTGTATGTATATTATTAACAAAAATATTGTGCAAAATCTGTATATAATTTAATTTTACATTAAACGTTTAACAATTTTTCTTTATCTCTTGTGTATGTAATTGTATATTATTTACAAAAATATTGTTCAAAATCTGTATATATTTTAATTTAATTTTACATTAAACGTTTAACGATTTTTCTTTCTTTCTTTTTTTTTTCTCCCTCAGACTTCTTGTTAACGGACACATTTTCGTTCCCCATGGCTGTCCGTTAAAGGGAAGTTTCACTGTATATATAATGGGAAAAAGGCGGGGGGGGGGGGGATTTTTTTTTTTTTATCTGTCGTCAAAGCTTTGTTTTACATGAGCTGCAGATGACCACACAATACTGCTCCTATCATGAATTACCATTCAGGTAAAAAGATTCAATAGGCAAAGGTTGTACCTGAACAGCATGCAATTATCACAGATTCTGAAAGAGATTCTTGCATGTATTTTGTGGAACTGCAGGAATTCCTGCAGTTCCACAACAGAATATCTGAAATGAGAGATGTGGAAAAGTAGCAATTACAGCAAAGAAAAACGAACTTCAAAACAATAAATCTTGTTTTGTATGATTAACACAACCTACAGTTAATCTGAATATAGATTTAATAACATACCTGCTGTCCATCAGAATTATGAATACAAATTTCACCTTCCCGCCGACATGATAATGACCAATTTCCAACAACAAGTCTTATAGGTCCAGGAGAAGATAAAATAGGCTGACTTGGTGTGCCTGGTTTAACTTGACTTCTTGCTCTCTGCAGTTTCTCTAAAAACTCACCGCGGTTTTCTGAAACAATTTGGACTATATTAAATACAAAAAGTGTTTTATTCACCATGTCCAGCTTAGAAATATATAGTAAAATAATTCATACCTTTTTGTATTTTAAATTTCATATACAATTAAAGAAAAATATAAAGCACATAAATGTAAAGTCATACAAGTATACAAAATGCAAAATCAGGAATAAAACAAATATCCAGAGAAAATTTGTTTTTAGTATGGATAATTTCAGTGACAAAAAACAAAGAATTTAAAACTGAATAAATACAGTATATCCTTGTTAATACAATATCAAGTTATTCAAAATGCAATGGATTTCATAATCACTGCTGTTTTCTCCCAACAATATAGGGTTTTATATGAATTATTTAAAATACTGCTACAATAAAGCTTGGAGTCTGAATTGAATCCCGTGACTTGTGAACAGCTTGTCTAATTTGCAAAGACTGCCAACACCAACTAGAGGTAAGCATTATTATAATGTAACTTTGCTAGTGTACTATAAAATACTGTTATACTGTGTATGGCAATCTAAATTTTACATTTATGTTCACTTACTCAAGAAATGTGTAGACAATTATGGACAATTCATGTAACTGCAAATCAAATTATGGGTGCACACAATCTATTTTGTTGAGGAATAGATAATTAATAATACAAAACATGTGATTTACATTGGGAAATCACGTCTCTTCAAGTCTCTTCATTTGAGAGACAATAACAAGAATGTGCTTCAGAGAAAAAAGTAATCTTTGAATTAGATTTTAAAAAATTACCTATTCTTCTTAAGGAATTTACACAAGGTACATGATTTTTTTTTTTTTTTTTAAATTTCTCATCTGTAATAACAAAGATCTCAAAGTTTTGTTATTGCCACCACAATAGCTATGCAAGCTTAATGCACACTGAGTGGCCAGAAATCATGGGATGCCTACCTAGTAACAGGTAGGCCCAACTTTCGCCCGGATAAGGGCAGTTACACGGTGAGGCATTGAGTCCACTAGTTCACAAAAGCGTTCCACAGGTATTTCCATCCACGCTTGCAGTATGTCCCTAATTCTGTCCATAATTCCATCACATTCCTGGGTGGAGGATGCAGAATGTGCTTCATCACAATGGCTCTGTGGGAAGGCGCATTGTCCTGCTGGAAGAGTCCATTGCCGTGAGGGCATGATGACCATAAAGGAATGTAGACAGTCTGCAACAATGGACACGTAACCTGGACTGTTCTGAGATACATCTAACTGAACTAGAGGTCCCAATGTGTGCCAGTTGAACACGTCCCAGGCCATTACCAACCATCCACCTGCCTGAACAGTTCCTTGTTGACAAGACTAGTGAATAGCTTCGCACGATTTCCGCCAGATATGCACCCTCCTGTCTGCTTGAAATAACTGGAAATGGGACTCATCAGACCAGGAGACCAGTCTTCAATCATCCACGGTCCAGTGCTGATGTTCTTTCGCTCAGCTGAGGGGTAGTGTCCTGTGTCATGGTGTTGGCAATTCTAGGAACTCTGGTGGGTCGGGAGCTCCCATAACCTATTAAGGCTAATGACTGCCTGATGGGCTTGGTGGAAATGTTTCTGGCACCTCCCTTGATCAAGTCGGCGGTGATTTGTGTCACTGTAGCTCTCCAGATGGCTGAAACAATGTGAGACAGACTGCAACAGCCACATCCATCCACCACCTTTCTCTGCCCACAGTATTGTCCACTGAAACAGCATATTCCTAATACACTCTTGATACTGTTAAATGGGGATAGTGCAATTTCTGTATCACCTCCATGACAGAGTGACCCATGCATCGGGCACCGATTATCATACCTCTTTCAAAGTTGATTAACTCATGACATTTTTCCATACTGACATCGAATTACCTTCTAAATGAATGCAGTGTACCTATATATGTGCCAAGCGGTGGGTTTGTCCACTAGTGAGAGGAGTGACAGCGTCACATTGCCCAGGAATCAGATATCCCATGAATTCTGTCCTTTCAGTGTATACAGGCTATGCATTAAAACAAGCAGTGGTGTTTATTAAGTATAATTGTAGATATTCTAAAAAGAAAGTATCCTGATTTTAGGAATATTATTTGAGTATTTGAATATATTTATTATTATTATATAATAAATAATAAAATATAATAATATAATAAAATATTATTATTTTAGGAATATATTATTATTTGCTGTTAAATACTTGAGTGGGGAAGGGGAAAAGTGATATTTCTCCCAGAAGACTGCACCCAATCAGTAAAGTTCCTAATGCAGCACATACTGTTGCTAATTACAGCTACATAAGCTGATCATAGAGCAATTATGTGAATTGGTGACCAGTTTGATATTACTTTAGAGCAGCTGGGTGTGTGTGTGCGCGCATGTGCATATGGGTGTGTGAAAGAGAGAGCCTGGTGTATGAATACTACAGGAAAAATGTTTGATTACATTTGTGGGACAATTTTTTTTGGTTATGAGGAATTGGATTTTTTTTATTTTTATTTTTTTTTTTTTTGTATATGTAAATAAATCATAATTTAAAAAACAGATACATATTCAAACTGAATAGATTTTACATCTTGAAATTTATTCTTTTTTTTTAATCATTATTAATTTTAGTATACAGATGTGTGTAATATTTTCAATAAGTAGCTTCCACTGTTCCCATAAATACGAAGTTATTTGCATAGATAGACACACAAGCAAAATAATAATTATTCCACACAACC
This sequence comes from Mastigoproctus giganteus, assembly GCF_048544385.1. Taxonomy (NCBI): domain Eukaryota; kingdom Metazoa; phylum Arthropoda; class Arachnida; order Uropygi; family Thelyphonidae; genus Mastigoproctus; species Mastigoproctus giganteus. The sequence goes on along the minus strand of NC_143580.1, from coordinate 213,582,160 downwards.
AAGTTAAAATTTTTCAAATGTAATTAAACATATTTTTTTCAGATATGCTAGACCCCACACTGGACATTTTGTCTACCAACTCAGCTCTTTTAAATTGAGGTTAAGCTGGTCACCAACACATTTTAATTAGCATAAGCAGTTAGCACTTACTACAAAGTTTACTGAAATCAATAATGCAAAACAGAGGGGAAAAAATTGTGTGTGTGTGTCAAGCATGCATAGTGGAAGTTAAGTGAAACTTCTTTAGGCAAACATTTATCACTTGACCAAGGATCCCATAGTGACCATATGAATGCTGAAGGTGATGAATCTGCATGAATGGTAGCCTCGAAGATATGAGACGTTCCATTACCAAATCTAGTTTCAGCAAGTGCTGTGGCATCAGATGATATTTAAAACCATTTGACTTTGATAGAGCCAGAATCACTTTGTCCTTGAATCACATTTGGAAATGCTGTTTGAAGAAGAGCATGACCTCGAGCTGCTACAACTTCACATTGTTCTTGAACCAAAGCTGAACACATGTGGAAAAGACTGAACCGAAATCATTATCCAGGAATGTAGGTTAAACTGTGCATGGATGGTTCGGTGTTTCTTAAAATCCTGTTGCTGCTCTGGCTGTGTTGAACGATTTTATAGAGTACTTCTGGCAGTTTGTTTTGGCTTCTTCGCTTTTCATTTACGACTGAGCTTCGAGGGCTCTTTATCATTTTCATTTGTAGTATCAACTTCCATAACTGCTTCCAAATTCGCTTCTAACATTTTTGGGGAGATGTAAAGCTCTGAAGATGTGGATGGGCTTTCTCTGGCTTCTTTGTTCAACTCCATTGCACGCTGTAATTTATTCCACTGTCAAAATAGCTTAGATCTCGCCTTTGTACTCAATGGAGGTGATTTTGGTGGTTGCATTGCACATATACGTGCTCTATAAACCTTACAACACTCATTAGTCTTCAGCATGTTGAATTATAAATTCTTTTCAGTCAATTTTTTATTAAATACAGTGGAGAATGACGAAATAAACAGCATGATGCACTCGGTAGGAGTACTGATTGCGTCATGTATCGCTCGTGCCTGGTACAGAGTGGTACAATGCTGGGGGGGGGGGATCATTTCGTGTCACAATTTCTTGGCAATTTTTGTCAATACACCGACACATTGCATGTATATGTGCTCTATATGCTTTACAATGCTCTCTACAGTGGATCCACGATTTTTTATGATTGGTTTACTGCATGATCAAATCACTTTACAATGGACACTCCATAACAAAATACCATTATGGTATTTTGTTTTGGACACTCCATATTTTGTTATGGACACTCCATAACAAAATACCGTTATTGGCACTATACAATATGTAGTAAGTGCCAATCGTTGTCATCACATTTACAAATTGAATTTTAATTCTATTAATGGCGATTCTAATAAGCAAAAATAGGAGATATATTATCCACAGGCTATAAAAGTAAAGATATAAAGCACAGATTTACACTTTATTACCTTACCAATCTGTAGCCGAGTGGGCAGGAGCGGGAGTGCAGTAGCACACGCTCTTTGGGTAGACCGGGGTTCAGGCCCCTGACTGCTGAATACGGTCGATCTGCCAACCCACACTAGACCAGCATGGCAGATTATGGTACATTTCCCTCAGCATGAATTGTTGAGGAGGCTTCCATCCTGCAGTGGGCTGATAGTGGCTGCACTTTACTTTTTTTTTTACCTTACCAATTAACAAAATTAAATGACATGTGAAAATTGAGAGAATATTTTCCACAAAAGGAAAAAAAAAACAGAAAGGAAGACAAAAACTCAACTACACCGGGTATTCCCAGGTGATCACCTTCCCAATTACTAACCGCACCTAACACTGCTTAACTTCAGTGATCAGACAAGAACCAGTGTATTTAGCCTAGCTTAGTATGATAATTGGCTGTGGAAGCACCTGCAATGCATTTACTTATGGCTTAGTTTGCTGTGTTGCATTTTCAATGTGCTTTTTTGTCAATCCACAAATGCAAGTTACCCCTATTTGAAAACTGCCTGGAGTGCACCTAAAGAAGTTTCACTTCAAAATGCCACCTAATATTGCTTGGATTACAAGCATTAAACAACAAATAATATCCCAAGACAGAGAGAAGTTTCACTTCAAAATGCCGCCTAATATTGCATGGATTACAAGCATTACAGGTATGTATGATTATACATAATAAACAACATAATGCTTTTTTCAACATAATCTGCAGCAAAAACAAAACTAAATCTTGTTACCATGTGAGAAACTTTATTGAATAGACTATGCAGCACAACTGCACAGTCTATTCAATTACCGTATTTCCCCATGTATAAGACGCACCTTAATTTTGGGGCCCGAAATTTGAAAAAAAATGTATTACATAAAGTTATTGAACAAGTTTTATTCATCATAAAATTCATATACAACTCTTCATCACTGTCAAAACTCCCATCCATTAGCTTGTCCTCATCTGTCTGATGACAAATCACTGTCTTCATATATTGCCTCATCCTCAGTTCCATCTATGGCATTTGAAATGCCACATTTCTTAAATGACTTGACAACGATCTCAATCTTGATATTATCCCAGAATCTTTTCACCCAGGTACAAACTTCTCCTATAGTTGGTTTCTTCACTCTTCCTGCCGGTGTCAAATTGTCCCTAGAAGACTTCATCCACTGGTTCCATTCATCTCTCATGGCAGCTTTGAAAGGTTTGTTAATGCTGACATTGTGGTTGGAGCTGGAATGTCAAGCCTCCAGGTATGACAGCAAGTTTTGTTTTTTGTTCTACAGCAATCTTTGTGTTTTTTGTTATGTGTGCCCTGAACTGATCAAGCACCAATAGGGCAGGTCCGCGTAAGAGCTCACCTGGTCTCCTGCTCCAAACTTTCTCAAACCAGATCTTCATCCCATCCTGATCCATCCAACCCTTGTCATAAACGTGGATAATCACTCCTCGAGGAATGTCTTCTTTTGGCATTGTTTTGCTTTTGAAAATCAGCATAGGAGGCAGCTTGGTTCCGTCGGCACAACAAGCTAGAACAACTATATATAGCAGGACCCCGTTATAACATGGTTCGGTTTACGCTGATTCGCTATAACGCTGTTCTTATATTATAACCCGTATCTGACTATAACGCTGTCACAGATCACTATAACGCTCTTTTACAGATTGAATTTTTGGCATATTTAACGAAATTGTTTCATTTGATGGAATCGATATCTTGAAAATGAATAGCAAAACAGCATTAAAACGTTTCCCATGCTCAGTGAAATTTTCTCGCAAGCTAATTTAATTGTAGTACAGTGACTTGTTACGTAGTTCCGAGATCAACATTTTAAAAAATGATCAAGTATATTGCTTGTAATATTTGCGTTATATGCATTTATCCAAAGTCTAGTCATCACTCAGTACAGTATTAGACATCATGGCGTAATGGACAGTTTACTTGAACACTGTATCGTAATTAATACAACCAACGCAGTTACATTTTTGAAGAATGAAAAAGCAACAACGTCTGGGTGCAGTACGAAGACTATAAATGTGAGAAAATACTACTGAATTTGAAAATTAAATTAGACGTTTTGAAGCGAATCGATTCCGGTCAACGACAAGCGGACGTGTGCCATAATTTAGGACTTGCAACTTTAACCGTAAGGACAATTATAAAAAAATAAAGAATTAATTTTAGCAGCGGGAAAGATAGCTGTTCCACCACTGCGAGCAACGGGCTATTAGGATTGAAATGGAAAGACTTTTAACTAATTTTATTGAAGATAATATCCAATGCAGAATTCAGTTAAGTTAAATATTATAAAAAAAAGAGAGAGAGAGAGAGAGAGAGAGAGAGATTAGCCAATATGATTATGTGAAGAAAACTCACCTACAAAAAAAGAAAAAAAAGTGGAACCATTTAAAACTGGTAAGGGCTAGTTGAATAGATTTAAAATCTAGGAAGAAGCCGCAAGTGCAGATCAAGGAGCAGAAACTTTCAAAAAAGAACTTGTTAAAATTATTGAAGAGAGATATTATGTTATACTTCTCAACAAGTTTTTAACATAGATGAAGCAGGACTTTTGTGGAAACGAATGCCTAAAAGAAGTTTCATATTGAAAGAAGAAAAAAAACATGCCAGGTTTCAAAGCGGCGAAGGATTGGGTGACTTTATTGTTGGGTGGTAACGCTGCGGGGGATTTAAAATTAATATCCCTTTTCATTTATTTGGAAGAGGGCCAAAGTTCAATCCAAAATCGACACATTTTTCATGATTAAATTCATCAATTAAATAAAATCAATTTAGATCAATTAAATTCATGATTTTAATTGGAATTTTAAGTTTAATTTTGATATGTAAGTAGTTACCACATAATCATATACGTATGTAATGCAGAATATTTTATATATACAAATATTTGAATATTAAATATTTTGACCGACATTTGTACATCTTTTCACTACCGTTTATTATTGATTAGGAAATATCCTATGGCACCGACAGCAACTCACAAATACGTGTTACCTTATGAGAATGCGGCGCTCACTTAGCGCGGATTCACTTATCGCTCTGTTTTTCCAGAACGAATTATCAGCATTAAGCGGGGGTCTCCTGTAATGACTCTTTTCATGTCCACTTTCTTCACAATTATCCCTCTTCTTATCAACAGTTCTGTTACTTGGGACTCAAATGGAAGGGGGACTTCGTCCATATTTGCAATCTGTCCCAACTCAAACTGATGCGTCTTCCGTCATTGAATGACAAAACGATGAAATTGAAGGACCTTCTGCTCATAGCTTTCAGGCATCTTTTGGGCAAGTCTGGTGCATGTACACATACTTAGTCCATTCCGTTTCATGAATCTGAAGCACCAATTATGTCCTCCTTTGAAATCAGTAACTTCTTTTTCATCAGCAATTCTTCTTGCCTCATGCTGAACCATCTTTGTGGACATAGGAATTCCAATTGCCCTTTACTCTTCAATCCATATCTTCAATTCCCTCTCTAAATCAGGCCATTTTGCTGACTTGCCTCTCGTGGCCTTCTTCTGCCGTGGCGTTTTTAGTAGGGTTTCTTCTTCCCGTAGCCAATCTCTGATTGTTTTCTCAGTTGGAGGAGGACCAAACTTACATTCAGCAGCACGATTTCCATTCACTTTTGCAAACTGGATCACTTTTAACTTGAATTCAGCACTGCACGAAAATCTTTTCTGAGCCATTTCTGGACAGAACGTGGCAAAACGTAACCTAATATACCGGTAACAAGTGTGAAACAATGAGCGCAAAGACAACAAGCGCGAAAAAGCGGGAAATGCAAGTAAAAAAAAATCTACAACCACTGTATAAGACGCACCCAGTTTTTAAACACCAATTTTTTAGAAAAAGAGTGCTTCTTATACATATCTATTAAAGTGATGTCAGTGTAAGTTTTAGTTTTCCTTCATTATTAGTTTGACTTTTGAGCTAATTGAAGAGGTTTTTCCATAAAAAAAAAATAAAATAATGTGCTTTCTTAAGCCTATTTTTGTTAATTAGTGTAAAACAAAAATTTTAAATTACTAGCAACTGTTGTATCCCACTAATGAAATGCCTGCCTTCGTGTTCTATAGCTATCTCCAACTGTTTACGTGCATTGGTTTTTTTGTTTCAACAAATTACTCTTACAGTTAGCAACACACCCTTCTCCAAACAAACACATTGAAGTTACTGCTCAAATGCAGGCAGGATATATACCACGGAGAGAGCACGTAAACATTGCTGGGGAGATATAGGTATGTATAGGGAAGTTTTTAAAAAAATAATTAAAAATATGTTTTTAATATAAAAAATAATTTTCACAAACAGATGTTCATGATACATTGAAAATAAAGGTGGCATCAAAAAATTGAACAATCTTGAATTATTTCTTGTAGATTTTAAAGATTATAAAAGGGAATCTCTTTTTCCAAGCGTGACTGCTTTGTGAAAAAAATTTAGTTATCTGTGAGGTTAATTAACATCAATGTTTTCTGAACTCATTCAATACTTAGAACCTACTTAGAACCTGCTCAAATTGAAACACTTATTTTGATTCCTTAAACTTCGAATTAACCTGGTTTTACTATATAACAATTTAAGTGTATTTATTAAAACTGTCCTCCTTAACATACAAAAGCCACTAATTTAAGAGATTCTATATTTACTTAGCAGGTACAGAAAAGAACTTTCATGTACTGTTTGCAAGGAAAATCTCATCATCACAAATAGTTCCACATCAGAATAAATGAAGTGACAGATGTGTAAAAGTAGAAAAACTTTTAATAGGTGAATAAAGGAACATAATGGCAAATATGACTGCTATGAAATTAAAACACCTGTAGCTTCATATATTCATTATTAATGGTTAATTCACAATTTAATTTGGCCTTTATGACTGTGCATTAGTGAATACAATAATGATAGGACACTAGAAAAATAATTTGTGCTAAAACGGTAATGGTGTCAAGTAGCAGCCAATAAACATAACAAAGGTAATGCTGGTATTCATCATTGCTGACTGAAAACTATAAGCTAATTTTATTCACAACTTGATAGAATTGCTAAAAACCATTGTCAGTTTTTTCCTATGTTAGTTTCAGAAAACTGCATAAAAACAGTTTCCATAGTGCATGTGTTCATGCACTATGGTTGTTGACCCAATTGTGGGTCCCAACATTACATCTACAACCCATTTGTTAAAAATGTGAGACAATGAGTTAAAGAAAGACTAAAATTCCTTGCACATTCAGTGTAACCTTGGTGTGGCATGAAACCAGAGACCACATATGGACTGTTAGTTTTGCACGAGCAACATTTCAGGATACAGGATCAAGAACCAAGAAGAGTATAATATCCAAATCTCTATCAATTATTCATCCTGTTCCCCATGGTGAAAATGTACAAGTTCTAGCTAAATCTCAGAACACTGATACTTCTGGCGCACACGCTAATTATAATTGTTCCCCAAGACTGTCCAGCATTGCCAGAAGGATCCCTCATCAAGCATTCCTTTCACCTGTTCAACAATGCTACATGTGTCCAAAATATGAATGTTGACCTCGTGAAGTATAACCAAGAACAAGTACACAGAAAAAATACAGAAAAAGGATACTCCATGACTGTTAGCTGAGGCTACCACAGTTATCACTCATAACCCAATGATCTAAATACCTGGTTTCATTGCAGTGCAGCTGAAAAATCCATCTTATACTTGGATTTAAGTTTGACTGGATAGTTTCTGTAGGCCTGATAAATTGAGGTCCGATATGCACAAATAACTGAGCACTTGTCAACCATGACAGTTGTCATTAACTTTTTTTTCTTTTCTTTACTTACTATTTTATTGTATTTTCTTATTTTAAGCTTTCCCACTTTTTAATTTTTTTATTAAGTAATATATTTAATGTTTCTTTCTTATTTAATTACAGTGTAATGAGAAGCATCCCCCTCTCTAATTTACCTAAAAAATATATTTATTTATTTTATTATAATTTAACTTTCGTCAACATTTAATATAATTCAATAGTAATGGGTCGATATGCTAATTTAGCAACGCCTGTGTCGCCATCTATTTTCCTTTTTTCTTCTATATAAGCTGATTCAGTTTACAGTATGTCAGTGGTGTGGCTCTGCTCTAGAGTGCTGTCTGTTCTATAGTTTATTTTTCGCTGCATAAGGACCACCGCCGTGCAAATCCTCTGCACTGGTGGATAGATCGGAGGAGGGAGGGTGAATTGGTACTTCGATCTTTTCACCATGGCGACGATTTGTATAGCGATTGAAATGCGACGATTCCATGACCATTATTGGCCTCGTGGTCCTCTGTCGATATGGGGCATGATGGTCAAGTCTATATTTATTTTAATTTATTTTGATTTTGTTATCGTTTAGTAGTTCCTTTAACCCTCTTTTGGTGATATTTCACGTCTTTCGGAACTGGTACCTCTCGGGGGGGGGGGGGAGATACAGCTAAATTATTATATAATTGGCATTATCCTAAAATTTGTATAGTTTTTATTAATCAGATTTAAAACTCGAAATTATACAAAGGTTATCGGGCTACTATTATGTCTATTCTTTTTTTCGTTTGTTTGTTTATTTGGGTTATTTTTATGTTAATTTTCGCTCTACAGTTTTTGCCATACTACTGGCTTATGTTGTATTTTATTTAATTTATAATATTGGATGTATTTCAGCTTCATATGGAGGAATTGCATGTTGCTGCCTCTAATGAACGCCTAATTATTTATTTATTTATTCACTTTATTATAATTTAATTTATGTTAATATTTAATATAATTCAATGATAGTATATATATATATAATTTGTATTAATATTAAATTAAATTAGTTATTAATAGTAAATTAAATTTTAATGCTGCCATGCACTTTTAGGTGCATCTGTCATACCTAATTTATTAAGCTTGCTTTCGCCAAAACCATTTCATATACTGTTTACCACCTTTCTATGTGACTCTCAACTTTTCTTTTAAAGAGTTACATTGAAAAACCCATTTATATATATAAATGTCAGATCATATTAATGCCATCAATTGTAGATTTTACATCAGTATGTAATACAGACTATAAAATATTTAAGAGCAAAGGCCTCGTGCTATGAGGTAGAATTACTAACATATAGGTTAGTGCAAAAGCATCATTTTAACGTAACCATCTACTAAAGTAGTTAAATTAATTAATTAAATTGGAAACATTTTGGTTATACCTCATATTGTGAATGCCTCCACAATGAGTTGCCATGGTATTGTACTACCTCGAATAAGTAACACTTCACTAGTGGAGAAGACTGTTACTTATTCTCAGCGGATACCACCGCCCAGACGGCACCATTTCAAAGCTTGTTTGTTTCGCCTCAGTGGGTGGGCAGATACCCTGGTGTTGCAATAGTGACAACCCAGTTAGGAAGTATAACTTCACAATATGAGAGATGTCTGATGGTGTGAAGTGATACAGACTGCAGTGAAGGCATTCACAATATGAGATATAACCAAAATGATGCCAATTTAATTAATTAATTTAACTACTTTGGTAGATGGCTATGTCAAAATGATGCTTTTGCACTAATCTATATATTAGTCATTCTACCTCGTAGCATGAGGCTTTGCCCTTAAATATTTTATAGTCTATATCAATGCACACCATCAGACATCTCTCATATGAAGTTATACTTCATAACTGGGTTGTCTGCAACACCAGGGTACCTACCCAAACTGAGGAGAAGCCAACAAGCTTTGAAACGGTGCCCTCTGGGTGGTGGTATCCGCTGAGAAAAAGCAACAGTAGTCTTCTCCACTGGTGAAGTGTTACTTATTCGAGGTAGTACAATACCATGGTAACTCATTGTGAAGGCATTCACAATGAGATATAACCAAAACGATGCCAATTTAATTAATTAATTTAACTACTTTGGTAGATGGCTACGTTAAAATGATGGTACTATATACGTACTGAAAGTATATTAAAACATTGGCATAAAAGTACTCAGCGGGCCATAAGGCCAAAAGAACCTATAAAGACTAAGATAGCCTGTGTTCATGTACATTTCTATACCCTAGAATTAAACATATAATTAGCAATAAAATAAAAATTATTGATAATTGGATGCATTAAATGGCACTTTTTCTAGGGCTAATATATCCTACCAATAATTAGCAAGGCTATCTGTTTCTGATTGTTATCTGCCTGTTCAACTAAGTCCAAATAATAAATATAAAGGCAATCTATGCTAAACTTTAAATTTAACAGCAAACAGCAAACAGCTAGCCCGACAGATAGCTTTGAAATGAATATACAGAATACAATACAAAAAAAGAGTGCCAACCATAATTTTCACTTCAGTTGTAGTGTTTTTTTATTTATTTTATACATGTGGAAAACAAAGCTTATGCTGAAATAAGGTGAAAGGAGGTAAGAATAAGTAGAGTAACAGTACTTCAATTTCCCTTGAATTTCTCTAAGAGGTATAAAATTTAGAGTTAGACAGAAGAAAGTGAAAAGCAAAGAAGTAAAAAGCAAAGACGAAAATAAAAAGTATATGTAAAAAATTCTATACCTTCACATTATTAAATGAGCTCAATAATAGCACAACTCACAAAATGGTAACGTCTAACACTAACATCATCATTAAGAAATTACTGGCCATGCACAAAAGGTTAAAATTAAGTAATCCAAACACCAAATTTCCTTATGTACATTGGATACCTAAGTTCCACAAATTCCCGATAGGATCCGGATTTATCACATCATGTAGGAACAGCTATGCCAAGCTCCTACATCAAAAACTGGAATTTCTACTAAACATCATATTAAGTAATATAGGTGTATCTAGAATAATTCTTAATAACATTCCAATATTAGAATGTTTAAATAACAACTACAATACTATAGAACATATAAGTACATTCGGTTTTAAAAATTATTTACTAGTATTTCCCATAACTTAAAATCTGAATTTAGTAATTATTACAAGGAGTATCAAAATATATTACCATACCAACAGAATTATTGGGACTGTTTAATTAACTTATGTTTATTCGATAGATACATATTTAATAATGACAGTACACAGAAACAACATACAGGTATAGCAATGGGGACCTGCAGCACATGCTTAGTTGCTAACCTTTATTTGCATAATTTTGAAAGAAACTTAAATATAAACTTAATACTTTACCGCTACATAGATGATCTAATAGTAATAAATGAACCCAACTTTCTTAAAGATATAGCTAAGCACTACCCACCTGAATTAGAGCTAGAATGTACTAATAAGCACAGTAACAGTACAGCTACCTATCTAGATATAGAAATTTACATAGAAGATAAAATATTATACACTAAAGTATATGACAAGCACAAAGAATTTTGATTTAAATCAATTAGCCTAACACACTGGCATTCTAATGTTTCAAAGAGAATTCACAGAAATATCATTGTTCCGCAAAACTTTAGACTGATAAAAATATGTAATAATGCTAATAATATCATAAAATTGCTTATAGACTTGAGGTCTAAGTTTATTAATAATGGATTTCCAGCTAACTTTATCGTTAAACATCTTCACAAAGCAACTTTTATTGCCATTAATATATGGCACAATAATTAGATAGTATGAATCAGAGCTGTACTACTCAATGTTCTACGTTGATAATAATATTAGTAAAATAATAAGGAGTTTACCTCAATATAGTGCGTAGAACACTTCCGTATGATACCCCCCCCAGAAATTAAAACGGAAAAAACGAAAAATCGACAACTTACCGGTACATTAGAGTAAAATATAAGTAATTAAAAAAAAAATCAATTTAACACAATTCAAATAAATTTAAAACAATTGAAAATCAAATTAACGCAATTAAAAGAATCTAACGAAAATATTCAAAACGATTTTCCTTCCTGAAGCTGAAAACGCTTTTCGACCGTATGTCGTGATCACAGGAATGAAAATTACCGAATATTTGTTCAGATATCTAAATTGTAAAATAATTATGCTGAACCTAGCTTTAAAAAAAAAAAAAAAAAAAAGTGACAATGCATCTGTCTCATTATTTTACTGTTAGTAATTTCTCAATTAGATTTTGCAATATCTTCCTTTGAAACCAAAACATTTCAAATTTGTGTTTGCAGAAAGCACGTATAGTCACCAGAACAGTTGTGTTCCTCATTTAAATAGATTTAAATTTTTAAATTGGAATTTAAGGCAGTCATTACACAGAACCTGTTTGTCTTTCTTAACAGTTCTCTTCTAATGTGGTAGATTTATTTCAGGAACAAAGAACAACAATAGTTTTATCAATAAGCTACTACAGATAAGAATTTTTGCCTAAAAGACATTTAATTCTTAAGGTAAGAGCCTACATTACTTTGGTGCCTAAGTGAACAGGACACAACTCTATTTTGGCATTTTATCTTATTGTTAAAGTTGATGAGCTTTGTTTTGTTTTGCTGCATAAGTCTAGACAAAATTTCTGTTATATGGCATGTCAGATTTCTTTTGAAACTGTTCCACTTTTACTGAAAAATGACTAATAATGAATCTACAGGAGATAGTTCAGAGATGATGTCCTCTAAAACGATGTAACACATGCTTCTGTTTAATCCTGAGTCCTTGTTGAACTCATTCATAGGAAAGAATACATATCAAATACATTTTTTAGATGCTGAACATTTCCAGAAACAAGAAACAGAGTCAGATGATTTGGCAGTCCTTATTAAGGCATGCTTACAAAGTCTGGACGTTTGTGAATGATTCACCTTTGCTGAAGCAAACAGATTCCTACCATCTTCCAAAAACATCTGTAATGAAACATTCTTTAAAAAATTAAGAGTAATAACTCACTTTCAAAACATTTTGGGAATTACAGAGACACGGTAAAACTGGAGAGAATTTTTACAAGCATTTGCTTGCTGAAAAGTACTGCTTGGATGTTATACAGAGAGAGATGAGAAATTTATTCAACAATTATTGTTTTATCAGTTTATTTTAGGGTCATAAGAGTACAGGAGACACTTATGGCACTCTATATGGAAAATGAAGGTTCAAAATCAGATGGAAATTCTGACATACATTCAGGAGACCAAGTCAGCACAAAATTCATCTTAAAAGGTTCGATCAGGAGGAGACAAGCAAGTTCTCTATTACTCTTATGGGAAATATAGACACTATAATCAGAGTAGTGAGTACGAACTAAGAATGCTAGGGAAGTCAGCAAACTTGAAAGGTCGATAATTTTAAAGGCAGTTGAGTTGAAAGAGAAGCCTACTATTACCATGAGAAAAGTGTTGATTCCAAATCCAGTGAAACAGTACATCTTGCTGCTATTCTTAAGTAAGCCTCCTCGATTTCAGATGGCAAAAGTGTTACCTCTGCTTTGACACCTTCAAAGATCTTAGTTGAAGGTAGAGAAGGCATAGCCCTCTTCGACTCTGGTTCATATGTCTCATTCAAACAGAACATTTTCTCTCTAGGCAAAAAAAAGATTTTGTTAGTAGCTATAGAAGGACTTCGCATAATTCTGTGGAAGTTATTAGTCATGTGGATTTACTACAGTGATATACAAGTCCATCAAACTAAAAAAAATTGGGTTCGATATGACTCTCAAGATAACTAACGAGACCTCTTCTACTGGTTATGATACATTGTTGTTTGTAGTTTTGTGGCGCAAAAGCTGCTTCGGCTATATTGCAATATTGCACCTGTTCAAGTTTGTTTTGATTTGATTCTGAGCAAGGACATCCTAGAAAATTTCTCCATAGATCGGGACTTTAAGGAAAAGTTCATCTCAATTTTTAATGACAAGTTAAACATATCTGATTGATTTTCAATAATCATAAGAAATGATATCCCTGATCTTAGAATAGCCTCACAGCATTCATGTGGCCATGACATACTAAAAACTAAGTGTTTTGAAAAGGCGACTAGCATTGCACCCATCTCAGTGAAAATTTAGCTTCTTGAAATATGCAAATACAGGTGACAGCCAGAAGGAAGAAGATCCATACATACAGGCTATACTTGAACGAGAGCTTATTCTATGTAGATGATGATGTTGGTGTGATGCACGACTGGTTTGTTTGTTATTTGGTTTTTAGGAGCATTAGCAACTAAGGCCATATTGCTCCGGGATATGCGGTGGTCATTCCCTGACCTTTCCGCATCCTCTGTATTTGGTGGTGACGGGCTCGAACCCCGGTCTAATCAAGAAGCGTGTGCTACGCACTGCTGCTTCTTCCCACCTGGCTACGGAGGCGCCTTGCATGACTGGAGCAACATAAATAGAAGACTTGCAGACAGCGTAGTTGCTCCAGATATTATCAGTTCATTGGTTATTAGCTATGGGCATAATGATGGCAAGAAGGAAACCTGAGAGGTGTCACACAGGAAAGGCAATGTGGCACCTCTGCACAATTTGGCATATGTGTATGTGCCTGTCCTGAGCTGAATGATCCTATCAGATATGAAGTGAGGAATCTTGGCATATCTCCTTCAGTGTTGCAAATATCTCAACATATCTCCCTCAATGTCACAGAAGTATTTCAGCACTCATCACGCCAAGACAAGTGATGGAACACCGATACTATCAAATACCTGCCCCCAGTTCAACATTTTGTTATTTTTGCAGTTATTTAAATTTTCACAATAGAATTGGTTACTAACAGCAGGTTTGTAAATGCTGAAAAGTTGAGGAGTGAATAGTTCTGGAGTGTGAAATTTGCAAGCTTATGTGGGAGAAGTTGGTTTCTTAGAACTGGGAGTAACAGTCTCTCTGATGGCTTAAGTAGAGTGGCTGCAAATTGGTCTGAAATGGCTCAGGAGTTTTGGTGGCTGGGTTTTTGGTTAGTCATTTCATTGAATACCCTATTCCACAAAATACCTATTACTACTATATTTAATTTAATTTAATGAAATTTTTGAAAAATTTTTCTTTTTAGGGGAGGGAGAAAAAGGTTAGAAGTGCCAAAAAAATAAAAAAAAAAGCAAGTGCATTACATTAAGCATACAGGATTTCAATTTACATATAAACCACTGCTTCGTAAACACAGCAAAAAACTAAAAACTAAAAAAAAAAAAAAAAAAAAAAAAGTTATTTATCAAATATTGATTAAAATTGAAAAATATGGGATTCTTGCTTATAACAATTTCCCATTTATAATGCTCTATAGTGTCAGTCCCTTTGAAAACATTATGCAGGAGTGGTGTATATATATATATATATATATATATTTTTTTTTTTTTAATGCTAAACTGGGGCCAATGTGCCATAATGGGCAGCTGCAACGGCAGTTTGCTGTATACCATTTATCTACATTGCAATAAGATATTCATTAATTCATTCTCTTTTTCTCTTACAAGTATAGTGCATTTAATGATACTGGTGAAGTTCATGCCATATCAAAGAAGACAACAGTATACAAAAACTAAACTGAATGATTTGATGTGGGACAGGAACTTCTAAAGAAGCATTAAGCTCCAGAAAAAATAATCTGGCACTTCATTTGATATAGGTACGGAAGGGAGGAAAATCAATTTCCTTCTACTCCAAGGAGGGATTTCTTATGTTCTATATTGACATAAACAGTTCAATCTTTCAGCCATGAGTGTGATAAACTGTGTCCTCATTGCATTGAGTTTACTGCTAGCAGTAGGCTGTGAAGTGATTTTGTCATGGAATTTATAATTTTATTTTTAAAAAGGAAAACTTTGAACATAAATGATCTTTTGACTTGACTGCTCAATATTACAGAAGAAACTGTCAAATATCAGATCAGAAGTTAAAAAAAAAGCAAACAAAATAAAAAATCATTTAAAAATCTACTTTTTCATTCAATAATATTCTCTACAGCTATTCATTTAGCACTTGACTGAATTTCTGGATCTGAGCTCAAGAGAATTTCTTAAATTTTTCTGTTTATATCAGACAAAAATGGCAAAGATCAAATCTCTAATAAGATAAGATAAAAAATGGCATTGAGTACTAGAAGATTAATACTATTCACATGCTGACAGCTACATTATTGAAATGACCTTGAATCTCTCTCTCTCTCTCTCTCTCTCTCTCTCTCGAACCCAGGCACAAAACATAAATATAGATGCATATTATCAAGATGAATAATCAACGCACTGGGTATTACACATGATCCATTAGAATAGAGATTTTTCACTGAGCTCTATGACATGTAGGAGTTCTGCTATTATAGTATAGCTCTCAATTTCTGTCACTTATTCTATACAAAGAAAACTTACAACATTTTGAAATTGTTATAAAATATAAAATACTATGGTGATTTGAAAATGTTAACTATATTTCTTGAACAACAGTCAGGTTACAAAAAATTCCCCTTCTTTCTGTGCAAATGAAACAGCAGAACTCAATCTGATCATTTGTTTAGAAAGAAGTGTCAAAGATCTCACCTGGAAGCAAAAAAAAAACCCATTTGTCAATTTAAGCAAAGTGCTTCTGCCACCACTATATATAAAATTGCAACTAATGGAACAGTTTGCCAAGGCCATTAAATAAAGAGGTGGACCGTTTTCAATACACAGTTTCAAAATTTCTGAAATAAGTGATGCTAAATCCCAGGCTAGTGTTTTTGATGACTACAAATTGGAAAGCTGTTAAAAGAGGATAATTTCACAAATTGCATGTATCAGAAAGGAATGTAGGTATAGCTGGCATTCAAGATTGTTGTGAGAAACTTTCAAAGTATTTATAACTCAAAGGACTTCTGCCATTGAGTATAAATGCTTAAAAAGATTGTCAAAAACCTATTTACTAGTTTCAAAAGGTAGGATGCAATGTGAGTGGAAACTTTCATTTTCTGTACACACTGGTTAAGATGTTGGTGCTGCAAAAATAATAACACTTGTCTGATACATGAGCTTGAACCTAGTCCACTCAAACATGTGCAGCTGCACTTTCACACATCAGCTACTTTGGGACACAAATTTTGCTACCAAAGATTTTTTTCTGCTTCCATCTATCAGTTCCATTTATTTTCCTTAAAATTCTCATTTCTGAATAATTTTATCAATGCTTTTATTTCTACCCAGCATTCAAACATAGGTTAAAATAGGTTTAAAACAGTATTATAAACAGCTAATCTTGTCTTTTGGCTAATTTCTCTTTTGTTCCAAATAAATTTTGGAACAAAAGATCCATTGATTTCTTTATTTATTCTATTTATTTATTCCATTGATTTCTTTATTTATTCTATTATTTATTTAGATGTATAATCATTCATCTTCATTAAAACTGTCCCCAGATATACAAAATTAAAAATGTTCTTGTTTATACTCTGGCACGACCACTCAGTCAGTAGAGTTTACAATAAATCATCGATACAAATCGTTAATCATATTTAGCGGTCATGGGCTTAAACCCCAGTCCACTCAAAGAGTGCATACTACTGCACTCACGCTCCTGACCACTTGGCTACGTCAAGTCTAATGTTGTTTCAATTTCTGAAGATTTAGGCTATATACACTAAATTTTCCTTGTCTCTCCTAATTTTTGTTTTTTTGTAACTAATTTTCATGGCAAAATTCTCTGTAATGTATGTCTATAATTTATTTAGCGATTCTTAATTATCTTACAATACTACTATAATTTATTTATATAATATGATATTGTATTATCATCAAATAATATAATTTTGATATCTTCTGCACTAAACCTTGTCAGTGACTTACATTATTTATTAAATCGTCCATGAAAATTAGTGATTAATTATTGGCAATAAGGTGTAGTCCTACCTCACTAAGTGAGATAGCTATTTTCCATTGCTTCTGCAATACTCATTGCAGATTTGTCACAGATGAAGACTTGCCACTTTGTGTAAGTTGTGATTCTTATATTAAAACATAGGATGATTCCCAACTAATGAACAACAAGTTCATTAGTTGGGACCTTTTCTAGTCAGGAACAACGAGAACTCATTGAGAGTAATGTCAATGGTAGCCCATAAGCCTTTCCGTTGAATTGGGTTGGTGCCAAAGCAAAAATTTGTCATTCATGATTTAATATAAATTTTTGCTATTTTACTCAGCTTCCATAACATTGAACAAAATGCTAATAATCCAATATGCATTATGAACAGATTTTTATGTATTATTTAAACTGGGGACCAAAAAAAGGCCAATCATGATCGACTGTTTGATTGCAAAGCATATAACAATCATTTACAGTACACAGAAATAAAAAATATACCTATACATTTAAAAAAAAAAAAAAAAAAAAAGTCAAACATTCCACAAAAAATTAATATCAAAGTATTAATGTATTTTTATTATAAGTATTACAAACTTACATTGTAATATTAATACTAAATATCATGCACATGTTGATGATCATGCACCATCATTAACACCTAACTTTGGAAACAATTTGTGAATTACTAATTTTATTGACAATTCATGCATTAGATTGGCCAGAGAGCCAACTAATGCGAAACATCTCAAATGTATGTTTCGCAGGCTAGTTGTGATATGGTGTCACATGCATTTTAAAAAATGCTAATTAGCATTATAATAAATTGCATTCTTAAAAGTTAAGTACTTAATATTTTTTGTTTGTAAAACATTTACAACCAAATATTTCAATGTGAGAAATGTTATTAATTACTTTACAGTGATTCATAAAAAATTAATTAATAATAAAGTTTAATAATTAATTACTTATAATAATAAATAATCATTGATATAATTAATTATTAATTATAAACAGCACATTTTATTTAAGGCAGTTTTTAAAACATGTTGCATGGTAGAAAAGGTTGTAGGTCCCTAATTTAACATACCTGTATATTTGCATTTTGATCATTTCATCTTAAAAAAACGCCGTGTGTGTACCCTGTACACATGAAAGCGGTTTTATTTTGTGAAAACATCTTTGACAAAAGTCAAAACCGTTTAAATTTTTAAAATCAAACAGCTAGAACAGAAGTTATGAATGATGTAACGTTTTATGCTCGTGTCTGCTACTTACTCTACTGAATCAACATTAGTGACCGAGTTAGCGTTACTTAGGAAGTGATGTCATTTGAGTCATTTCCATCTTGCATTTTCGTTACCAATTGATTTTACTTCAATTCAAAATATTTATTATGAACAATGTAACATTTTATGCTCACGCCTGCTACTTACTCTACCAAATCAACAGTAGTGACTGAGTTAGCATCATTAGGGTAATTTTGGAAGTGACATCATATGCATCATTTCCATCTCACATTTTTGTTACCATTCGGTTTTACTTCAGTCCAAAAAGTTTTAGTAGGTGCTGCCAAAGATGTTTTCACATCAAAAATTCATAAACAAAACAAGCAACAGTTCATTAAATTAGTCAATAATGAAGCAGGTCAGGAGACTCACACTGTGACTCCTGAGTCTCATATTACGAGATCAGCCATCGCATTTAACCTTTGTTTTAATTGAACATTTTTGTGTTATCTTTTTACATGAAATGCATAAAACTACAGTTCTATTTTATATATGGTTTATGCTGAAATATTTTTCCTAAAATCAATGTCAGTATTTCTTTTTAGATATTCAATGAATTCATTACCTACCTCTTAAATCAAAGAAGGAAAGATAATATTTTGTGTTAATGATGGCAATCAGTAACAGCAAGGTACTGTTTATAGGAACAGAGGAAACTTATAACTTATTATTTTAAATTAAATACTAAACAAATAATATGCCAAAAAATTTACAGTTCCAGAGGGTATGGGAATTACAACCCATACAAGATGTGTTCAAAAAGTTCAGAAACTGAAGGGTGTATCTTGAAATTTTAGTGTTATAGCAAGTTTCTACTTATCACTAGTTGTGCTTTTAAAAAGTGCCAAGGAACTCACAAAATACATTTTTTAGATGCTGAACATTTCCAGAAACAAGAAAAACAGTCAGATGATTTGGCAGTCCTTATTAAGGCATGCTTACAAAGTCTGGACGTTTGTGAATGATTCACCTTTGCTGAAGCAAACAGATTCCTACCATCTTCTAAAAACATCTGTTTTTAGAAGATGGTACTCACATTTTGTGAGTGAGTTCCTTGGCACTTTATTTGCCCACATTTGTAACCTGATCAGGGAAAAATTTCCAACAAAATTGGTATTTTTTATGCCACACGTCAATCAATTTTAACACAAAATTTAGGAATGTCATGTGTTTTGGCAAAGTTTGTGTCTCACATCCTCACTGATGATCACAGAAAGAGGGGAGTTCTCACATGTCAGGATCTTCTTCAAAGTGCTGCTGACCTGTATTTTGTTTCTTTCATCATCGATATATGGCTATTGACCCAGAAACAAAGGCTTAATTCTCTCAAGGGATCACTCCATCTTCTCCAAGGCCCAAAAACGAAAGCTAATCTTGATCAAATGTGAAGACCACACTTATTGTATTTTTTGAATCACAAGGTATTGTTCGTTATGAATTTATTCTTCATTAGCACTAGTAGCAATTGCTCAGAGGAATATGATGCTAGAAAATAAGCTTATACAGCATCAGCCAAAAAAAAAAAAAAAAAATTTTCCATTTCACCCATCCATTCACTCCAAATGTTTGTCTAGTTCTGCCTAAAATTTATTTAAGCTGTCAACTTCCACAACAACAGTTGGAAGTTTGTTCCAGCAATAAACCACACGCTGGCTAAAGGCAAATTCCTGCACATCTATTTAACAACTGCCTTTCCTCAATTTGAATTTGTCCCCTCAGGTGATTAATCTGGGCAAGAGGAAGGGCAATCCCATCAGCATTGAGCTTCAAGATCTTACCATTCAAGATCTTATACACTTCAATCAGATCCCCTCGCAAGTGCCTAAGTCTCCAGACACTGCAAATTGCAGAACTTAAGCCTTTCTCCATAAGGGCAACCCTTTGTTCCATTCACCAATCTCGTTGCCCTTCTCTGTACTCGTTCCAGCAGCTCTACATCCTTCCTGAAATTAGGCCTCCAGACCTGTATACAGTACTCAAGGTGAGGCCTGACCATTGCCTTATACAAGGAGATAATCACTTCCTTATCCCTGCCAGAAAAATTCCTGTATATTATTGACAAGTCACCATGAGCTACTCTTGAAAACTGTCTGCTCTGCTTAGAAAACTTCATATTTGACTGCACAATTACCCCACGTCTTTTTCATTCTCTACTATCCTGAGCGTATCACAGTTGATATGTTACTCTGGGGTTATTGCTACCCATATTCAGTACTTTACATTTGTCAATGTTAAACTTCATTTGCCACCTCTCAGCCTATATGGTCAATTTTTCTAGCTCCTGTTGCAGCAGTGTACTGTCATTAGTGTCATTAACAATCCTGCCAATCTTCATATCGTCTGCAAAATTGGACATGAAACCTGATATACCTTCATCAATATCATTAATAAATACAGAAAACAACAATGGGTCCAACACTTCATGGACTAATGTTATTAGTCCATGAAGTGTTGGATTAATAACATTAGTCCATGAAGAGCAGTGTCCATTGATTACCACTCTGTCTTCTCCTGCTCAAGCATCTCTTTATCCATAGTGGCAATTTGCCCTTAATGCCATACTGCTCCAATTTGTACAGCAGTCTTCCATGTGCAACAGTATCAAAAGCTTTCCTAAAATCGAAGTATATGATTCATGATCAAACAAAGAAACAAGAATATTACAAAGTAGTTCTATGGCAATTGTGCAACACTATTAGGAAAAAAGTGGGTGGAAAAGTGGACTTTGGAGAATTGACTATTGAATCATTACAAAGCCCTACATTGTCATTAAATTCCTAGTATATAATATTAAATATCTGCTTAATCCTTGAAAGACTGAAAAATTAATTTAAAAAAAACAAAAAAAAACTACCTGAACTATCAGATCCTCCTTCTGGACTACCACTTGAATACATAGTAGCTAATTTACCATCTAAAATGAACCGGAACCATCCATTACTCCCATTAGAAAGTTCTAAAGCAGCAGCATCACTCCATAAATAGAGACAATCACGTCCTCTAACTATACTCCAATCTCTCCAGTGATAAGGCCGTCCAGGTAGAATTTCTTTGGCATCTTCCATTGCAATTTCTTCTTCCTCCTTAAAAATTAAAAAAATGGGAAAAAAATCATGTTTATAAAATTCATTCAATATACCTGGTTTCTGCTAAACACATTGCTGAGATTAAAAATAACAGACAATCAAAACTGTGATTCCAGAATGCTACAATACAATGGGGCATACTTAAAAATAGGTTGCCACTCATGTTTCTAGAGTAATCAATGGATTTCATAATTTATATTGCAATAGTGATTTTCAGAGAAATGGGTCAGAATTGTTTTCCAACTTAAGTTACTTAACTTTTCTAAAATTTCATAATGAAAGTGATTAGTACACTCACACAAGGTCATTAAGGAAAGACAACAATTTTGAATGTGGGGTTTTTTTTTTGTTTTTTTTTTTACGTAATGACATCAGAGTTTGGTATCATTAAACAGGTAAGATGTGGGAATTATTTATTATTCAAACAACAATATATTCATTCAATTTGTGAACCTTATACAGGCAGTTCTTGCTTTACGAGTTCCCGGGTTTACAGGGTTTTTTCCTGCCAAGTATCAAGTTTCCACAAAATCGAAAATATGAACATTAATTGCAAAAAAATGAATGTTAAACATTCATAAATACCGCATTACAAACCACATGCATAGCTATACAATACAGTGTACCCTGCTTTATGATATTAATCAGTTCCAGAGACACCATCGTATCGTTAAAATATCGTAATGTGAACCCAATAACACACTGTTTTTTGGTAATTTGTTTCAAGATCTCGGAAGTTGAAAATTTCACTGTATAACTAAGCTATTTATCTCTCTAAAATGTCATTTTTAAGGTCACGAGTGTGACCTTAAGGCCATATAAAAGGTCATGAGCGTGGTTTGTAAATTGTATTAGTTCCCAATTCAAATCATTAAAATGCACTACGCTTTTATCGTTATCACATGTTCCCTTATAAGAATCAATTTTAAATGCCTTTGTGATATTTTTCTAAAGCACATTTCTGGAGGCCACGACCATAAAACAATAAAAACAATTTGCACTTTCCAGTTTATTGGGCTTTTCTGTTACTGCAAGCAATTATAAAGCAATTATAGTAAACTCAATGTTATTGCATTTCGAAAATACCAATAGCGGGAATTGTGTGGTTTTTTTAGGTTATTATGGTGAAATGTGTTTCCCCTCTACTTCAATCGTATAAAGAACAAAAATAAATTTTCAGAATCTTCTCTTCATTTTTTTTTTTTTTTTTTTTTAAGCTTTGTAAACTTGTTACTCCACGCGAATTGTGTTATTTGCAATTTGTGTGTGCCGTTAAAAATGCGTATGCATGCAAAATTAAAAGAGAAGATTATCTTGGAAACAAATGCCCCTTGAAAATTTCTGAAGACAACTCCTTGTGCAACAAACCAACGAGTGCTGAGCCAATAATGAGTGATCAACGAGTGTGCATTTAGTCGATGATGATGAAGAATAAATATTCTTTAATATTTTTAAGTCGTAAATAATTTCTCTATTATTATAATTTGCTTGATTTTACAGGATACGTTTTCATTTCTTTCGATAAATCAATCTTTGTTTAAACAAACTAATTAGCTAACTAATTTCATTGTTGAGAATGTAACCCCTATTTTTAACCTTATGTCTATGGGAAATAAATTCCCACTTTAGGAGTTTGCTTTACGAGCACTCGCTAGGAACAAATTAACTCGTAAAGTCGAGAACTACCTGCAACCAGTGGTTCTTCACAGATGTGTCCCATAGCAGCTATGATTTCGCCTTTCAATTCTTCAATGTTATGCAGTTATTATGTTATGCACTGTCCTTCTTATGTTATACACAAAAGAAATAACAGAAATTCTGCTTTGATGAGCACAGTAGCCAACACTAACCACAATTGCTCAGGGATGATCCTATTGTTAAAATTTTCTTACAGGAAATTAACTACATTTATCACATGTGGCCTTGCTCTTCTTGTTGGAAAAATGTTTCTTCCATGTTCACTCCCACAGCTGAAGAGTTTCAGGTAGCTTTCTGTATTAACTCTGTCACCAAGGTAAATTGATTCAATGATTTTGGCTAATGAAACTGTGCACTGCACTATACCTTTTTCAGCAGGCAAAGGCATCTCCTCATGTCTGCATTGGGGGGGGGGGGGTCCCACCCAGAACATTGCCTACCGGACGGGACAACAGTCCCATGAACTCCCAACTGTGACATTTTGCACAACCTATTCAGCCAAACCAACATTGGACCGCCATCCAGAAAAACTTGGCCTCAAGTTTTCCTGGATGGTGTGGACCTGACCCTACGGTCTGGTTTGCTCCCACTCATGCACACATGCCACATTGGCAACTTGAGCCAGCTCCCCTGTTTGGCTCACTGTCTTACCTATTCCTGGCAAAGTGGGGAGGGGACAGTTTGCTGTCCCCTTCCCCCCTGCCACCCTATTTCTTCCCTCTGGTGGGGCATGGACATGCCCCACTGTAAACTGGAGTTGCCTTCCTTTCGGCTCCATATTTCTGTCTATCTGCCCCCCCCCCCAGTCTTCAGCCTTCACCCCACTCTATCTGACAGCAACGTGAACATGCCCCAGACAATCTAAAATCACCAATCTAAATTAATTTTGCCCAACATTTTGGACTTCTAGCGCTCCCCGCAATGTGTACGCAATTTTTTTTTTTTTTTAAGGTCCTAGCCACTGAAATCTCAGGAAATTAGGTGGCAGGACCTGCCAGAGTGAATTATATACTAGTGAGTACCTGGTCTGCCTCCATGGGGTGAAAGTGGGACAACGGGCCTCAGTAGGGGTCTGGCAGCTAAATGACCAGATGAACAACGGTACAAGGCATCACACATATACAAAGTCCATACACTTTGGATCTCTGGCTTTTCCAGTCAACTGGTTCACCCACAATGTAAACTACGCAGAGATGGGGGGAACCCCTGGTGCCGCTTGACCCTAAACACACTTTACACTTTATATTCTATTTACTGATCGCCAATATGGCTGCCGTTGTGAACAGACGTGTGTTTCATCGCTCCGTGAAATTTCAGTTTAAAAAATGTGTTTTACTTCCGTCAGTGCCATGAAATGTATCCTCACTTGAAGACAAACTGGACTGGATTCCACTGGTGAGAAACTTTTGCCTATATATTGGGAATTTGGTCAGGTTGAAGCGTTATTTATCTGTATCCTTTGTTGCCAGACCGCATGGTCACCATGTCGATGACAATAGGGCTATAGAGAGGCTGCCGATATAACACGGCGGCCGCGTTTCCACCTGACACCTTGACTGGGGAGGTGCCCCCAACTAGTGCAAACTGAGCAGTTGTTGTGCTCTATCAATCTGTGCCTTTACCGAATAATATCACCAAAGAAATATGACTTTAATGTTCCCCCCCCCCCAAATAAACTCTCCATGGAGAGAGAGAGAGAGAGAGAGAGAGAGAGAGAGAGAGAGAGAGAGGCTATCTTCGCACCTGTGCTTCTACCAGAAATCTGAATGCCATGAACGTCTTCGTCGCTACTAGATATCCCGCTGGGAAAGTAGTCCCATCCTTTTAGGAGCATTTCTATATCTGGCACCCCCCCCCCCTTCCCCACTCCAAGCGCTGTGGGGAGGCTTCAAAACTTTCACAGTCCAGTGTGTGCCTTCAAATACACCCACGAACTTGTGGTTGGCATCAATCGCCATAATTTTTAACAAACCATCTAACCCCAACATTGTGAACCCAATTAACCAAACAGTCCCGGTAATGGGAATCCACGGATATGGAGGGGAAAGACAAGCACAAACACTCCCTGACAGAGAGACACAAAATGATGACCCCGTCATTATTGATCAACTGGAGGATATAGAGGACACTCGACCTGGGACCCCCAACCAAGGGGAAAACCTGCAAGCGAGTGGTTCCCGAACCGGAATGCGAAACATGATTTCGGGTTGAAACAAAGGAACAGCCAGAAGCCAATGCATCACAAAAAGAAAGAAATGATGAAAAACAACAAGAACTATGTCTGGACCATACCATACCAGAGGGCTCCGTATACGAGAAAACTCTCTTTCTGAAAACGGCCCTCGAAACCATTTTTAAGGAGAATCCCATTAGGATATCGTCTGGCCTGAGATCACAGATTGTCACCATCTTTCACAAGATGGAGACAATTCTGCATGACACACATGTAGAAAATGAGAGAGCCATCACACGGTTACACGTCTACATCGAATGCAGGGCAAGACAAATGCCACAGCGCGGCCCGACATATTCTGAAGCGCTGAGGACCAAACCTGCCACTACTATTGTCAACACCACCAAACCTGCACCCAGGAAGACATTGCTCCCTACTCCACACCTCGTGATTCTCAAACCTACAACCACAGACACTCTTAAAACTAGCGAAGAAGTCAAGAAAAAGGTCATTGACTCCCTAACTCAAGAGTTTAGAACGGCTAAAATCAGAGCCATTAGGAAGACCCGAAACACAGGGGTGATAATTGAGACTGAAACCAAAATTGATGCAGATCTCATTATCAATAACTCAAAGATTCTGACGCTTGGACTCTGCTGAGCTGCCCAGAGAAAAAGGCCCCTCCATTGTCATATTTGATATCGACAAAGACCTGACTCCTACTGCCTTATGTGAGGAGATATATATACACAATCTCCAGCAAGACTTACCCGATAGAAACCATACTACCCTACTAATGCCCAAGCACCAAACCAAGAGTAGGAATGATAACCGGACAAACTGGGTGGTCAGGCTGGCCCCTGATGCATGGAAACTCATAACAAAACAAGAGACTATACATCAAATGGAGCTCACATCGCTTCAGGGAGCACATTGCCGTGCCAAAGTGCTTCTGGTGTTGCCAGTTCGGCCACACCACTCACACATGTGCTCTACGGGAGGCAACCTGTGGACACTGTGCTGAGAAAGGGCACAACTTTGGAAATCGGCCCAACAGAGAAAATGATCCAGTCTGTGCAAATTGCAAGTGGCAAAAGCTTCCCGACGCACATTCAACCTGAGATAACAAATGCCCTGTCTATATTAAAGCAAGAAGTGCCCAACAACTAAAAATCCATTATGGGGACTCTGCCTAAAAGACATAACCAGTTGCCTGAAATTCCTCCAACTTAACGCACAGCGAGCAATGGCTGTAGCTGGACATATCAGACAGAAGGCTGAGGAGGAAAACCTCAACATCCTCCTGCTACAGGAACCCTACACCTGTGCGGGCACTGTCCGGGGATATGCACCTAACGACAAGATCGTCCAGGTGGATGGCGCAACCCCCTGGGTTGCAGTGGTGGTCAGGAATCCGGATATAACGGTCACTAAGATCTTGCACCTGTGCTCTGAGTGGGCCTCCTGTGCACACATCGTCTCCTCCCTAGGGGAATTCTATGCGATCTCACTATACTGCCATCCAGGGGAGGATATGCTTCCAGCAATTCAGTACTTACAAGTCCAAACTGAACTCTCAGGAGCAAAAATTCTTGTCTCTGCTGACCTCAACTGCCGCTCGCCCCTGTGGCATAGCGAGACTCCGGAGCGCAGAGGCTCTAGAAACGGCCAGCATATGAAGGAGTTCCTGGCAAACAGCAGCTTGTTGTTATTAATCGTCCTAACAACCTTCCCACATTCACCTCAACCCTATGGGAGGCCACTATCAATGCCACCATGACTACCAGAACCCTTGCCGGCCACTTGACAGACTGGACGGTGCAGGAGGACTGGACCAGCTCAGACCACAGGGCCATCACCTTCACCATGCAAAGATCACTCTACCGAGCTCCAATAAACAGCTTCAAACAGAACAGGTACACAGTTAACAAAGCCAACTGGGATGCGTTCAAAGTTGCCATCATCAACAATGTATACAATCTGACAACCGACCAACTACAACCAAACCCTGGATCAACACCAACGTGCGGTCACCAATGCCATTGTGAGTGCAGCTAATCAAACAATCAAGAAGAGGATCCCGATGCCCGGCGCTGTCCCATGGTGGTCGCGGGAACTCGACCTGCTCAGGAGACCCACGAATCAGAAGAGGCACGCCTTCCAAAGAGCCAGACGAACATGGCCCCCCCCATGAGGTAGAGTTCTTCAGGCAACAGTACAGGGAGGCCAGAAACACATACACTGCAATGATCAGGCAACGGAAAAAGCACTCCTGGGAGCATCTAGTCTCCACTGTGGGCAACTCGAGCCCATGGAGCATCATTTACCGAATAACTACAAATAAGCTGCCCAGGGGAGAGGTGATACCCTCCACCATCACCCCCAAGGCACCATGACCAACAACTGGCAGGACACCATCAATAATATATAAAATGCCAATTTCAAACCTGTAGAAGGAGACAACACCCATGAACAACAACAGATATGCCAGGCCAATGAGGCCTACCAGTCGCCCCAGGTAGAGGATCCCTTTACTCACCTAGAACTCCAAATTGCCGTAAACAAAATTAGAAACAAAAGAACCCCTGGACTCGACATGCTTAAGCCAGAACTGGTCAAGAAGGTGGCCGAATTTACTCCGGACCTGCTCTTGGAACTGTACAACCACTGTCTTCACTCTGGCGCATTCCCATCAGATTCGAAAGTTGCTAGCATGAAACTAATTCTCAAAAATCCAACTAAACAGCCACATTTACCAGAATCCTACCGATCAATTGCACTCCTCTCTGTGCTCAGTAAAGTGCTAAAACAACTGCTCAGAGAATTGAAATACACTACTCTACAGCAAATCTCCCTGCAAACGGACAATATGGCTTCAAGTCAGGAAAATCCATCCTGGACCCACTGGAGCACATCCTGAACACGGCAGAAAACTGTTCACAGAAATATCTACTTCTCATCTCTATCGACTTTGCAGGGGCATTCGATGCCCTTTGGTGGCCGAGCGTCCTAGCAAGACTCAGGGCAGCTCATCTGCCGACAAATCTGTACAGCTGCATAAAAAGCTACCTGAGCGGAAGAAGGGTCTTGGTTCAGGCGCCATACTGCAGGGTCGAGCGCCAAGTACACCAGGGATGCCCGCAGGGCTCTGTATTGGGTCCCCTCCTGTGGAACTTTGTCTTGGACGAATTTCTCCACCTCGACCTAGGAGACGTACAAGCACTGGCGTATGCCGATGACCTTTCCCTGGTGCTAGCCGCAGACTCAAGAGCCCAAATGGAAATTCTTGCAAACACAGCGCTAACCAAACTCCAAGAATGGACGGAAAGGCACCGTCTCACAATCTCGCCCACCAAAACTCAATCCATCCTACTGAAGGGTTACCTAACCCCAACCAGACCACCACAGATTAGAATACAAGACAGAACTATCAAGCTAGTTACTGAACTGAAATACTTGGGAGTTATCCTGGATAGGAACCGGTAGTTCACTCCACACCTAAAGTACGTGCAGAATAAGATAAAAAATTATGCAGCCATGCTCGCCAGAGTTACACGCCGAGACTGGGGGCTGAAAAGGCGTACTCTGGCGACCCTCTATAAAGCAGCAATCATCCCGGCAATCCCATATGCCTCTGGCACATGGTACCACAAGGCCTCAACCGTGATAAATCGCCGACGGCTTGAAATTATACATAGACCAATCTTATTGACCCTCACCCGTGCATGCAAAACAGTGTCGACCCACGCACTGCAAGTGATTACAGGGGCTCTGCCCTCGACCTCAAGGCTGCCCGAACAGGCATGCTGTAGCAGCTTGGACGGGGAAAGGTTACAACATATCTGGACCATACAACAGATCTGACAAGCAATTGGAAAGCCCAGATGAACAAGCTTCAAATCTACCTCCGATCAATCTGGCAACAGCGCTGGATAGACTCTGATAAGGGAGAAGTCACACGAAAGTTCCTTCCAAATCTGGAGCAAGTGTACCCTATATTTCCGACATGGTTTTGCCCCGGACTGCATGTCACCTACCCCCTTACAGGACACAGAGCGATCAGTCACACGTTTCATCTCCTTGGAATCACAAACAATCTTGCATGTGCCTGTGGCTCCCTCGAGACCTGGGATCACCAGATGCATGAGTGTGAACTGTATGATGATCTACGTGCCCAGCTGATCACACAAGTGCGCTGCAACCCTAAAGACCAGGAGCACCACCTGCTAGAGGATGGGACAACCTACAAAGCCTTAACTGAATTTGCTCAGAGCCTATACACTAGACGACTAACCCTTCCACTGCCTCCAAATCACGAACAACAAGGACAAATTTAGTAACTCCATGCACCCCAAATCTGAAAGCTCTATGATCAAGTGGAAACTTTTATAACTCCATCCATACCAGATTATTGGGGTAGGACCATTAAATATCCCAACTCATCACCAACTATAACCAAACGAACATGTATCACAGGAGGAGTATGGGGGGGAGAACCTCCCAATTCTACCCCAGTGGATAACACTGGACATCATGGCAGAACTGAAACTCACCTCAACCATACTCACTTCCTTTTCTCTGCAAATTGACTCACCGACAGGACATAGCTCCCAAGGGCAACCTCCAAACAAAAGAGCAAACACAGCCTCTGTGCACAATATATGACCCGGACTTGCATCCTTGTTGACAGATCCATTCTCCCAAACAACAACGGAATCCGCCCTAATGGACAATAAATTCTACTCTTCCAAATATCCATGGACGGGACATGGGCCCACGAGCGACTACTCAACAAATGCTGCATTAACTGTACTGAATTGACTTCAACTTATTGATCCTACATCTCCAGCATCAAATGGGCCAGGATTTGCTTCTTGAATACTCCAACTTGACCTACAGACGGAGTATACACCAAAAGCGGCGAGAATTCCTCTACGTGTGGACGCTAAAATCTATTATCCTATGGATGCTAAAATCTGATTTAACTGGACGGGTCCCATTTCCAATGAGCGACCTCCAAATAAGCGGCCAAACTTCGCTCACACGGACATCAGAGAAGAGGAGTTAAATCCTACAAGCAGCTCAATTCTACTAGTCTATACCAAATGCCACATGAACAAATCGCAGTCTCTGCATGCACGCCGTATTGGCGACCCGAGCCAGCTCCCTTGCCTGGCTCAACTATTCCACCCCTCCCCGGCGGGTGGGGGAAGTGACGGTTCCACCGTATCCCCCCACGCACACCCCCATTCTTACTCTCTGGTGGGGCATCGGCTTGCCCCACTGTAAACTGGAGCTGTCTTCTCTATCGGCTCCATGTCTCTGCCTTCCTCCCCAGTCTTCAATCTACTCCCCCACTCTACCTGCACGCAATGCCCCACACAATCTAAAATCACCTTCGCCCACTACTTTCGGCCTCTCATTCCTAGCGCCTCCCTGCCACGCAAGCGCATAGAGGGTGTATATATGTGTATATATATTTGCGTGTAGCATGTGTGTATATATATATATATATACACACACACTTGCGTGTATTATGTATGTATATATATATATATTTGTGTATATATACATATTTTTTTTTTTTTTTTTTTTTTTTTTTAAGGTCCTAGCCACTGAAATCTCAGGAAATTAGGTGGCAGGACCTGCCAGAGTAAATCTTAGTCGACTAGTGTTTCCTGGTCTGCCTCCACGGGGCTAAAGTGGGGCAACGTTAGGCCTCAGTAGGGGTCCAGCGGCTAAATGACCAGATGAACAACGGTACACGACACTACACATGTAATACACTTTTGAATCTCTGGCATTTCCAGTAAACTGGCACACCCATCACAATGCAAGCAATGCGGAGATGGGGGAAACCCCTGGTACCGGTTGACACCAAACACACTTTACACTTTATATTCTATTTACTGATGTAGACACTAAGGTGGAAGTTCACTTTATTAGTGAACCATATGCAGTGGATAATTGTTGTGTTGTTTTCCAAATATTGATGGAATTAATGAATAGCCTTTCATTTTCAACACTGATCAGAAATTGATACATCTGCATTTTGTAAGAAAACAGCTTTAAATCTTATCAAACAATGCTTTTAGGGATTTGTTTTAAACCCAGCTGGTTCAATGGTCATTTCAAATTTCCCTGGCTACAAATAATCACCCTCTGTACACATGCTTAGAGAGATATGCTTAATCCCTTTTCAATATAGTTTTTAACCTTCAAAAATACACACTTACTGTAAAAAAAAAAATATGCTCTCATTGTAACAATAATTCCCAATGAAATTGTTTTTTGGCACCAAGTTAAATTCAGAGAGAGTATGATTGTTGCTAAGGCAACAGTGTGATTTGTGTGCCAGATAGACGGATACAGTAAGATTATGAAGCAAAATAGCAAAATAGTAAGATTATGAAGCAATGTTAAAGATCAATGCTGAATTTGAATTGCTTGTTTGTTTGTTATTTGGTTTTTAGGAGTATTAGCAACTAAGGCCATATTGCTCCGGGGATATGCCGTGGTCATTCCCTGACCTTTCCGCATCCTCCGTATTTGGTGGTCACAGGCTCAAACCCCTGGTCTAATCAAGAAGCATGTGCTACGCACTGTTGCTCCTGCCCACCTGGCTATGGAGACGCCAATTTGAATTGCACCAACAACATTCTTCTTATCATTTCTTATCACAGAACCAGTCTATCCGGACCTGTTCGGCAAGAAAATCTTACTTTAACACTATGCTTCAATAAAAACTTGCAGTTGAATAAAAACTATTCACAACAAAAACATGCTGCTTAGCAATATACTTTATCCTGCTTACAGAATTTTCCCATGAAGCACCAACAGAGCTTACTAACCAACAGAGCCTCCCACATCTTACATCTTTAATGCAAGACAAGGCAGTTATTTTACTGGTGCAACTCACCAACGAAAGCCCAATACATCAAAAGAACATGTATTGGGTGCAAGAATTTTTGCTGATGCTGTTGCCGCAGAGTTAGGTGGGTCGGAAAACTGCTAGTTGGGGGGATACAAGGACTAATAGATTAACAGTAGCCACTGGCAGAGGTGGAAGTCATTGCGGTACAAGTAAACACATGGGTTGTGTTAGGGTAGCCAAGAATTGTGTTAGGGTAGCCAGGTGCATGTATACCTGCGTGTACACCAATGCCAGG
Source organism: Mastigoproctus giganteus (assembly GCF_048544385.1). Lineage (NCBI taxonomy): Eukaryota > Metazoa > Arthropoda > Arachnida > Uropygi > Thelyphonidae > Mastigoproctus > Mastigoproctus giganteus. Next base: position 213,549,488 of record NC_143580.1, on the reverse strand, counting down.
AGTTTGGTAAATAAATTTGATGAATTTGAGGTATTGCTCAAAACATCAAAGGCAGATATTGTTGGGATATCAGAGACGTGGTGTCACACAGATATAAGGAATGCGGAACTGGAATTTGGGGAACACAATGTGTATAGAAAGGACAGACAGGACAGGAGGGGAGGGGAGGGGAGGAGGGGTTATGCTATTAGTTAAGAAACACAAAGTCCAAGGAAGTGAAGCCAGTCGACATCGATGGACAGGGCAGTGTCGAGTCAGTTTGGTGTGACATAAGCATAGGGAAATCAAAATTGAGAGTAGGAGTGTGCTATAGGCCTAATGACTCTGATGAGTATAATAAGATATTGTACAGGGAAATAGAGTGGGCCAGTAAATCAGAGTCTTATAATGGGGGATTTTAATTTCCCAGATATTGACTGAAATTTGTGGGTTGGTCACTCGCACACTAGCAAGGCTTTTGTGGATTTATTGGATGATTGTTTTCTACATCAGCATGTTCGTGAGGCAACAAGAGGGAGCAATACTCTTGATCTGATTATCAGTAGTGATTCTTCATGCATTAAGAATCTGCAGATAAATGAACCACTATGTGGCAGTGATCACTGTGTTGAAGTGGGATTTACTCAAGGAGGTAACTACCATCAGAGGTAAAGGGAAGGGTTTTTGTTTTCGTAAAGGCGACTAGGATGGTCTGAGACAGTATTTAAATTCTATACATTGGGACCAACTGATGATGTTACCAACAGCAAACTCAAAATGGGTAGCATTCAAGGAACTAATCTTGGAGGCTACCAGGCTTTACATACCAACTAAGAAATAGTGTTCAAGGTTTAGGCCTAAATGGTTGTCAGATGAACTAATGAGACATGTGGCAGAGAAGAAAAATGCATGGGATACATTTTTTTTTTTTTTTTTTTTTTTTTTATGAGAACCCCAAACACGAGAGGTATTATAACCTATAGTACTTAGTACCGTGCTTGGGTTGGAGGTTGAGAAGACGAAAGAAGATATTTGTTGATATTGGACTTGAACTTCTGTAGATTGTAATTTTCAGGAAATACGTATGAAGGAAGGTTGTTCCAGAAAACGGCAGTTGAATGAATAAATGAGGAAGATGAAAAGTTGGTTCTGTGGGTTTGAAGTTGGACAGTAAATGGATGTTGGCTGGTGGCGGCACGTGTTCGGACTGTTTTGAAAGAGAGAGCGGGAATTATAGAAGCCAATTCAGAAGAACAGTGCCCATGGAAGTATCTGTAGAAGAGGCATGCAGCAGAAACAGTGCATCTATGAGACAGCGAGTGGAGAGACTCTGTTAGAGATGAATCATTAATTAACCTAACTGCCCTCTTCTGAATGGAATCAAGAAGCCTGAGAGAGGTTTTGGGGGCACCACCCCAGATGTGGGAACAATATTCCATGGCAGGGCGGATTTGCGATTTATACAGAGTGAGCAGCTGTTTGGAAGAAAAGTAACGCCGAGAGCGAAAGAGAAAACCAAGTTTTTTAGATGCAGAGGAAGCAATATTTGTAATGTGCTTGTGCCAAGAGAGTCAGGGTAACCCCCAAAAGAGATATATCATTTTGCCTAGAAATTGGAGTGTCACTAAAGATAAGCATAGGAGCAGAAGAATCCTTTTTGCGAGATATAAGACAAGATTGAGTTTTAGAAGGGTTGAAATCAACTAAGTTGTCTTTGCCCCACTGGAGAATTACCTGAAGATCGGCATTTAAGGAATTGGCAGCAGATTTTCGAAAACTTGAAGCTGATTGAGCTGGACAAGGTTTCTCAAAATGGAAAGTTGAATGCAATGTGCTATCATCGGCAAAACTATGGATAGGATTTCCAGTCAATGGAAGAAGGTCATTGATATACAAGAGGAGAAGAGTGGGGGAAAGAACTGAACCTTGGGGGACACCGGCATTAGTGGAGAAGTTAGAAGACAGAGAGCCATCTACCATCACCCTCAGTGAGCGATCAGAGAGAAAACTGGATAACCAATTACTAAAAACAGTTGGCAAACCATAAGATGGAAGCTTGTTTAGAAGACCTTTATGCCAAACACGATCAAAAGCCTTTGAGATGTCAAGAGCAACTACTTGTGTTTCACCGAACCTTTCCATTGAATTAGTCCATAAATGGGTAACATAAGCCAGAATATCACCAGTGGATCGACACTGACGGAATCCATACTGGCGATCGTTGATCAGACGGAAGGTTTCTAGGTAGTTTAAGAGTTGGCGGTTAATTGATTTCTCCATTACTTTAGAAAGAGTAGAAGTAATTGCAATGGGACGATAATTGGATGGGAGGGATTTGTCACCCTTTTTAGGAATTGGCTGGATATGAGCAAATTTCCAAGCAGAAGGAAAAACACCTTTGGAATAAGAAAGTGAAAAAAAGCGGCAAAGAATAGGAGTAAGTTCAGGAGCACAGGTTTTGAGAACAAGTGGAGAAATACCATCAGGACCTGGAGCTTTCTTAGCATCAAGATTCATCAAAATCCTTCTGATATCCTTTTGAAGGAAGACCACAGGAGGCATTGAATGGAGCGTGTTAGGAATGGTGGGAGGTGTTTTACCAAGATCATTAATACATGAGCTCGAAGAAAAATGGGATGCTAGCAGGTCAGCTTTATCCTTGGCTGAAGTGACAACTGAACCATCTGGTTTGGACAGAGGTGGGAGCAGAGATGGGCAAAAGTTGCGGCCAATAGCTTTGGCAAGAGACCAGAATGCTCGGCTGCCATTAGGGCAAGAAGCAAGTTTTCTACTCTTAGCCTGTTCAAACTCTAGTTTGGATTGATTAATAACTGCTTTACAATTGTTGCGAGCTTTGGTGTAGGCAGAAAATGAAACTGAAGAATTAGAAACAAGCCAATTACGATATGCAACGTTCTTCTCTTGGACAGCCTTAGCACATTTATTGGAAAACCAAGGTTTAGATAAAGGACGAGATTTTAAAGTGGAGTGTGGGATAAAGGATTCCATTCCTGCAAGAATAATTTCACTGACACGATCTGAGCAAACGTTGACATCAGAAGTTTGGAAACAGTAATCAGACCAAGGAAAAGAAGAAAAGAAGTCTCGCAGGTCATCCCATTTTGCATTCTTGTAATGCCAAACAATACGAGGTTGGGAATAGCCATGAGATAGAGGTTCCATTGGAGAAGAGGCAATCACCAAGTTGTGATCTGAATTGCCTAAAGGACCTCTCACTTCAACCTTGTACTTAGAAGGGTTGTTTGTGAGAAAAAGATCAAGCGTATTGGCTGTATGATTAGGATTGTCCGGTAATCTTGTAGGTAAATGAACAATCTGTGCTAGGTCATTAGTAATTGCAAAAGCCTCAGCATCTCGACCTGCTGGGTCGGTGTGACTAGAAAACGGAAGCCAGCTGGAGTTGTGAACGTTAAAATCACCAAGGAAAATTACCTCACTGTTAGGAAAGTTGGACTGGAGAAAGTCAAGTTGCAAAGAGAGGAAGTCAAAGAGCTCCAAGTGATTAGTGGAGTTGGGAGAACGGTAGAGACAACAGATGAATTTTACACAATGAGGCAGAGAGATTTTGAGCCAGAGAAGATCAAAGAGAGGAGATTCCAAATTGCCAAGTCTCTGACAGGGAATATCAGAACGGACATATGCACAAGTACCACCTTTGAGGCGAAAGGAATCATACAGCAAATAATTTGGACATCTGAGATGAGCAGTAGTTGAATCAACTGATAACTGAGATTCAGTCAGAAAAAGTACATGGGGTTTGGAAGACTGCAAGTGGAAATGGACATCGTTGAGATTAGAATTGAGACCACGTATATTTGTGAGATGAATTAGGAAGTCCTTGGGAGGTTTAGATCTTTTCGCAGATAAGCTTGCTCTATTATTTTGACAATTCATGGTGTATTCAATAGTAAGAAAAAGTGGGTGGGACATGCTGTATGATGTAATGAAATTTTTGGATATGGCGTACATGTGGTAAGAATATACCCAGATCTTTGACATAACGTGGCCTCGACAATGCTCCCCGCATACACACTACTCGGACTCCCTCCAGTCACTATCTGGCAGAGCAGAGGTAGCAAGATTATACACTAGCTGATCCGGAAGCTTCCTAGAGAGTTACCAATAGGTTCAGTCCGGTGTACTAACTAGCGGCCGGCCTGCGAACACCGTTTTAGAGCTGTACCCTCGAAATGTAAGGAATATTGGATCTCGCCACGACATTCATCATAACCTCAAAAATCATCAATCATACTGCATGATGGAAGAGATAGGGAAGGGTTGGCCGGAACTTAGCTCTAGAGACTAAACATGGGTTCCACCACTTCAAGCCTCCAATAAGCAAAGTGGTGGTTTTTCACCGGTTGATGAGAGTCATCTACCACCTAGTAATGGGTGGTAGATGACATACAAATTAATGGGTGACATGGAAGCCTATGATAGATATAAGTTGGTCTGTAACCAAGTCACAAAGGAGATTAGGCAGGCAAAGGCAGACTACGAAAAATCCTTGGCAAAGGATGCAAAGAAAAACAGAAAAGAGTTCTTTACATATTTAAACTCAAGAAGGAAAGGGATGAATCAGACTGGTCCACTGGATATTGATGGTTCAACAGTTGAGGATCCTGCTCAGGTGGCTAACAATCTAAACGAGTATTTTGCATCTAGATTGACTCGTGAGGAGTTATTCAGGAAGGAGAATGATGTAGGTAAAGTAAACATTGGCAGTGAGCTGGATGATTTTGTAATAACTGAGAGGAAAGTGGAGGAGAGATTGTTGAGGATAAACATAAAAAAGACACCTGGGGTGGATGGGATCTATCCAGTTATATTAAAGGAGGCAGCAAAGGAAGTAAGCAAACCCCTAGCCATAATTATGAGAGCTTCTTTGGACTCAGGGGAGGTACCCATAGACTGGAGATGTGCAAATGTAACCCAAATTCACAAAGGAGGATCAAAGGCTGACAGAAGTAATTATAGACCTGTTAGTTTAACTTCTGTTCCAGGTAAATTAATGGAGGCACTGGTTAAAGAAGCACTGCAGGATCATCTAGACAAGAATTCAGTTATAGCTCAGACGCAGCATGGTTTTGTTAAGGGCAGGTCTTGCCTGACCAATTTGATTGGATACTATGATGTAGTCACAAAAGATGCAGGGAATAACTTTGATATTATATATTTGGATCTTAGAAAGGCTTTTGATACTGTTGCACATGGAAGACTGCCGCACAAAATGGAGCAGTGTGGCATTGGAGGCAAATTGCTGCTATGGATAAGGGGATGGTTGAGTGGCAGAAGAAGCAGTGGTAATCAATGGACACTGCTCAACGTGGACTAATGTTATTAGTGGAGTTCCTCAGGGTTCAATGTTGGGTCCGTTGTTGTTTTCGGTGTTTATGAATGATATTGATGATGGGATATCAAGTTTAATGTCCAAGTTTGCAGATGATACAAAGGTTGGCAGGGTTATTAAGGACACCACTGACGCTATGCTGCTGCAACAGGATCTGGAAAGGTTGAACAGATGGGCTGAGAGGTGGCAAATGAAGTTTAACATTGACAAATGTAAAGTACTACATATGGGAAACAGTAACCCCAGAGCAACGTATCAACTCTGCGGTACTACACTGACAGTGGTGGAGAATGAAAAGGACCTGGGGGTAATTGTGCAGGCAGATATGAAGTTCTCTGAGCAGTGCAGACGAGCTGCAAGAGTAGCTCATGGTGTCTTGTCAATGATATACAGGAATTTTTTAGCTGGGATAAGGAGGTGATTATTTCCTTGTATAAGGCAATGGTTAGGCCACATCTTGTGTCTGGAAGCCTCATTTCAAGAAGGATGTAGAGCTGCTGGAACGGGTACAGAGAAGGGCAACAAGATTAGTAAATGGAACAAAGGGTTGCTCTTACGAAGAAAGGCTTAAGTTTTGCAAATTACAGAGTCTAGGGACTAGGCACCGGCGAGGTGATCTGATAGAGGTGTATAAGGCTTTGAATGGTTTGAGCATGCTCAATGCCAATGGGATTCTTCATCTTGCTCAGAATAATCAGCTCAGAGGGCATAAATTCAAATTGAGGAAGGACGGATGTCGGATAAATGTGCGGAAATTTGCCTTTGGCCAGCGGGTGGTTGGTTGGTGGAACCGACTTCCATCACTTGTTGTTGAAGTTAATAGCCTAAACAAATTTCAGGCTCAACTGGAAAGGTATTCGGAGCGAACGGAGGGGTGAAATGGGAGTGGTGTGTTTTTTTTTTTTTTTTTTTTTTTTTTTTTGGCTGATGCTGAATAAGCTTACTTTCTTGCATCATATCCTCTACTAATGCTAATGCTAGAACATGCTCAGAAACAGTTGCATGTTTTCCTAATGACGCTGCATAACATTAAAAATTTTTTTAATGCAAGGAGTCCATGCATCCCTAACACTACCTGGCAACTGAGTCCTCCATGATACCTGGAATAAAGGTAATTAATAATTTAAAATTGGGTACTTCTTAATCTATTCATTATCTTTTTTTGGCTTCTGTGGCCATAATGCACCTCCCAAAGTTTTTTCATTTTACTCTGATCCAAGCCCGAGGTGGGATTCGAACCCGCGACCTTTGGGTTGCCAGGCAGAATATATACTTTAAATATAATTTTAATTAATTTCTTTATTTATGAATTAACATTAAACTAGAATTAAAAATCATCACAACAGCCACATAGCTGGTGGAATATCTTTTAAGCACACATTTTAAAGCACACCTTTTAAGCATATATATATATATATATATATATATATATGCCTTGAACACCAGTGTGTGTGTCTATATATATATATATATATATATATATATATATATATATATATATAGACACACACTGGTGTTCAAGGAAAGTGCATCACCTAAGAATTTCACATTTTTATCCCTTTTTCATGATGGTATGTTACATTAATGACTAGCATCACAAATAGAAATATAAACAAAAGATATTTATTAATAGTTAAGGCAAAACTAAGTAATATTTCACAAGTGCTCTAAAAATATTCCAAAATGAGCATTTCAACCTTTATTCGACAGTTTTGGTAAACACGACATTTATGGCTGAAATGTTAAAGAAGCCCTCAATTTGCTTCAGTTTTGAGGTGCAAATTAATATTTAATTGAACTGTCTCTGGCCCCCGATGACAGCAGCGGCATACTGTCGAGGCATTGACAAGATCAAGTTCTGAAGATAATCAACTGATAGTTGGTGGTTCCAAACACAAATTATGGCTTCCTGAAAAGTTCAATGAAGGGTCTTTGGTTTCTTTCTGGCAACTGGAGATTCCATGCGATGCAAACAGTTCTCTATAGAATTCAGGTTCGGGCTGTTTCCTGGCCAGCTACGAGTCGTAATGGACCATTCTTCCAACCATTTTTTCACCTATAGCAAATGTAAACACATTATTGTTGATCCTCTAAATGCAGAAATGAAGCTAAAGTAACTACAGAAGTACCTACTTACACTTTCCCCAGATGACAAGGAAAAGAGTCATCCTGAAAGATGCAGTTACATGGTAGGTCGAAATGGTCTCTAATGGTTGGCAGCAATTTGCCTTCCAATATAGCCAGGTATCCATTGGCATTTACAGAACCTTTTATAAACTGCAGGTGACTTACTCCGCAATACAAAATGCACCCCCATATCATTTGGCTGGTAGGGAATTTCACTGTAGATACTATACAGTCTGGATGGTATTCTTCACCACGTCTATGGCAAATCATTTGTCTCCCATTAGAGCCATGCAGTTGAATTTCATCTCATCCGAGAAAATAACTGACTTCCACTGCTCGGGGGTCCATTTGACATGCTCCTTACACAAAATTAATTAAGCCTTTTTCATTTTTTGCGTGAGGAGGGGCTTCTTAGGACGACGGGCTACAAGTCCATTTTTGAAGAGGCATCTTCTGACTGTTACTGCACTTGCTACCACTCCTGTATGTTCTTCCCATTCTCTTTACAGCTCACACGAATTACGGTTTTTAAGGCATAAGCACTTCAAAACCTGGTCTTGTTTTGGCATAGAGACTCATTTGCATCCAGTTCATTTTTTCCTATCAGCAGAATCAGTATTCTTGAGTTTGGAAAGAAATCTACTCACTGTCGACTGATTACAAGACACTCTATAAGCAATATAACAGGAAGAACATCCTTCCGCACTCTTTCTTCGTGGCATCAACTGCACGTAATTAGCCATTCTGACATAAGCAAGGAGACTCCAACTCTTGCAGAGCGTGCTTATATAGCTGAAAGTAACAGCTGATGCAATCTGTAAGAAATATTGCCATATACTTACGTTATTCAGACAGCAATTAAGGAGTGATGCACTTTCTTTGAACACCAGTGTGTGTGTATGTATGTATGCATGCATGCATATATATATATATATATATATATATACTATCATTGAATTTTATTAAATATTAACATTAATTAAATTATAATAAAGTGAATAAATAAATGATTAGGCATTCATTAGAGGCAGCGACATGCAATTCCTCCATATGAAGCTGAAATATATCCAATATTTTAAATTAAATAAAATAAAACATAAGCCAGTAGTATGGCAAAAACTGTAGAGCGAAAATTAACATAAAAATAACCTAAATAAACAAACGAACGAAAAAAAAAAGAATAGACATAATAGTAGCCCGATAACCCTTGTATAATTTCGAGTTTTAAATCCGATTAATAAAAACTATACAAATTTTAGGACCTCGTGGTCCTCTGTCGATATGGGTTGGCACTAATAATATTAAGAGTAGGAGACCAGCAGAATTACTTAACAAGTACAGGTCACTGTTGAACAAAAGCCGAGAATTAGGGTTGAATTTGAAAGTGTCTGCAATTCTGCCCAGACACGATAGGAGGAAGTATATGATGAGAGCCTTGTCGATCAATTCGGCCCTGGAAAGATTGTGCAAGGCTCAAGGGGTAGAATTTTTTTCAGCCTGGACTGTACTTGTTAACAGGAGAGATTGCTTCTACAGGGATGGGATACACTTAAATAGAAAGGGTGCAAGAATATTTGCTGATGCTATCGAGGCAGTGTTAGGTGGGTCGGAAAACTGCTAGCTTGGGGGGAGACAAAGACCAATAGATTGACAGTAGCCACTGGCAGAGGTGAAAGAGATTCTTGCACTGCTTCTATTAGAATGAGCAGAAGCCTGAAAAACAAGATGCATGGTATTTCAGAGACTGCTGGGAGCCATTGCAGTACAAGTAAACACATGGGTTGTGTTAGGGTAGCTAAGAATAGAAACAGGTGCAGGTATACTTGCGTGTACACCAATGCTAGGAGTTTAGTAAATAAATTTGATGAATTTGAGGTATTGCTGAAAACATCAAAGGCAGATATTGTTGGGATATCAGAGACGTGGTGTCACACAGATATAAGGGATGCAGAAATGCAATTTGGGGAGTACAACGTCTATAGAAAGGATAGACAGGATAGGAAGGGGGGAGGGGTTATGCTATTAGTTAAGAAACACATAAAAACCAAGGAAGTGAAGAAAGTCGACATCGCCGGACAGTGCAGTGTTGAGTCAGTTTTGTGTGACATAAGCATTGGGAGATCAAAATTGAGAGTAGGAGTGTGCTATAGGCCTAATGACTCTGATGAGTATAATAAGGAACTGTACAGGGAAATAGAGTGGGCCAGTAAATCAGAGAGTCTTATAATGGGAGATTTTAATTTCCCAGATATTGACTGGAATTTGGGGGCTGGTTACTCACACACTAGCAGGGCTTTTGTGGATTTATTGGATGATTGTTTTCTACATCAGCATGTTCGGGAGGCAACTAGAGGGAGTAATACTCTTGATTTGATTATCAGCAGTGATTCTTCATGCATTAAGAATCTGCAGATAAATGAACCACTAGGTGGCAGTGATCACAGTGTGCTGAAGTGGGATTTACTCAAAGAGGTAACTACCATTAGGGGTAAAGGGAAGGGTTATTGCTTCCGTAAAGGCGACTACGATGGACTGAGACAGTATTTAAATTCTATACAGTGGGACCAACTGATGATGTTACCAACAGCAAATTCAAAATGGGAAGCATTCAAAGAACTTATCTTGGAAGCTACTAGGCTTTACATACCAACTAAGAAATATTGTTCAAGGTTTAGGCCAAAATGGATGTCAGATGAACTAATGAGGCATATGGCAGAGAAGAAAAATGCATGGGATACTTACAAATTAACACATGACACAGAAGCCTATGATAGATACAAGTTGATATGCAACCAAGTTACAAAGGAGGTTAGGCAGGCGAAGGCAGATTACGAGAAATCCTTGGCAAGGGATGCAAATAAAAACAGCAAAGAGTTCTTTACTTATGTAAACTCTAGAAGGAAGGGGATGAATCAGATTGGTCCACTTGATATTGATGGGTCAACTGTTGATGATCCTGCTCAGGTAGCTAACAAACTAAATGAATATTTTGCATCGACATTCACACATGAGGAGTTATTCAGCAAGGGGAATGCCAGAGGTGTATTCAACTCTAGCAGTAAGCTACAGAATCTTGAAATAACTGCGAGTAAAGTGGAGGAGAAACTGTTGAAGATAAACACAAGCAAGGCACCCGGGGTGGATGGGATCTATCCAGTTATATTAAAGGAGGCAGCAAAGGAAGTAAGCAAACCCTTAGCCATAATTATGAGAGCTTCCTTGGACTCAGGGGAGGTACCCATAGACTGGAAATGTGCAAATGTGACCCCAATTCACAAAGGAGGATCAAAGGCTGAGACAAGTAATTATAGACCTGTGAGCTTAACTTCTGTTCCAGGAAAATTAATGGAGGCACTGGTTAAAGAAGCACTGCAGGATCATTTAGACAAGACTTCAGTTATAGCTCAGACACAGCATGGTTTTGTTAAGGGGAAGTCTTGCCTGACCAACTTGACTGGATACTATGATGCAGTCACAAAAGAACTGGATGCAGGGAATAACTTTGATATTATATACTTGGATCTTAGAAAGGCTTTTGATACTGTTGCACATGGAAGACTGCTACACAAATTGGAGCAGTGTGACATTGGAGGCAAATTGCTGCTATGGATAAAGGGGTGGTTGAGGGGGAGAAGCCAGAGAGTGGTAATCAATGGACACTGCTCATCGTGGACTAATGTTATTAGTGGAGTCCCTCAGGGCTCAGTGTTGGGTCCATTATTGTTTTCTGTATTTATAAATGATATTGATGATGGTATATCAAGCTTAATGTCCAAGTTTGCAGATGATACAAAGGTTGGCAGGGTTGTCAAGGACACTACTGACACTATGCTGCTGCAACAGGATCTGGAAAGGTTGAGCAGATGGGCTGAGAGGTGGCAAATGAAGTTTAACATTGACAAATGTAAAGTACTACACATGGGAAAAAGCAACCCCAGAGCAACGTATCAACTCTGTGGTACTACACTGACAGTGGTAGAGAATGAAAGGGACTTGGGGGTGATTGTGCAGGCAGATATGAAGTTCTCTGAGCAGTGCAGACGGGCTGCAAGAGTAGCTCATGGAGTATTGTCAATGATATACAGGAATTTTTCCAGCAGGGATAAGGAGGTGATTATTCCATTGTATAAGGCAATGGTCAGGCCACACCTAGAGTACTGTATACAGGTCTGGAGGCCTCATTTCAAGAAGGATGTAGAGCTGCTGGAACGAGTACAGAGAAGGGCAACAAGATTAGTGAATGGAACAAAAAGGTGCTCTTACGAAGAAAGGCTTAAGTTTTGCAAATTACAGTGTCTGGAGACTAGGCACCAGCGAGGTGATCTGATAGAGGTGTATAAAGCCTTGAATGGTTTAAGCATGCTCAATGCTGATGGGATTCTTCCTCTAGCTCAGAAAAATCACCTGAGAGGGCATAAATTCAAATTGAGGAAAGACAGATGTAGGATAGACGTGCGGAAATTTGCCTTTAGCCAGCGGGTGGTTGGTTGGTGGAACAGACTGCCATCCCTTGTGGTGGAGGTTGATAGCCTAAATAAGTTTAAGGCTCAGCTGGACAGGTATTTTGAACGAACAGAGGGGTGAAGTGGAAGTGGGTTTTTTTTTTTTTTGGCTGATGCTGCATAAGCTTGCTTTCTTGCATCAAATGCCTCTACTAATGCTAATGATGGTCAGTCTATATTTATTTTAATTTATTTTGATTTTGTTATCGTTTGGTAGTTCCTTTAACCCTCTTTTGGTGATATTTCACGTCTTTTGGAACTGGTACCTCTCGGGGGGGATACCGCTAAATTATTATATAATTGGCATTACCATAAAATTTGTATAGTTTTTATTAATCGGATTTAAAACTCGAAACTATACAAGGGTTATCGGGCTACTATTATGTCTATTCTTTTTTTTCGTTCTTTTGTTTATTTGGGTTATTTTTATGTTAATTTTCGCTCTACAGTTTTTGCCATACTACTGGCTTATGTTTTATTTTATTTAATTTAAAATATTGGATATATATATGGCAAAAATATGTATTTTTAAGTTTTAAAAGTAAAAGAAAAAAAACTTTTAAATAAAAGTCTTAGGTTTTTCAATGTGCACTTTGTTTTAAAAATATATTTTAAAAAATTTGAGAACCAGCCAGATTTGTTTCTGCCACTTTCCCCCTTTTGACTGAATTTCTGGAAACCAATTACATAATATATGTGAAACAGATCACACAAAAAGTCAACGATAAATTCATAAATGAAATCAATAACATTGTATGCTGAGGTAATTATAAAAGATTACTATTTTTTTTTTAGTAATGTGGACAATAACAATGGCCACATGGGTATTTGAAGTGCTGATGCAGTCAGAAATTTCGTGTCATATCAGCCTACTAGTGATTACTGTATTTGGCATGCCAAGCTTTGCTAGCAATGAACACTAGTACTAAAAATATGGTAAGAAAAGTTATAAAAATTAAACTAAGAATTCCACTTACACAATCAGCTATACAGAAGGCAGTTGATAATATTCAGTAATCCAAATTATGTTATCCATCATAAAATTACAATACAATTAACTCAATTCAAACTGAAACAGTGATATGTAAGATTTGTAATCGAAAATAATGTTAGCAATCTACATCTCACTAGAAGTAATTTTTCCAACCTATGCCGTTCATTTGTACTACAATCATGTGATGTTCATTCTTCTTTTAAAAAATTCAGATTTTCCAGCACTACTTCAATTACCACTTTTGAGACCAACTGAATTTATCTTGGTCCAAACCAAGGTACTAGTAGTGGCATGTGATACAAGAAAGCAAGTGTATGAGCTTATGCAGCATCAGCCAAAAAAAAAAAAACCACACCATTCCCTCCAAATGCCTGTCCAGTTCCTCCATAAATTTATTTAACCTATCAACTTCAACAACAGATGGAAGTTTGTTCCAACAAATAACCACCCGCTGGCTAAAGGCAAATTTTTGCACATCTATTCTACATCTGTCTTTTCTTAATTTGAATTTATGCCCCCTTAGGTTCGTAATCTGAACAAGTGGAAGGATCCCATCAGAATTCAGCGTGCTCGACCATTCAAGGCCTTATACACCTCAATCAGATCACCGTGCAGGTGCCTAGTCTCCAGCCACTGCAATTTGCAGAACTTAAGCCTCTCTTGGTAAGAAGATCCCTTCATTCACCTCACCAATCTTGTTGCTCTTCTCTGTACACACTCAAGCAAATCTACATCCGTCCTAAAATGAGGCCTCCAGACCTGTACGCAGTACTCAAGGCATGGCCTGACCATTGCCTTATACAGAGGGACAATCACCTGCTTTTCCCTGCTAGCAAAATTCCTGTATATTATTGACAAAACCCCATGAACTGCTCTTGCAGCCTGTCTTCATTGTTCTGAAAACTTCATATCTGACTGCACAATTACTCCCAGGTCTTTTTAATTTTCTACCACCCTAGGTGTAGTACCATACAGTTGGTACATTCCTCTGGAGTTACTTCTACCCATATGCAGTACTTTGCATTTGTCAATGTTAAACTTCAGTTGAGACTTCTCAGCCCATCTTCCCAAATTTTCTAGATCCTGTTGCAGTAGCACACTGCCATTACTGTCATTAACAACCCAGCCAAACTTTGTGTCATCTGCAAACTTCGACACTAAGCCTGATATACTCATCGATATCATTGATAAATATACAAAACAACAGTGGACCCAACACCGAAACCTGTGGGACCCCACTAATAACATTGGGCCACAAAGAGCAGCACCCATTGATTACCACCCTCTGTCTTCTACCACTCAGCCATCCTTTTATCCATTGTAGCAACTTAAGTTACCCTTAATACTATTCTGCTCCAATTTGTACAATAGTCTTCCATGCACAACAGTGTCAAAAGCATTCCTGAAATCCAAATATATGATATCAAAATTACTTTTTACATCCAGTTCCTTTGTAATCAACATCATAATATCCTATCAAATTTGTCAGACAAGACTTTCCCTTAAAAAATCCATGCTGTGTCTGAATTATTGATGCAGTCTTGTGTAGATGATCCTGCAGTGCATCTTTAACCAGTGAGTCCATTATTTTACCTGGAACAGAAGTTAAACTAACTGGTCTGTAATTACTCGTGTCCCCCCCTTCAATCCCCCTTTGTGAATTGGGGATACATTTGCACATCTCCAGTCTGTGGGGACCTCCCCTGAGTCCAAGGATGCTCTCATAATTATGGCTAAGGGTTTGCTTAGTTGCTTTGCAAATCTAATTTTGCAAGTTTTATAAGTTTTGTAGCTCTTGCAACTTTTTTAAGTTTTCTCCTTTAATATAACTGGATAGATCCCATCCACCCCGGGTGCCTTTCTTATGTTTAACTTCAACAATTTCTCCTCCACTTTGCTCTCAGTTATTACAAAATCATTAAGCACCTTGCTACAATTTGATAACCTTCTGCCATTTTCAAACCTTAATAATTCCTCACGTGTGAATGTAGATGCAAAATACTCATTCAGTTTGTTTGCTATCTGAGCAGGATCATCAACAGTCGAACCATCGATATCAAGTGGACCATCAGATTCATCCCCTTCCTTTTAGAGTTTATATAAGTAAAGAAATCCTTGCTGTTTTTCTTAGCATCCTTTGCCAAAGATTTCTCGTAATCTGCCTTCGCCTGCCTAACCTCCTTTGTGACCTGATTACAGACTAGCTTATATCTGCCATAGGCTTCTGAGTCGCTTGATAATTTATATGCATCCCATGCATTTTTCTTCTCTGTCATGAGTCTCATTAGTTCATTTGATAATCATTTAGGCCTAAACCTTGAACAATATTTCTTAATAGGTATGAAACTTTTAGTAGCTTCCACGATTAATTCCTTAAATGCTTCCCACTTAGAATTTACTGTTGGTAACATCGTCAGTTGATCCCACTGTACAGAATTTAAAAAGTGTCTGAGACCACTGTACTCACCTTTACGGAAGCAAAAACCCTTTCCTTTACCTCGGTTAGATGATAGTAACCAAATATGCTGATCTTGTTGACATAGCATACCTTGCTTACTATTATTTACTGTCTTCCTAACCTTTGTATCAGCAACAAAATTTGATATCAAACCTGTTATGTCATTAACAAACCAACATCATTGGTTGTTGTTGCAGAACAACAACCAGAATCCAGTATGCAGAACCATCCAAAATTGCACCCTAGACCCTGGTCCGCTTAAAGCCATTTATAAAATCATCCTGATTCCTATTATTCAAGCAACTTCTCATCACTGAATACCTTCCGCCAATGGCACACAATACTCCAATTTACGCAAAAGGAAGTCATCAAAAGCCTTAATAAAGCCCAATATGTGTGTAAAAATTATTCTTTATATGGATTTCTTTTGTGATATCATAATGGCTTATCAGATTAGTTAGATGCAATTTTCATTTAACAAAAAAAAAAAAAAAAAAAGTTTCATCTAATTCCATAATTTTCCCTGCACAGAGTATAAATTTATATGCTTGCAATTATCCACTTTACCCTTTGAATTGTCTCTGCAAACTAGAGATTTACACATCTCCAATCTACTGGAGGTCCCGAGATACATGCATTATAATAATACAGGTCCTCTTAATATCAGTGAATAAATTCCATCAGCTAATCATGCCTTTTACATGGAATTTCTCTAACATTCCACTTTCAGTGAATGCACAATTGTCTAGTTCCCAATATCTATTATGTGGGCCAATAGTGCATTATCAAGCCTAAAAGAATGCTTCCATGTAAATATTGATGGTAAAAAATTTAATTTAGGGTCATCACTGATGTTGCTAAAACTATCTTGTCCATAGAGTACACCAGTACAGTTCAATCCTTTTCTTCTACTGGCCACATAAGAAAAATAATTCTTCATTATTGCCCTTATACTCTCTTCGTTAATGCCTTCTCAAAGTCTGCTTTAGCACTTTTTGACTCTGAGTAACTTTATATACACATTAATTTATATTCATCCCAGGCAAATTTCTTGTTAGTAATTTCAACAGTTCAGTGGTAATACACTTTGGTCTAGGCCTAAATAAGACTAAGGACAGAAAATTGAGTGGTTTTTAATTACTTTTTCAGTACTTCTCACTTAGTACTTGTGAGATTTGCTCTTATCAATGAACAGAACTCAAAATGCAAAAATTAAAACACTTCCCTTTACCGTTGACAACAGTTATCTTTTTAGATATATTCCACATTAATGTTATGGCCACTACCTTCTAACGGTTCGTTGTGCAAAAATTTATGTCAGATGAAATTTATTTTTAATCAAAAACGGTTACAGTACAACCTTGATATAACGTGCCTCTTCATACTGTGCTTTCAAATATACCACAGGTATGATCATGTCCTGCAAAACAAAACAAAACAAAACAAAAAAAAAAAAAAAAAAAGTGTGTTCAAAGAACTAGCAATTTCATACTGAAAACTGGAAAACGTGAATACTGTAAATATGAAAACTGCAATTATGAAATTACAGTTTTCATATTTACAGTATTCAACTGTGCTACTCATATCTATTGTACATCCTACTATCGTATTTCCAAGAGGGGAAAATTAACTAAAATTGGATGTATATTCGCACTGAAATATTCAGTATTCAGTTGCAAAGTAATTTTTGTAAACAATGGACTCATCAGAGGCTAATTACTGTAGACACTCAATTTTTCCTCTCAGCTAGAGATGCAATAAAAGAGTATATTACTGGAACACTAATTACAAACAGCTACCTCTGGAGGGTAATACAGCTTTCATTTGTCAAGAGCATTACATTAGTTACAAAGTAAATTTTTGCAAACAACCGCACATGACATTTGATCATGTGCTGTTGACTCATATCTATTGTATATTCTACTATCTTTGACTAGAAGTTACACTTATGATAGCAAAAACTGCAGAGGGCTACACAAAAAAATACATGAACTGGCAACTGATTTATGGAGAAATCAGGTAATTTCACTCCAGCATTATGATAGGCCGGACAGTTTGGTTTTATCTGTTTTCTCAAAATACAGTAAATTCGACGGAATCAGAAATAAATGCATGGCAAAATTAGTAAATCAGTAGGACTGACGTAATGGCCACCAAAAGAAAAAAACTATATAGTTGAATAAATGTTAAAAGATTATTGAAAGAGTTGAGAGTGGCAAAAGAAAATGAGGTATACTTTACGAGTGTAGAATTCCAGTTTCTGCAGTTGGTGAGAGAGGAAGAAAAATTGCATATGTTCAGACTCAAAAGAAGATGAATTAGGCCTTCAAAGAAAGAAAACTAGACTTTCTGAAAGCAGTGATGTGGGCCAATGGTTATACAAATGGATTAGTGAAGGTGTACCGATAAATGGCACAATTTTGAAAGTACAGGGAGATGGGAGACTCATCATGAGATATCTCGTGGACACATCTGCATTTCGTGGTATCACAACAGCAGCAGAAACATTTCCTTAATTTCTGCATAATGTATTGAAGATGGGGAATTCACAGATGAACAGCTATACAACTGTGATGAAACAGCACTGTACCATAAACTTCACAAATATTCATGTTTCCTTCTAAAGTGTTACTGACGGAAAAAACTCCAAAGGTTTCAGGATTTGTACAGAATCTCTCAACTTCTAGACTCTATTCAAAGGGCAGTCTGGTTAATTAATGATCCAACTCTTCCAACCTCCCTCTCTCCCTCTCTCTCTCTCTCTCTCTCTCTCTCTCTCTCTCTCTCTCTCTCACACACACTGCTGGATCCCTTTCTATCCCTTTCTTGTGAACTGGCATCAATAATTCCACTGCTCTCTTATAAACCAGTCCAAATGTATGCATCAAACAGTCAACATCCATTCACTGTCCAACTCTAAACTCACAGAACTAACTTTCTTTGTTTATTCCTTCTACTTCTGTTCTTTGAAATAAACTTCCTTCAGCTGTATTTTCCAAAAATTACCATCTACAGAAATTCATATCTAATCTCCATATATATCTTCTGTCTTCTCAATTATCAATAGGAGTGACCTTGTTAATGAGAGAGGCTGCTTCTACAGGAATGGGATACACTTAAATAGAACGGGTACAAGAATATTTGTTGATGCTATTGAGGTAGTGTTAGGTGGGTTGGAAAACTGCCAGCTGGTGGGATTCACAGAGTAAAAGATTTAACGGTAGCTGAACTTCTGTTCCATGGAAAATATTGGAGTCACTGGTTAGAGAATGATGCAGGATCACCTAGACAAGACTGTAGTAATAATTAAGACACAGAATGAGTTTGTTGAGGGGAAGTCTTGTCTGACCAATTTGATTGGATACTACAATGTGGTCACAAAGGAACTGGATGCAAAAAAAAATAATTTTGATATCATATACTTGGATTTCAGGAAAGCTTTTGATACCATTGTACACAGAAGACTACTGTACCAACTGGAGCAGTATGGCATTAAGGACAAGTAGCTACGATGGATAAAAGAGTGGTTGAGTGGAAGAAGACAGAGTGGTTATTGTTTGGTTTTTAGGAGCATTAGCAACTAAGGCCATATTGCTCCGGGAATATGCGGTGGTCATTGCCTGACCTTTCCGCATCCTCCGTATTTGGTGGGCACAGGCTCGAACCCCGGTCTAATCAAGAAGCGTGTGCTACACACTACTGCTCCTTCCCACCTGGCTACGGAGGCCCCAGTAATCAATAGACACTGCCCTTCACAGACTAATGTTATTATTGGAGTGCCCTGAGGGTTCGGTGTTGGGCCCATTGTTGTTTTCTATATTTATCAATGATATTGATGAAGGTATATTAGACTTAATATCCAAGTTTGCAAATGATACAAAGGTTGGCAGGGTTGTTTATGACAGTATTCAACTGCGACAGGATCTAGAAAAGTTGGGCAGAAGGACTGAGAAGTGGCAAATGAAGTTTAACATTAACAAATGCAAAGTACTGCATATGGGTAGAAGTAACCCGAGAGAAATGTACCAACTGTGTGGTACTACACTCAGGGAGGTGGAAATGAAAAAGACCTGGGGGGGGTTAATTGTGCAGTTGGGTATGAAGTTTTCTAAGCAGTGCAGACATGCTGACAGAGCAGGTCATGGGGTATTGTCAATGATATACAGGAATTTTGCTAGTAGGGATAAAGAGTGATTATCCCTGTGTATAAGGCAATGGTAAGGCCATGCTGCCTTGAATACTGCATACAGGTCTGGAGGTCTCATTTCAGGAAGGATGTGGAGTTGCAAGAATGAGTACAGAGAAGGGTAATAAGATTGGTGAGGGGAACAAAGGAGTCCTCTTGCCAAGAAAGGCTAAGTTTTGCAAATTGCAGCATCTGGAGACTAGGCACCTGCGAGGTGATCTGATTGAGGTATATAAGGCCTTGAATGGGTTGAGCATGCTCAATGCTGATGAAATTCTTCCTCTTGCTCAGATAATGAACCTAAGGGGCCATAAGACCAAATTGAGGAAAGTCAGTTGTAGAATAGATGCATAGAAATTTTCCTTTAGGCAGCAGGTAGTTGATTACTGGAACAAACTTCCACCTTTAATTGTGGAAGTTGATAGCTTAAATAAATTCAAGGAAGAACTGTTGTTGTTGTTATTTGGTTTTTAAGAACATTAGCAACTAAGGACATATTGCTCGGGGATATGCGGTGGTCATTCCCTGACCTTTCTGCATACTCCATATTTGGTGGTGACGGGCTCGCACCCCGGTCTAATCAAGAAGCGTGTGCTAACGCACCGCTGCTCCTTCCCACCTGGCTATGGAGGCGCCACTGACCTTTCCGCATCCTCCATATTTGGTGGTCACGGGCTCGAACCCCGGTATAATCAAGAAGCGTGTGTTATGCACTGCTGCTCCTGCCCACCTGGCTAAGGAGGCGCTCTAAGGAAGAACTGGACAAACTTTTAGAGTGAATGGATGTGTGAAATGGGATATATATATATATATTTTTTTTTTTTTTTTCTGATGCTGTACAAAGCTTGCTTCCTTGCATCATATGCCTGTACTAATGCTAACCCATGAACAGTACTAAGTACTATAGGTGCTGACACTTTTCGTGTGTGGGGTTTATATATACATTTTTATCATAGGCTTTCATATCACCCATTAATTTATATGTATCCCATGCATTTTTCTTCTCTGCCATATGTCTCATTAGTTCATCTGACATCCATTTAGACCTAAACCTTGAAAATATTTCTTAGTTCGTATGTAAAGCCTAGTAGCTTCCAAGATTTGAATGTTTCCCATTTTGAATTTGCTGTTGGTACCATCATCAGTTGGTCCCACCATATAGAATTAAAATACTGTCTGTCTCAGACCTCCATAGTCACCTTTAGGAAATCATAAACCCTTCCCTTTACCCCTGATGGTAGTTACCTCTTTGAGTAAATCCCACTTCAGCACACTGTGATCACTGCCACCTAGTGGTTCCTTTATCTGCAGATTCTTAATGCATGAAGAATCACTACTGATAACCAAATCAAGAGTATTACTCCCTCTAGTTGCCACCCGAACATGCTGCTGCAGAAAACAATCATCCAATAAATCCACAAAAGCCTTGCTAGTGTGTGAATGACCAACCCACAAATTCCAGTCAATATCTGGGAAATTAAAATCCCCCATTATAAAACACTGATTTACTGGCCCACTATTTCTCTGTACAGTTGTTTATCATACTCATCAGGCATATAACACACTCCTACTCTCAATTTTTCTTTCCCACTGCTTATGTCACACCAAACTGACTCAACATTGCACTGTCCAGCCATGTCGACTGGCTTCACTTCCTCGGATTTTATGTGGGTCTTGTGAAAATGCAACCATTTTCACTTATGACGGGACGTTTATGAAGAGAACAAGCGCCCCATACTTTTGTGACTATGCTGTATATTTAGAGCAACACCTGCTCGCGGGGAGAAGGCGGAAATATTTCTGGTCCCCGCACGTGCAGTGAAAGTCACCCCGTGGAGCGTCAGCCCTCTGCCGGTCGCCTGTTATCTAACAGCCGGAGGTCATTTGTCCGAGCGGAGTGGACAGGCGTCCGGGCGCATTTGTTGACAAAACAGCAAAGGAACGTGATTCTCGTGTGGAGATGCGAGGCTACATCTTCCAAATGACACTTTTGAGATAAACAGAATAAGACATCCACTGGAGGTTTGTGTTTTTGAAAGTCTGGTGTGAGGAAGTGAACGAATTTGTGGCCATCAGGCCTTTGTCCAGTCTGAAGGCACAAACCCTACCAAAATAAAGTCTCCTCCACACCACCTCCATAAATCCAATATTTTATGGGAGCAGAGCTCCAAAATCGACAGTCCCAAAGTTGTTGTTGAACCGTTGAAATTAACCAGAACAAATACGCAGGGGAAAGCAAAAGATAAGGGGGAGATATATATACGAACCTAGGGAAAAGCACAGGGAGTTCAGGTCGTGACGAGTTTAGAGTTGGCAGTTGGGAGTTAACAGTTCGGAGTTCTGAGTTTGGTTTTGTTGAAGCGAAGTCTGAAAGTAGGAGAGAACGGGTGAACGAGAGAAAATACAGAATCCTGTTCGAGAGAAAGCAGATCCAACCACGGATAAAAGAGTAACAGAAATGACCGAGATTGACGATCTTCCCAGAGTATCAACTCCTGAAGATATGCAGATTGAGTCTGGTAAGTCAACTTTCCATGTCCCATTAAACAACTGAACTAGATAGCGTAAAAGGGCGATCCTATTTACCCTTACATAGACTTCTCTCCTCATAATAACTTATCTTGTTAAGTATAGAGAATAAGCGATATTTTGAACTTAAGGAACACACATCACATTATAAGTTTAACATTATGATCTCTTTATAATTGTTATGCTACAAATGTCATTAGTGTCTTACATGAACCACTAAAATGTTATTACCTCGACGGGATGTACTTGGAGTTTTTCTATAACAGATAGCAAGCACGAAACTACACGAAGAACAACACTACCACTACCATTCAGCTAGTAATTTACACTAAGAAGCTAATTATATATTAACGTAACGAGGAGTAAGCCAAATGTTACATGCCCTATTCTAAAAAACCGTACTTGTTTACTGAGTGTACATCTTATTTGTCTTGTGTAATAAACCATGTTTTGTTTAACAACCTTTGCCTATTGATTACTCTCTGATGACACATGATTTCTTTGAATGATTACTGATAAAGAACTGTTAAGGCGGCGCTTTTGATTCTGATCAAATAGAAAGGAGTCAAAGGTGAATAATCACAACGCGATCTTGATGTTGCAGATTTGCTCAACGTCCATCTGAGTAAGTTTTTAGAACACGGGATTTGTCCTAACTAACTACTAGACGATTACATGAAAGCCAGGTTTCTCCGGATATAAATATTAGTGTAACTCTCGCAAAGAACATTTGATACCTAACTGACACATCACACCATAACTGAGAATTGCTGGAACCCTAGCAAGTTATACTACAACGGAGAAAAGGCCTGCGCAACAGTCTTAACTAATAGCATAGCCCCTCCTCCCTTCCTATCTGTCTATCCTTTCTGTACACATTGTACTCCCCAAATTCCAGTTCTGCATTCTTTATATCTTTGTAACACCATGTCTCTGATATGCCAACAATATCTGCCTTTGACGTTTTCAGCAATACCTCAAATTCATCAAATTTGTTTACCAAACTCCTAGCATTGGTGTGTGTACGCAAGTGTATATGCATCTGTTCCTATTCTTAGCTACCCTAACACAACCCATGTGTTTACTTGTACCACAATGACTCCCAGCAGTCTCTGAAATACCCTACATCTTGTATTCCAGGTTGCTGCTCATCCCAATAGAAGCAGTGCAAGAATCACTTTCACCTCTGCTAGTGACTACTGTTAATCTATTAGTCCTTGTATCCCCCCCCCCTCAAGCTAGCAGTTTTCCGACCCACCTAACCTGGAGGAACTGGACAGGCATTTGGAGGGAATGGTGTGATTTTTTTTTTTTTTTGGCTGATGCCGCATAAGCATCAGCACTTATGCTTTCTTGCATCTCATGCTGCTACTACTACTACTACTACTACTATAATGTTGTATCGTATAACAATGGCGGCAAGTTACGAACGCTAAATCTACGGACACTTGATTATTAATTAACTTCCAAAATTTCGCTGTCTCAATTTGGAATAAACTAAGGATCTTGACTAGGTCTATAAGCTACTTATAGAAAATAATTTAATATAACAATTAGTCAATAAAGTGGCTAAATATAGCTAAAAAACTTTCTGTTCGCTGGAGCTGCAACACTTGTAAAACACGTGGATTGGATACCCTTACCGATACCAAGTAATAACCTACAAAATCTCTATCTAAGTTAAAATTTAAACTAAGTATCGTAACTAGGAATATAAAGCTACTCTAGAAAATAAGTTAATATGGCAATTTAAGTTAATAAAGCAGAAAAACTTCTTTATTTTCCGGAGCCGTAAAAACTTCGCCTGCACAAAGCTACTGTCGTTCCCAAGTCCCAAGATTTAACATGTCATTCTCTATCCATCATTGATTTTCTTATCCATATCATTATGCTGCTTATCACGCATTCACATATGTAAATTCCAATCGCCCAGCAACATCAGTCTACCAAGAATGACATAAATACAATCTTTTGAGGGGAAACTATAATGAATGTCAGAAAGTTTATATTTAGGCCAATTTGTTAAACATGAAATAAAGTGCATCCCTGAGTGATCAAGGTTGAAAGTCTGGTGAAATTTCAGCAGCAGCCAGATATACACCTTCTGAAGGTGAGATGGTATGATAAGTTGAATATAGGACATATAGACAAAGTAGGGGCGTTTTTTTTTTTTTATTTTTTTGTTTTTTTTATAAATACTAATTAATTTAGTTGTGCATCTGGTCTGGAAGGATGCACATTGCTTCATCAATGTTTTCTAGATCATAAGTCAGCTAAGAATCAACTCATGTATTCTAAGAGAATGCTGTACGGGATTTGAAGTTCAATCCAACACTTGTTTACCACTACAAGAACTCCAGAATTCTGAAAAACTTTGGCTTCCTGTAGTTTGCAAGTTAAACAAAGAAGCTTGGGTTAGCAGGGTCTTGATCCAAGAGTTATCCTGTCATCATTTCCCTCATCAAGAACGACATTGCACAGACAGCATGTTGTCAACAATACTCTGGGTCACCAAGCAAACTTGAGATGAATCAGTGATGGGATGGTGAAAATGTAATGATGAAGACCATCTTTTTTCCTGCAATTTGAAATTGATCATACAACCCATGAACCAGAACATAATTGCTAATATCAAAGGATACTACCATATGATTACATCACTAAGTGCTTGGAAGCAACTGATGTAAAAAAAGCTCTTTAAGGGAATTTTGGAAAAGCCTCATTGTCGATAATGCACTATGTACACAACACTGCTTCTGATGAAGTCAGTTTCTATTGCATGAATTTCATGAATGAATGAAGGAAATTATGGCTGAATGTGTTGCTCATTTCCCTGAATTTTAAGGAGAAGAGACCTAAAAAAATGCAAGAAAGAATTGTTGAGATGGGAAAGTCTGGTTGGTAGCACACTCTCAAAATCTGGTTCCATTGAGTAAAACTGAATTATCTGGTAGAAGTGGAGAATATGAAACTAAGAACTTCAACACTGATGAATTTCTTCAAGCACTGAATAGCAGTGAAGGATCTTTCAGATGAGTTCCTGAATACAAAAAGCAATCTTTCTTGTTGCTATGAAGACTCGCTCTCTAAATCCCTTTTATAAAAGGAAGTGGATTACTCTTCCAGGAATGCACATCCCTCAATTTCTGGATTTCAAGTTCTAGTAAGTAGATAAAGGGTCACTCTTCAAGAGGTAAACGGATATGTACATTGCATGTTTAAATCAATGAAATTATCCTTAAACTAATTGTATTTGTATTTATTTATCACACAAAATGATAGTTTAGTGCTCAAGTTTGTCTTCCCAGAACCTATTATCATTATAGCATGCACATTATTTTCTGTATCCACCATTTCCTTTTCTGCTGCACTTTTAAGGAAGCAGTTAACAAAGGGTTCAGCCGACCGGGCTAGCCGAGTGGGTAAAGTACCTGCCCGGCAACCCAAGGTCGCGGGTTCGATTCCCGCCTCGGGCTTGGATCAAAGTACTGCAAAAACCTTGGGAGGTGCAATATGGCCATAGAAGCCGATGCGCCAACAACTACCAAATCAAAAAAAAAAAAAAAAAACAAAGGGTTCATCACATTTAAATTTCTAAGTGTTTCTGTTTTAAGCATATGTGGTAACAGTAAAGAGCCCATTAGAAAGAAAAATTTATTCTCTATTTAGTTCTATGTAACTGATACAGCAGATTTTTTAAAAAAATAATAAGCTTATAAACTGAAAAGAAGCGAATTTTTGGCCAGTGCAGGGGGGGGGGGGCAAAAACCAATATCATAAACAGTGACCTACATCGTTTGTACCCTTGGAAATCAGACAAAGCTGTACAGAAACAGCATTTGGCATTATTGATTCAGAAGGCTAAACAATATAGGTAATACAGTTGAAACTTATTTTAAGTGATCAAAACCAGATGCTAGTAAACTGCAGAAGTGATAAATTAAATACAGTGTGTCCTCAACTTACGATGACATCGACATCTGATATTCTCAGGAAGCAATATACCTTCCATACGATCGTTTATTTTAAGGACCAATGATATTTGCAGGTACCGATGGCTTTCCGATATAGCTGGAACGATACACGGGTGGAAATTTTCAGATGCGGAACATCACTTGTACAATTATTCTCAACCAATTAGTGTCTTTTTTATTGTTCAACACAAGCCACATGAAACATCTCTTGTATGATTGTTTCAGATCTATGATGATCTGAAACTTAAAAGCTCCATCAACCAGTGAAGGTACTGTGCACTTTGAAGACTTAAAAGACAGGCTGGTTCAAGTGCTTCAAAAAGAATGGGCTAATATCAAGTGTTGAAAGTCTTGGGGAGGCATCCAGTGATAAAAAAAAAGCAGCTGAGACCTTTAAAATTGAATTCCAAGAGTTTGTTGATCAGGAGGGTTATCTTCCCCAGCAGGTTTTTAACACTGACAAAACCGGCCTCTTCTGGCCGGTTTTGTCAGTGTTAGTGCCCAGGAGAAAGTACATCACTAAGGATGATATTCAGAAACACCTTCAGGACATCCACCTCCTAAGCCATAGCTTATATGTGGATAATGTTACTTCAGTATTATTCTATTGCCGTAATTAAAATGTTATTATTTTATAAACATCAACTCTTAAAAATACAAAACTAAATTCAACTTAAAGAGAGCACTATACCTCTTAGCCATAGCTAAGAAGAATATAGTATTGGCTACCTCAGTACCACTTATCCTAATGAACTATGTTACCGTCCCCAGCCACGGGGAGGTGGGTACTACTATCGTAATCTTGCTCTCCATTTAAAAACCACTCACAAATGTATTAAAACTTCCAAAAAAGCTTCTATCCATGAACATGATCCATAGATTTCTTTGCTCAAGTCCGCCCAAGCAGATCTCCAACTCATTCCTAAGATCAAGATAACAATTAAAGTGCAACATGATATGTACACTGGTTTCTTGCTGTCCACAGGAACATAAATCACTTACTGCAAGCCCCAACTCGTGCAACCTTCTTGCTAATTTGTGTCCTGTGATTAAAAATGTAGCACAGAGTCCAAACTGCTGCCAAGAATTTTTTTGTACATTCAGTATGTCTACTCGTAGCAGATACATATGGGTAACTCGGCCTTTCTCACTCGAATCCCATCTTTGTTGCCATACAGCCATTAACTCACCTTTTACCTAATCTTTTCATCCTTCACATTAGACCTCATATATATCCTTTCAGGGTCTGGACAAGAAACCATGTAAGTCCAACACTGATTTTCTAATATTATTCTTGGTGCAGTATAATAATGCTGACAAAACAGTCTGCAAATTAGCCAGTAAGCGACCCTATATAACCTGTAAGGCATCTGTCGATACTGTTCTACAAGCACGAGTTGTGCACAGGAGAGCGAACCTCTGCACTTGGAGCAAGTATTTCTTTATTGCAGAATTCGTTATTCTATGCAGCCAAGCCACTGAGGAATAAGTAATAATGGGAACAAATAAACATTCGTAGAGAAGGTTCAAAGCCCTTCCCTTTATCCCCCAATCAGTTCTTATCATCCTTTTTAGCTTAGCATAACCGGAGCAATATGGCCTTAGTTGCTAATGCTCCTAAAAAAAAAAAAAAAAAAAAACTTAGCATAAAGAACACATATTTTGTTTTTCAAATACTTCATAAGTTCAACAAGGCTCATTCTCCCCCCCACACAGCCCAAGGTACTTAATGACAGTAACATACCATATAGATATATCAAACGACCTCACAACTGGATGTCTATTCCTACTTAATCATCCATTAAGCAGCAGTTGTACAGTCTTTGTCCTTGAGATCTGTAACTTATATAGATTGGACTATTCTATCAATTCTTCCATAACTTGGGATGCACGCATCTCTAGTTGGGATCTTGCATTACCATACACCAGTATTAACACGTCGTCGGCATATGCCACTATGTTCACACCAAGGTGATTTCTATTCAAAAAATCATCCATCACAATCGCCCAGGCATGGGGGCCAACCACCGAGCCCTGAGAACAACCTCGAATTACATTGCCTTATTTCCGTAAATCCAGTTCTCACAATAATCTTTCGCTTAGAGAAATACTCTCTAAAAACTGAATACAAATTATCTGAACAGCCAGTACTTCTTATCCTATGGAGGATTCCCTCCCACCAAAGCATATGAAATGCACCGTGGAAATCAACAAATATTCCAAGGACATAACGCCCCTCATAGCCATGCACATAAGTTACCATCTGATAGATAGTGTCCTCTGTTGACTTTCCTTTTTTGTAACCAAACTGATTACAAGAGGACATATGATTCTCATCATATTTAATCATAAACCGACTAATACATAGCCATTCACAAGTCTTAGCTATCACAGATATTAAGGTTATGGGACAATATGAACCTAGTTCACTAGTAAGTCTATCATGACTTTTCATTATTAATTTCAAAACAGCCACTCTCCACGCTTCAGGGACGGAACCAGACTCCAAACATTTTCATTATCAAATCAGACCTTATCTGGAATACTCGCTTTATTATCTTCACCTTGATTATATCAGGACCAGGCGACTGGCCATCCACCGCCCATGCAACAGCATCATATTTCTTCCATAGCAAAATTTTGCTCATGTATATTTGAACAATATGCAGCATTGCCCTGGACCATATTATTTTGTTCTTGACCCAATTCCTGATTATCTATATCAGGGAACAATTCATCCAGGATAATGCCCATGGACTCGCTCCAACTTAAAGTTTCAAAATTCCTATTTCTCACAGTAAAATTTATAGAATTGAAAACATATTTTTCAGTTATTAACTTAAAAATAGAATTCCAGGGATCTCTTGAGCCTTTTCACAGGTCTTGTTCTCATCTTTTTCTTTCTCACATACTAGAATTTGAAGCCTTATAGACAGCGTCCTGGAAATTATTTACATAATCTTCAACACTAAGTGAATCCCAATTAATTTCATTCACTATTGAACTGAAAATCAGATCAAAACATTCCCAATTAGCAGTCCCAACAGAGAATATATCTGCCTCTTTTACTTCTCTTATTCTCTCAATGCAGCTCAGCCCAAACAAAATACCATTATGATCACTTGTGGTTAGTTGATTCACAACCTTCCAGTAATGTATCTTATCCAGCATAGACACAGTACACACTGTAACATCAATATAGGACTGCCCATGTACTGAGCTATATGTTGGACAATGGTCTGTATATTAACAACCATTCCTGACTCAAAAATCTCGCCTCTATCATCAGATTGCTCAATGCCCCACAGAACAGATTTGGAGTCCATCGCAATTAATTGAACCTTGAAGTACATCTTGTACTTTCTTCAAGTAATTAATATATGGAATTATACTGTCAGAGTGCCGACAGTAGAGGGAAACAAGATATATTCTACCAATAGCACCAATAACTTCAGCACAAATTATGTTTTCATGGATACACTAGAAATCTTGGTAATCACCAAATCATGCCTCCTCACCACTATTGTAACTTTCGGCTATCACCATCTGACAGAACTCTATAATTCCTTGGATAGCCATGTACATTGCCCCTTACTTCATATGGTTCCTGCAATAGACTTGCATCAATGCTTTTCTTTTCCATTTCCAAATGTACCTGTGCAGCCACAGCTTTCACTCTTTGTGCATTCATCTGTAATATGCTTAGATTCTCAGCCATAACTTATTTTATTTTTATATAGTTCCAAAGCTCTGTTGTACTCAGTACAATCCTTATCAATAGCAGTGTGATCACACTTCCTGCTTCTATTCTTACAATTACAGCAGATCGGTCTCTCAGCCTTTTTACTGCAGTCCTTATATGCATGCCCCATCTGGGCACAATGTCCACGTACTGCATCTCTTCTACAGTATTTAGATACATGACCAAATCCTAGGCATTTGTAGCAATGAGCCACGGAGAATATTTCTTTATATTTATATGCCATCCAATTGACATATATCCTCTTTCCAACTTAGATTCCAAAGTCTCAATCTGACTTCCAAAATCCAATTAGACACATTTCCATTTTTAGTATTATTTATCGAAACAACGTCAACATTTTCATAGAACTCATTCCGGGACACCCCACAGTCTACAATTCTTTATACAAATCTGTTCTAAAAGCTTTTCCTTCTACATATCCTTCTCAATGTCAAACAGTACTATTCTAGGGTGAACAATCTTTGGAATCACGTACTTCAAACCAATTTCCTGAATCCGTGGACACCCTCTAATTTTCTTAATATCATCCTCCCCCTCTGCCTCCAGCAAAATTCCACAGTCCCTGATTGTTCTTATATTCTTAACTTTTACTTCTTTCAGAGCAGGTCTTAATTCTTTCAAGACTTCTTGTTTAATGTCCTCACTTGTCTTGAATCTCTCACTAGCAGCTTTAATCAGCACAACTTTTGATGGCTTCTTGGTTTTCTTCAATGGTTCTTGAACTGCACTAGCATAACTTTTTTTTCCCTTTTTCTTGCTTTCTAATTTTCCTTTTAATAACAAGTTTTCCATGGACATCCAAAGCTTTTGTTTCAAGAACATCCCATAGATCTAAAATTGTTCTCATAGCAGCAGTTGGAACTTTACTGTGGATATCTTAATAAGCTCTCAACCTGCCTCTAATTTCTTTGATGTGCTCAAACCCTTCATAATTAGATCTTTACTTGCATCAGTTTTCCTTTTCTTATAAGAACCTGTTTTCTTTGCACTATTTTGATCCTTCTTCTCAGCACTACTGCCTGCTCTGGTTTTTCTCTTCTTTGTATCACTTGGACCTTGCGAATTACGCTGAAGACGAGAGAGAGAGAGAGGGGGGGGGGGGGGGACCTAAGACTAGGAGGAGTCCTTGTCAGGGTCCACCCAGAAAACACTTCCATCTCTGTTAACTGTTGAACTTGCGACAAGATTTCTCCTGTTATTTCCTCTCTTTCATCATCCATCACCTCCAATGTTTCAGCAACCAATTCTTCTTCACTTAAGGCCTCATCTGATTCAAGAGCACTCGCCATGTATACAATAAAACCAAATTATGTACAATTAAAAGTTAAATCTCAATTTAGAGAAGTAACAACTATTTACACTATATACAAGGCTCAAGAGTCCTGGCTCACATCTTTTTTGAACGAAATACAAAAAGACTGAAATCTATCAGCAGTCAATAAAAACTGTCCACGACCCAAGTTTAATGGGTTGTGGTCCCAGGAGCAAAACTCAAGGGCATGGAAATACTCTTAACAATTTTCTCTCTAACCCAGAATCAAACAGTATAGCCCATCTAGCCAGCTGGGGAAATCTCCCTGCCTGCCCACACCAGACTACGAGGAAGTAGGGCTAGCTAAACTGGTTCTGGCACCAATTAATTATAACAAAGCAAAAAACAAGAAAGCAAAATTTTAACTCAAAACTCACAATCAAATTTTATATCTCTTGGATAACTCGCTTTGCTAAGCACCCCAGAATAGCCCCTGGGGCATCACTAAGGATGAGGCTAGTTTACCTGGGCATAAGCCTATGAAAGGTAGGCTCACTCTCTGTTGGGTGCCAATGCCTCTTGAGATTTTAAGCTTTGCTTGTATATCACTTTAACACCCCCAGAATATTTAAACAACAAAAGGTCGACAAAAGCATGCTGGGAGTGTTTTGTTGCAGTAACAAGAAGGCCTGGGTTACAGGATATGTCTTCAATGAATGGGAGCTTTAAGTTTTCTGTCCTTCAGTGAAGAGTTATCTTGAGAAAAATAAGCTTCCTATGAAGGCACTGCTCCTGCTGGATGTGCCAGGTCATGATCCCAACCTTGTTCAATCCCTCAAGGCACAATTTGACTTTGTTCAAGTCAAATTTTTGCCACCCAATATTTTCGTGGTGTAGATTTCAAGAAAATCTACACCATGAAAATATTCGCAAGTTGCTTTGCAGTGACCGCTGGTGAAAATGCTGTCGCCCTCAAAGATTTTTGGAGGTCAAAGTTCAACATTCTGGATTGTGAGAGGCTATAAGTTCTTGGAATGACATTTCCACCAGGTGCTTAAATTCAGCCTTAAAAAAATATCTGGCCGTTAATTACCCATAACATTGATGGATTTGAAAGTGATGGTGCTTTTACAAATGATATTGTCACTCTTGGTAAATCAATGGGTCTGGAGGTTAGCAAAGAAGTTGTGGCGGACCTTATTGATGCTCATGGGCATGAGCTAACAACAAAGCAGCTACAAGCGTTGGAGAAAATTACGGAGAGTGAAACTGGAGAGGAAGAAAAAGACACCCAAAAAGCGTCAGCTGAAGACTGTTATTTCTTGTTGGGAGCGTTTAAGCAAAGTGGTAAAAAAAAACACCCCGACATTGAAAACACTGAACTCATGATGTATAAAAAGGAAAAAGTCATTTCTTACTTCAGGAAGCTACAAAAAGGTCATGAAAAACAGTCCACTTTGGACAGTTTCTTTGCCAGTAGCAACAAAAGACTGAAAAGACACCTGACACTTGATATAGTCCCACCACCACTGATTTCATCAGCTCTGCACTTCAAGTCTAAGTTAAATGCTAATTTATTTTTATTTTATTTTTTTTTTTTTAAATATTTTGTGACCATTTATTAAATAATCTTTATAAAGCACAAATTTTAATGTGAAGTATAACATGTAAGAAATACCTATTTCATGTGTTATGGGAACAAATTACAGGAAATCAATGTATTATTGGTTTCAACTTACAATATTTTCAACATACAATGGGTTTTGTGGAACAAATTACCATTGGATGTTGGTAATAGGTCCCACTGTATATATGCTGTTGTTATTTTGTGGTGAAGAGTGTAAATGCTACGTTGAAACGAGCATTTGGCTGGCAATGAAGTTATTCACAGTCAATTTACTTACCATGCTTACAATTTTATTGTAAGACTGTTTTAAGTAAGTAAAAATTTCTGCCACTTCTGGTTTGTGATCTTAGATCTCTGCTCTTGTGGAAAGCCAGAAACTGGCCTTCACATTGTGCTGAAAATGTCCATAATATCTGGACCTCCAAGCAAGGGGCGCTTGCTCTCAACCACTCCACATTGGCGGACCTCCGTAACACCAGAGAAAACTTTGGCATGTTTGTCAAGTTTAGTAAAATTATTTTTAGAAAAAAAAAAAAGAGTACAGATCGCTGGATAGGGCGACCAACACCCTATGGTGGTGGTGGTGGAGAGCTCCCTGCCACGAGGTCAAATGGTCATTTCTGTCAAAACTGTTATTGTTATTTGAGTTGATGTTTGTGTTTTGTTAAGTGATATACTAATCTTTGAAGGGTTAAGAATCAATTCACAGTCTGAGAAAGCCCAGGAGGCAACTAAGATGAGGGTTAATTCAAATGACTTCTGGTTTGTATGCTAATAGTTGTTGTAGAGTATCAAGAACTATAGCCTTCAATCTAGATAATAGGATCATCTGTCATGTCCTATTATACAAAGGACATCTGAAATAATGTTGGGTGGGTGCAGCAACTAAGGAATTGAGATGGATCAGAAACTGTGAGGAAGCAAGTTCACATAAATTATCCTATATCATTTCAGCCTCTTGTCTCTTAGATGTGCAAACTAGTTTTCCAAGGCTTAAGGTATTATTTTATTCAAAGAAATAACTTTCAAGGGTAAAAGATGGGGTTTTGTTTTGCATAAGGTCATTATGATGGGCTGAAACATTCTGCAAACTCTTTTCACTTGGACCAACTGGTGTTAAAAAATATAAATGCCAAATGGTGAGTGTTCAAAGAGGTAATCATGGAGGCCACTAAGTGCTTCACAAACTAAGAGGTATTGCTCAAGATATAGACCAAAATGGATGTTAGATGAAGTGATGAGCTTAGTGACAAAAGAAAAATGCATGGAATGATTATAATTTATCAAGGGATACAGTATTGACAATAGTGAAATTATAGTAATCTTATAATACCGTGATAAATCTGACTAAAAAATGAATAGCGAATGCTTAAAACACGGTACTCACCTTGTATAAATCTGCAATAAATTTATTGGTAGATGGTGGCTAAATTTAGGTTGGAAGAAGCATTAAAAGAACTAAGGCGGAGAATGAGGTGAAAATATTTTAAACAGATTTTAAAATGAGCGCAAGGAAGTAGAAGTGCAGATCTCCAATCCTTGGTTGTCATAAAGAGGTTAAAGGACGCGAATGAAAAAATGAAAAAAAAAAAAAAAAAAAGAAGACTGGTGGTGCCAATAGTCGTTACGAGGGACTTTCGTTGAATAAACCGTCATCAGTTGGCAAATGGGAGAGAAGTGAGCGCGTGTTGTATTTAAAGTTTATTTATACTCTCGTGATGCTCTTTTTGACACATGGGAACTTTAGCTGTGGGAATTTTATAACAGAAAGTTTTTTAAGCATTTGCTATTCATTTTTTAGTGGGATATACAGTATTATAATAAGTACAATCTAGCGTGTAATCAAGTTACTCAAGGGTTAGAGAGGCTCTCAGTGATTATGAGAGGTCTTTGGTCAAGAGTGTCCAATGGATATGAATAGTGTAACTATTGGTGACCCTGTACAGATTGCTGATAAACTGAATAAATATTTTGCACCAAATTTCATACAAGAAAAAGGTTTTAGAGATGGGGTTAGCAAAACTAATGCTAACTGGTAATTAAATGATTTTATAACAGAAAGTAAACTGGAAGATAAACTGCTACAGCTAAAAGCGAACAAAGCACCTAGAGCTGATGGAATCTATCCAATTAAGAAGCCACAAAAGAGGTGGCTAAACCTTTAGCCATAATAATGACAGCATCCTCAGATTCAGAAGTACCTGCTGATTGGAGATGTGTCTCCTATTCACAAGATTGATTCAAAGAGTGAAGTGGACAATACAAACCATTAAGTTTAACCTCTGTGACAGGGAAAATAAAAAAGTCACTAGTTAAAGAAGTAATGCAAGATCATTTTGATACGAGTATAGCCATAAAGAAAACAGCATGGGTTTGTTAAAGGGAGAGCATGCCCCACCAATGTGATTAGCTACTATGAAGTTATCAGAAGGAAACCAGATGCAAAGAATAATTCTGACATTGTATACTTTGATTAGGAGCAAGTTATTACTATGACTAAAGGGAAGGTTAAGTGATAGGAGACAAGGAGTGATTATAAACAGCCACTGCTAATAGACTAATGTGATGAGTGGAGTTCCACAAGGATTGGTATTGGGGCCCCTCACTGTTTTTAACATTTATTAACGATATTGATGTACATGTTTCTTTCAAGTTTAATGTCTAAGTTTGTGGATGACACAAAGGTGAGCACAGGGATTGATGACAGTATCAAGAGAGGCTACTACAAGAGGTTGTAGATAAAGTAAGCCAATGGGCTGGAAAATGGAAACTGAGGTTAAAAAGTGATAAATGCATTAGGGTAGCAGTAATATATGAACAGAATACCATTTGGGTAGCACCACAATGAAGGCAGTTGATAAGGAATGAGACCCGGGAGTAATTATATAGTCTGATATGAAATCCTCTGTGGAAATGGGCTGATAGAACAGCTCACAAGCTTCTGTCAATGATATACAGGAAAACTTTGCCAGCAGGACCCAAGAGATGATAAATCCATCGGATAAGACAATGGTTATGCCACATCTTGAAAACAGCACATAGGTTTAGAAACCTCATTTCAAGAAGGACACAGACCTGTTGGAAAGGATGCAGAGAAGAGCAATGCGATTAATTGTGTGGGGAGGCTATTCTTACCAGGGAAGACTGGAGCATTGTAAATTATAGTCTCTAGAAACTAGGCATCTGCGTGGTGACCTAACTGAAATGTATAAGACTTTAAAAAGGTTACACAAACTAAATGCTGATGACATTTTTACCTTTTCTCAGTTGAACCAAACAACCAAAGGTTAGCCAACTGTTGGAATAACCTTCCAAGTTCACATAAATTATCCTATATCATTTCAGCCTCTTGTCTCTTAGATGTGCAAACTAGTTTTCCAAGGCTTAAGGTATTATTTTATTCAAAGAAATAACTTTCAAGGGTAAAAGATGGGGTTTTGTTCACTGGAAGCATGAACACATATTAAATCATTTTCCTTCAGTTCTGGTGTTAAATGATGAGGAATAAATCCAAAGAGCACATACATTTCAAAATGTACAACTCCTCACTAATGATAGTATACATTGAATCAATGCTAATCTTGCGCACTGTGGCAATTTTTTCAATAACCAATGTAACTGTTTCCTTGTATGAGCTCCTTAGCCATTGCTATTACTTCTGGTGTCACAACAAAAGTACATGCCCAGGTCAAGCAGAATCCTCAACACTTGCAATACCATTCTTAAACTTATTCACCCATATGCAAACCTACTAGTGACTCATGAACACTTCCCATACTAAGCCAACATTCTGCAATAAGTTTTAGGTTTTATTCCCTCTGCATTCAAAAATCAAATTAAAGATCAAATCTCTACCTTGGTGCATGACTAAGTGTGCTACCATCTTGAAAACTGTCTTCAAATAACATCCACAGATGATGTTATATGGGTGCTCAGTATTGCCAACAGAATTCGGTTAATAATCTTAGACAAGATTATCATCAACTTTTACATAATAGGCATTTATGTTGGTTTGAGATTTTAATTTGATTGACCTTTGTATTATCATTTCCGATTATCAAGCTCTCAGAACTACTAACATATTACTAAACTACAACAGGCCGCTTTTCAGTCTTCCATGTAATTTGAAATTGAGCAAAAATCATAATCTAATCTTAAAATCACGAGGAGCATCAACTGAGAAAATAGCGACAAATTCCTATACACACATAAGTAAGTTACAAAGCACCAACATGGAAACTTTGAGTGGAATAAAACAGAATTAAAAATAACTTATATGAAAGTTGGTCATCCACAGATAAAGGATCCAACTCTTTATGCAACAAAAAAGACATGTAAAGTGAATACAAAAACCACACCTCTAAAATCCACATTTTTTACAAGAACAACACCTTTAAAATGTTTTTTTAAAGCATTTGTCCAGTTATTAACAATTCACTGAAGAATAAATGCTATGTTTGCTATGTTTTTTCCACAGTATCTGTGTGGTTTTTCAGAATGAGTGTTGATGCAGCTCAGAACATGTAGCATTAGTATGAGGGCAAACAGAAAAGCATAGGCAGTGCAGCAAGTTCAAACAAGGTTCTAGGTTCTCCAGGTAACTAAAATTTCTAGTTAGCTCATGCATGATGGCATTTTGGTGTAGTTCTTCATTTATAAGTTAGAGCATTTGAAATGAAAGCATCTTTGAACATGCAGTTCAAACAACATTAGTTTCTGACTGCTGAAAATGTTAGAACTGTTGACTCTTGAATGAATCCTTTATTTAATTAGGGTTCACGATTTACCACTATGAACTGGAAAACAAGAGACAGCGCATGAATCAAGCCAGTAAAATGATTAGGACAATTCTTTTGAGGGACTCTGCGAGTGTTTTCTACACTGAATTTTTGGAAAAGGGGGTTAAACCAATTCAGTCCAGTCCACTGAGATAAACAAAAAAGTAAGGCCTAACAATACAGGAACGTTACATCAAAATAACAATGCACAACCTTACTTCAGTCATGCTGCACCGGCAAAGAATTTTGTCACTGGGATCTAAAGTTGTTCCACGTTATATAAAAATTATAAAAAAGTAGACAGCCACATTGCTGATGCATCCTCTCTTTATCCATGCCTGAATTTTGATTTTTCATGCTTTGTTAGATTTATTGTCCAAAAACTGAAAAAAAATCCAAAAAAATTAGAAATCTCCATATCATGAGGCTGCACATGTAAGCTATATTTTAGAAGCAGGTTTTAAATGAAAAATTGTTGAAATGCTTGAATATTAAAGTTGTTCAACCTATTCTTTTTGTAAAAGTGTCATTGAAATACAAATACAATAAAATAATGATATAAAACTAAAATTTAAAAAATTCAATTTAAAAGATATTAAAACTAAAAATTCATTTTGAATTAAGAAAAATAGTTAAAATATTTTTATTACTATTAGTTTATTTGCAGAGCTTCTCACCCCTTCTTCTTTATTCTTTGCCTTTTCTTCATTGCTTTCTGGTGGTCCAGCCAGAGCTAATACTTTACTAAATACGCCTAATCTGGCAAAATGTTCTAAAAATATATCAGCTCCTTTTGTCATTAAATCCTGGATCATATTTAAAGCTACCAAATAGCCATCATCATCTTCCTGAAATATATAAACACATAAATATGAAGTTATTTCTGTAAATATACACTATAAAAAAGGAAAAAGCATGATGTTTAAAAATAAACAAGCAAAATTCTTAATAAAAAAAAAAATATATATATATATATATATATTGCACTGAATGTATATTGCTTATATGGGGCATTACACAGATTAACTAAGCAGCAGCTAGAATTAAATTGGATTCAAAACCTATATTAAGTTAAAGAAATAATTAGAATTATAATAATCATACTGCTAGCAAGTGCTGTAAAGTCAGC
The DNA here is from genome assembly GCF_048544385.1 of Mastigoproctus giganteus. NCBI lineage: Eukaryota > Metazoa > Arthropoda > Arachnida > Uropygi > Thelyphonidae > Mastigoproctus > Mastigoproctus giganteus. The sequence goes on along the minus strand of NC_143580.1, from coordinate 213,510,819 downwards.
AGAATGTTTTAATTCTAAAATTAAAAATAGGATATAACAGTAGTGATTCATGAACTTTAAAAAAGAATATACACAGAAAGACAACTAAATCATAATAACTTTTCTAAACATTATGGTTAATATAACCAAGAAAAATGTATCTGCAGAAAAACTAAATACGTATGAAATACTGCATAACACAAAAGGGAACAAAAATCCAATGCTTCATTATCACATATTCATCAGGGACATGGAGATTTAAAACACATTACAAAATAACAGACAACACTATAAGGACTCTCTGAAATAGATTCAGATATCAATGACTACTGAAAAGAGTTTAGCCCAATATAGATTGCAAAAGTTTTTGTGAAAGTCAATATTGTCAATCAGTGTTGGAACTCTTCTTGTGTATTCACAGAAAATTTCAGGTATGTAATTATATTCGTCTCCTTTTCAGAGGGCATTGAAGTGTGAAAGGTGAATGAAGATGGTAAACGTTATGAGAATCAAGCACCATGCAGTCACTGAGTACAATAATACCCCGACTTACACTACCCTGACTTGCGCATATAGACCAATTAGCTTGTTATCCCACATCTACAAGTTGTTCACAAGGGTCATTACTAACAGATTAGAAAGAATACTGGATGAGAATCAACCGAAAGAGCAAGCTGGCTTTAGGACAGGATTCTCAACTAAGGATCACCTTCATGTAATATCACAGCTAATGGAGAAAGTAAATGAATATAAAACACCATTATGCCTGGCATTTGTGGATTATGAAAAGGCATTTGACTCCATACAGCATAAGGCAATGTTTCGGGCACTGGAAAGACAAGGCATTGATACCCCATATATTATGATTTTGAAGAAAATATACGAGAGTGCTACCTCCTTTATTAGACTAGACAAAGACAGTTGGAAATTTAAAATTGAGAAAGGAGTTCGACAAGGAGACACAATATCTCCTAAGCTGTTTACTGCTGCCCTTGAGGAAGCTTTCAGAAGATTAGACTGGTCGCAGAAAGGAGTCAATGTGAACGGAGAGTACCTAAACCATTTGCGATTTGCAGATGACATTGTGGTCATAAGCCATGATCCCAAAGAATTAGAGGAAAATCTTAATCAGTTATGCACAGCTAGTAAGGATTTTGGACTAAAGATGAATATGGCTAAAACAAAAGTAATGATGAACAAGTATGCCACAGAAAGAGACATAATGATTGAAGGAGCAGTAATTGAAAAGGTGGAGTCATATACTTATCTGGGACAAGTTATTAGCTGTAATAATGATAAATGGCTGGAAGTCAAGAGAAGAATAAATTTTGGATGGATAGTATTCAGGAAATATAGTCACATACTGAAGAGCAATATCCCAGTTTGTCTGAAACGTAAAATAATGGACCAATGTATACTCCCCACCATGACTTATGGAAGTGAAACTTGGGCACTCACCAAAAGAATGGAAGAGAAGCTGAGAACCACACAGCGAAGAATGGAACGAATCATATTGGGAATAAGACTGTTAGATAAGAAGAGAAACACATGGATTAGGCAACAAACTCAAGTAAAGGACATTCTTATCAAAACTAAAGAACTAAAATGGTCTTGGGCAGGACACATAGCTCGAAGACATGATGACAGATGGACTAAGAAAATAACAGAATGGTATCCAAGAGGAGCTAGAAGAAAACCTGGAAGACAAAGGCGGAGATGGATAGATGAAATTCATGAGTTTGTGGGTAATAAATGGATGTCCAGTGCTCAAAACAGAAGCAACTGGAAAGTTGCTGGAGAGGCCTTCATCCTGCAGTGGATTGAAAATGGCTGATGATGATGATGATGATGATGACTTGCGCAAACTCGAAGTTACGCGGTTCTTGATTTTTTCGTTTGGTGTATATCTAAAATTAGCTTACCAGTGATTTGGAAGTCAAATCATAAAGCTTGGGTGACAGTTTCCGTTTTTGAGGACTGGTTTGGTCAGCACTTCATACCCGAAGTCGAACGTTATTGCAAGTCTAAACAGATTCCATTTAAAGTGACGCTTCTTACTGACAATGCACCCAGTCACCCTTCTGCCACCCTAACTAATTTCGACCCACATGTGAAAGTTGTGTTTTTGCCTCCAAACACAACCAGCTTGCTTCAAACGATGGACCGGTGCCTCCATAGCCAGGTGGGCAGGAGCAGCAGCAGTGCGTAGCACACGCTTCTTGATTAGACCGGGGTTCGAGACCGTGCCCACCAAATACAGAGGTTGTGGAAAGGTCAGGGAATGATCACCGCATATCCCCAGAGCAATATGGCCTAGTGCTAATGATCCTAAAAACCAAATAACAAACAACAACAACCGATAGACCAGGGAATCATCAAAACATTCAAGGCTTACTACACAAGGCGTTCGTTTGCCCGTCTGAATGAAGCCACGAAACAAAATAGTGAGATATCTGTTAAAGACTTTTGGAAACAATTCAATGTTTTAGATGCCGTAAGAATCACTGAAGAATCTTGGAATGAAATTCACAAAAAAACATTGAATGGTGTCTGGAAGAAACTTTGTCCATTTTTTTTGTTCAAAAACGAGACGAAAACAACGCCAGAAACTGATCATGTCGCTCATGTGATAGAAGAAGTTGTTAATCTTGCCAGGTAATTAGATTTGGAAGTCAATGGTGATGTTGTCAACGAGCTGTTGGATTCACATAGTCAGGAGCTGACAACGAATGAGTTCATAGATATGCGTGAGCAAAACATCACTGAAGTATCCGACACTTCAGACCCAGTTCCACCAGAAAAGCACATGACAATTGCAAGCTTGACAGAAGGTCTCAGCTCAATTGAAAAGGGCTTAAAAATTTTTAGAAAACAGACTCCAACAAAGAACACGTTATAGCTACAAAGCAAGGAATAATAAAAATTATTAGCTTGCTACGAAGAAATTCTGCATGAAAAAAAGAAGGCACAGTGTCGTCAGACGAATTTGTTAGATTTTATGAAGCCATCGACATCGAAATAACTTTTTTACATAACTCATTTATTTTTTTAATACATATTTTGTATTAATATGTATAAAGAACTGCAATTTTATTAAATATTTTTCTTCTAAACTAGTGTTTTTGTTACTCCTTGGTCCCAATTAAACAAAATTTATATGTATTTATATGCAAAGTTGTACCCCAGACTTACGCGAATCAGACTTAAGAGATTTTCGTCGGACCCACCTATCGCGTAACTTCGGGATATTACTGAACCTTCATTTAAATGGAATGTTGCTGAAAGAAATTCATGAAGACATGCAGCAAACATTAGGGGAATCTTGTCCTTCATACGCCACAAAACTGGGTTGCAGAATTTAAGCGAGGATAAGACAGTGTTGAAGATGCACCCTGCAATAGGAGGCCTGTTACCACGTCATCACCTGTATATGTGGATGCCATTCATGACTTAATCATGCAAGACCACAGAATAACATTGAAGCACACTGAGATAACATTCAATGGGTGAGCTCATGATACTGTGGTGAATGTTTTAGGAATGAAGGTTTCTTCGAGGTAGGTCCCTAAAGCACTGAATGCAGATCAGAAGCAGGAAAGAGTGAGGTGTCATGAGATTGTGCAGCATTTTGAAGCTAACGAAGCTCAGTATTGGGGGATGATGTGTCACTACGGACAAAATGTGGGTACACCAGTTCGACCCTGGAACAAAAGATCAGTCGAACTGGTGTACCCAGCACAGAAGTTGGCTGGGAAAGTCATGGCATCCATCATCTGGGATGCAAGAGTGATCATAGTTGATTTCCTGGAATGAGATGCCAATATCAATGCCAAGTATTATTCTAAGCATACTGAATGCTGAATATTTCTGCAAGAAAATGAAGCTCAAAAGGTGTGGGAAATTGGCCAAAGTCATTTTGCATCAAGACAATTCTCCTCAAGACAACCCTACTCACCAGATTTGTCTCCATCAAACTATTTTCCATTTCCAAATCTCAAAAAGGACTTGAAAGGACAAAAATTCAACAGCAACAATGCCAATGGATGCAGCCAACAACTGATATGAGTCAAAATCTTCTGAATTTTATTTGAGAAGGTTATGAAAGATAATGGATCACGCCAGAAAGTGCACTGACTAGGTGCAGATGACTATATTGCAAAATAAATGGGTTTCACATCTTTCCAACATGCCTTCCATGAGAGGCTAGAAACTTTTCAATCTCCCCTTGTATATAGTCCCTTCTCACAAATGCCTGATCTGCAACTTTTTGATTTTCAAGCAGCTGGAGATCAGTTATTTGCGAGCAGGAGGAAAACAAGACATTTTTGGAGGAAAGCTGAAGAAAAATAGGTATATAATAAGAAAAAAAAAAAAAGCAAGTTTTTGTTAAGTCTATTCTGCACTAGAAATCGAATTTCACTGGGGGGGGGGGGGGGGAATCACATTTTATATTAAAATACAGCCATATTATTGTTTACCAGTACAGTATGTGCTTAAAAATTAACTTACCTAACATTTTTCTGTCCCTGAATTTCCGTTTGGATATTCTATAAGAAATGAACTGAAAATGACTGCTTCAAGAAAATTCCTGTAGTAGACTTTGCATATCTTCAGAAATGTTGAGTCAAAGTTTTGTTTATAACAATGACACTGCTGTCTAGAAATGGCTGCAAAGAGCATTTTCAACACTTCACGAGAAGGAGATCTGAATTTAGTTTTTGTTTTTCTAACTTGGCAAAATATTCTCAATCACTCAACAGTGCTAAAAGGACTATTAAAATGCTAGACATAACTTGGGATAATTTGTTATATTTCAAGTTAGTTGTCAGTACCAAGAACCACTGTACATCAATTCTTTCTTCTTTCATAATAGCATCTGGTAGGTTCCCATACTGTAACAGATGCTGAAAAACATCTATTGTTTCATCCATTCTTTAGTAAGGCCAAGAAGTACTGGAAACTTGTCCACAAAAAATCTTCAAATTTGTAAATATACTACTCCCAACTGATGAAATTTTTGCTACCTTGGAATTTAAAAGAACATTTTTCAATGGGATCTCATGTACTATGTAGTTGCATGATGCAATAATTACTTCCTCATTGAAGAAAAAAACAGAATCTTTTCTTCCTGTTTTACTGTCCATGACCTTGGCAGAAGAAATGCCTAATATTAAGTCAGAATCATTCTTCTGGTTTAGTCTGCTAGGGTCAACTTCTGACGTAGAAGTGAAAGATTTAAAAACTGTTGGTAAAATAAATTTGCACACATCATTCTTCAACGTATCTAAGAGTAATGACCTAAATATTCCAATGTGAGGTCTGCTGGCTTGAAGGGCTATGTTCAGATTTCAAATGTTGGCATAACATTTAAAATATAAAAGCAAAATGTCTTCTTTCAAAACTTCTTTTGGTTCATACACCGGATTTACATATGAATCAGTGCCACTCACCGGTGAGTGGCACTGATTCATATGTACTTTTCAATTGAGTAACTCTGAAAAGTACATGGCTTTTTTTTTTTCTTACCTCTTCTTTACTCAGACCTTGTCAAAGGGTTGCCATTGTTCTACCAGTCTATTTACAATGTCCTACTCAGATATCCATTCAACAAAAGACAACCAGGGTATACACACATGCTTCAAAACCTTCTTTACTTCAGTGGTATATATCAATTGAAATTGTTTAAATTGATCTTTCCTTTTAGAACATCTTCCTAAATATAATAAATGTTTATCAAGTGTTCATCCATTTTCACAGGAAAGCATGGAGCAACCTTTTCAGCATACAAACTAATAAGATGACAAGGATAACCTATTACCACCAAGTGCTCTATCTTCTTTTTTAATACCCTTGCCACTTCAGTTTCCAGTCCTACCATAACAGGCACATTATCAGCATTACATGACAGAGAGTTATTTTGGAAGGACCTGCAAGTTTTCAGCTTATTCAGAGATGTCCAGTGATACACTTTCACCTTCCAATGCCAGCAATGAGAGCAGCTGTTCAATTTGATGATTTATTATTATTATTATAAAAGTCATCATTGATTGATTGATTTTGGTAGTTGTTGGCGCATCGGCTTCTGTGGCCATATTGCACCTCCCAAGGTTTTTGCAGTACTTTGATCCAAGCCCGAGGCGGGAATCGAACCTGCGACCTTTGGGTTGCCGGGCAGGTACTTTACCCATTCGGCTATAAAAGTCATCATAATAAGATACAACTTAGAATCACTTTCATTACTGCCATCTGTAGCAATCAAATGGCTCATTCCCCCCCCCATTATATTTCATTAATAATAATATCTTATTATTAAATATAATGAAATACTGCATAGTAATGTTACATTTATGAATTAAAACAGGCACATTTAATATTAATACTATACATTCTGTACAATTTTACTTGCAAATCTCATGTTACATAAATTTTCTGTGAAACTATCTTCAAACAAGGTCACAGTACAGCTATCATATTCCATATGGTCAAAGTTTTGAAGAAAACATGGAATTAAACTCCTCAGTAATTTGAAACTGACTTGATAATGGGAAAATTTCTGACATTCATATGGTGACATGTATGATGACATTTTATTATGATTTACTGATATCTCTTAAAATTTACAAAAATATTTTTCTGCACTTATTATTTAAATGATAGCACTATTAAACAACTTTTTTTTTATTAAAGTTATAGTTTTTTTAATGCACTTTTACCTCCATAATTACAAAAATGTCTTCAAAATATTCCTCTGGGGGAGTTGTAAATTAATTGTTACTTCATTTGAGAATTCCATTTCCTGAAGACTTGCAACACCTGTTGGCCTAAATTATTCAGATTTATTAATATCTATAGGTGACTTGTTATTTTCTGACAGGTCATGAAATGCAACAATAGGTTCTGATCAGCTGGGTTACATTACATGAGGTGATGCACAAGCACAAACTTTTTTCTGTAGTTTGAAGCCTCATGCGCTAAATAATTTTTATGTTATCATAAAATAAATGGCACATATCCATTCTTGGAAAGGGAAAATATTTTCATCTAATATAACTATATCTAATTCGTCTTGTGATGAATTAGATATATTAGATGTGTGTGAATGAAATATTTAGTGTGTCAAAACTGAAATTTCACATCATTGTGTTAAGAAAGCTGACGGTTTGTTATGTTGCAGTACCTTTACCACAGCACTGTTCACTTTCAAACTGGATTAAAGCCCAGTAAATCAATTTTCTTAACTACAATGTTTGGATAATTTTCTAAAATTAGCCAAACATCACCTGTACATCATCTAACTTGTTACTGAATAATCTGAGAGGTTCAAAATACTTCCCATTTGTAATCAGTGAAAACAAGTTGTATAAACTGTGATATGGGGCCTTGAAAAATCATGGGGTACAAGAGCATTTTTTTTCTAAAATTTTTTGTGCATAATTTCTGATGAAGAAATGTTGCATAGCAGTCATCATTTACTGATATTCCAAGTGGCAAATGATCAGCAGCAGTAATGCCCTAATAACTGTAGGCAACAATGACTTTTTTTTTTTTTACCTTAGATTATTGTTGCCGATGACATTTAGAAGAGTGTGGTGAACATATGGATTCACCACTTACATTTATTATGGATCAGTGTTCACCACATGTGGTGAACACCGAGCTGACTGTGATTTCGATTAAAATCCAGTCACATGTTCTTTTCTCATCAATGGGAATAATGTTTTAAAAACTTTCTACCTTGACAGTAAAATGCAAGTACCTGCATTGCAATTTCTTTAAACTTTGCTTGTTGTTCATCTGACACCAAACGTAGGTTCCATTGGACTGCAACCATTCATTTTTGTAACAACTCAGTAAAAATTTGGTGAATGAATGATTTCGGTATTCCAGATTTGTTGGCTTTTCTTTACAAGTCACATCTTTCTTTCTCCAAAGGGGTGGTAATAATTACTGCAGATATGTTGTCTGTAGATGTTCTCAATCTACCTGGGCATTTCTTGTCCTATGACCTACTGCTGACTCTCCACATGCACCGCCCTCAACAATTCATAAATTTGTGTCAGTGTTTTACTAAGTAAAGTTTCGATTTCAATAAAAGATCTTTGATCACAAACCATAACTGACCTTGAGCAATATCAGTATCCATTTTTAAAAGCCTCTACACAAACTTTCAGTGCAAGAGCTCTGCTTCAAGCTCACTAACATTGAGGTTAAACTTCAAATTACTGTCCTGATAAATGTGTCACACAGGCATGTGGAGTGGTGAGCACATACACAGTGAGCATTACTTTTCAGATAATCCTTGTAAAAATTTATTCAAGTGATTGTTAGTTTTTACAAGAAATAAACATGATCAAAATTTGTAGGCCCCAGGCAGTGTATCTACTGTGCTTTTTTTGGTTAATACAGCCAATGCATAAGGTGGACACTGAGTTGAAAAAATAAGGAACTGGCTAGTTTAACAGAGGGGGGGGGGAGATATCATGGGGTGGTTATAGAGCAACAGAAAACTAACTGTCTAAATATGATTACTTGGTCTTTACTTGTTTGAACTAAAATGGATTTATTAAATTTTATAACAGCTTTGGCAATGAATGAAAAAGAAATTTGCCATTCATGATAACAATATGTTATGTAACAACTTTCATTGGTGGGGAGTCTATGCGTAATATCACAGAAATAAGAACATAGCTTTTATCATCAACCATAAGAAACTACTGTAAGAAAAGTGGCAAAAATAAAAGCTTTCGCTCAGCAAAAAACAGCATCCAAACTATGAAGCAATAACTACTCATAATAAATTCAATGCTTACCTCACTGTCTAGAACACTTGCTGTTACTTCAACTAACTGTGATGCAAAATTTGGCACACCAATGTCAGTACTACTCAAATCTGCTAAATGTGAAGACTGGATATAATGTGTCATTTTTCTAATTAAACTCAGACTAGACTTCCTATAAAATATAAAAAGTACAGTTACAAAACTATTTAATTTTATATAAACAAAAATACTTGACTTTTACAATTTATTATAGAATAGCCACAGCAAGATTAACTTTGCAACTAAAACACAAAAAAAATAAAGAATTTCAAAATAATAACATATAGCAAAATATGAAATGCATTTTACTTTTGTACAGATTATGGGCATACCATGTATGTTCCAGAAGCAGATCAATTTTATTTTTTATCATTATATCTCATCAAAAATGTTTAAACAACATAAAGTAGTACATTTATTATCCAAAATTTTCTCCATTTGATCAGCAGGTACACAATGTGGTTCAAATTTATGATGGAAATTACCAATGTTTTTAAACAAAGTAGTCAAAGTAACAATGCAAAAATGTGTAAATATTTTGGCATAAGCATATTAATCTATATACAACAAAACATGATAAATAAGTTTCACTGTACAGCCTTAAACAAAAGGCAGATTATGAGAAATCCTTGGCAAAGGATGCAAAGAAAAACAGAAAAGAGTTCTTTACTTATGTAAACTCTAGAAGGAAATGGATGAACCAGATTGGTCCACTGGATATTGATGGTTCAACAGTTGAGGATCCTGCTCAGGTGGCTAACAAACTAAACAAGTATTTTGCATCTACATTCACATATGAGGAGTTATTCAGGAAGGGGAATGCCACAGGTGAAGTAAACTCTGGCAGTGAGCTAGATGATTTTGTAATAACTGAGAGGAAAGTGGAGGAGAAATTGTCGAGGATAAACATAAAAAAGACACCCGGGGTGGATGGGATCTATCCAGTTATATTAAAGGAAGTAGCAAAGGAAGTAAGCAAACCCTTAGCCATAATTATGAGAGCTTTTGGACTCAGGGGAGGTACCCATAGACTGGAGATGTGCAAATGTGACCCCAATTCACAAAGGAGGATCAAAGGCTGACAAGTAATTATAGACCTGTGAGTTTAACTTCTGTTCCAGGAAAATTAATGGAGGCACTGGTTAAGGAAGCACTGCAGGATCATCTGGACAAGACTTCAGTTACAGCTCGGACACAGCATGGTTTTGTTAAGGGGAAGTCTTGCCTGACCAATTTGATTGGATACTATGATGCAGTCACAAAAGAACTGGATACAGGGAATAACTGATATTATATACTTGGATCTTAGAACGGCTTTTGATACTGTTGCACATGGAAGACTGCTGCACAAATCGGAGCAATGTGGCACTGGAGGCAAATTGCTGCTATGGATAAAGGGGTGGCTGAGGGAGAGAAGACAGAGAGTGGTAATCAATGGACACTGCTCATTGTGGACTAATGTTATTAGTGGAGTCCCTCAGGGCTCAGTGTTGGGTACATTATTGTTTTCTGTATTCATAAATGATATTGATGATGGTATATCAAGCTTAATGTCGAAGTTTGCAGACGATACAAAGGTAGGCAGGATTGTCAAGGACACTACTGACACTATGCTGTTGCAACAGGATCTGGAAAGGTTGAGCCGATGGGCTGAGAGGCGGCAAATGAAGTTTAACATTGACATATGTAAAGTACTACACATGGGAAACAGCAACCCCAGAGCAACGTATCAAATCTGTGGTACTACACTGACAGTGGTAGAGAATGAAAGGGACCTGGGGGTGGTTCTGCAGGCAGATATGAAGTTCTCTGAGCAGTGCAGACAGGCTGCAAGAGTAGGTCATGGTGTCTTATCAATGATATACAGGAATTTTTCTAGCAGGGATAAGGAGGTGATTACAGGTCACTGTTGAACAAAAGCCGAGAATTAGGGTTGAATTTGAAAGTGTCTGCAATTCTGCCCAGACACGATAGGAGGGAGTATATGATGAGAGCCTTGTCGATCAATTCGGCCCTGGAAAGATTGTGCAAGGCTCAAGGGGTAGAATTTTTTTCAGCCTGGACTGTACTTGTTAACAGGAGAGATTGCTTCTACAGGGATGGGATACACTTAAATAGAAAGGGTGCAAGAATATTTGCTGATGCTATCGAGGCAGTGTTAGGTGGGTCGGAAAACTGCTAGCTTGGGGGGAGAGACAAAGACCAATAGATTGACAGTAGCCACTGGCAGAGGTGAAAGAGATTCTTGCACTGCTTCTATTAGAATGAGCAGAAGCCTGAAAAACAAGATGCATGACATATTTCAGAGACTGCTGGGAGCCATTGCGGTACAAGTAAACACATGGGTTGTGTTAGGGTAACTAAGAATAGAAACAGGTGCAGGTATACTTGCGTGTATACCAATGCTAGGAGTTTAGTAAATAAATTTGATGAATTTGAGGTATTGCTCAAAACATCAAAGGCAGATACTGTTGAGATATCAGAGACGTGGTGTCACACAGATAAAAGGGATGCAGAACTGGAATTTGGGGAGTACAACGTCTACAGAAAGGATAGACAGGATAGGAAGGGGGGAGGGGTTATGCTATTAGTTAAGAAACACATAAAAACCAAGGAAGTGAAGCCAGTCGACATCGCTGTGCAGTGCAGTGTTGAGTCAATTTGGTGTGACATAAGCATTGGGAGACCAAAATTGAGAGTAGGAGTGTGCTATAGGCCTAATGACTCTGATGAGTATAATAAGAAACTGTACAGGGAAATAGAGTGGGCCAGTAAATCAGAGAGTCTTATAATGGGAGATTTTAATTTCCCAGATATTGACTGGAATTTGGGGGCTGGTCACTCACACACTAGCAGGGCTTTTGTGGATTTATTGGATGACTGTTTTCTACATCAGCACGTTCGGGAGGCAACTAGAGGGAGTAATACTCTTGATTTGATTATCAGCAGTGATTCTTCATGCATTAAGAATCTGCATATAAATGAACCACTAGGTGGCAGTGATCACAGTGTGCTGAAGTGGGATTTACTCAAAGAGGTAACTACCATTAGGGGTAAAGGGAAGGGTTATTGCTTCCGTAAAGGCGACTACGATGGACTGAGACAGTATTTAAATTCTATACAGTGGGACCAATTGATGATGTTACCAACAGCAAATTCAAAATGGGAAGCATTCAAAGAACTTATCTTGGAAGCTACTAGGCTTTACATACCAACTACCAAGGTTTAGGCCAAAATGGATGTCAGATGAATTAATGAGGCATATGGCAGAGAAGAAAAATGCATGGGATACTTACAAGTTAACACATGACACAGAAGCCTATGATAGATACAAGTTGATATGCAACCAAGTTACAAAGGAGGTTAGGCAGGCGAAGACAGATTACAAGATATCCTTGGCAAGGGATGCAAAGCAAAACAGCAAAGAGTTCTTTACTAATGAAAACTCTAGAAGGAAGGGGATGAATCAGATTGGTCCACTTGATATTGATGGGTCAACTGTTGATGATCCTGCTCAGGTAGCTAACAAACTAAATGAATATTTTGCATCGATATTCACACATGAGGAGTTATTCAGCGAGGGGAATGCCATAGGTGTATTCAACCCTAGCAGTAAGCTACAGAATCTTGAAATAACTGGGAGTAAAGTGGAGGAGAAATTGTTGAAGATAAACACAAGAAAGGCACCCGGGGTGGATGGGATCTATCCAGTTATATTAAAGGAGGCAGCAAAGGAAGTAAGCAAACCCTTAGCCATAATTATGAGAGCTTCCTTGGACTCAGGGGCGGTACGCATAGACTGGAAATGTGCAAATGTGACCCCAATTCACAGGCAGATATGTGCAGGCAGATATGAAGTTCTCTGAGCAGTGCAGACGGGCTGCAAGAGTAGCTCATGGAGTATTGTCAATGATATACAGGAATTTTTCCAGCAGGGATAAGGAGGTGATTATTCCCTTGTATAAGGCAATGGTCAGGCCACACCTAGAGTACTGTATACAGGTCTGGAGGCCTCATTTCAAGAAGGATGTAGAGCGGCTGGAACGAGTACAGAGAAGGGCAACAAGATTAGTGAATGGAACAAAGGGGTGTTCTTACGAAGAAAGGCTTAAGTTTTGCTAATTACAGTGTCTGGAGACTAGGCACCAGCGAGGTGATCTGATAGAGGTGTATAAAGCCTTGAATGGTTTGAGCATGCTCAATGCTGATGGGATTCTTCCTCTAGCTCAGAATAATCACCTGAGAGGGCATAAATTCAAACTGAGGAAAGACAGATGTAGGATAGACGTGCGGAAATTTGCCTTTAGCCAGCAGGTGGTTGGTTGGTGGAACAGACTTCCATCCCTTGTCGTGGAGGTTGATAGCCTAAATAACTTTAAGGCTCAGCTGGACAGGTATTTTGAACGAACAGTGGGGTGAAGTGGAAGTGGGGTTTTTTTTTTTTTTTTTTTGGCTGATGCTGCATAAGCTTGCTTTCTTGCATCAAATGCCTCTACTAATGCTAATAAGGCGATGGTCAGGCCACACCTTGAGTACTGCATACAGGTCTGGAGGCCTCATTTTAAGAAGGATGTAGAACTGCTGGAAAGTACAGAGAAGGCAACAAGATTAGTGAATGGAACAAAGGGTTGCTCTTACGAAGAAAGGCTTAAGTTTTGCAAATTACAGTGTCTAGAAACTAGGCACCAGCGAGGTGATCTGATATAGGTGTATAAAGCCTTGAATGGTTTGAGCATGTTTAATGCTGATGGGATTCTGCCTCTTGCTCAGAATAATCACCTGAGAAGGCATAAATTCAAATTGAGGAAAGCCAGATGTAGGCTAGATGTCCAGAAATTTTTCTTTAGCCAGCAGGTAGTTGGTGGAACAGACTTCCATCCCTTGTTGTGGAAGTTGATAGCCTAAATAAATTTAAGGCTCAGCTGGACAGGTATTTCGAACGAACGGAGGGGTGAAGTGGAAGTTTTTTTTTTTTTTTTTTTTTCCTGGCTGATGCTGCATAAGCTTGCTTTCTTGCATCATATGATCATATGCCTCTACTAATGCTAATAAACTTGTCTTCCTGGGCAGTCCAATTCTGTTAATTCTGTTTAAGATTCACCTTGCTTTGCACCCTTATTTTCAATATTTATTAATGATACTAATGAAGGTATATCACACTTGTCTAAATGTGCAGATGATACAAAGGATGGCAGGGTGGTTAATGACAGGAATCACTATTGTATACTATTGCAACAACAAGACCTAGAAAAATTAAGCTGATGGACTGAGATGTGGCAATTGAAATTTAACAATGATAAATACAGGGTGCTGCCTATCATCACTGAAGGGCAGCAGTAATACCACATTAACATAAAATTGTGTGGTACCACACTCAAGGTGGCGGAAAACAAAAGAAACATAGGGGTAATTGCAGTCAAACATTGAGTTCTTGAGTAGTGCACACAGGCTGCTAAGACAGCATATAGGGCCCTGTCAATGATATACAGGAATTTTGCCAGAAGGGACAAGGAAGTAATTATTCCATTGTATAAGGTAATAGTTAAGCTACACCTTGAGTCTGTATACAGGTCTATTAGCCTCATTTTAGGAGGGATGCAAATCTGTTTGGAACAGGCGTAGAGAAAAGCAAAAAGATTAGTCAGAGGCACAAAAGGATACTGTTATCAAGGAATATTTCAGTTCTGCCAATCACATCTGGAAACCAGGGCCACCTGTGAACAGACCTGATTAAAGCATTTAAGGCATTAAATAGATTGAGTAAACTAAATCAAAAACTAAACTAAAAGGCACTGGTTAAAGAAGCACTGCAGGATCATTTAGACAAGACTTCAGTTATAGCTCAGACACAGCATGGTTTTGTTAAGGGGAAGTCTTGCCTGACCAACTTGATTGGATACTATGATGCAGTCACAAAAGAACTGGATGCAGGGAATAACTTTGATATTATATACTTGGATCTTAGAAAGGCTTTTGATACTGTTGCACATGGAAGACTGCTACACAAATTGGAGCAGTGTGACATTGGAGGCAAATTGCTGCTATGGATAAAGGGGTGGTTGAGTGGGAGAAGACAGAGAGTGGTAATCAATGGACACTGCTCATCGTGGACTAATGTTATTAGTGGAGTCCCTCAGGGCTCAGTGTTGGGTCCATGATTGTTTTCTGTATTTATAAATGATATTGATGATGGTATATCAAGCTTAATGTCCAAGTTTGCAGATGATACAAAGGTTGGCAGGGTTGTCAAGGACACTACTGACACTACACTGCTGCAACAGGATCTGGAAAGGTTGAGCAGATGGGCTGAGAGGTGGCAAATGAAGTTTAACATTGACATATGTAAAGTACTACACATGGGAAACAGCAACCCCAGGGCAACGTATCAACTCTGTGGTACTACACTGACAGTGGTAGAGAATGAAAGGGACTTGGGGGTGATTGTGCAGGCAGATATGAAGTTCTCTGAGCAGTGCAGACGGGCTGCAAGAGTAGCTCATGGAGTATTGTCAATGATATACAGGAATTTTTCCAGCAGGGATAAGGAGGTGATTATTCCATTGTACAAGGCAATGGTCAGGCCACACCTAGAGTACTGTATACAGGTCTGGAGGCCTCATTTCAAGAAGGATGTAGAGCTGCTGGAACGAGTACAGAGAAGGGCAACAAGATTAGTGAATGGAACAAAGGGGTGCTCTTACGAGGAAAGGCTTAAGTTTTGCAAATTACAGTGTCTGGAGACTAGGCACCAGCGAGGTGATCTGATAGAGGTGTATAAAGCCTTGAATGGTTTGAGCATGCTCAATGCTGATGGGATTCTTCCTCTAGCTCAGAAAAATCACCTGAGAGGGCATAAATTCAAATTGAGGAAAGACAGATGTAGGATAGACGTGCGGAAATTTGCCTTTAGCCAGCGGGTGGTTGGTTGGTGGAACAGACTGCCATCCCTTGTGGTGGAGGTTGATAGCCTAAATAAGTTTAAGGCTCAGCTGGACAGGTATTTTGAACGAACAGAGGGGTGAAGTGGAAGTGGGTTTTTTTTTTTTTTTTTTTGGCTGATGCTGCATAAGCTTGCTTTCTTGCATCAAATGCCTCTACTAATGCTAATGCTAAAAATGCTAAAATATAAATGAAAGAAAGAGTAAGGATGCTGACAGCATCTTTACTCTTTTTCATCTTATACACAAGATGACAAACTTAAATTGAAAAAGGAAGGTTGTAAGAAAGGCATGCAAAAATTTGCCTTCAGCCAGAGAAAGTGTTTTGGAAGTGGATAGTGGAAGAAGTGAAGGTTGGACAAATTATTACAGTGGATGGACTTTTTTTTTTTTAATCTGATTCAGGAAAAGCCTTTATAGCTTCTCCATCTCAACAGAGAAGTGCTGAATATCTTTAGCAGTAAAATGCCAATGCAACTCAATTACAAAAAATACTACTTTTTCGTGTAAAGGGAAAGGTATGTTTATTTTAAGGAAGTCAGTTTCAAGATAACTTGAAGAATAGTGATCCTGTTGGTGCAGAATGGCTTACCCCATTCAGTACTGAAGAGATTACCATTTCTTTAGCACCAGTTGCTATTACCATTTTAGAAGTATACTGATACAGGGATCTCCTAGGTCAAATTATGCCTATTCATGATAGTTTTTATTAAACTGCTGTCATAAATATTCAGAACAAAAGCCTCAGACTGCAGAAAAATTTAGAGACATAAGTTAGCACAAATACATCATGTCTATATGCAGTAAATTAACTAAAGTTATTATAATGGCTTTTTTTTTTTGCATCTCATATTGTGAATGCCTTCACAATGAAAGTGAAGTATAACCTATTCAGTTATACTTCAATGACATAATGATTCTCCAATAGGGAAGATTATCGTTCAGGACTATTTGGCCCTTCATCAGTGGGTGGGTCGGTAAGTACTGTGATGGTAAACAGCTGACAATCCAGTTGTGAAATCTCATCATCACAATAAGTAAAAGTAAAAAAGTAAAGTGCAGCTATTATCAACCCACTGCAGGATGGAAGTCTCCTCAACAATTCATGTTGAGGGAAATGGACCATAATCTGCCACGCTCGTCCAGTGTGGGTTGGCAGATCAACCGTATTCAGCAGTCAGGGGCTTGAACCCCGGTCTACTCAAAGAGCGTGTGCTACTGCACTCCCGCTCCTGCCCACTCGGCTACGGAGATGGTATTTATCAGTTTAATACTTTAATAAAATAGGGCAAAATCTTCAGACTGCAAAAAAATTTGCAGACATATAAGTTAGTTCATATAGTAGCAGTAGCAGTAGCAGTGGTAGCAGCAGCAGCGGCATGCGATGCAAGAAAGCAAGTGTATGAGCTTATGCAGCATCAGCCAAAAAAAAAAAAAAAAAAAATCACAAATATGCATCATGTCTACATGCAGTAATTAATTGAAGTTATTATAATGAAGTATTACATATCTGATATTATGAATGCCATCATAACCAAATAGGTAACTTGTGTTACCAATTATAACAGGTCTCTCAACGTAAGTTGCTTAAGAAGCTACTACTTTAAATAAAAAACAGTGCCCCAGTGGAGAGATCAGCAGAAAAGGTGTTCCATGTTTCCACTGAAGAAGTAGAGGAGAAAACATGATTGTTAAATTTGATTAGTAAAAAATATATTCTTAACTTTACAGATGTAAAGTGCTTTTAGTTCAAGTATTTAGATCAAGATAACCTGTGCAACATGCCACTCAAACATTACATAAGTGGGACATGGCCTTATTCTCTATGTAACAATGAACAAACTGGGTTTGCTACTTAGTGCTTCAATTGCTCACCACTAATTACTTAAGTAGTATACACCTCCAAATAAAAAGCACTACTTAAATGGAGAGGTCAACAGAAAAGGTGCTCCCTGTTTCCACTGAAGGGGAAGACATTTAATGGTTGCTTTTCATTATTTCTTTGGCAAATGAGACTGATCCATTCAAAGTATAGATTTCAGTTAACTAAAATTTCAGTTAAAACATTAACTGAAATTTTAATAATTAAACCAAGGATATCCTAGAAATGACAACAGATTTCTTAAGAAACGAGATATCCATTACTCCCATCCATGCCTCACAAGCACCAAACTCAAGAAAGGCATATATACTATGAAGATGTATACCTTTCTTGGGTAATCTTCCATCATTTAGAAGACATCACGATTTTTTGTATCAACCATAAATCAGTGCACTGTAAATCAGCCACAAACATCAGAATTCCGCTCAATGGAACTCATTGTGACTGCAGTTTAGGGTAGAGAGGAACACTGTTACAAACAGGTTGTTGTTGTTGTAGTAGTAGTGGCATGTGATGCAAGAAAGCAAGTGTATGAGCTTATGCAGCATCAGCCAAAAAAAAAAAAAAAAAAAAAATCACACCATTCCCTCCAAATGCCTGTCCAGTTCCCCCTTAAATTCATTCATCCTATCAACTTCAACGACAGATGGAAGTTTGTTCCAGCAATTAACCACCCGCTGGCTAAAGGCAAATTTCTGCACATCTATTCTACATCTGTCTTTTCTTAATTTGAATTTATGCCCCCTTAGGTTCGTAATCTGAACAAGTAGAAGGATCCCATCAGAATTCAGTGTGCTCAACCCATTCAAGGCCTTATACACCTCAATCAGATCACCGTGCAGGTGCCTAGTCTCCAGCCACTGCAATTTGCAGAACTTAAGCCTCTCTTGGTAAGAGGATCCCTTCATTCCCCTCACCAATCTTGTTGCCCTTCTCTGCACACGTTCAAGCAAATCGACATCCTTCCTAAAATGAGGCCTCCAGACCTGTACACAGTACTCAAGGCATGGCCTGACCATTACCTTATACAGAGGGACAATTACCTCCTTTTTCCTGCTAGCAAAATTCCTATATATCACTGACAAAACCCCATGACCTGCTGTGGCAGCCTGTCTGCATTGCTCAGAAAACTTCATATCTGACTGCACAATTACTCCCAGGTCTTTTCATTTTCTACCACCTTAAGTGTAGTACCACACAGTTGGTACTTTTCTCTCGGGTTACTTCTACCCATATGCAGTACTTTGCATTTGTCAAGGTTAAACTTCAGTTGCCACTTCTTAGCCCATCTGCCCAAATTATCTAGATCCTGTTGCAGAAGCACACTGCCATTACTGTGATTAACAACACTGCCAATATTTGTATCATCTGCAAACTTCAACACTAAGCCTGATATACCTTCATCAATATCATTGATAAATATACAAAACAACAGTGGACCCAACGCCGAACCCTGTGGGACTCCACTAATAACATTAGTCCACGAAGAGCAGCACCCATTAATTACCACCCTCTGTCTTCTTCCACTCAACCATCCTTTTTATCCATTGTAGCAACTTACCCTTAGTACCATTCTGCTCCAATTTGTACAATAGTCTTCCATGTGCAACAGTGTCAAAAGCTTTCCTGAAATCCAAATATATGATATCAAAATTATTTTTTGCATCCAGTTCCTTTGTAACCACATCATAATAACCAATAAAATTTGTCAGAAAAGACTTTCCCTTAACAAACCTGTGCTGTGTCTGAATTATTGCTGCAGTCTTGTCTAGAATCCTGAAATGCATCTTTAAGCAGTGACTCCATTATTTTACCCGGAACAGAAGTCCTGTGTAAAATTACTAACTGGTCTGTAATTACTCGTGTCACCCTTCGATCCCCCTTTGTGAATTGGGGATACATTTGCACATCTCCAGTCCGTGGGAACCTCCCGAGTCCAAGGATGCTCTCATAATTATGGCTAAGGGTTTTCTTAGTTGCTTTGCCACCTCCTTTAATATAATTGGATAGATCCCGTCCACCTCAGGTGCTTTTCTTATGTTTAACTTCAACAATTTCTCCTCTACTTTGCTCTCAGTTATTACAAAATCATTAAGCACCCTGCTACAATTTGATAACCTTCTGCCATTTTCAAACCTTAATAATTCCTCACATGTGAATGTAGATGCAAAATACTCATTCAGTTTGTTTGCTATCTGAGCAGGATCATCAACAGTCAAACCATCGATGTCAAGTGGACCAATCAGATTCAACCCCTTCCTTTTAGAGTTTATATAAGTAAAGAAATTCTTGCTGTTTTTCTTAGCATCTTTTGCCAAAGGTTTCTCGTAATCTGCCTTCGCCTGCCTAACCTCCTTTGTGACCTGATTACAGACTAGCTTATATCTGCTATAGGCTTCTAAGTCGCTTGATAATTTATATGCATCCCATGCATTTTTCTTCTGTTACGAGTCTCAATGGTTTGATAACCATTTAGGCCTAAACCTTGAACAATATTTCTTAATAGAAATGAAACTTTTAGTAGCATCCACGATTGTTTTGGGTTTTATTGGCACATCAGCGACTAAGGCTATAATGTGCCAAAACCAGGTTATACAAAAAAGCAAATTAATATTTCAGTGACCTAAGGAATTAGGTCACTACATCAAGATCAATAGTATTAAAAGTATGTAAAAGGTTTATAAAACAGTAACTTTGAAATATGTGTAAAAATATTTAAACATTTTAAATAACTACAAACAGCTGATAAATTAACATCATCAGATAAAATCTGACTGCATGTATAAGGTTCAGTCAGATGGCTAAAAGCAGAAAATATAAACAATGTTCGTGCCTATAAAGTCAACACTCGGATAAAATGTCTTAAGGTTAAAAAGGTATCAGTTCTCACACATAGGAGAGTCATTTGCCCTCAGCAGAAATGAATGAGTAAGATGACTGTGTCCTATGCAGAGAACAACCTCCTCTCTGCAGTTCCTCACACTCGACTGCCAGTTTAATAACAGGCTTTATCTGATAGAGCTTGTTCATGACCCACCCATGCAAAGATTGTTGCCACTGGTGCAGTAGTCTGTGTATTAATTGCCTGTAGTCTGTATAGGGGACTAACAGACTACAGTTGCTCTGTGATTATGGAGACCTGACATCAGCCAGTTCATTACCCTTGATCCCAGTGTGGATTGGGATCCAGCAGAAATGGATGTCAAAGGAATACTCAAAAAGAGAATGTAACATCTGCTGGACCCAGGTAAGGAATGGATGAGGATTATATCTCATCACTGATAAAGCCTGGAGTATACTTAAAGAGCCTGTATACACCATATATCTTTGGTAATTGTGGGTTTTAATGTGGCCCAAGGATAATTCAATAGCATACAACTCTGCTGTGTATATGATATGCTGCATTCGTCAAGTATCTTCAGGAATATAATCAGACCCAACAGATAACTTTGACCTCAAACCATTAGAAGACAGACAAGAAGTCAAGAGTATTTGGCTCAATGGGCAGTATGGTGTTGTTGGTAGATAGAGTTCAGAGTGGTGGTTTTATCCTACTTATTAATAGAGTAAAAATTACACAGTAGTGTTAGAGTATGCCAAGGTGGAACTGATTACCTCGTTGGTAGGGCAACATTATCTATGGTTATGTTAAGCTCTTGGACACAAATACCAAAGGGATGGTTGGCAGTCTGATGGGTGTTATAAAAATTTTCCCATTATGACTCAAAAATGGATGTCCATATGGGATGGTCTGGCAGGAATTTTAGTTTGAAAGCATACTGCAGAGACAAATGTTTCCTGTGAACTGATAACGATGACTCATATGCTTTGACATAGACTTTGGACTGGACATGTTCGAAATGCTCCATTTCGAACATGTCCAGTATGCAATATGAATCACCTGATGGTGGATGGGGTATACCTGGGACCCATAGTCTAACTTAGATCGCACAAGTGCACGAAAGAGGCACAATACAGTGGACCAGTCAGTGCCAAGAGTTTGAGATTGCACAGAGGATATTCAAGCCTCTATCAAATACGATCCCTAAAAATCTAGTCTCAAATACTACTGGAACAGTGTTTTTCCCTAATCTCAGTTCAGGTTCAGGGTAAAGATTACACTTGCGGAAAAAGTGGAAGCTAATGGTCTTTGGGGGGGGGGGCATTATTCATTGCCCATGAGCTCAGGGGGTCAATCGCA
This sequence comes from Mastigoproctus giganteus, assembly GCF_048544385.1. Classification (NCBI taxonomy): domain Eukaryota; kingdom Metazoa; phylum Arthropoda; class Arachnida; order Uropygi; family Thelyphonidae; genus Mastigoproctus; species Mastigoproctus giganteus. The sequence continues at coordinate 213,489,000 of NC_143580.1, read as the reverse complement.
TGTTGCAGCTGTCTCTCCATTACCTTCATGTTGCAAGACAGAGAATATATTAAAATCATAAATAGAGAGCGCAGTTTACAGCTGGAGAAAATTGTTCTGTGATGGAATTAACTTTGATGGCAAAAAAGCTTAACACTTAAAACTAATCCTTGACATACTCCCTCCTCTGGGCTAAAAGGCCAAGTGAGAGTAGACCTACACGAACTTGAAAGGAACAATTGAATAAAAAGTTTTTCAAAAAAACTGGGAGATGACCTCTAAGTCCGATGCTATAAAGGTCTTTTAAAATTCCAAATGTCCAAGTTGTGTCCTACATTTTTTCCATATCGAAGAACATGGACACCAAGAGTTCTCGTTTTAAAAAGGCATCTCAAATGGATGTTTCGACCTAATTAAAGGGTCTAAAGTGGACCTATTCCTTCAGAAGCCACAATGCACTCTAGAGAGGAGTCCATTTACCTTGCGGCGCCTCCGTAGCCAGGTGGGCATGAGCAGCAGTGCGTAGCACACGCTTCTTGATTAGACCGGGGTTCGAGCCCGTGCCCACCAAATACGGAGGATGCGGAAAAGTCAGGGAATGACCACCGCATATTCCCGGAGCAATATGGCCTTAGTTGCTAATGCTCCTAAAAACCAAATAACAACAACAACCATTTACCTCCAAATACCATATAAGACAGGCATTGACCATGCTCTACATGATTTTACACAGACAGCTAGTCAGAGCTAGGCCAGTAGTTTGTTGTGATTTTTGGATATTTTCCTGCCTTGGGAAAGGCAAGCATGATTGCATTATACCAGGAATCCAGAAACTGTTCTTCTAGAAAGATCCTATTGTACAGAAAGAGCAAATGGTCCATGGATTTATCTGACAGGTGTTTGATCATTTCACAATGGATGAGATTTGGTCAGCAGCACTTATCTTGGTAAGAGTTAGAGCTGTTTTTAACTCTTCTATAGTGAAGGGCAAATTATAAGGATGAGAATCCTTACATCTGAAGTCAATAAGCTGCTTTTCATGTTTGTCTTTCTGGACCAGGAGCTCTAGGGAATAGGAAGATGTTGAAGAGATGGTAGCAAAAATCTCCCCAAGAGCATTAACTATTGCAGTTATGTCTGCAATGACACATCCATTATATTCCAGGACTGACAAAGGTGCAATGTATATTTCCCTTTCATTTTCTTGATTTTGTCTCAAACAACTTTAGTGCTGGTAAGCCTAGTAATAGTGGAAGTAAAGTGCATCCACAATTCCTTTTGGCTCTGATGGCGAATGTAGCGTGCACATTTTAAGGTTAAAAAACTGGCTGTGGTAGGATTGTTGGAATATCCCCCAAGCTTTGTTTGTGCCTTTTTGCTGCTGTGCATTCAGCATTCCACCAAGGTTTTGTAAATGGTGGAAACCATGTAGATGTCTTCAGAATTGTAATTGCAGCTGCATCAACGATCTTTTCTGTGGTGTATGCCACTGCATCACTGATAGGCTCCTGACAGACTGACTGTACTGATGTTAAAGTCTGCAAGATGCTGAAGGGCATTCCAGTCAGCCTGATCAATCTTCCACTGTGGTAACCTAAAAGGAAGATGCGATCTCCCACTGTGTAAGTTACCACGGGTTCCCAATGTGTAAGCTACTGCAGGTTACCATGGGGAAGTGATCAATTACGTATGGGTTCTCCGCCACTTCCCAAGTGAGTGAAGGGAGTAGAGAAGGGGAGCAGATAGGAAGATCAATGGTAGAAAATGTACGAATGAGATCTGGGATGTTAGAAATAGGTATTAGTTCCCACATTTAAAAGGAAAAGGTCATGGTCAGTGAGTATATACTCTATGACACATCCCCTTCCATTAACATCAGCAGTAACCACACAAGGTAGTTATGTCCATTAAAGTCACCCAGGAGTAGGCAGCTGCACAATAAGATCATCAAGATCTTTCTGGGAGATGTCAGCCCCAGGTGGTAAATAAACCAAACAGACTTAGTAAAAACCCTACCATAAGAAGAACTGCTACCGATTCTATGTTGGTGGAGAACGGAATAGATTGAAATGGGGTGTGGTTGCCCACAAGGATAACAACAGGATGAGCAGGTCCATCACCAGTTCTGTCATTACAAGCAATAGTAGTATTATGGAAGAAAGGGTTTTCGTTTGCCTTCAAGTATGTCTCCTGTAAGCAAAAGAAAACTGACTCAGGCTTTTACAGGAGGGGCTTGATATCATTGTAGTTTTGTCAGAATCCTTGACAGTTCCATTGTAAGATATTAGTCATTATGTTGGCTGCTGGCTTCCAAATTTCTGAGGACTTACTTTTGTCAGTCTTGGATTCGTCTCTTTTTGGGGATTATGGAGGATGTCCTTAGTGGGATGTTATCCTATAGGCAAAAAATACATCTACCTAAGGCCACGATAAGAGGGGGAGCAAAATCACTCTTTCAAAAACTCATTGCTGTTTTATTAATATTTTTAAGCGATTTTTATCGGAAACTGAACTTTCTACCTGCCAAGGTCAATGAACTTTACTTGAAGATTAATTTGAAAAGTTTTTTTTTTTTTTTTAAGAAAATGGTTTTACCAATTTTGGTGAAATTTTATATTTAGTTCTTATGTCATATAATTTGTTTGTTTTGTTTCACAATAAAATGAAATTGAAAATGTTCTTTATTAGTTTTTTCTTTAGATGGGGTCCCAAAATTCAAGTCTTCGATCCAATGAAGGTAAACTGACTGTCCTGTGTCCATTTCCTCCTTTGCAAAGAGTTCCAAAAGTGAATCATCTGATACTTCCTCCTCAACCTCCATATTTTATTGGGCACTAGGGAATACTTCAGGCTTCTTGTTCTTTTCTACTTCTGGCTTCTTATTCTATACTTTTTTTTTTTTACTGGTGGAGCATTAGGAGGTATCAATATGGGAGTGGCAGCTGATTGATTTTTCTGTGCATGGTTATTTTGAGCTTAAGAGGTAACATGCGATGGGAGTGAATGACTCTTTTGGTGGTATAGTCATTTCTGTTTACCTTCTGGGCATAGGTGGGTTTGTATATGTTTATAAGTTACACTGTTTTTCTTGCCTCCTGATAGGATATGTTCAGCTCTGCCTTCAGTCTGATTTTTTTTTTTTTCCCCCTTTCCACCTCTAGCATGCTCGTGAGTAAGCTGGGTGTTCTCTTTGCCAGTTAATGCAGGTGCGTTTTGCAGCTGAACATGATGCTTATTATCCTTTGCACTATACCAAGCGCATGCAAGGGCTACACAACATGCCATTTGTGAGTGTCCATATTTCTGGCACTTAAAGCAGCTTAGAATATTTGGAATATAAGGACGTGTTGGACAATTAATATAGCCAACTTTGATTTCAGCGGTATAACTGAAATTATACCGCTGTGACTCAGTAAAACCGAGTCACAGCGGTATAACTGTCCCATCACATACAGAGGAAATGCTGTACCTGAAGTCTGTCTAGAGGCTATAAGGTGGCAGCCCCACCACTAGACTTAGCCCGCGAAAAGCTTGTAACCTATCCGGGGGACGTTCTAAATACTCGAAATAAGCTCAAGGGAAAAAACTGGACGGAGCTCAAGGGTAACGACCTAGGCAATGGATATAGCAATACAATTAAGGAATTTAAAGTAGCAACTTAGAACGTTAGGGGAATAAATCACAAATTAGATGAAGTGACCGTGGAACTAAAAAATAGAAATATTGACATAGCAGTCATTACCAAAACAAAAAAGAAGAACAAAGGATCCAAAGAAATAGGTAACTTCATAATGATATACTCCGGCGTACCAAGTGAAAGGTGGGCATCGTCAAGAGTTGCTGTTATAATAAAGAATGGGAAAACAAAATACTAGACTACTCTTGGTTATCACCCAGAATATTGAAATTAAGACTAAAAATTCTATCTTATACAATAACAATCATTGGCATCTACGCACCAACATTGATGAAACCACAGAATTTTATGACAAATTACAACAGATCATAGACCAAACTAACAAAAACGAGTATCTCATACTAGCAGGAGATTATAATGCAAGGGTTGGTGCTCAATCAGCAGACAAATGTATAAGATCAGAAGGTGAACCCATGGTCAACAAAAATGGAAGATGCCTGATAGACTTTGGAATTTTTAATAAACTTAAAATTACAAATACTTTTTTCAGACACAAGAATATCCATAAATTCACATGGGAAGCAAGAAACACAAGGTCTATAATAGATTATATTATCATTAATGAAAATTTAAATGACAAAATTAGAGACACTAGAGTATTCAGAGGCAGTGAAATTGACAGTGATCACTACCTAGTAGAAAGCTTGGTCCTTGAGGTTGTCACAGACATTCTCTCAGATATGCCAGACAAGCTGTTCTTGCTACCTGGGAGTCTAAAACGCTGAAGGAACTGATATTCGGGTGACACTCAAGTCAAGTGGACCCAATTTCGGCGAAGTCCGGTCTATGACAGCCAAATCCTCTGCTTGCACCTTCACGATGGTGGGACTGTTAGTAATCCTGGGTATAACCTTCATGCACAAGTACATGGTGGGTGACCACCCAGGTGTGAACCAACGTAAGCATGGATCGAGGTGTGGCGCCCACACCACATGGAGGAACGCCGCCCCTCTATGTTACCAGGCAGTACTAGGTGGTAGATGACTCTCATCAACCGGTGAAATACCACCACTTTGCTTATTGGAGGCTTGAAGTGGTGGAACCCATGTTTAGTCTCTAGAGCTAAGTTCCGGCCAACCCTTTCCTATCTCTTCCATCACGCAGTATGATTGATGATTTTTGAGGTTATGATGAATGTCGTGGCGAGATCCAATATTCCTTACATTTCGAGGGTACAGCTTTAAAACGGTGTTCGCAGGACGGCCACTAGATAGTACACCGGACCAAACCTATTGGTAACTCTCTAGGAGACTTCCGGATCAGCTAGTGTATAATCTTGCTACCTCTAATCTGCCAGATAGTGACTGGAGGGAGTCCGAGTAGTGTGTATGCAGGGAGAATTGTCGAGGACACGTTATGTCAAGAATCTGGGTATATTCTTACCACATGTACGCCATATCCAAAAATTTCATTACTTCATACAGCATGTCCCACCCACTTTTTCTTACTATTGAATACACCATGAATTGTCAAAATAATAGAGCAAGCTTATCTGCGAAAAGATCTAAACCTCCCAAGGACTTCCTAATTCATTTCACAAATATACGTGGTCTCAATTCCAATCTCAACAATGTCCATTTCCACTTGCAGTCTTCCAAACACCATGTACTTTTTCTGACTGAATCTCAGTTATCAGTTGATTCAACTACTGCTCATCTCAGATTTACAATTATTTGCTGTATGATTCCTTTCGCCTCAAAGGTGGTACTTGTGCATATGTCCGTTCTGATATTCCCTGTCAGAGACTTGGCAATTTGGAATCTCCTCTCTTTGATCTTCTCTGGCTTAAAATCTCTTTACCTCACTGTGTAAAATTCATCTGTTGTCTCTACCGTTCTCCCAACTCCACTAATCACTTGGAGCTCTTTGACTTCCTCTCTTTGCAACTTGACTTTCTCCAGTCCAGCTTTTCTAACAGTGAGGTAATTTTCCTTGGTGATTTTAATGTTCACAACTCCAGCTGGCTTCCGTTTTCTAGTCACACCGACCCAGCAGGTCGAGATGCTGAGGCTTTTGCAATTACTAATGACCTAGCACAGATTGTTCATTTACCTACAACAATACCAGACAATCCTAATCATACGGCCAATACGTTTGATCTTTTTCTCACAAACAACCCTTCTAAGTACAAGGTTGAAGTGAGAGGTCCTTTAGGCACTTCAGATCACAACTTGGTGATTGTCTCTTCTCCAATGGAACCTTTATCTCATGGCTATTCCCAACCTCGTGCTGTTTGGCATTACAAGAATGCAAAATGGGATGACCTGCGAGACTTCTTTTCTTCTTTTCCTTGGTCTGATTACTGTTTCAAAACTTCTGATGTCAACGTTTGCTCAGATCGTGTCAGTAAAATTATTCTTGCAGGAATGGAATCCTTTATCCCACACTCCACTTTAAAATCTCGTCCTTTATCTAAACCTTGGTTTTCCAATAAATGTGCTAAGGCTGTCCAAGAGAAGAATGTTGCATATCGTAATTGGCTTGTTTCTAATTCTTCAGTTTCATTTTCTGCCTACACTAAAGCTCGCAACAATTGTAAAGCAGTTATTAATCAGTCCAAACTAGAGTTTGAACAGGCTAAGATTAGAAAACTTGCTTCTTGCCCTAATGGTAGCCGAGCATTCTGGTCTCTTGCCAAAGCTATTGGCCGCAACTTTTGTCCATCTCTGCTCCCACCTCTGTCCAAACCAGATGGTTCTGTTGTCACTTCAGCCAAGGATAAAGCTGACCTGCTAGCATCCCATTTTTCTTCGAGCTCATGTATTAATGATCTTGGTAAAACACCTCCCACCATTCCTAACACGCTCCATTCAATGCCTCCTGTGGTCTTCCGTCAAAAGGATATCAGAAGGATTTTGATGAATCTTGGTGCTAAGAAAGCTCCAGGTCCTGATGGTATTTCTCCACTTGTTCTCAAAACCTGTGCTCCTGAACTTACTCCTATTCTTTGCCACCTTTTTTCACTTTCTTATTCCAAAGGTGTTTTTCCTTCTGCTTGGAAATTTGCTCATATCCAGCCAATTCCTAAAAAGGGTGACAAATCCCTCCCATCCAATTATCGTCCCATTGCAATTACTTCTACTCTTTCTAAAGTAATGGAGAAATCAATTAACCGCCAACTCTTAGAAACCTTCCGTCTGATCAACAATCGCCAGTATGGATTCCGTCAGTGTCGATCCACTGGTGATATTCTGGCATATGTTACCCATTTATGGACTAATTCAATGGAAAGGTTCGGTGAAACACAAGTAGTTGCTCTTGACATCATCTCAAAGGCTTTTGATCGTGTTTGGCATAAAGGTCTTCTAAACAATCTTCCATCTTATGGTTTGCCAACTGTTTTTAGTAACTGGTTATCCAGTTTTCTCTCTGATTTCCAGTTTTCTCTCTGTTCGCTCACTGAGGGTGATGGTAGATGGCTCTCTGTCTTCTAACTTCTCCACTAATGCCGGTGTCCCCAAGGTTCAGTTCTTTCCCCCACTCTTTTCCTCTTGAATATCAATGATTTTCTTCCATTGACTGGAAATCCTATCCATAGTTTTGCCGATGATAGCACATTGCATTCAACTTTCCATTTTGAGAAACCTTGTCCAGCTCAATCAGCTTCAAGTTCTCGAAAATCTGCTGCCAATTCCTTAAATGCCGATCCTCAGGTAATTCTCCAGTGGGGCAAAGACAACTTAGTTGATTTCAACCCTTCTAAAACTCAATCTTGTCTTATATCTCGCAAAAAGGATTCTTCTGCTCCTATGCTTATCTTTAGTGACACTCCGATTTCTAGGCAAAATGATATATCTCTTTTGGGAATTACCCTGACTTTTAATCTCTCTTGGCACAAGCACATTACAAATATTGCTTCCTCTGCATCTAAAAAACTTGGTTTTCTCTTTCGCTCTCGGCGTTACTTTTCTTCCAAAGAGCTGCTCACTCTGTATAAATCGCAAATCCGCCCTGCCATGGAATATTGTTCCCACATCTGGGTTGGTGCCCCCAAAACCTCTCTCAGGCTTCTTGATTCCATTCAGAAGAGGGCAGTTAGGTTAATTAATGATTCATCTCTAACAGAGTCTCTCCACTCGCTTTCTCATAGACACACTGTTTCTGCTGCATGCCTCTTCTACATATACTTCCATGGGCACTATTCTTCTGAATTGGCTTCTATAATTCCCCCTCTCTCTTTCAAAACAGTCCGAACACGTGCCGCCACCAGCCAACATCCATTTACTGTCCAACTTCAAACCCACAGAACCAACTTTTCATCTTCCTCATTTATTCATTCAACTGCCGTTTTCTGGAAAAACCTTCCTTCATACGTATTTCCTGAAAATTACAATCTACAGAAGTTCAAGTCCAATATCAACAAATATCTTCTTTTGTCTTCTCAACCTCCAACCCAAGCACGGTACTAAGTACTATAGGTTCTAATACCTCTCGTGTTTGGGGTTCTCATTAAAAAAAAAAAAAAAAAAAATTATCTTAATAAAAAGAAGAAAATACCAACAAAAACTACTAAGAAATTAAAAATACATTTGTTGGAAGACGAAAGCACTAAATTCCTGTATGAAAGTCGATTGAAAGATAAACTCAAATCAGATGAAAGTGATAATGTTGAGGAAATCTGGTCAAACATGAAAAAATCAATTCTGGGAGCTGCTGAAGAAATTCTTGGATATAAACTTGTAAAAAATAAAAACTGGCTAAGAACTTTGAACGAAGAATTGAAACAAACAATCAATGAGGGAAAAAAAGATCTATAAACTGTTCCTACAAACTAAAGACCTAAATCTACACACAAAATATAAAAAGCTTCGGGCAGAAGTCAGAAAACTAACGAGAAGAATCCGACGAGATGACTGGGATAAATATGTTAAATCTTTAGAGCGTGATATCACGGGCCCACAGAGAAGAGGTTTTAAAATTTAAGAAATTACAACTAGACACAAATGATCAAATAAAAACCAACTCCATCTCCCAAGCAGAATGGAAGCAACACTATTCCAAACTATGGTATAACCCAGGCACTAGGGAATTGGAAGATGAATCTGTGATAACCAAAGATGACGAAAATATAACAATGGAAGAACTAGAATTAATATTACAAAAATCAAAAAACTGAAAAGGCCCAGGCATAGACCATTTGAATGTAGAACTATTTAAATATGGGGGCACCTTACTAAAAAAGGCACTACTAAAATTATTTAACATCATATGGCATAAGCAACAGATACCCAAAGATTGGGAAACAGGAATAGTAATCAATTTACACAAAAAAGGCTCCAGAAATAAAACTAACAACTACAGAGGGATAACACTGCTGTCAACTGCTGCAAAGCTATACTCTAATATACTAAAGAATAAACTTAATAAATACAGTGAACAATTCTTAGAAGAAGAACAATGTGGGTTCAGAAAAGGGAGAAGAACAATAGATGCCATTTTCTCACTACAGAAAATTTTGGAGAAAAGAGAATTCAATCTACCAACATTTCTGCTCTTCATTGATTATGAAAAAGCATATGACAATGTAAACCAGGAAAAACTTTGGCAGATTCTACGTGAAGAAAATATCCCAACCCAACTCCGGAAAGCAATCCAAAGCCTATATAAAAACTCAAAAGTCTGTATAAAATATTCTAATGGCCAACTATCAGACCCAATTAACACCAATAAAGGAGTGAAACAAGGATGTGGACTATCACCAAATTTATTTAATATCTACATAATATATATATAACATAACTGTTTGGGATATAACTTAAGGATTTAATTTTTGTTTTAAATTTTATTGAATTAAATTGGAATCATGACTCTGACCAGAGCAGCAAAGCAAAAGGCTCAAGCTAATGGGAGTGCTGTGGTTCAGGGGAGAACTGAGGGGGGCAGTTGCCCTCTGAATCACAGTCTATTAAAATGCACTGTTTGCTTGATGTTTGCGGAGCAGTCGGGTACGGGACATGATACTGCCAAGGGGGATGTCTTTGTGTGTGCACGATGTAAGGAGTGCAAGGAAATCAGGCGACAACTCAGCGTTGTTATGGGCCTTTATGAGACCTTGAAAGACAGGGTGGATGCCCTCGAAGGAAATAAATTGAGGGGTCCATCAAGCTCTCAGCTGCCCACATCAACGCCAGAGCTTGCACTTGGTCATCAGGCAACACAGAAGCAGCCCCCTAGGCAGAATGCGCTGGTCCCACAGGAACTAGTAGTTGTTGGTGACTCTATTGTCAGGGAAACGGGTAACATGCTTTGTAAAAAGGATAGGTGGAATAGGACCAGGGTATGTCTGCCAGGGGCAAAGGTTGATGACGTTGTAGAGCGGATATCATCTTTTAAGGGCACAAAAGGTGATATAGTTGTACACGTTGGCACTAATGATATTAAGAGTAGGAGACCGGCGGAATTACTTAGCAAGTACAGGTCACTGTTGAAAAAAAGCCGTGAATTAGGGTTGAACTTGAAAGTGTCTGCAATTCTGCCCAGACACGATAGGAGGGAGTATATGATGAGAGCATTGTCGATCAATTCGGCCCTGGAGGGATTGTGCAAGGCTCAAGGGGTAGAATTTTTTTCAGCCTGGACTGTACTTGTTAACACGAGAGATTGCTTCTACAGGGATGGGATACACTTAAATAGAAAGGGTGCAAGAATTTTTGCTGATGCTGTCGAGGCAGTGTTAGGTGGGTCGGAAAACTGCTAGTTGGGGGGGTACAAGGTCTAATAGATTAACAGTAGCCACTGGCAGAGGTGGAAGTGATTCTTGCACTGCTTCTATTCAAATGAGCAGAAGTCTGAAAAACAAGATGCAGGATATTTCAGAGACTGCTGGTAGTCATTGCGTTACAAGTAAACACATGGGTTGTGTTAGGGTAGCTAAGAATAGAAACAGGTGCATGTATACCTGCGTGTACACCAATGCTAGGAGTTTGGTAAATAAATTTGATGAATTTGAGGTATTGCTCAAAACATCAAAGGCAGATATTGTTGGGATATCAGAGACGTGGTGTCACACAGATATAAGTAATGCGGAACTGGAATTTGGGGAATACAATGTGTATAGAAAGGATAGACAGGACAGCAGGGGAGGAGGGGTTATGCTATTAATTAAGAAACACATAAAGTCCAAGGAAGTGAAGCCAGTCGACATCGATGGACAGGGCAGTGTCGAGTCAGTATGGTGTGACATAAGCATAGGGAAATCAAAATTGAGAGTAGGAGTGTGCTATAGGCCTAATGACTCTGATGAGTATAATAATATATTGTACAGGGAAATAGAGTGGGCCAGTAAATCAGAGTCTTATAATGGGGGATTTTAATTTCCCAGATATTGACTGGAATTTGTGGGTTGGTCACTCGCACACTAGCAAGGCTTTTGTGGATTTATTGGATGATTGTTTTCTACATCAGCATGTTCGTGAGGCAACAAGAGGGAGCAGTACTCTTGATCTGATTATCAGTAGTGATTCTTCATGCATTAAGAACCTGCAGATAAATGAACCACTAGGTGGCAGTGATCACAGTGTGTTGAAGTGGGATTTATTCAAGGAGGTAACTACCAGCAGAGGTAAAGGGAAGGGTTTTTGTTTTCGTAAAGGCGACTACGATGGTCTGAGACAGTATTTAAATTCTATACAGTGGGACCAACTGATGATGTTACCAACAGCAAACTCAAAATGGGAAGCATTCAAGGAACTAATCTTGGAGGCTACCAGGCTTTACATACCAACTAAGAAATATTGTTCAAGGTTTAGGCCTAAATGGTTGTCAGATGAACTAATGAGACATGTGGCAGAGAGGAAAAATGCATGGGATACATACAAATTAATGGGTGACATGGAAGCCTATGATAGATATAAGTTGGTCTGTAACCAAGTCACAAAGGAGATTAGGCAGGCAAAGGCAGACTACGAAAAATCCTTGGCAAAGGATGCAAAGAAAAACAGAAAAGAGTTCTTTACATACTTGAACTCGAGAAGGGATGAATCAGATTGGTCCACTGGATATTGATGGTTCAACAGTTGAGGATCCTGCTCAGGTGGCTAACAATCTAAACGAGTATTTTGCATCTACATTCACGCATGAGGAGTTATTCAGGAAGGAGAATGATGTAGGTAAAGTAAACATTGGCAGTGAGCTGGATGATTTTGTAATAACTGAGAGGAAAGTGGAGGAGAGATTGTTGAGGATAAACATAAAAAAGGCACCTGGGGTGGATGGGATCTATCCAGTTATATTAAAGGAGGCAGCAAAGGAAGTATGCAAACCCCTAGCCATAATTATGAGAGCTTCTTTGGACTCGGGGGAGGTACCCATAGACTGGAGATGTGCAAATGTAACCCCAATTCACAAAGGAGGATCAAAGGCTGACAGAAGTAATTATAGACCTGTTAGTTTAACTTCTGTTCCAGGTAAATTAATGGAGGCACTGGTTAAAGAAGCACTGCAGGATCATCTAGACAAGAATTCAGTTATAGCTCAGACGCAGCATGGTTTTGTTAAGGGTAGGTCTTGACTGACCAATTTGATTGGATACTATGATGTAGTCACAAAAGAACTGGATGCAGGGAATAACTTTGATATTATATATTTGGATCTTAGAAAGGCTTTTGATACTGTTGCACATGGAAGACTGCTGCACAAATTGGAGCAGTGTGGCATTGGAGGCAAATTGCTGCTATGGATAAGGGGATGGTTGAGTGGCAGAAGACAGAGAGTGGTAATCAATGGACACTGCTCAACGTGGACTAATGTTATTAGTGGAGTTCCTCAAGGTTCAGTGTTGGGTCCATTGTTGTTTTCGGTGTTTATGAATGATATTGATGATGGGATATCAAGTTTAATGTCTAAGTTTGCAGATGATACAAAGGTTGGCAGGGTCGTTAAGGACACTACTGACGCTATGCTGCTGCAACAGGATCTGGAAAGGTTGAACAGATGGGCTGAGAGGTGGCAAATGAAGTTTAACATTGACAAATGTAAAGTACTACATATGGGAAACAGTAACCCCAGAGCAATGTATCAACTCTGCGGTACTACACTGACAGTGGTGGAGAATGAAAAGGACCTGGGGGTAATTGTGCAGGCAGATATGAAGTTCTCTGAGCAGTGCAGACGAGCTACAAGAGTAGCTCATGGTGTCTTGTCAATGATATACAGGAATTTTTCTAGCAGGGATAAGGAGGTGATTATTCCCTTGTATAAGGCAATGGTTAGGCCACATCTTGAGTACTGTATACAGGTCTGGAGGCCTCATTTCAAGAAGGATGTAGAGCTGCTGGAACGGGTACAGAGAAGGGCAACAAGATTAGTAAATGGAACAAAGGGTTGCTCTTACGAAGAAAGGCTTAAATTTTGCAAATTACAGAGTCTGGAGACTAGGCACCGGCGAGGTGATCTGATAGAGGTGTATAAGGCTTTGAATGGTTTGAGCATGCTCAATGCCAATGGGATTCTTCATCTTTCTCAGAATAATCACCTCAGAGGGCATAAATTCAAATTGAGGAAGGACGGATGTCGGATAGATGTGCGGAAATTTGCCTTTGGCCAGCGGGTGGTTGGTTGGTGGAACCGACTTCCATCACTTGTTGTTGAAGTTGATAGCCTAAACAAATTTAAAGCTCAACTGGACAGGTATTTCGAACGAACGGAGGAGTGAAATGGGAGAGGGTTTTTTTTTTTTTTTTTTTGGCTGATGCTGAATAAGCTTGCTTTCTTGCATCATATGCCTCTACTAATGCTAATGCTAATACATCAATAAAATTCTTAAAGAATGGAAACAAACAATTAACAATGGAATACAGTTGAACAACAGGAATAAAATCCAAACTATATTATATGCTGATGATCAAGTTATAATGGCAAAATCCGAAGATGAACTACAGATAGCAGCACATGAACTTAATAAAATAGGTAAAAAGTAGGAGATGAAAATCTCCACCTCAAAAATAAAATCAATGGGATTATGTGGAAAATACATACAAAGAGTCAAAATTGTTATTGATGATAAAATAATAGAACAAATATCTGACTTCACTTATTTAAATGAAGTTTAATAATGAAGTTTAATATCAAATGAAGGGAAAGACATCCACATTAAACTACAAAAATATAATAAAATGAATGGAACGATTAAGCGCCACTTCGGAAAACAAATGACAACTGAAACAAAATTACGACTGCACAACATCACTTCAAAACCAGCCCTCTTCTACAGCTGTGAGACTTGGGTCATAAATAAGAAAGATGCACACACACTAGAAGGCAGCACAAATGAAATTTTTAAGACCATTATTAGGCTTTACAAGACTAGACCACCAAAGAAATATAGATATCCGCAAGAAATTAAAAGTAGATAACATAGTAAATGACATAAAACGGTATCAGGAAAAATGGATCAGCCACGTAGAAAGAATGAACCCAGACCGGATCCCAAAATTAGCCTTTAACTACAAACCTACAGGCAAGAGAGATGTTGGTCGACCATGACAACGATGGCGAGATCAAGACCACCTCCAAGAGCTACAATGGAACAGGTCTTAAAAGACCTAAGCCGGACCAAGTTCATGATGATGAACTTAGATTTCATTAGAAGACATTGTTGGTGAATTAAATGTGAGGATGTTTCTGGCTGGAACAAGTTTTCCATCCCTATGCATGGATATTGGTTTCACAGCTATCAACGACTTATTTAATTCAGAACACATTTCCTCTTCAGGCACTTCCATGCGATCCCATTCAGCGATGGCACCGTGGGATGAGTTCAGTGTCGTGTGGGGATAACTTTGATCCTTGAGGTTGTCAGAGACATTCTCTCAGATAGGCCAGACAAGCTGTACTTGCTACCTAGGAATCAAACGTTGATGGAACTGATATTCAGGTAACACTCACGCCAATTTCGGCGAAGTCCGGATAGTCTGTGTCAGCCAAATCCTCTGCTTGCATCTTCACGATGGTGGGACTGTTAGTAATCCTGGGTATAACCCCCATGCACAAGCACACTGTGGGTGACCATCCAGGTGTGAAACAGCGTAAGCAGGGGTCGAGGTGTGGCACCCACACCACATGGAGGAATGCTGTCCTTCTATGTTACTAGGTGGTAGATGACTCTCATCAATTGGTGAAATACCACCACTTTGCTTATTGGAGGCTTGAAGTGGTGGAACCCATGTTTAGTCTCCAGAGCTAAGTTCTGGTCAACCCTTCCCCATCTCTTCCATCACGCAGTATGACTGATGACTTTTGAGGTTATGATGGACATCATGGCGAGATCCAATCTTCTTACATTTTGAGGGTATAGCTCTAAAACAGTGTTCGCAGGCTGGCCACTAGTTAGTACACCGGACCAAATCTATTGGTAACTCTCTAGGAGGCTTCCAAATCAGCTAGTGTATAATCTTGCTACCTCTACTCTGCCAGATAGTGACTGGAGGGAGTTCGAGTAGTGTGTATGCGGGGAGCATTGTCGAGGCCACGTTATGTCAAGAATCTGGGTATATTCTTACCATATGTATGCCATATCCAAAATTTCATCACTTCATACAGACATGTCCCACCCACTTTTTCTTACTATTGAATGGAACGCAAGAAATTGTCACCATGAATTGTCAAACTAATAGAGCAAGCTTATCTGCGAAAAGATCTAATCCTCCCAAGCACTTCCTATTTCATTTCACAAATATACGTGGTCTCAATTCTAATCTCAACGATGTCCATTTCCACTTGCAGTATGCCAAACCCCATGTACTTTTTCCTGACAGTTCTCAGTTATCGGTTGATTCAACTACTGCTCATCTCAGATGCCCAAATTATTCACTGTATGATTCCTTTCGTCTCAAAGGTGGTACTTGTGTATATGTCCGTTCTGATATTCCCTGTCAGAGACTTGGCAAATTGGAATCTCCTCTCTTTGATCTTCTCTGGCTTAAAATCTCTTTACCTCATTGTGTAAAATTCATCTGTTGTCTCTACCGTTCTCCCAACTCCACTAATCACTTGGAGCTCTTTGACTTCCTCTCTTTGCAACTTGACTTTCTCCAGTCCAACTTTCCTAACAGTGAGGTAATTTTCCTCAGTGATTTTGATATTCACAACTACAGTTGGCTTCCGTTTTCTAGTCACACCGACACAGCTGGTCGAGATGCTGAGGCTTTTGCAATTACTAATGACCTTGCACAGATTATTTGTTTACCTACAAGAATACCGGATAATCCTAATCAAACAGCCAACATATGCTTGATCTTTTTCTCACAAACAACCCTTCTAAGTGCACGGTCGAAATGAATGGTCCTTTAGGCACCTCAGATCACAACTTAGTGATTGCCTCTTCTCCAATGGAGCCTTTATCTCGTGGCTATTCCCAACCTCGTGTTGTTTGGCATTACAAGAATACAAAATGGGATGATCTGTGAGATTTCTTTTCCTTGGTTCATGTCACTGTTTCAAAATTTCTGATGCCAACCTTTGCTCAGATCATGTGAGTGAAATTATTCTTGTAGGAATGGAATTCTTTATCCCACACTCCACTTTAAAATCTCATCCTTTATCTAAACCTTGGTTTTCCAATAAATGTGCTAAGGCTGTTCAAGAGAAGAATGTTGCATATTGTAATTGGCTTGTTTCTAATTCTTCATTTTCATTTTCTGCCTACACCAAAGCTCACAACAATTGTAAAGCAGTTATTAATCAGTCCAAACTAGATTTTGAACAGACTAAGAGTAGAAAACTTGCTTCTTGCCCTAAAGGTAGCCGAGCATTCAGGTCTCTTGCCAAAGCTATTGGCTGCAACTTTTGCCCATCTCTGCTCCAACTTCTCTCAAAACCAGATGGTTCTGTTGTCACAAAAGCCAAGGATAAAGCCGACCTGCTAGCATCCCATTTTTCTTCACACATGTATTAATGATCTCGGTAAAACACCTCCCACCATTCTCAGCATGCTCGCTGAATGCCTGCTGTGGTCTTCCGTCAAAAGGATGTCAGAAGGATTTTGACAAATCTTGATGCTAAGAAAGCTCCAGGTCCTGATAATATTTCTCCACTTGTTCTCAAAACCTGTGCTCCTGAACTTACTCCTGTTCTTTGTCACCTTTTTTCACTTTCTTATTCCAAAGGTGTTTTTCCTTCTGCTTGGAAATTTGCTCATATCCAGCCAATTCCTAAAAAGGGTGACAAATCCCTCCCATCCAATTATCGTCCCATTACACTCTTTCTAAAATAATGGAGAAATCAATTAACTGCTAACTCTTAAACTACCAGAAACCTTCAATCTGACCATGATTGCCAGTATGGATTCTATCAGTGTCGATCCACTGGAGATATTCTGGCTTATGTTACCCATTTATGGACAAATTCAATGGAAAAGTTTAGTGAAACACAAGCAGTTGCTCTCAACATCTCGAAAGCTTTCGATCGTGTTTGGCATAAAAGTCTTCTAAACAAGCTTCCATCTTATGGTTTGCCAACTGTTTTTTGTAATTGGTTATCCAGTTTTCTCTCTGACTGCTCACTGAGGGTGATGACAGATGGCTCTCTGTCTTCTAACTTCTCCGTTAATGCTGGTGTCCCCCAAGGTTCAGTTCCCCCCCCCACTCTTTTACTCTTGTATATTAATGACCTTCTTCCAGTGACTGGAAATCCTATCCATAGTTATGCCGATGATAGCACATTGCATTCCTCTTTCCATTTTGAGAAACCTTGCCCTGCTCAATCAGCTTCAACTTCTCAAATATCCACTACCAGTTCTTTAAATGCTGATCTCCACGTAATTCTCCAATGGGGTAAAGAAAACTTAGTTGATTTCAGTACTTCTAAAACTCAGTCTTGTCTTATATCTCACAAAAAGGATTCTTCTGCTCCTATGCTTATCTTTGGTGATACTCCAATTTCTAAGCAAGGTGATATATCTCTTTTGGGGATTACCCTGACTTCTAATGTCTTGGCACAAGCACATTAAAAGTATTGCTTCCTCTGCATCTAATACAGGCTTCTAGAGATTTCCATTCAGAAGAGGGCAGTTAGGTTAATTAATGACTCACCTTTAACAGAGTCTCTCCATAGACATACTGTTTCTGCTGCATGCCTTTTTTACAGATACTTCCATGGGCACTGTTCTTCTGAATTGGCTTCTATAATTCCTACTCTCTCTTTCAAAACAGTCCAAACATGTGCCGCCACCAGCCAATATCCATTTTCTATCCAACTTCAAACTCACAGAACCAACTTTTCATCTTCCTCATTTATTCATTCAACTGCCATTTTCTGGAACAACCTTCCTTCATAAATATTTCCTGAAAATTTCAGCCTACAGAAGTTCAAGTCTAATGTCAACAAATATCTTCTTTCGTCTTCTCAACTTCCAACCCAAGCATGGTACTAAGTACTATAGGTTCTAATACCTCTCGTGTTTGGGGTTTTCATAATTAAAAAAAAAAAAAAAAAAAAAAACTGTAATAGGCATTCCCCCCATAGATGTAGATCGGAGGAGCTGTTTTAAATGTTTACACCACTTCTGGTCTGTACAAGTATGTTGTCTGAACAAAGCTGTTTGACAGATTTAGGAGAGCCTGCCAACCCTTCTGGATAAAGAAGGGTGACATTTTTCCTAAGGGCTTCTCACTAGAGAAGTGAATTATCAGGTATCAACAATGTTGGGCCTGATATAACTTTCGTTTTCTGTCTTTTAGCAGAAGTAACATTATCTGGGAAAATAGGGACTGGGGCCCCAACCCGTCCCTATTTTCAGACAGACTGGGTTGGGGCTCCAGAAGAAATAACTTTATCAGGATTCATAAATGTTTTATTTTTGTTCAGCACTGGGCTTCCCACCCACAACAGGGCCCAAAGGGATGGACACTACCCAGCAAGCAATACATGTGCTCGAGAGTGGAACAACAGCTACCCAGATGCTATACCTGCACCGCTGCCAACCTGAATCCTGTCCCTCGGACCATGGGGGTAGGGGGATGGGATTGACATGGTTGATCACAGGCAAACTCACTAGCCGACTGATCCTGGCCAAGCCTTCCAGAGCCACCCCTTTCGTTGAAGCAGGGGTCCTCAACCAAGAGGATCCCCTTTCTGAATTCCACGGGTCGCAGCACACAGTTAACATGCCAGAGTCCAATGATGTTAGCCTGAAACCTAAGCTGTGGGCGTTGAATCTCTGTGATGCTATTCTGGAAGGCCAGCAGCATCACTAGAAGGTCTCCTCACCATGTACAGGTGCCCATGTTGCAAACAGGACAAAACCCACAATTCAGATCATGTAAACAGCATTCTTTGATAAAATATTCTTGTAAGTCTCAACCATGGTTATAATGGATGCAATCTGCAATATAATAGCACTGGAAAAGCACAGGATATCTCAGCAGCAGGCAAACTTTCTTTCCACGAATGAAAACTTATAGTGTGAGCATCAAGCAACTGTTTCCTTAGCTTGCTAAAAATAAAGTATTGCAAGGGATGCATATAACGTTGCACTTCCAAGGTGAAGCTTTGAAACTCAGTCATGGAAACCTTGAGGTTCCATTTGCACTAAGGTCACGGATAAATGTTCCTCCAAATGGCATCCTGACAGATCAGAATATAATTGCCTTTCTTTTCTGCTCACATTAATTGTGGCCTTTCATGCCTTACATCATCAAAGGATGTCTACTTCCACACTCTCAACCAGTGCTTTTTTTTCACTTTGGATCATCTTAAAAAAATTTTTGAAGTTCATGAGCCATTTCCAATTAAAAAATCTATGCAAAATATAAATAAGCCTAACTGGTAAATGTTTTAAATGTCTTTACCTTATAAGAATTCACTGCATATGCATGATATATAATAAATAAGTTTCTGCTCTGGCACTAGTAAACAAAATATACCTGCCCTTCCTCCAGGCCTGCATGCTAGTTCACCTATAAGTGCTACTCCAATGTGCTAATATTTCAAAACAGCCAACCAGTGGGGTGTCCCAACATTAATATGTTGTATTCGGAAAATAATCCATCTAAATCTACCACTATTTGTGAGAAATAAGACACTGAATGATTCAACATGCAACCAACTTTTACCTGACTGAACGAATCATGGTATGCTGAAATGTTTGACAAAACACTGGCAAGAGTCTTTGGAGATATAAAGGAGCCATTTCAGGATCACCCTTGGGTTCACTATCATCATCTACTTCTTGAACTTTTTTTTCACCAGCTCTGGAACTTTCAACAGGGCACATCCATTCTCCTTAAAGAAATGGAATTTTAATATATATACAAGCTTTTAAATATATATATATATACACGTATATAAAAAGACTAATCTTAACATGGAACATATCAGTTTAAAATAAAAGGATTAGCATGTTGGATTTAACATTACTGGTTCACACGAAACAGAAATTCTAAGACACCATAGAAATAAAAGTCTGTGCCTCCATAGCCAGGTGGGCAGGAGCAGCAGTGTGTAGCACACACACTTCTTGATTAGACCGGAGTTCGAGCCCGTGCCCACCGAATATGGAGGATGCAGAAAGGTCAGGGAATGACCACCGCATATCCCCAGAGTAATATAGCCTTAGTTGCTAGTGCTCCTAAAAAAAAAAAAAAAAAAAAAAAAATAACAAATAAAAGTACAATACAGTCTTTAAAACAGTTCAGACACTCCAATTTAAATAGAGTAATTTTTCAATTCATGAAAAAGAATTTTTGAACCTCAAAATTTATGAACTCAAATCTCAATCTTAGAAGTTTTTTCTCAACTTTAGAAACACTGCAAGAAACTGAATGAGAAAAAAAAAATACACTCAGTATTTATGTATTTAACATAAACTCCACTTTTTCTTCTTTTTTTTTTTTGTTGTTGTTTGCAAATTATATTGCTACTATGATAAAATAAATATTTTATCTACTTGTATACTACAGTATTTTATTATTTTCTTTCTTGTTAATCTAGTATAAAAAAATTCTTTTCCTGATGTTTATTGTAAATTACATACATCATCATAACAACAATAAATGATTATCCAATGATTATAAAACTATTAGAAATTTTCAGCAGCCCACTCAGCTTTTGCAACGCATCAATTTAGAACTGGCACACCTCAATGGCATGTAATTAAACTAGAAATGTACTTTATTAAAAAAGTAAAGCATAAATACTTGAAATAAAAGAATTCACATGTAATGTGTTTAGATCTATTTATTACTAATAAAATTAACAATTATATGTTTCATAGTTGTTTCTCCTCTTCTTCACTGATTGTGAATTGCAGTTACATTGTTACAGACACATCAAGATCACAATCACTGAAGAAACAGAGGAGAAAACCTATGATTGTTAAATTATACACGAACCCCCAAGTATTTAGATCAAGACAACCTGTGTGAAAAACCACTCAAACATTACATAAGTAGAACATAGCCTTATTCTCTACATCAGTGGTTCCCAAACTACTGAGATCTATGGACCCTTTCAAAAATCAAAAAAAGTTTGCGGACCCCCATATATATTATTAGACCGGATATATAGGGATCCACATTAGGGTTTTCTGAAAAGAAAATACAAAGTTTTATGAATAGGGTTTTCTGAAAAGAAAATACAAAGTTTTATGAATTCTTATTTTTACATAAATATATAATAACTTTATTTATCATCAATTTGCTATACATAGAATGAATAATTTGATCAGTTGTAGAAGGTTCTTTTCACAGATCCCCTGGAACTGGTCCACAGACCCCAGTTTGGGAAACGCTGCTCTACATAATAATGAACAAACTGGGTTTGCTACTTAGTGCTTCAATCTCTCACCATAAGTTGCTTAAGTAGTAGATTCCAAACAAAAAGCACTGATCAAATGGAGAGGTATATTGTTATGAATGACGCTATGGAAGTAAGGAAACCCTTAGCCATAATTATGAGAGCTTCCTTGGACTCAGGGGAGGTACCCATGGACTGGAGATGTGCAAATGTGACCCCAACTCACAAAGGAGGATCAAAGGGAGACAAGTAATTACAGACCTGTCAGTTTAACTTCTGTTCCAAGGAAATTAAAGGAGGCACTGGTTAAAGAAGCACTGCAGGATCATCTAGACAAGACTTCAGTTATAGCTCAGACACAGCATGGCTTTGTTAAGTTGAAGTCTTGTCTGACCAATTGGATACTATGATGTGGTCACAATGGAACTGGATGCAAAGAATAACTTTGATATCATATATTTAGATCTTAGAAAGTCTTTTGATACTGTTGAACATGGAAGACTGCTGCACAAATTGGAGCAGAGTGGCATGGGAGGCAAACTGTTGCTATGGATAAAGGGATGGTTGAGTGGGAGAAGACAGAGAGTGGTAAATCAAATGACATTATTCTTACTCCTCATGGACTAATGTTATTAGTGGAGTCGCTAAGGGTTCAGTGTTGTGTCCATTGTTGTTTTCTGTATTCATTAATGATAGTGATGATAGTATATCAGACTTAATGTCCAAGTTTACAGATGATACGACGGTCGGCAGGGTTGTTAATGACACTAATGACAGTACACTGCTGCAACAGGATCTAGAAAAGTTGAGCAGATGGTCTGAGAGGTGGCAAATGAAGTTTAACATTGACAAATGTAAAGTACTGCATATGGGAAGCAGTAACCCCAGAGTAACGTATCAACTGTGTGGCACTACACTGACAGTGGCAGAGAATGAAAAGGACCTGGGGGTAATTGGTAGGCAGATATAAAGTTTTCTGAGTAGTGCAAACAGTCTGTAAGAGTAGCTCATGGTGTCTTGTCAATGATATACAGGAACTTTTCTAGCAGGGATAAGGAGGTGATTATCCCTTTGTATAAGGCAATGGTCAGGCCACACCTTGAGTACTGTAGTACTGGAGGCTTCATTTTAAGAAGGATATAGAGCTGCTGGAATGAGTACAGAGAAGGGCAACAAAATTAGTGAATGGAACAAAAGGTTTCTCTTACGAAGAAAGGCTTTAAGTTTTGCAAATTACAGTGTCTGCAGACTAGGCACCTGCAAGGTGATCTGTCTGAGGTGCATAAAGCCTTGAATGGTTTGAGCATGCTAAAATCTGATGGTATTCTTCCTCTTTCTCAGAATAATCGCCTGAGAGGGCATAAATTCAAATTGAGGAAAGACAGTTGTAGGACAGATGTGCAGAAGTTTGCCTTTAGCTAGCAGCTGGAACAAACTTCCATCTGTCATTGTAGAAGTTGATAGCTTAAATAGATTCAAGGCAGAACTAGACAACATTTGGAGCAAGTGGATGGGTGAAATGAGGAGTGGTTTGTTTTTTTGTTTTTTTTTGTCTGATGCTATATAAGCTTGCTTTCTTGCATCATTGCCTTTGCTAATGCTATGCCTGACTTGTACAATGTTTTATAGCTTTCACAGTACAAGGGTTTTATCCTAAATTTACTTCAGTTTACAGTACATTCCAGCATATCAACCTTGAAAGCACAAAATTATATAAAAAACAAAATTAATGAACTTGCTTTTGAAAATAAATCAAAGCTCTCTTAAATCCCTTGTGCAGAAAAGTAATTAATCATTTAAATCAAATCTTAACAGCCAAAGGTGAAAAATCTTATACCTGGTGACTGGAGGATAGCTGCAACTTCTCGATGACCTTCATCATTTCTTTCTCTTGCTTTGTCAAGAGGTGTTTTTCCATCTTCATCTCTTAAGTCAGGATTGGCTCCATGCCTTAATAATACCTTGAGAAAATTCAATAATTATAACTGATTTGGTAATCATATTATTAATTTAATAATGCTGATTAAAAATAACTTTACAATTTCTCTACTAAATTTATTTTGGATTACAAATGCAACTTCAAAAAATCATAAGTTAATGAAAA
The DNA here is from genome assembly GCF_048544385.1 of Mastigoproctus giganteus. Lineage (NCBI taxonomy): Eukaryota > Metazoa > Arthropoda > Arachnida > Uropygi > Thelyphonidae > Mastigoproctus > Mastigoproctus giganteus. Next base: position 213,465,490 of record NC_143580.1, on the reverse strand, counting down.
ATATAGTAAAAGTATTCATTTCTAAATAATGTTACTATATTTTTGGCATTTTTCAGATGTAGCAGAACACAAAATAAAAGAACTAAACTTGACAATCAACATACTACCCACCAAGCCAAACATAAATAAAATTTAATGCACTGATATTTCAAGAATTAAAAATCAAATTCTCATCAACAGAATGACTGAATGGGATTAGCTTCTCTAGTATAAAAGGTTCTGTGAATGATGTCACTAGTCCTCTAAGTAACCACGTCACCGAAGTTATTATGAAATAGCCACATTGGAAATAAACTGAGCCCTAATAGGATAATGACTGTCAAATCTTACACTGTGTCAATCAGCAAACTGTTTCAACAAAAGAAAATATAGGAAACAGCAAAGGGAGTTAAAAAATTATCTGTACTTAAATATAAGATGTAGGTGCACAGTTGGTCAAATGAAATCTTTCTACTGCATGATGTATGGGTTCAAGAAATTCTTAATAACTAAAAAAAAGAAAAAGAAAAGAAAAAAAAAAAAAAAAACAGTTCAGCAGTACGTGGTCAATCAGTAATCTATTTTTGGTGTTTTTAATAAAACACCATTGACCTCATACACACATTCACAGAACTTTCTTCTGTCCTTCATATAATGACAGCAAATAGTTACTTTTCCCAAAGATAAATTGAATGAAAATAATTTTTGAAACATTCCAAAATTATAATATTAAAGATAATTTTGAATTAATCCAAAGTTAAAATATTGAAAAATATTGTATAACTACTGACTTGCTGCCTTTACTATTGCAACTTCACAGTCATCACTCAAAGAACAAAATGCTTGAAATAATTCTTGAATTTCATTATACAAGTATATACTAGGAAAATCTCTACTCTAAATATGCATATAAGGTTGCAGTTATATAAAAGCACAGATAACATAGTTAAGTTAGGTAGGGTGCAATCTGATTGGGTCTGGGAAGGTCACTGCCCCAGATTAGCAAGTAACTTTCAATTTACTGTATTTTTTACTGGTTCATTGGCATCATTCATTCCTCTGTAATTTTGGTCTTGAATATACAGGGAGATTATAATTAAAGTGCATCACTTCAGATGGCTGTAGGTGGGAAACTGTTAATGGCAGAAATATAAAATTCCAAAACTGCCACCAAGGAGCAATTGATAAAGTACTGTTTGGATGAAATGCTAGTTAGGAAGAATAAAATGCTCAACACAATGACAATCTTGTTCACTACATGGAAACACAATGTCACTAACATTCCCCATGAGCTGTCTTGTGATGCTTTCCATCTAATTAGCAGAAATTAGACTGTCCTTGAAATATCTCCATAACCAAAAGTCAAAAGGTGTCAGGCCCTGAGATCAGGATCCAAATATTCCTCGATGGGAAGCAAGAATGTGCCCAAATATTCCTCAACAAGAAGCAGAATGTAGCTAAATATTCCTAAAGTGACAGGAAATAATATGGTCATCAAAAATATTACTGAGCAGCTGAATTACTAAGCCAACCAAGTGTTTTTTTATTATTTTTTTTATTATATTTATTTTTATTCATTTTGAGAATAAGACAGGTAAATTTTTTTCTATAAAACAAATTGCTTTTTATAAGTCCCAAAGGGTTCTGTAAATTTTGAGCATCTGGAAACTGTGCATTTGTGTGGTAATTTAATTATAGTATAAAAGGCTTTAAAAGGCTAAGTAAATTAAATGTTGATGGCAACTTTACTCTTTCCAATGACAAACACACAAAATGGAACATTAATTTAAATTATAAAAAAAAAAAAAAAAAACAATAGTTGCAGAATAGATGTGCAGAAAACTAGCAATAGCAAGAATGCTCTGATTCTTCAGAATCAGCACACTGTTAATTACATTGTGTTTTAAGTTTTAATTCCTCTCTGAAAAACATTCTCTGTGATACTGCTGGCCTCTACACTCTTCCATAACAAGAAAAGATAAGGATAATGTAATCCTTATCCAGTGTAATCTTCAACAGGCCTCATATTTCCATAATTATACAAGTATATACTAGGAAAATCTCTACTCCAAATATGCATATAAGGTTGCAGATTATATAAAAGACACAGATAACATAGTTAAGTTAGGTTGGGTGCAATCTGATTGGGTCTGGGAAGGTCTGCTCCAGCTTAGCAAGTAACTTTCAATTTATTGTATTTTTCGCTGGTTCATCGGCATCGTTCATTCATGAACAGAAACAATAATGCAGGATTATAATCAATGCCAACTTCTTCAAAAAGATTTACATCTGAGCAATAGTATGAGGGATCAATAAACTATGAAGAGAGCCTAGGTAGATGCCTTGCAGCTAGGGAAAATCCAGTAAATTTCACTCATTTTAGATCAGCTTGATTTACCTAAAAACATTTTTTTTATCTATCAGCCATATAGTGCAAGGAAACCCTAGGCTTTTGCTGCATAAATATTTGTCAGTAAATGTTTTTGAACTCTCTAGCAGTAGCTCTGCAGAGTAATGTGCAAGATTCCTCTCAAAAATAACAAGACCACATTAACTGTTGATTGAAGATAAAATATTTAAAAAAAAAATGTACCTTCCTAAATACAGTATAGGCAAATTTTTACTTTATATGTTTTTTTTTTTTTTTTTTTATCATTTTCTCAGATTTATTGCATTTTTTTTTTTTTTTTTTTTTTTTTTTATGAAACCCCCAAACACGAAAAGGTATCAAAACCTATAGTACACTTAATACTGTGCATTGGTTGAAGGAGAAGTATGGGGGGAAGGGGGGTGCCGGAAACTTTGCTCTAGAGACTAAACATGGGTTTTACACTTCAAGCCTCCAATAAGCAAAGTGGTGGTATTTCATATGAGAACCAATTTAATCATATGCCGCCATGTTTGTTCATATAACACTAGCATGAGAACCTAACTAGTACCGATGCTATAAAGCTTGGAATTATGTTTGTTTCTAGATTGTAGTTATTTATAAAACTCTCCCATGTAATCTACAGATATTAACAGGTTAAATCATCTTTATGAATAATGAACACAAAAATACGAAGGCAATAAGAGAGTTAGCAATATGCATAATATTCAAATTATATGAACTTCATCACAGCATGCCAAATTTGAAATAAATTTTGAAAAAAATTTGGAACACAGAAGTTAATAATAATACATTTTTAAATTTTTTTTTGAAATAATTTATAAACATAAGAAATATAAGCACATGCACATATTTTAAATTTAGTGCATTTAATAGTTTTGTAAACCATTAAATAGTTCCATTTTTATATTTAATGCCTATAAATTTTTAATTTACAGCAGAATTAATTTTTTTGATATTTTTTTTTTTAATAAAACCTGTAGAAACCAATATTTTTTAAATATTTAATTTTTATATTAAAAACTAAAAATTACACACAATAAGTATTGCAATCCATTAAGAAAGAGAACATATTGGCATACTTGAAGCAGAATTCAAAAAAAAAACACAAAATTTTTTTCCAAAAAGTTTAATCTTAGTTACTTCAGGTAGTGCTGCCACTCCAGGGTTTTGAGGTTTTGCATTTCTGAGTACAGTATAGGCACTTTTCAATGATGTTCTGGCAACTATATGCATTGTTGGAATTAGTAGACAGGTCTTTACCCAATACAGTCCATTAGTGTGAGGTTTCAGAATACTTTTTTTTTTTTTGTACTGCAAGGATAACTGGAGTGTAATGTAAGTCTTCTTGTATATATAGATTTTCCATAGATTTCTTAAAAGTTCTGTGTAATCTCTTGGTATGCAAGCAGGATACTATACTACAATAGATTGCTTCAGAAAGTTATCATTGCACAGCTTTGTGTAACTTAGCATTCCTGGTGCTATGTTTCCTCCTCTCAATTGGTAGTTGTTTCCTGAGAATATTTAAAAGGTAGAACATTATTAGAATTAAACAGACAAATTTCTCCACTGAATAAGGATGGCCATGCTTGCCTTCTCACTGAATCAAGAAAAAATGCTGTCTGTCAATCCTTCCAATCTTGGAGGATCTGTTACTTGCAGGCCTTTGAGTTTGGTCTTATTCTGCAATAGAGTAGACATAATGGAATGGGCCAAGCAATACTCCACAAGTTCATTTGCTTTACTGCCCTTGTCAGGCTTTTTGATAATTTCTAACTTAGTTTTCAATTCTATAATTCCTTTTTCTACTTTCTTTTCACTTTTAGGGGCCACTGTAATAGTCTGAAAGCATTTAAGAAGTTATGATAATAACAATGTCTGGCAGAGAGCTTGATCACTATCAAAATGCAATAAACAACGAAAACAAATTCACTGATTGGCTGGTGGCCCTTAAGACCACTTTTAACTGCTACAACCAACCAAAATTGGCAGCTGTGTGTCTACTTGTCAGTCACTATGCAAGGTTGTTGTCATACAAACACATGGGGCCTATGGGCGGCTGTACATTGTATTTTTTTTTTTTTTTTTTTTTGGTAGTTGTTGGCGCATCGGCTTCTATGGCCATATTGCACCTCCCAAGGTTTTTGCAGTACTTTGATCCAAGCCCGAGGCGGGAATCGAACCCGCGACCTTGGGTTGCCGGGCAGGTACTTTACCCACTCGGCTAGCCTGGTCGGCTGTACATTGTATGGAACCAAACATCTGATTTCATATACATGGTTGTTACGCAGGATCCACTGTTAAAGTCTGCACAGTGGAGGAAGTTCTGTCATGCCCAATAACCATTACAATAATTATGGCATTTGTTTAACAACGTGGTATTTATGAGAAGTTAGGATGTTATTAAATTCAATTATCCTAACTATGCTTGCTCAGACAATTAAATTTCACAAAATCTAATTGTAATTAGTAACAGTCTACAAAATATCAACTGAGTTTATTTATATGTAAGTAATGATTGAAAAAATAAATTAAAGAGAAAAAAGATATATTCTTCCTACCTTGGCAACACCAGGTCTACCAAAACAAGCAGCATAATGTAGGGAAGAAGATCTCTGACCTTTGTTCACATCTGCTCCACGATCACAAAGGAATTCAACCATTTCTTGGGTACCAAAAGCTGAAGCCCAATTTAAAAGAGTTTGTCCTACATCATCCATGAAATTAACTTCAATTCCTGAAATGTATACAAGTTTTAAATCTTATACATATTATATGTGTGTGGGTGTGTGCGCACACGTGTCTTATGTATAGTGCGTGTGAAATCAAATTTAATATTAGAGTACAGTAAGTCCCCGACTTAAGACACCAACTAGTGCTGATGCTGCTCCAGCAAGGGTCAATTTACTTTCCATCACTATTTTGGTTGCCAAAATTGTGTGTGAAGTATTTTATTTTTGCATTTATGTTGTAACCATCCTTTACCAATGTGATTAGGGAAAAAAAAAAGTCAGCAAAATTTCTGGTTTTAAAAAATGCAGAACCAATACACTAGATCTAAAATTGGATTTAACAAAATATTCTAACTCAAGTGAATGCACTTCTATCAGATATGCTCACTTCATTCATCATCACTTTGGAGGTCCCATAAATGACAATAATGTTCATTATTAAGGTAAGTGAGAATTAATTCCTATAGTATCAGCATTAAACAAATATGGGAGTGAAAAGTACTGAGTACTGATGAAACTGTAAACAAAGTATTGAGATGACACTAATGTTTTTCTTCATTTATTTAAGCTCAGAATTTCTAATTTTTACCATGCACAGTCTGACTGTATTTGTCGTATTAACAAATCATCCCATAAGTAATGTTGTTGGTTTTTTTTTTTTTTTTTTTGAATTACCAATTTGTGTATCATTTATGCATACATCTGTGTATATCACAGAATATTTTTGTGCTAACTTAGGTAGCTGTTAGTTTTTTTTTTTTTTTTTTGCAGATGATAAAAAAACAAAATAGAGGCCTCAGATATTAGAGCATGATACTTTAAAAATTAAGGAAATGGCATAATGAAACTACAGCTATGAAAAACATTCATGATGCACATAGTGAGAAAGGTCTAAATGGAAATACATGCAAAAAAGTAGTTTCAGAAGTTCAGAACTAGCAATTATAGCCTATCCAATGAAGCACATTCAAGCAAGCCTGTTCAGTTAGCTGACAATCTGATAACAGCAATACTTGAAGACCCTATGTAACTGCTGAACTTATCAAGAAAGTCAATTTGACCAATTCACCCATTCATCATCACTTGCAAAAATGTCAAAACGTAATTTGCATATTGTCGTTAGCACCCATATGAAATCAGACAAATATCTGCATTTTTATATGTTCTCATGAACTTCATGGGTACTTCATTCTAAGTGCCAAAGAATCTTCTATGCCACAGAGAAGGTAGAACCTCAGGAAAGTTTTGTTTCATACTGGATGGGATATTCAGGCATGGTTTATTTTGAACAAAACAACTCAATAACAATGAAACAACCAAATTTTGCTATAGCTATTTCAAAGTTTCATACTACATGAAAAATAACCTCCTTTCACCAGTCAAAAGAGTATTATGTTTCATCAGGTTAAAGCACATCCACACTAATTGGATCATGTGACAAAATCAAGGAGCATGGCTGGGGGAGTATTACACATCTGCTGCATTTACCAGATCTTGCAACATCAGATTATAACATAGTCAAAAGTAAACAATAAAATATCTCAATTAAAAAAAGAATGCGAAAATTTTAAGGATATCGAAAGTTCCTTATCAGCTTCAAAGCCAAAATAATGTTAGAGCATTTTAGCACCAGCAGAGGCATATGATGCAAGAAGGCGAGCTTATACAGCATTAGCAAAAAAAATGCTTCCCATTTCACCCATCTATTCACTCCAAAAGTTTATCCAGTTCTTCCTTAAATTTATTCAAGCTATCAACTTCTACAACAGATGGAAATTTGTTCCGGCAATCAACCACCCACTGGCTAAAGGCAAATTTCCGCACATTGTCTGCTTGGTATGCATTCAAATCTATAATCTTGTACAAAATTTACACTTAGCTTACATTATAGACTGTTTCTTATGCACAAATAATGCAATATACTCTTTCTGTACCTACATGCTGGCATTTCTGTCTACTAATAGAGCACCCATAGGTGGCTGTTTCAGCAATCAATAACAAATAAACATAAAAACTATAATCTGAACTAACTGTGCTTACTACTGTCGGCACAAGACGACATTTAGTGAACACATTTACAAAGTTTTAAAAGTTGAGAAATTACTTTTGACTTACCCTGTGTGTGTGTGTGTGTGTGTGTGTGTGTGTGTGTGTGTGTGTGTGTGTGTGTGTGTGTGTGTGTGTGTGTGTGTGTGTAATTCAACATATAATTTATGTATTACGTTCTTAGCGTTTTTTTCACCAACCTTTCATGGAGTAAAATAAAATTAAAATAAAACAAAACAAATCTTGATAACTATATTTACAATAACCTGTATTTACAAAATTAATATACGTATTACAATATTAAAAGTATTAAAACACAAGATTAAAATGCATTAAAATATACTAAGTTAAAAGCGATAAAATCCCGTAGCTTTCAAAGGCTCCAGCCTTCTTCAGCAGTACTCTCTATTATTCAGTACACCTTTAAATATCAGCAGGGTAATGGTAGGCATCACATGTTTCCATTCTCACGTGTTCCGCTCTCTTGCATTGTGGAACCGGAAGTGGCTCGAACGGAAGTCGTACGGAACCGTTCATCCTTTTTTAGGATAATAGTCTCTAAAAGGGGGTGAATCCGTACACCCCTATCCCTATTAATGTTGGTTGTAGAGCTGATCCGCAAACTCTCGAGCCACTTACGGTCCCAGAACCTATGCGCCCGATCGATGATAGTGGCATCGTCTGGGGAGATCTGGTGCTGCTTCTCCCAAAAATGTTCGGCCACGGCGGACTTGTCATATTCTGCATTTCTTATTGCTTTTTTTTTTTTTTTTTATTGCTTTTTTTTATTGCTTTTTTGTGTTCCCCCAGACGATCTTTGAGACGACGTTTTGTCTCCCCTACATAACATTCCCCACAATCCGGGCATCTAATATTATATACGACCCCACTAGCATCCTCTTTTTGAATGGGGTCCTTAACTTGGGACACAACTGTGCGCAGTCTTCGTCCCGGAAGCTGCACACAGCGTGTCCGATGCCACTATCACCGATCGGGCGCATAGGTTCTGGGACCGTAAGTGGCTCGAGAGTTTGCGGATCAGCTCTACAACCAACATTAATAGGGATAGGGGTGTACGGATTCACCCCCTTTTAGAGACTATTATCCTAAAAAAGGATGAACGGTTCCGTACGACTTCCGTTCGAGCCACTTCCGGTTCCACAATGCAAGAGAGCGGAACACGTGAGAATGGAAACATGTGATGCCTACCATTACCCTGCTGATATTTAAAGGTGTACTGAATAATAGAGAGTACTGCTGAAGAAGAAGGCTGGAGCCTTTGAAAGCTACGGGATTTTATCGCTTTTAACTTAGTATATTTTAATGCATTTTAATCTTGTGTTTTAATACTTTTAATATTGTAATACGTATATTAATTTTGTAAATACAGGTTATTGTAAATATAGTTATCAAGATTTGTTTTGTTTTATTTTATTTTAATTTTATTTTACTCCATGAAAGGTTGGTGAAAAAACGCTAAGAACGTAATATGAATATACCCAACCTCAGAGGCCTATTTGAGGAGATATAATTTAGTACTTGCAGTTAGAACAATCAGTTTTTACAATAGGCTTCTACAGTCGTTTCTGCTATAACGCAATAATTGCATTCTTATGAGAGCTCGTGCCATGGAAAATCGTGCAATAAAAATAACAGAGATTTGGAAAAAATAGGGTTAGGGGCAGATCACAAAAAAATATTACTCAAAATCTAAACAAATTTAGTAGTTTGTCTAATAACAAAGGATAATAAAGTTTAAATTCATGTTAAATTAATTTTTAATAATGAAATAATATAGTAAATTTAATACTTACCTTGAAAATATTTAAAGATAACAATGGGGAAGGAGGAAGGTTTTGAGGTTTCTGAGTTATGAATACAGGGGCAGGGGGTTATCATCACTTTAAGGTGTAGATGTTTGCAGGTTTAGGACAAAAAACAGTTAATCAAGGAGTGGATGGCTGCGGTTCATTGTCTTCTGACTGTATTTGCGAGGGGGGGGGGGTTGGCTTGAAAAAAAAAAAAAACATTAGTTCTTGCTGCTTTGCCATTTTTCTTCTTTCATAAAAAAAAATTGCTCATAGGATGCCAAATAAGACCTTATTCTATGAACAGCTCTCCTACTGCATTCAACATTGTAATCATTGCCTTCTAAGAGCTGCAAATGCTTCTCAACTTTCCTCAGGATAGAAGACAAAAAGAGGAGAAGTGAAAGCTTTAATGATGCTGCATCCTGGACTTAATCATCTTCATCTCCAACTTACATTTCCTCCTCAGCAACAAACTGTTATAAATCAGCTATAGAGAGGTCTTCACAATAGGGCTCAAACAGTTCTTCAGTATTTTCATTCTCCACTTCTTCAAATCCAACTTGCTTTGAAAGAGCAGCACAATGTTCCTTGATTCTTGAGAGCTCCTTTGACAGTTTTAAGCCTTTGAAATCAAGGATAAAATCTGGGAGAAGCTTCGCTGAACTGCACGCAAGCAGTCATTACTGGCATCACCCCAGGCCTCCACAATGATGTCAATAGCATTCTTGATGTTAAATCTCTTCCAAAATTCAAGAATACTTTCTTTATTATCTCCCTCAGTATCTGCAATCAACTTCTTAAATGTGCACCTTAAATAATAAGCTTTAAAAGCTGCTATCATGCTTTGGTCCATGGGGGGTGAAGGAGAGAGGTTGCATTTGGAGGTAGAAATAGGACTTGGATGTTTTCAGAAAGCTCAGCAATGGTACAAGGATGGCTTGGTGCATTATCCAAAATGAGGAGAATCTTGAAATGCAATTTTTTTTTTTTTCTTACAATAATTTTTAAAAATACCTTTGAAAACATCAACAATCAATAAGGTCAGAAAATATTTGCCCTGCCATTCAACCTCTTTTGCTTGACCTAAAGTAGACACCTAGGAAAGTCTTAAGATATCCTTTCAAGGCTTGTGGGTAAGCAGAGTGGTACACCGCCACAGGCTTAAGCTTTAAGTCTCCACTGATTGTCATCTAAAATCACAGTCATATAATCCTTTGCAGCCTTAAAGCATGGAGCTGATGCTTCATTCTTAGAAATGTAGGTTCTTGATGGCATTTGCTTCTAGTAAAAACCTATTTCATCAAAACTGAAAATTTTATCTAAAGCGTAGCCTTCTTCCTGAATCTTTTTTTACTATAGAGGAAAATGACTTCACATTTGCACTAGCAGCTTTGCCACATAACTTTGCATTATTGAAAACATAGTGATTCTTAAAACCAGAAAATCACACTACTAGCACTAAAGGAAGGCACATTGCATTATTTTCAGCTTTTTTCTTAAGGCCTTCATAAATTAATAAGGCTTTCTCTTTTATGGAGAAAAACCTTGTCCCACATTGCTTTTTCATTTGATCTTCTATACACACAATTAGAAGCCACTCCACATCTACTCAGCTTCCTTTGGCTGTGATTTCACAGATTTGCCAGCACTCAGACTTGTTCCAGAAATAAAGCTTGCTTTAATTATTTTGGCATTGTCTCTAATGTTGAATAACAAACTCCTTTATTCCTGTCACATATCTTTTCACTATGTTCAAAATGCTTTATAACATCTAGCTTTTCTTCAAGTGTTATAGCCTTTCTTTGATATTCACAACCAATTTGTCCTCTCATATATATGCGTAACACAGCTCCCTCTCAACAAAGCATACGAGTGAAGCAAGAATGTGGTGTCAATGCAGAGAGTGGCATAAATTTGTATTCCTCTGTGTACCATGGAACTTCGTGTTGTGGATGAAATTGCATAAAATTCAACATGTGTATGCAAAAGTTCGCGTTTTACAGTGTTGATGTATTCATCAATTACGTTACAGCTAATTCACACTGACGAAATGTGTAATAGCAGAGACGACTGTAATTAGAGATGGTTATTCCAAACTGTAATCAGTCACTCAAGCTAAATGAAATTCCTGGCACTGGCAAACCAGTTTTTGATTGATCTGCCTCCATCATTTACAACTTTCAATTTTCTTATTTTCCCATTTCCAAAAAAATGGAAAATTGGAATTGATTATCTTTAATATTACCAGCCATCAATAATAGGTCTCCCCTTAATGAATATTTTATACTTTTTTTATACTGTTATATTTGTAAATTCCATTTCAGAATTCTCTCCTTGGAGATTCTTTCTACAAATCAAATTGAGCCTTTATGACACTTTAAATACAAACTTTTACTTGCATAAATAACATTTGCACCCTGCTGAAAACAACAGGTAATACATACTTCACCATAATTATTTTTAAATGTATACCTCTCTCTCTCTCTCTCTCTCTCTCTCTCTCTCTCTCTCTCTCTCTCTCTCTCTCTCTCTCTCTCTCTCTCTCTCACACACACACACACACACACAATGAAACCAAGTTTTACAAATAGAGCATTTCCCTGTGCTCTCTCCTTGACCAAGCGATTCCTCTCCTGGTTTGAAAATTTAGCTAGTTTTTCTTTCCAAATCAGTTCAAGTCTAATTGTCAACATTTTAACTTGTATCCTGAAGCATTTGTCTGTATTGTATTAAATAACTATGCGTATGACCAAAGAAACTGTTTTCACTATTATAACAAATTTCTGAATTTCACTGAAAGTAGAGAATATATACAGGTAGGACTAGAGCAGTTAGAGCTTAGTACAATGCTTAAGAACAAACTGATTTCTCAGAAGTCTCTGAAATTTATTTTCACAGCAGTCTATCTTAATTATCAGTTTCCTTTCAGATTTTTTGAAAGTTATGCAAACTGCCAATTCAGATACTAGTTCTATCACAAAAAATTCCACTTTTTTCCCCCCTCAAATATAAGAAAACAAACTTGCAAATACACTTAGCATATAAACTTGATACAAGCAATACAAACAAGCAAACAGTTATCATAAATATTACTATAAGCATCAGAATTATAACTGAATTTCAAGACATGCAAACTTAACCTACAGCTCACAATAACACCATCTCCTCTTAACTGAACACTGCTCCTGAAGTTGTATATCTCTATTGTGGAGTAATAAGCCAATTTTTAGCTGTCACAAATATAAAGCAAATGCTGTTTAACAATGTATATCAATATCCATCTCACTGTCTTGTGCACCTTAGGTTTATGTAAAGTACACACTGCGCCAGAAATTAAATTTCACTGACTAAATAAATATTAGTAGAGCATGCTTTCAAATAACTATGATTTTTCTTAACATCTTAACTATGAGTTTTTCTGTCTACTACTACTAGTCATCAACTGACTTAATTGCTTCAAGAAAGATACTGATGCAGAATTTGCACCTCTTTAGAAATTCTGAGTAAATGTTTATATAACAATGACACTGCCATTCAACACTTGGCTATCAAAAGAATTTCCAAAGCTTCACTAGAAAGAATTTCTAAATTCATCCCCCCCCCCCCCCGTTAATTGGTTAAATATTATGACACTAAGAACTCCAATGAGGAATTATTAAAATTCCAAGAATGGCAGAATAATTTGTTATATTTCATGATTCCTTGTGCATTTTTCAGTTCCCCAATGAAAAGATCACTGTACATTACATTTCCTCTTTCATAAGTGTCTGGTAAGTTATCACTGAAACTGACAGGAATTGATAGTACAAAGTATCTCTTGATTCATCTATTTCTTTATCTTTAATGGCATCATGAAATACTGGAAACATGTTCACAAAAAATTTCAAACTTAAAAGTGATGCACTGCCAAGTGATGAAATTTATGCTACCTCAGCATTTATAAAAAGATAATTTTTCAATGAGAATTTCAGCACCACAGTCACTTGCAACAAAAAAATACTTCTTCACTGAGCAAAAGAATCATCTTCTCCCTTTTGTTTTAGACACTCCATAACATTGGCAGTAGAAATGCTTATGATTAAATCGGAATCATCCTTCTGGTTTAAGTCTGCTATGGTAATCAACTTCCAAAATGGAAGTGATTTAAAAACTGTTGGTAAAATATATTTGCAAATAACATATCCAGGAGTAATGATCTAAGTATATGGATATAAGGTACGGTGCATTGAAAATGCTATGTTCAGATTTTCAAATATTGGCATAAAGTAACAATTAAAATAAACAAGCAAATTGCTTTATTTATTCAAGCCAGAAGAGAGAAACATTCTATTTCTTCGGAATTCATTAATTTCTCTTCTTTCAGATAGATCATAAATTGGGTTTATATAGGACTCAGTGGCACTCTCTGATAATCTCTTGTACATTAATTTAGTAACTCTGAAAGTGCTCACATGGCCCTTAAAATAGACTTGTCAACATCTGCTACTGTTCTATCAGTCTATTTACATATTTTATACACTTAACCAAAAATTTTGAAGCACATGTACACACGCTTCCCCCCCCATTAGCATGTATCAGTTGAAATTGTTTAAATCCTTACTTTTAGCACTTCTCTCTGGATAGTAGTAAATGTCTATCAAGTATTTCACAGAAATATAGCTCCCTTTTCAACTCACAAATTAATAAGATAACAAGGATGGCCTATTACTACCAAGTGCTCAATCTCTTCTTAATATCCTTGCTACTCCAGTTTTTAGGCCTACCATAACATGCATATTATCAACACTAAGTGCCAGACAGTTTGAATGAATTCCATATATGCTTTCAGGTTGTTCAGAAGTTGTCCAATGTTGTACCCTCTAGACTCAACTTCCGATTCTGGCACAGAGAGAAAGCCGCTTTTGATTTTTTGATATTTGTGAAATCTCTTTAATTTAATAGTTATAATTATCTCATATTAAACTCTTTAGCATTAGCATTAGTAGAGGCATATGATGCAAGAAAGCAAGCTTATTCAGCATCAGCCAAAAAAAAAAAAAAAAACCCCACTCCCATCTCACCCCTCCGTTCGTTCGAAATACCTGTCCAGTTGAGCCTTAAATTTGTTTAGGCTATCAACTTCAACAACAAGTGATGGAAGTCAGTTCCACCAACCAACCACCTGCTGGCCAAAGGCAAATTTCCGCACATCTATCCGACATCTGTCCTTCCTCAATTTGAATTTATGCCCTCTGAGGTGATTATTCTGAGCAAGATGAAGAATCCCATTGGCATTGAGCATGCTCAAACCATTCAAAGCCTTATACACCTCTATCAGATCACCTCGCCGGTGCCTAGTCTCCAGACTCTGTAATTTGCAAATACTAGGGGGCTTCACCCCCTGCTCGCTTCTTTTGATAAAGTAAAATAAAATACTTACAGAAGATTTTGACACTGTCTCTCTTCCTCTACTATGAATACATAAATACGTTACATATGGAAATCAAGAATGGTACCTCATGGTCACATTAGATAAACATAGCGCGTGACCACACAAACAGTTACATATTACCACTTAACTCACATCTCTCTATTCTCCCATTGGCTGAATAAATATCACTAGGAGGAAAATTATTTTAATGTATAGAAAGATAAAATTAGCTTTATGAAACCATTCTTGACAGTTAACAAATTTTATAAACTACACAGTAAACTTCAGAAAATAATCCTTATGCGCTTCCCATATATCCTTTATTGACAGTAAGAGAATGCAGATAAAGGAACCACTGGGTGACAGTGATCACAATGTACTGAGGTGGGAATTACTTAAAGCTGTAACTACCATCAAGGCTAAAGGAAGGGGCTTTTGCTTTCGTAAAGGTGACTACAGAGGTCTCAGAAAGTTTTTAAATTCTGTACAGTGGCATCAACTGATGATGTTACCAACATTGAATTCTAAATGGGAAGCCTTCAGGGACTTATAATTTTGGAGGCTACTAGGCTTTTCATTCCAATTAAGAAATACTGTTCAAGGCAGAGTGTCCCAAACTTTCTCAGTTCACGGCACCCTTAATGTCTCAGTAATTTTTTCACGGCACCCCTAGGCCAAAACAAATACCTAACACAGTGGTTTTCGACCTTTAAATATATACCTATATAAAAATTTTATTCTTTATATAGAGGTACTAAATAAAGATCAATTATAGATCACCACAAAATTAAAAAGATCCGGTACAATGGATACCGTACACCTTTTTATAATGAAATAAATGTATAAATTTCAAAAAAAAAAAAAAAAAAATATATATATATATATATATAATAACTTTAAATAACTTAAACCGAAATTACACGGCACCCCAAGAACGTTGTTGCGACACCCCAGTTGAAAACCACTGGTTCAAAGGTTTAGGCCTAAATGGATGTCAGATGAACTAATGAGGCTCGTGACAGAGAAGAATGTATGGGATGCATATAAAGTATCAGGTGATACAGAAGCCTATGGCAGGTATAAACTAGTCTGTAATCAAGTCAAAGGAGGTTAGGCAGGCAAAGGCAGATTACGAGAAATATTTGGCAAAGGATGCAAAGAAAAACAGCAGAGAGTTCTTTACTTATGTAAACTCTAGAAGGAAAGGGATGAATCAGATTGGACCACTTAACATAGATGGGTTGACTATTGATGATCATGCTCAGGTAGCTGATAAACTGAATGAGTATTTTGCATCTACATTCACACATGAGGAGTTATTCAATGAGGGGAGTGCCAGAAGTTTATCAAACGCTAACAGGGAGCTAAGTGATTTTGTAATAACTGAGAGCAAAGTGGAGGAGAAACTGTTGAAGTTAAACATAAGGAAGGCATCTGGAGGTGGATGGGATCTATCCAGTTATATTAAAGGAGGCAGCAAAGGAAGTAAGCAAACCCTTATGAGAGCTTCCTTGGACTCAGGGGAGGTCCCCATTTACTGGAGGTGTGCAAATGTATCACCATTTCACAAAGGGGGTTTAAAAGATGACACAAGTAACTACAGACCTGTTAGTTTAACTTGTGTTCCGGGAAAAATAATGGAATCACTGGTTAAAGAAGCATTGCAGGATCATCTAGACAAGACTGCAGTAATAGTTAAGACACAGCATGGGTTTGCTAAAGGGTGGTCTTGTCTGACCAATTTGATTGGATACTTTGTGATGTGGTCACAAAGGAACTGAATGCCAAAAATAATTTTGATATCATATATTTGGATTTCAGGAAAGCTTTTTATACTGTTGCACAAGGAA
Source organism: Mastigoproctus giganteus (assembly GCF_048544385.1). NCBI lineage: Eukaryota > Metazoa > Arthropoda > Arachnida > Uropygi > Thelyphonidae > Mastigoproctus > Mastigoproctus giganteus. The sequence goes on along the minus strand of NC_143580.1, from coordinate 213,449,270 downwards.
GACTGCTGTACAAATCGAAGAGGTATTGCATTAAGGGTAAGTTGTTACAATGGATAAAGGGATGGTTGAGTGGGAGACAACAGAGAGTGGTAATCAATGGTCACTGCTTTTCATGGACAAATGTTATTAGTGGCCCCAGGGTTCGGTGTTGGGCCCATCGTTGTTTTCAGCATTTATCAATGATATTGATGAAGGTATATCAGGTTTAATGTCCAAGTCTGTAGATGATACAAAGGTTGGCAGGGTTGTTAACCACAGTAAAGACAGTATGCTACTCCAACTGGATGTAGATAAGTTGGACAGACGGGCTGAGAAGTGGCAACTGAAGTTTAACATTGACAAATGCAAAGTACTGCATAAGGGTAGCAATAACCGAAGAGAAATGTACCAACTGTGTGGTACTACACTCAGGGAAGTGGAAGGTGAAAAATACCTGAGGGTAATTATGCAGTCAAATATGAAGTTCGCTGAGCAGTGCAGATGGGCTGCCAGGGCAGATCATGGAGTCTTGTCAATGATATATAGGAATTTTGCTAGCAGGGACAGGGAGGTGATTATCCCATTATACAAGGCAATGGTCAGGCCACACCTAGAGTACTGTGTACAGGTCTGGAGGCCTCATTTTAGGAAGAATGTAGAGTTGCTAGAATGAGTACAAAGAAGGGCAACAAGATTGGTGAGGGGAACAAAGGGGTGCTCTTACCAAGAAAGGCTAAGTTCTGCAAATTGCAGTGCCTGGAGAGTAGGCACCTGCGAGGTGTCTACTCTCCAGGCACTGCAATCTGATTGAGGTGTATAAGGCCTAGAACCTGAGGGGGGGCAAAGTTTCAAACTGAGGAAAGATAGTTGTAGAATAGATGTGCGAAAATTTGCCTTTAGCCAGCGGGTAGTTGATTGTGGAACAGGCTTCCATCTTTTGTTGTGGAAGCTAATAGCCTAAATAAATTTAAGGCTGAGCTGGACAGGCATTTGGAACAAATGGAAGGGTGAAGTGGGAGTTTTTTTCCCCTTTTTTTTAATTTTGCTGATGCTGCATAAGCTCACTTTCTTGCATCATATCCCTCTACTAATGCTAATGCAATCTGTTATTTATGAGGGTTAGAACATACATTTTCCCTGAAAAATTTAATTGCATATGTTGTGGTTATTGTCAGTTCTCTTGCACATATGGTTCCTAATAGACATAAAGCACAATTTGTATACTGATAAGAGAAATAAGTGAACTTTCATAAGGAGTTCCTGTCAGACACAGCCATGTTTAGCTACACTCCAGAATATAGTGCAGACTCAAAAAGTTTAGTGCCCAGCACTTCCAAAACCATTGCATGGATATGCAGCTTAGAGAGGGAATCCTGGCTTACCTGACTATCTATGGCACCTTAGAGGAAAAAGTGTGTACAAGCTTTTCTTTTGAAGGTTGATTTTACAGGTCAAGGAACTGATAATAGATGGGATTTCAGCAAATGAAGTGTCAAACTTGTTTGAAGCTTCCTTACAGAGAACAGTTGACGATATGAACCTGAGTTAGATAACACCTTAGAGAGTGGACTTATTTAGTTGGATTTAACCAACTCAATAAGTCCATTTATCTTAAAATCTTAAAAGATTTCAGCTGGAATTATATGGGGGGGGGGGACATTTTATAAAGGGACTGTGACATTGAAAGAAGCCACTGGAGTAGTATGCAGGGTAGATATCAACAGTCAAAGATAAGTTTTCACCAAAACACTATTAAGACTCTAATTTATAAGGGCAGACTACAGACACTGCTCCAGAAATAAAATGCTGGAATTATTAAGACTTCAATATCTCTGTCCAAAATTCAAAGGCATGTTATAAATTTAAAAAAAAAAAAAAAAAAACTGTGCTATATTTCTTGCTGCCATGGGAAAGCACTGTTCCCTCCAGTGAATGGCTTGAGCATGTGCTCACTTTAGAAACATTCACATGTAAAAATCACACAATTATTATAATTAATGTTTATGATCACAATATAATAGCATAGCTTAATTTAATTTATTATGGTACTCACCTTTTTATAATCTGTGTTGATGTTGGAATAAAATGGATGATAATTTTAAATTTAAGTTAGCGTGAATAAGTTAGGATTTAAAATATGTGCAAGGAAGTAGAAGTGCACATCTTCGTCCTTGGTTGTCAATGTTGAAATTTAAAACAATTGAAGTTATATAGTTGGAAACAGAAGGCCAACAGCCATAACAAGTGGCTTTCATTAGCACTGGTAGAATGAGAGTAAACGTGTGTATTTAAGAAGACTAAGTTCCCGTGATGCTCCTGGATACACGTGGGAATCTCAGGTGTGTGAGATTCCAGACCAGTACTATGTTATAGGGTAGTTTGGAATTTAATACTTGGAGAGTGGAATGGCAGCGAAACCATTCTATAACTAGGGCTTCATATTGGAAAATTTTAAAACTGGATTTTAATTTGATAATAGGAATGGCTGAATCTACTAAGGGGGTGTTGGTTGTGGGATTGAACATGTGTTGCTAATTCGGTATTGGACTGTCTCGTCCTAAAGCTATTGTAGTGGTAGTACGCACGTGTGTTTGATGTTTTGGTAGATCCGTATTTTGTGGTGGTACTACCAATGTAGCAAGAATTACAGTTATCTTGACATTTTATTAAGTAGATGTATTATTCATGTCACTAATGTGGTAATTTTGTGTATCTTTATATGAGTTGAATAATGAACCTAGTTTATTATAAGATGAGAATGTAAGGGTGATATCAGTACCTTTGAATAAACGGAGGAATTGGTTGGCAAAATTACTATGGTAAGGGAGGATAATATGTGAATTATTATTGGAAATGTGTTTGGGTGGGTTGTTAATATTATTTTGGACTGTGATAATAGTTTGTTTGATTAATTGAATAGGATATTTCCTAGATATGAATATGCTTGTAAGATATTGTAGTTCATTATTAAGGTCGTAATGTGTGGAACTGTATTTTATAGCATTGTAAATTTGATTATAAAGGACTGCTTTTTTTGTGTTAAGGGAGTGATGCGATTCAAAGTGTAAGTATTTGCCCGTGTGAGTATTTTTTCTGAAAATTCTTTTTCCTAGTTTTGTATCGCTTCTGTCAGGTTTAGAAAATTAATTTGTCCATTTTCTTCTAATTCCAGGGTATATTTTAATCTATTATGCATGGAATTAAATTTAATGAAAAGATCATTTATTGTGGATTTGTGCCCTATTAAGAGGATATCATCAGCGTATTGTATAAATAATTTGATATCTGGGGGGGGAGGGGGGTATGGTTGTAATATATGATTTTCTACGAAGGCTATGTAAATTTCAGATGGGGGGCTGAGATCCCTAATCCCATAGGTAGGCCATAGGTTTGCTGGTAAATATGATTAAGAAATCAGAAGTATCTGGCATCTAACAGAAAGGTTGTGAGCTCTAGTGTGCTATTAATTGAGAGGGAAGTGCGATTGGATAAGGTTTTGTCGTCTGTTAAGAAATTACGTAAGGTTTGTAATGTTGGCGGCAAATGTACGTTAGTGTACAATGAGACTACATCAAAAGATGCTAGGATGTCATCATTGGTTATTGTGATAGAATTTATTTTTTCAAAGGTTTGGGAGGTATTGTTTACTTTAAATTTCAAAAATCTGGTGGGGGGGGAGATAATTTTGACCAGGAAGGAAGATAAATTAGTGAAAGCTGATTTGCTGGAAGCTGATATTATGGGTCTTAGTGGGTGGTTGGGTTTATGGAGTTTGGTAATATCAAACATATGCGGTAGAATATTGTTTCAGATGCCAATCTATTGAAGGGTGTATAAATTAATTTCATTGTTCGATCTTGATTTCTTTAAAATAATGTCAAGCTTATTTTTATGTTTGGAAATAGTATGTGTTATCCCGTTTGTATGTATCTGAATCAGAGTATAGATTCCATTTTTTCTATATATGTGCTTTTGTTTATAATTACTGTGGAATCACCTTTGTCAGCTTTCTGGACTATAATATTTGCATTGTTACGTATTTTTTGTAAGTTAATTAACTGTTGTTTGTTTATGTTGGGTTGGGGTTTCAATCTGGAGTTAAGAATTGAATTACTTTGGTGTATAATTCGTCATTTATCTGGATAATTTAATAAATTAAATTAAGCTACGCTATTATATTGTGTCAGTTATAAATGGTACTTTAAGAGATCTACAATTTTCGAATTGTTTATGATCATTAATTATTTCTGTAAGGCAACTAGCCACACAACAGCATAAGGTAGGCATACAAAGTGATATTCATTCTGTACACAGAAGGAAAAAAATTAGAAGGAACTATTATGCAAGTCCAGAGAGTTGAGATTTTACAAGCAAATTCAGTTTCAGTAATGAGGCTACCCAAGACAGTTTTGATTGATTGGTTGGTTGGTTGGTTTCTGTTTTTCTGGCACAAAAGCAACTCAGCTATAGTATGCCATGGCCACAACAGTTTTGAACAGCTGTCTTTATAACCTATAAAAGCATCAACTATGGCCAATAGCCAATACTTAAATATCACTTCTACCTGAAGTGCTGTTAAACTGATCATAACTGATATAGATCTATAGGGAAAATGGAAATATTTCCATCAACCTGTTTGACAATACTATAATATTTCCATCAACCTGTTTGACAATACTATTGGGTAGCCATGTCTGATGCAGTAGTGTCACCACGGTATCTATAAATTATAAACTAACTGGAGTTCTTATTATCGCTCATCAATCCTTATCCAAGCTACAACAGACACTGCAATGGGTTGAGCTTTGCCTTACAAACCAGTAAGCTCTTGAACCAATCTGAGCCTGGTCTTGTATGTTACATACAAGAGAATAAATTTCTGATATATGACAAGAGTAAAAAAATTAAACACTGACAGCAGTTAAAACAAGTTATTGGCCTAAGCTTAGAAGGTTGATTTCTCAACAGAATTTCCTTTCCAGGTAGCACAGTTGCAAAAAGAGGTTGTATTCACTGAGATAGCAGTTGCTGTATAGCATTGAATAATTAGTTGTTGCTGCAACAAAGTCATTAATAGTATCTGTTCCATGTTCTGGAGATATTTTAAGTAAACAGTAATTCTGTCATTTCACTGCAGATGAGCCTGCTTGCAAAAAGAGGTTAGGCAAACAGTGTTAGGCAATTAGATCTCTAATTGCCTAACAGATCCATATTAAATGAACCAAGTCCAGATCCCCTATTGAGACATTAACTATTTTGGAATTTAAAAAATATCTTCAAATTTTGAATTGCCTCGACCAATGCAGGTTCTAATTCCTTAATGCTATTCTTGAAAATAGCCAACTTTATATCATCTTGTGGTTTCCAAGCCAAAAATATGATACACCAGCCAATCTAAAAAGTATTTGTCTAATTTAAATATGGCTGCAATGTTTCAATGAAGTGAAGTGAGTATATGGGCAAAGTGAAGTGCACTTTCATTGTGTTTCTGAGATGTATTTAAGAATGTAGGCCATATTAAAGTTCCCTTCTGGCACGTTCCTCTAGGAATGCCTTTTTGATCCCAGCATGAGGGTCACTAACCATAAATTTAGGAGAGGAGTAAAAGCATGACCTAGCTTTATCCCACTCACTCTTGTGGATAACTAAGACTAGATAACCAGGAGACCAGTCTACAACTGCATACATTGTGTTTAAAAAACACAGTGACTGGAAATTTGGAGTTAGTTCAAAAAAAAAAAAAGTTTGAACAGCCTGAGTAACTTTCTTCACTTGAATTAATTTTTAATCAACATAATAAATAATTTGCCATTTTAGCTAAAATACTTTTTTATTAATGATCATTAAGAGTAAATCATATTTCAAAAATGACTGCAAGTAACTTGACTGCAACAATTTGTCATCTCTCCTAGAAACAAAACTGCGACTCACTGAAAAAGTTCAAGTTAGCGAAGAACTTTTTTACCCTATTAATCAAGTTAACTGAGAACTTTCTCTGCCTCCACAATGTCTGATAATCTCTAAAGCTTTTTGGAAACAGTTTACTTAAATCAACAGGTTTCCTTTCTGTTCTTCTAAAAGTCTAAAATTACCAGTTCAGAAACTATTTCTATCATACCATATCTAGCATTGATATATTGGTAAGCTATATCTTTCTGTCAAAAAAAAAAAAAAAAAAACTTTTTGATGAGAATAATAGCACACAAAATGTGTTTACTGGCAGATAATGGGCATTGTACACTTGAGTAGACACACCAAAAAATGTTATACAAGCAGCAGATATTCAGTGCAGAGCCAGTGATAAAAAAATAGTTAAAAAATTTTTATATTACCAGATGTCTCTCATTTTAACATATTAATGAAGCAGGTCAAAACCATATGGAATCACAATAAAATTTATACTGATATCACTTTAATAGATGTTTTTAATATTTTTTTGCTTACTTTTTACAATAACATGGCTGCTATACGGGGCACCAAATGCCTACTGTAGTTTATTTCCAGGTATAAGAACAATTATGAAAGTATGCAATGAAATAATACCTTTTTTAACAGCATGGATAAAGTAAAATATTACATCAAATGCAATGACATTTCCATTCAACTTCTGCCAAATGTTACACTGAAGTGGATATATAAATTTTCTGAACCTCTGTTACATAATCCTAATTTATAACATCGTGGGAATAGAAACTCATGCTCCAGCTTACAACAGTCCTACTTATAAAATGTTTTCCACGACCTCATTCCTGCATAAGTCGGGGACTTGCTGTAAATTATGTATCCATTCCAACAGCAAAAAAAAATTGTCTTGTTTCTAAAATATTTCTGAATAGGATTAAGAGTAAAACAAGCAAAACAAATAATTTAGGGAATACCTTGCAAAAAATCAGATTATTTTCATTTCCAAAGGAATAAAAAGAAATTCTGCTAAATTAACAAGCTCACAAAAATCACTTGCTGAAATAAGTTTGAATTTTAAATTATAACTATAAAGGCACATGAATCAGAAAATGACAAGCAATACAGACCAAATTTCTCTATCAATCATTCAAAATTACTACTAATATCAGACTATTTCTAGCATCAATTAGCTGTGAAAAAAATAGTCCAACAATGCATGGGTAAATTCAAATGCAAAATTTGTTCACAAAAATTTTAATAATTAACAATACAAGATAAACAAGCAGGTAAAAGGGAAGGGATCCAAAATAGTAACTCTTAGAAAATCCATCCAAATAAAAAAAAAGAAGAAAAAAGAAACAATAAGACATGATCCAAGTGCACAGTTCATAAACCATGATTTAAAATTATGTATAAACACTTAGAGGAGGTACATCTCTAAAGGTTTATTACATGAACATAAACTAAAATTTTCCACATAATGTGGACATGTGATACATGAGGTTAGGGCAGATGAAAATGTCTGTCATTTATAAGTATACACAAACAAGACTGTTTCTCAACAGTTCAACATAATTTTAGATAATTCCTGTTATGTCTTTTCCCACAAATCTGGAAGTGTTTTATTCTGTATATAACTATACAATTTATCTTTATGATATCTCCCACAAGAAAAAGTCCAGATGTACTAGGTCTAGAGATCTTGAGGGTATTCAAAAACACTTTCCCAATGACATTCTCACCATTTAGTATTCCAACAGGCATGGACATTCACATGAAATGTGTGCAGGTGCACCAATCTGATGAAAATATACCTCTATATCCAGAAACATGCCTCTTAATTGTAGGAATTGCATTATTCATTCAAATTTCAAAAGATGATCAAAAAGAGGTCTGATTATCGAAACTTGAAAAAAAAAAATAAATAAAATATAAATAAAATATAAATGATAAAATATAAATAAATAATAATAAATGATTATCTCTGGCAGTTTAACAGCTTTCTGAAGAGAAGTGTTTCTTTAGACTCGAAATTACATTCTGAAAATCTTTGACAGTATCATTTGCCAAATTGCACACACTGACCTGAGTCATCTTTCTGAAGTACATGCAACAACTAGTGTATGAAGGACTCCCAATTTATATTTCAAAAGTGGCAATTCAATTAAAAATGGAATTGGATAGCCACTTTTTGACGAAGAGGAAGGTATGTAGTCAGAGAATATTTTTTTTTTTTTTTTTTTTTTTGGTAGATGCAGAAAAATGTCTGCTTTCTTCTTGCACCATTTAGCCATCCTTTAAAATTCTAAGATCATTTTGACTTGTGTACAATTCTCAATAACACTCACCTGTTGACTTTTCTTCAGGTGACTATTCATAAGCATCACTGATGGCTTAGACATCATTGTCACTTCCTGACATCCTCTTTCTTTCATGTATTTACAGATGTCAGCACCTCTCTCTCACCCACATTAGCATTCTTATGCATGCATATGGTAAAGATGAACTTGAGTTCAGGAGCCACCATACATAAGATGATACACACATACATACACTGAGTCAGTTTGCATTAGATAAGATGATACACACATACATACACTGAGTCAGTTTGCATTAGCACCCCCCCCCCCATTCTGTAGGAATGGACTGGTCTGGTGAAAGCTCAAAATTGGAAATGGCTGATGTAAGATTATATTACTGATTGGCACATGTGTGCCAATCAGTTGTTGAGTGTTTGCAAGGAAGAATGGATTAGCATTGAGATCTTTCTGACTTCAAATGTGAATGATTGTGCAGGTGTTGTCAGTATCTTGAGTCTGTCATGACTGGCTCACAAGTGACTGAACAACCAGCCAAATGTTACAAGTGGGACAGCCTCATGCAGTTGACATCTGTCGCGAGCATCATGTCTCATCATGTAACCCAGCAGCAATGCAGCACAGTGGCCTAGCTAACCATCCAGTACAACACAGGACCAGCAAGACCAATATCCCGATAGACTATGTGCTGGACATTTGTTTGTATAGACTATCATGAGTACCCATGCTGACTGCAAGATACTACAGCTTGCACTCGATCATGCTGATGGACATATCCACATTTGGGGAAATGCAACACGAGGACATGGCACCTAGATACAGTGTAATGCTTGGCAGGCTGGGATTAGTGGTGTTATGGTTTGGGGAGTGTTTTTGTGGTATGCCTTAAGTCCTCTAATCACTGGTAATCAATGGCTCAATGGATACACCTTTCTATCGTTGCCTACCAAGTACAAATATTCCGGATGACAGTGTTTCCAGACAATGCCATGCCACAAGGCCCGACGGGTTGCTAACTGGTTTCAGGAACATGACAAGGAATTCTCTGCCCTCTCATGGACACCCAACTCACATGATCTTAATCCAATTAAAAATACTGGAAAAGTATTTCTCAATTGAATATCCTACTGGAAAAGGACATTTGATTCTATGACCATCCACTCAACAATGTGCAGGCATTACTGGACACATGTAATACAAGGGCACCAGCACAGGACACCCTTCAATACCTTGTGGAGTCCATGTCAAGACATGCATGGGCTGTATTATGGGCAAAAGGTGCCCCACACAGTATTAAGTAGGTGTTGCTAATGCAAAGCCAAATCAGTGTATGTTTCCATTCATGCTGGACTTCTCTAACATTTTCATACTTCCAGAACCACTTTAAAATAATTTTTTGCTGTTCAAAATGTCAGTTGTTTATTCTCCACATCAATCAGTAATTTGATTAACTCACACTTTCAAGTGTCTGAGGTAACGTATCTGCTTTAACTATAAATGTTATTTGGTTTTAGGAGCATTAGCAACTAAGGCCATATTGCTCCGGGGATATGCGGTGGTCATTCCCTGACCTTTCTGCATCCTCTGTATTTGGTGGTCATGGGCTCAAACCCCGGTCTAATCAAGAAGCATGTGCTACGCACTGCTGCTCCTGCCCAACTGGCTACGGAGACGACAGCAGATATGCATTTTTATAAAGAATAATTACAATACCTATGTACAGCAATTTAAAGTGTTTGTAAATAATTTTGAATCATCCTGCATGCAATTAATTAAAGAACACTATCCGCATTGAAGATATTTTTCCCAACTTAAAGCTGAATCTGGGTGAAAAAAATTTAGAAAAGCATATACCAAACAGTGAAAATGGAAGTAACGTTTCATTTTCATTCACTTTTTTTTCTTAGTTAATAATTTGCCATAAAAATAAAATTTTGCATTCATAATTCTTTTTAACTTTTTTTATATAAAAATTTTATATAAAAAAAGTTAACCCAGTTATTTTACCCAGTCATTTTCATATCAAAACCTTTTAAAAGTAATAGTGCCAACCACCAATTAACAAATTTCACAAATGTTTTTCAACTCTAGTAGTCAATAACATTATATAAAAATGAATAAGATATTCATACCATTAGTAATTATTTTTTTAAAAATAATTCATGAACTTAGGTATAGCTTTAATCAAAACTTAACATGTTATAAGCAATGCCAAAATTATTAACTCTAGTGTGTGTTTTTTTTTTTTTTTTAATAACCTGGATTTTTTTTTTTTTTTTTTTTTGTTAATAACCTGCCTTACTGGAAATAAAAGGTTTTATTCATAATTATAGTAGTTTTTTTTTTTAAATAAATCTTCAAACATGCAACTTTTCAAACATTTATGACACAGCTGCATTATTAATGCTTTTCATAATTTCCCCCCCCCCCCTGAGAAATCCCCAGTATCATCAGCTTTACAAATATAAAATGTCCAGTTCTGAGCACAAGAGAAATTAAGAATTTCTTTTCATAAAATCAAATTTTTATTTTTTTAGAAAAACACATTTATCAGAATCCCACAGAAATTCTTTTGTATGCTGGACTACATTTGTAAATAAATAAATAAATAAAAAGTTTTTTCCTTGTTTATGGTAATTATTCAGGTCTTCATGGGAAGCCAAGGCAGCAATATCTGCCAACATTTAGAAATCAGTGTACTTCCCCCCCCCCCCCCCCTTTAAATCTGATTTCAGCTGCAGATCTGCATTCCAGCATGTTTCAAACAGTATTACCATACTTTTCTTCCAAATTAACTAATTAATGCATGTAATATGTTACAGTGGGTAAATTATGTAATTAACTTATGTGAATTATGTATTTATGTAATTAAAAGACAGTTCTCTCCTTCCAACAATTTTGTTCAGTTACATAGTATTATCTATTCAAAATCTTTCTAAGTTCCACGACCTAGTTTTGCGATGGCTACAAGCTCACCATGCTAACTAACACAAATTAACAACCAAAGATGCTGTCATACAACACTCAAATACAAAATAACCTAATCTTCTTTCACAAACAAATAAAAAAAAACTGAAATGCCTCCATATTTAGAATAACCTAACTATATTTTGAGAGCAAACAACTACAGTGCAGACAATATTACTTGACAATCACTAACAACTACAGTGCAGACGATATTACCTGACAATCAATAACAACTATAGTGCACTAATCTCCACCTGGGTCATTAATACTACTTACAAAAACATCTCTACACGTTAAAATAAAGATTATTTTATTGCCAGGTCAATGACTGAATAATCCAAATGAAATGAATCTTGAAATGAAAAATAAAGAACACTTTGCACATATTAAAATGATTTTTTTTTTTTTTAATTCCTCAGAACAACTGAATATTGGTGTAAAACAATCCAAAACATGAAACTGAAAAGCTAAACATGAGCAGAGCCACCTAATGTCATCTTTTAATATTAAGTGTCATAGGTCCATAATTGGGGGAGGAGGGGGAAAACACATCTGATTGTTTAAAAAATCTAACACAAGTTTGACCAAAAATTGGAAAAAACTAAGCTTATCAGAAAATCAGAAGCCACGCCCAATTAATGGGGAAATTCCAACTAAATCAGAAGTCAACACACGTGCATAAGTTTCAAGGTTATCTGAAAAAATATGTCATTAAAGATGGATCACACAATGCATATGAAACAAACTCCCATTAGTTCACAGATAGCAAATAACAGAATTCCATCCAGACACATGGATTTGATCAACTGTTCCAATATAGGCTGAAGAGATATTATTGTGAGTATAGTGTAAATGGTATGTTATCATCATTTCAAAAAATTACAGCTATATATATGAGGTGCATTCAAAAAGTTTCCCGAATTTTACTATAAAAGTTTGAGTAAACAGTTGGGCTTACTTACTAATAATTACTAACCTGATTATTACCTTCAAAGTACCTTGCTTCTGCAAGCACACACGCTCCATCGGTCTTCCCAAGCTTCCCAATGTTTTTTAAACATTCTTTAAAATCAGTTTTTTTTTTTTAGCATATGTAAGACAACTTTGCTGTTTTCTTTGATGCTATCCACTGCAACAAAACAATGGCCCTGAAACCCCATTTTCAGTTTAGGGAACAGTCAGAAGACAGTGCAAGGTAGGAGTAGGGAGGCTCCTGCATGACTGCAATTTTTCAAAGCCAAAAATTGGAAAAAACTAAACTTATCAGAAAATCAGAAGCCACACCCAATTAATGGGGAACTTCCAACTAAATCAGAAGTCAACAAACGTGCTTACTACATTGAAGTTTTGACATGTTTATCTGAGAATGTGAGGTGAGGATGATCTCAGAAATGGAAGGATGGCTGGATCCTGCACTATGACAATACCCCCAGTCACATGGTGCAGGATCAAGCCATCCTTCTATTTCTGATATCATCCTCACCTCACATTCTCAGATAAACATGTCAAAACTTCAATGTAGTAAACAGCAGTAATACTTCTTCCCCCTAGTCACAAATCCATGGTGTACTATGCCCACATTGTCAAAAAAAAAAAAAAAAAAAAAATATATATATATATATATAATTATCAAAATCACTTTAACATTGGATTTTGTTGCACAAGACTTCCTGGGCTGTGGGGAACATTTTTGTGTGCCATTTTGATGATTTCTGAAGCCCTTCATAGTAGGTTAGTTTTTGAAATATATATATATTTTTTTTCCAATTTAATATATTAAACAGTAGTTAATATATAGTTTGAATTCCTAGTCTCATAGGTTAGTTTATTTTTGTATTTAGATAAGTATTTGGAAAGCTACAGCTTAATATTTAGATGGCCTTTGTTATTGATGTTTTGAAGAGAACTTCGTAACATTCATTTGGAAGCTTAAATTTAACTTCTCTAGTGGTTAAAGTTTGTCAATAGTTTAATTTCTGTAATATTTTGTTAATTTAAATTCTGTAATATATTGTAAATTTAAATTTAACAATATTTCTAAAGTTCAGATTTAACTTAAATAAGGATCTATGAGGATCCACTTACATTACAAAGTCCAGGGACATCATGACTCAGATGGAAATGCTAGGAGCATTTCTGGTGTGCATTGCGACTTAGTCATTTGTACAGCCTGTGGCACGTATTCTAAAGCTGGTCTAGTAGACAGACCTAGCTAAAATGATTTTTTTTTTTTTTTCATTACACTCAATGTAACGAGTGTACTGATATCAAATTAGAACTTTGTGAGTTACAAGAATTTGAATCACTAAAGAAATGAGCGCTTGTCCTAGAAACAAATGTAAATGGGAGCTTGTCAGGGACTCAAGTAACTTGTGACCAGCCAAGTAATGCATCCCCAATGCAGGTCCTAGATAAATAAAGCTAGATCACCTTCAACTAGTGTAGTATACACTTGACTATTCAGTCAAGTGCATACCACTCTGGTCAAAGGTGATCTAGTTTTATTGGGAGACTCTATTGTCAGGAAAATGGGTAAAATCTTTTGTAATAAAGATAGGTGGACCAGAACAAGAGTGTGCTTTCCAAGAGCAACAACTAATGACATTGCCAACAGATCATCAGATTTTAAGGGAGGTAAAGAGAGCATTATTATTCCTGTAGGGACTAACGAGGGACTCAAGTAACTTGTGACCAGCCAAGTAATGCATCCCCAATGCAGGTCCTAGATAAATAAAGCTAGATCACCTTCAACTAGTGTAGTATACACTTGACTATTCAGTCAAGTGCATACCACTCTGGTCAAAGGTGATCTAGTTTTATTGGGAGACTCTATTGTCAGGAAAATGGGTAAAATCTTTTGTAATAAAGATAGGTGGACCAGAACAAGAGTGTGCTTTCCAAGAGCAACAACTAATGACATTGCCAACAGATCATCAGATTTTAAGGGAGGTAAAGAGAGCATTATTATTCCTGTAGGGACTAACGATGTTAAACATATGCGACCACACCATCTGTCATTTGGCTGAACTTGAAACTTTGAATTGAATTTGATTAGGGCAACTAAAGCTCCGGGGCGGGGAAATTTTTATCACCATGGCCTGCTTTTGTAGGTGGAAGGAATCTATTTGTATAGATGATATTCAATGAACAAAGGTTGTGCAAGGATTTTTGCCAGTATCATTGAAGATACCTGAAGAGTTCAGGGAAACTGCTAGTTGGGGGGGGGTAATTTAGATCTGTGTTTATTTAATGTTATGGGTCAAAGTAATGCTTTCACTCACTTTGTGAATCCTTGTTTGTTTGCCACAACAGCCGATGTTGGTAAAATGCTCTGAGGGTGGCAACATTTAAAATAAGGGGAAGATAAAGCTAGGGAAACAAATCTAAATAATTTCAAGGGATGTGTCAGAGTAGTAAACTATAGAAGATTACTTAGTCTGATACACTCCTGACATTACTGTGTGTACAGTAATGTCAGGAATGTTGTCAATAAAATGGCTGAATTTGAACTCCTGGTTAGGACAACTAATTTTGGCATAACAGGGCAAACAGAATCGCAGTGCCACCTAGAAATTAGGGGATGACTAGTTCCACTATGGTACGTATAATGTATTTAGGAAAGATAGGGAAGACAGAAGGGGTGGAAGGGTCAGGCTTCTTATCAAAAGCAGCCTGAGTGCAAAAAGAGCTTTTGGTGAGTCTGAAGTTATGTCTGCTAACATAGAATCTGTGTAGTGTGAGTTAGCCAGAAGCAAAGGTATAATGAGAGTGGTGGTAATTTACAGACCAGAATATTGTGAAAAGTATGATGAAAGTCTCTGCAGGCAGATGGAATTGGCAAGCAAGGAGGAATGTCTTATTGTGGATGACTTCAATCTGCCCACATTGACTGGAATAAGTGGTACAGAAACAAACCAAGGGTAAAAAAAAAAAATTTAAATAAACTAGATGATTATTATTCGTAACAGCATGTTAGAGAAAGTACTAGGGGCAAGAATATTCTTGACTTCATCCTTACTCACGAATCAGATGGCATCACAGAGCTTAAAATACAGGAACATTGTCAAGTAGTGATCACACAATTGTCAGTTGGAAGATGAAGAAAGATGCTGCAGTAGCTAAAGGTAAAGCATGAGCTTTAACTCCAGAAGAGGGCACTCAGAGTTTAAGGTGGTATATGGCATCTAATTAGGTGGATAGCAGAGTGAGGGCAAATACATTTGAATTATGGGATACTTTTAAAGCAAACCCCACAGAAGCCATGAATGCATACATACCATTAAGTAACTATATCAGTAGGAGGATGCCAAAATAGATGACTGCAGATCTGGCCAGTTAAATAGAGCAGAAAAGATAGCTTGAGATAGTTACAGAGTGATAAAAAGTAGTACTGAAGCCTACAACAGCTACAAGTTGATTTGTAATAGTAATACAACAAATAAGGTTAGGGAACCCAAGGCTGCATATGGGAAAGCATTGGCTAAGAGAAAAAGAAATGGAGACAAGGAATTTTTTTGTGTATGTGAACACAATGAAGAAGAAAGCTAATCAGACAGGATCCTTGTGCACTGGGTGTGGGAAAGTCTTAGACAACCCAGCTGTTGTTGCAGATGAACTGAACAGATACATTGCATTTCTTTACTGAAGAAAGACTTTTCTGCTGAGAAGAGGCTGTGCCAGCAAGGCTGAGTCATATGAAATTAGTGATTTTGAAATTACAGATGACTGTTGATTATAAATACTTTCCTGCACAAAGGCAAGTAAGGCTCCCGGAGTTGATGGCATCTATCTAACTAGTAATTTTGAGGGAGACCACCAGGGGATGTATTAAACGACTGAGGTTAATTATGGGGGTATCTTTGAACTCAAGGATGATTCCTTTGGATTGGAATGCCAACATATCGCCAATACAAAAAGGTGGTTCTAAGAGTGAAGTTGGTAACTACATATCACAGTTAGTCTGACTTTAGAGATAGGGAAAATCTTAAAGGCAATGATTAAGAGTGCAATCCAGGGACATTTAGATAGATATGGCATTCTGAAGAATATATAACATGGTTTTGTTAAGGGTAAATCATGTTTAACTGACTTAGTAGGCTCTTTTGATGCAGTTACAGATGAGCTGGATGTAGAGAACAATCCTGACATAATTTATTTGGATTTTAGCAAAGCATTTGACTCAGTCCCTCATGAGAGGTTACTGTATAAGCTGGAACAGTTTGGGATTACCGGAAAAATTCTAAGATGGATTGCTGGGGTGAAGTGTCAGGAGTGGGTCCCTCCAGGATCAGTTCTTGGACCACTCTTGTTTTTGATTTTCATAAATGACATCGACAAGAGAATAGAAGGCTTTATGCCAAAACTTTGAGAAGACAAAGAGTCTTTAATGATCAGTGCAAAGCAGCACTCCTTCAGGATAACTTGAACAGACTTCAAAAATGGTCAGAAGTAGTGGGTATTTTTAATGCAGCAAAATGCAAGATATTACACTTGGGGAATAACAACCCCAAAATAATTTCGACAGTTTGTAGGGTTGAATTAAAAGCATGGAGGAAGAAGGATCCCTTTCTTCCTCCACTGATATTGTAATTGTAATAAGACAATTGTAAGACCACATTTTGGAATACTGTGTTCAAGTATGGAAACTTCATCTGGAAAAAAAAAGAAAAAAAAAACACATTGAACTTCTTGAAAGGGTACAAAGATGAGCAACTCACATTGTGAGATCAGCAAAAGGATGATCATACAAAGGAAAGACTCCAATTATGTGAGGTAGAAAGCTTGGCAACCACACACCTCAGAGGTGACCCAACTGAGATTTATAAGGCTCTGAGAGGGGTTAGTAAAATAAATGAAGGTGGAATTTTCACTGTTATATAAGAATTCCAGAACTAAGAGCCATAAATTCAAATTACAGGGGAAGAGGTTTAGATTAGAATGTAGAAATTTCTCTTTTAGCTGGCGAGTCATTGTTGTTGTTGTTGTAATTGAGGATTTTTGGCACAAGGGCCTCCTGGAGCATATTGTGCCTGTTCATGAATTTCTTATGACCAAAAATTGTATATTATGTCTCTCAGAGATGGTTATATAACTTTATGCGTTTCAAGTATTGAAATAGTTCTTCAAAATTTGCATTTTTGCCAAGTATGTGTAATAAAGTTAAAGGTTCCTGCAAATTAGATAGAGAATAGAAACTGTATTTTCGGATAGTTGCGTACTGAGGGCATTCTATTAGAATATGTTTAATTGTTAGCTGGGTCTGACAGATGAGACACTGAGGAGGATTCTCTCCCATAAGCAAAAACAGATGCGTTGTATAAGAATGACCAATTCGAAGTCTTGCCAAAATGGTTTCTTCTCGCCTGCTTCTCGTGAAACTAGAAATCCACAGCTGAGGTTCTTTTTTAATCTAGAATAGTTTATTATTGACTTGTGTTTGCCACAGTTCTGACCATTGAGTCCTACATGCTGTTTTAATAGTGGATTTATAATCAGTGTATGGGACTTTCAGATGGCAGAATGATGTACTGTCAGGATGTTTAGCAGCATGATCTGCATGTTCATTACCTGGGATGACGAAATGACCAGGGATCCAGCAGAAGGTAACCATCTGGTTTGATATTGATATAATCTGTATCGGATCTGTTTCAGAATGGGATGGTGGGAAGAAGTAGCAGACTGAATGGCGGTGACTGCATTTAAGGAGTTGGTGTATATCAATGCTTGCTTGAAATGCTGCTTACTTACATTATCTAGGGCCAGTTTTATTGCATATAATTCTGCGGTATAGATATTGCATTCGGTAGAAAGAGATACAGATATTGAGAAGGTAGAAGAAATTGCTGCAGCACCTACGGCTTCATCTGTTTTGGAGCCATCAGTGTAGATAGTAGTTTTTCTGAGTTTTCTAAGGTGTGGACTTCACGTAACTGCTGTAGGTTGTTGTTTTGCAGGTAGTGTTTTCCCCATCTCAGAAAGAAAATATCACAACGAGATTAAAATTGAATCCAGGGAAGTTCAGGAGAAGTACAGTCATCAAGGGTATGCTGCAAGTTAATGTTCCAACTGCTCATGATCTCTTGCAATCGAAGACCCGCAGGACGGTTTTCATTAGGTTTATTACGGCATATATTACATTTTGAGGATCAAACAGGTATTCCCAGCTGGGGTGAGATAGAATACTTTTAATTTTTGCAGCATAATTACAAAGTAAGGTTTTTCGCCTGAGGTGCAATGGGGGTTCATTTGCCTCAATATATAGGCTGTGTACTGTAGATGTTCTAAAGGCTCCCATGGCTATCCTTAGGGCACTATGCTGAATTGTATTTAGCTGCAACAAGGAACTGTTCCTTGCGGAGTCTTACACAGGTGATCCATAATCTAAGCGGGACCGAATTAAAGTTCTACAGAGATGTGATAGTGAGTGTCTATCAGCACCCCAGGAGTTAGCGGAGCTTCATATGATAGGAAAAATTAAGTTTATTGTCTAGATACAAACCCAATAAATGAAAGTTATTGGTAAGAGGATTAGGTTATTTTTTAAATATATTTCAGGATCTGGATGTAGTTTGCGTATTTTGCAGAAATGCACTGCTGTTGATTTATTATCTGCTAAGGAATAGCCATTCCGTTGCACCCACGATTCTATTCTGGTTATGGATATTTGAAGTTGCCTTTCAATGGCGTTCATAGTTTCTGACTGACAAGAAATAATCAGGTCATCGGCAAACATGTATGATTCAACTGTTTTTGGTATGTTTTGTGTCATATTAGTAATTCTTATTGTGAATAATGTTGCACTTAAGATGGAACCTTGTGGTACACCTTCTTCTTATTCAAATGGTTTGGATAAACTGTTCATATATCTGACCTGAAATGTTCTGTGGTGTAGAAAGTTCTATATAAATTGGGGTAACTGCCCCTTCAATCCAAAATAATGAAGTTCCTGAAGGACACCATATCGCCACGTACTGTCAAAAGCTTTCTCAATATCTACATTAACTATGACCAGATGCTGTCTCCTTATGAAAGGATTGTGGATGTTTGCTTCTGCTTTGATCATCACATCTAAGGTTGAGCGATTCTTCGAAACCCATACTGATTTCTGTTTAGATGATTGTTGGTTTCCAGAAACCACGTTAGCCACTTGTGTACCATTTTTTCTAAGACTTTTCCTAAACAGCTAGTCAGTGAAATCGGCCTGTATTTGTGCAGGATGGTGTGATCTTTCCCTGGTTTCAGAAAAGAAAGACAATTGAGTGACGTCAGGATTGCGGGTAAATATTTTCTAAAAATATTCTATTGTAGAATTTCAACAGGGAGCTTAGTGCATTGTTATTTAGTTTTTTTAACATTATATAGCAGACTATCTGGACAAGCAGCAGTACTGGATGTTTTATTGAAAGACTCCAAAAGTTCCTTTAGAGTTTAGTTTAGTACGGCTGACTGTACAGATGTGATACCTTAGTAGAGAAATTTATCTTTTGTTTTTCTGCAGATGCCTTAATTTTTTGAAAGGTTTGGTTGTATGTATGTATGTAGACACTGCTGATATACTGGCAAATGATTCGCCTAGTAGCTCATGGTGTATTGTCGATGATATATAGGAATTTTTCTAGCAGGGATAAGGAGGTGATTATTCCCTTGTATAAGGCAATGGTCAGGTCACACCTAGAGTACTGTATACAGGTCTGGAGGCCTCATTTCAAGAAGGATGTAGAGATGCTGGAACGAGTACAGAGAAGGGCAACAAGATTAGTGAATGGAACAAAGGGGTGCTCTTACGAAGAAAGGCTTAAGTTTTGCAAATTACAGTGTCTGGGGACTAGGTACCAGCGAGGTGATCTGACAGAGGTGTATAAAGCCTTGAATGGTTTGAGCATGCTCAATGCTGATGGGATTCTTCCTCTTGCTCAGAATAATCCCCTGAGAGGGCATAAATTCAAACTGAGGAAAGACAGATGTAGGAGAGACGTGGGGAAATTTGCCTTTAGCCAGCGGGTGGTTGGTTGGTGGAACAGACTTCCATCCCTTGTCGTGGAAGTTGATAGCCTAAATAAGTTTAAGGCTCAGCTGGACAGGTATTTCGAACAAACAGAGGGGTGAAGTGGAAGTGGTTATTTTTTATTTTTTTTATTTTTTATTTTTTTTTTGGCTGATGTTGCATAAGCTTGCTTTCTTGCATCAAATGCCTCTATTAATGCTAATGCTAATGCATTAGCTATTTCTGATGGTGCAGACAACTCCTGTCCTTTCCAGTTTAGGATTGAGGATGGGTATTGCTTGTATTTACTGTTAAGTGCTTGGGTTTTCTTCCAGATGAGTCTGTTTTCCGTGTCCTTTTAAATAGTGGAAGTAAAACTTATTCAGGCATCTTTCTTGGCTTTTCTTCTTATTTGGCAGAATTTTGCCTTGAGTCTTTTAAAGTTAATAAGATTACCAGATATAGGAAATTTTCGAAACAAATTCCAAGCTCTATTTTTTTCTTGTTTAGCATATGTGTGCATTCCTGATTCCACCAATTAACTGCTGTTTTTATGTTTCCCAGGTTGAGATTTAGGTATGAAGAAGTAGCAGCATGTAATATCTGGTTGGTTATATGATCGGTGACATTATCTATGGGCTGGGACTGGATCATATCATCATCAAACTGAATTAGACAGGAGTATTCATGCCAACGTGCCCTATGGAATTTCCAGTTGGAGCACTGCGATGGGGATAAGTTTACTCGTGTTTGTATCTTGCAGAGGATCAGTAGATGATCACTGTTTAGTGGGTTATCTAGAACTGACCACTCCATATTGGCATATATGGATGGAAAACAGATTGTAAGGTCTATTGTAGCCATGGATCCCGTAGAAAAATGGATATATGTGGGCTCATCAGTGTTTAATAGGGTAAGATGATGACTATCCAGCAGGGCTTCTATTAGTTTACCTCTTTTGTCAACTTTTGGAGATCCCCATAGCAGATGATGAGCACTGAAGTCTCCGAATAAGCAGAAGGGAGATGGCAGCTGATCTATTAAGTTTTCTAAGTCGTCCAAGGAGAAAGAGAAATTAGGAGGGAGATATATAGAAGCTATTGTGAGAGTAATAAAAATTACAATGCACACCGCCACTACCTCAAAAGGAGTCTGAAGAGAAACCTGTTTGGATGGAATGTTGTTTCTGACAATCTTCACTCCTCCATGAGCTGCCGTGTCTAAAGATAGCATAGTTCTTAATGGTAGGACACACTCGAGAATTTAAGAGTTTCCTGTAAAGCTATGGCAGCTGGCTTGTACCAATCGATAAGATCCTGCAAATCATCTTTTGTATTCCGAAAGCCTCTACAATTCCATTGAAGGATTCTTTCCATTATGTGGTTTCATGGCATGTTTTTGGTTCTGACTTTTAGTTGTAGTTTGCTTGTATCTATCTATTTTTGTTTTGTCTTTCTTAGAAAAGAAAGGGCGGGTGACATCCATCTCATTGGTTGCATTGTAATTCTAGGATTCCATCATCTGAGTCATGGCGTTCATCAATGTCCATTCCGGTGGAGAGTGATGATTGTGATTTCATGGTTTCTGACACTTTTGCTTTTGTTGAGGAAACATCGGTTGGTATGGTAATTGGGGTGTTACTGGCTTGTTCAGTTGTTTATTGAGAAGGAGACTGTTTCGAGGTAGAGAGCAAAGAATGTGCCCAATCAGCAATGGATATACTTGGAACTGATATGTCAGTTTGAATCCCGACTGATTGGAAATGTTAAGTGGCTGTGGCTTAAGTATGCTTTGTTTCTGTTTTCATTATTTCTCTTCTTGCCTCTGAGTACATCACTTTGTTTTCTACTTTATATTTTTGAATTTTTTTCCTTTGCTTCCATAGTTCACATATTTTTGAGAAAGCGGGATGGTTACCCTTACAATTTGGGCAATGCGGAGTGGTAATTCGCAACCAGATTGATTATGCTCTTTTGATCCACAATTTGGACATATTGCCTCACCTCGACATGCAGTCTGGGAGTGTCCGTATTTTTCACATTTATAGCACCTAATGGGATTTGGGATGTACGGTCGGACACAGCAATGCAGATAGCTTGCTTTCACAGATGATGGTAAGCTAGGAGTGCTAAAAGTGAGAATTATGCTCCTTGTTGGAACAAGAATGCCATCTTTTCGAGTCATAATTCTCCTTGCTTGGATGACGTTGTTTGTGTAGCTCTTTGACAATTTCCTCCTATGTTACTGATAATAAATCCCATTCTGTTATTACTCCCTTAGAAGAGTTCAGTGTGGCATGGGAAGTGACTTTTATTGGGTGTCCTCCAAATGTTGTGAGCTTTAATAGCTTTGTAGAATGTTGAGGTTGTGTAATCTCAACCAGAAGATCACCGGATTGGAGTTGCCTTACTGATTTAGGTGGGCTTGGAGCAGTCTCAATGCATTTCTGCACAAGAAAAGGTGATAATTTGCTCAGAGGCTGTTCAGAGAGTGAATGTAAGATGAGGAAAGCTGGTATCTGCTCTTGAGGGGTTGTTTTCAACCTCTTAGGTTGGGAAAAGTCATTTTCATTGTCCTTTGTCATTGTTCTTGAGCTCTATGGCTCTAAAGGTGGAAATGAACTGTTTTCCATCTTTGCTCCTTTCAGCCCCAGGAGAGTGGATTTCTTCTCCCAGGTTACCAGCCCCACCACGGGGAGGCAGGAGCAATGTCGCTAGAGTGACCAAGCGGTATAAGGGATAATATGTTAGTTTAAAGGGAAAAAAAAAAGAAATGTGGATTTCCTTTCTTAAAACTTGCTTACAATTCATAAGAGGCAAGTCACTGGTTGCTGGAACATGTTGTCCTTGCAGGCAGTTGAGGCTGACAATCTGAATGAATTCAAAGGTTAACTGGATGGTTACCTATGTGAAGAGGGAAGCATATCATTTGAATTTTTTTTTATCTATTTGGTTTTTTTTGCCAATGGAACATAAGCCTGTGGCTTCCTTGCATTATATGGCAAAACTATTACCACTTATGCAGGTTCCTTCTCTTTCATGATATTTTTGTAATTCCATGAAGTCAGAGAGCATCCACTCTGAGGTTCATCTTCCAGTGTTTCCTGTCTGTTTTTAAACCAATTAAACCACTCATAAACCACTGTTTTCTTCAATCATCTCCATAAATTTTCTGTAATGCTTGCAGCATCTCTGTAGCACTTTTTCCAAGTTTAAAGAAGGATCTGATGTTAGAACATTATTCAAACTGTGACATTCTGCAATCAATCAGCTGTGACACACACAAGCCACTTAGCATGCATGCATACCAAGGGCCTGCAAAACCTTACAGCTGTAGTGCAAACCATTTAAATACTAGCATGCAATTCTGAGGACTTTCTGAATGTATGTACTATGTATATACATATATTAAGAAGTGATATTTCATATTCAGATATTCTTCAGCATATTTCTACAAATCTTTTCTTTTTCCTTTCAGTACAATTTATTTCAAAGCATAAGTTTAAATGTCAGTTAGGTAAAAAGTTTATAAGGTGAATATATTTATTTGTGGTTAAAAATCATAAGTCACATGGGTGTACGTACAGTCTGAGTTAAACAAAATTTACAATAACTGATGTACAATACAAAATTAGTTGCATTAAAACCATCTTCATCATCACAAATATCTTTTGAACTAGTATTATCTAATAATATAACTAATATTATCTGTGACCCAAAACTTGATTTACTAGAAGAAATTCAATTCCTGAACTCCTGTTATTCAAGTTTTCATTAGAAAAATAAATATAATATAAAAATAACCTTCTTACAAAGAAAATGTGGTTATCTCCAAGACTACTGCAGAAAATTGAGTACCAAGATACTCTTAACATTCAGTATAAAATAAAATCATAAAAATAAGAGAGAAACAAAGTTACAAACTTCTTGGAGACTCACCCCCAGCAGTGCAAATGTATGACTCACTGCCTAAAGAGGTGCACTTACATTCACCAAAAGAAGAGTGCCACTTCGACAATAAATAAAATTTAAAATCAAGCCAGAGAACCAAAAGTCACCACCTCCTCAGAAAACACCAACACTAGTGAACAAAACTTCAACAGAACAAAACTGTTTTTTTTTTTTTTTCCCCATTATATGTTAAGATCTCATTACTTTAATGAAAATATTTCCATTTCTGTTTCGACCAAGTTGAGACCAATGTGAATGGCACAGAGTCTCCTCACACAGCAAATGGCATAATGTATTAGTATCTCGCTCCCATCCATAGCATATCAGTCTTTTTCTTTTTACCATAACAAAATATATAAAAATATGTATTGACATATTTTGAAAGTAAACACAAGAACGTTAAAAACAACCCATAACTGTCAGTTTCCACACGTTGTTTGACAGAATTTTATTGCTGTTGGATAGAGGAGCTAATTGAGTTTAACTACTACTGAGATATAACTTTAAACAAATGAGCTGTTAGGAAAGCAGAAAACTGACATGTTGGTGTACTGTGCCAAAGAAAAATGTGAATTTTTGATCAAGAAAGATGGCTCTGATTCTCCAACAAAGCATTTTCATAGTAAAGCATTATTTTGGTAAGAAATCGTATGTGCTGTACTGTACCAAGAAGCTTTCCACAAAGTTCCCAGAAGTGGAGGAGCCAAAAAAAAAAAAAAAAAAAACACAATTTGCAGACTTAGAAAGTTTGAAGAGATGGCCAGTGTTTGAATCAAAAGCATAATCACATGCAAACAGTCCTAACAACAAAGTGCTGGAAGATGTGAGGCTCAATTTTTGCAGTCCCTCCTCTAAATCATTACAAAACTTGCCTAACAGGAGAATACAGTTCTTCAGAACTGTATTCTTTTGCTGAATAGAAATACAGAAGAATATGTCTTTAGGCAGTGCACATAAAGTTACACATCTGTTGTGTTTGAAAGCATACTGCATCCATGCCATGCATGAATTGGGGCCTACCGATCATGTTGCTAAGCTTCGTTATTGTAATTGGTTTAAAGCCTTTGTTCATAACGCTCGAGTGTTATGCAAAATTTTTTTTTTCCCCCCCAATGAAGCATGGTTTCATCTGAGTGGCTATGTTAATAGTCAGAATCATGAAGTTTTGGACAATTTCTATGCATATCATGAACGTCCACTGCATTTGATTAAAACTGGCATTTGGACTGTGCTCTCACAGTGGGATTATCAGTCCAATATTCTTTGAGAAAAACTGACATCAGAACATTATCAAAACATTTTAATACAATTTATCACCTTGCTTGAGGACAATGAGTGGTATTTCAAGTTTCAACAGGATGAAGCCACTTGCCATACTGCAAAAATGAATGAGGGAATGAGAGTATCTACATGTGGGTGAAGATTTTATGACTCTAGCTAACAGAAAAGTTTTTCTTAAATTTTTGCCGTTTTATTAACCTAATTGGTATATTACTTTATTTTCTAGAAACAGCTTTATATTCCTAGTTATACTACTTAGTTAATTTTGAATTTAGATAGATTTTGTAGGTTATTACTCAGTATCAGTAGAACCTTGTACCATTCAAAACTTGCCGCCATTGGTGCAGTAAATTAGATCAATACGGAATAGTAAAACATAAAACTAGATAGCGTAATACATAGCACTGTATTAGAAATCTGTTAGCTTGGTATAGTATTGTCAATTAATCAATTAATTTTATAAATCTTATTAATTTTTATTGTTAATTATATTGTATTTAAATGGAAATCATGCTCCAGGCTAGAGCAGTAAAACAATGCACCAAAAATAGTAGAAGTGCTGTGGCTCGGAGGAGAACCGAAGGGGGCAATTGTCCAATGCATTACAGTCCAAAAAAATGTGAAATGTTTGCAGCCATTTCTGGAACAGTAGAAATGTCTCAATGTCAACTCAATGCCAGAGCTCACTCTTGTGCACCAGGCAACACAGCATCAATCTTCAGGGTAGAATGCGTTGGTCACACAGGGGCTAGGTATTGTCGGTGACTCTACTGTCAAGAAAATGGGAAATATATTGTACAAAAAGGATAGGTGGAATAGGACCAGGATATGTTTGCCAAAGTCAAAAGTTGATGCCCCTGGCAAACAAGCTGTAGAGCAGATATCATCTTTTAAGGGCACAAAAGGTGACATCATTGTACATGTTGGCACTAATGACATTAAGTGTAGCAAATCTGCAGATTTACTTAGTATTGACCTGTATTTACTTAAGTACAGATCAATGCTGGAAAAAAAAAAAAAAAAGTTAGGGTTAATTTTGAAAGTGTCTGCAATTCTGCTCAGACACGATAGGAGGAAGTATATGATGAGAGCCTTGTCATCAATTCGGCCCTAGAGTGACTGTCAAAGGTTCATGGGGTGGAATTTTTCTCAGAGTGGTCTGTGCCTGTTAACAGGAGAGACTGCTTCTACAGGGATGCAATACACAAATAGAAAAGGTGCAAGAATTGCTGATGCAATCAACACAATGTTAGGTGGGTCAGAAAACTGCTAGCTTGGGGGGGGGATTAACAGACGAACAGATTACCAATAGCTGCGGGCAGAGGTGGAAAAGATTCTTGCACTGCTTCTACTGGAATGTGCAAAAGCCTGGAAAGCAATTTACTGTGGATTTCAGGAACTGCAGGGAGTCACGAAACAAGTAAATACATGGGCCGTTAGATAGAGTAACTAAGAGTAAGAACAGGTGCATGTATACTTGCATGCTAGATGAATAGTAAATAAATTTAATGAATTTGAAGTGCTGGTCAAGACATCAAAGCCAGGTACTATTGGGATATCAGAGATGTGGTGTCACACAGATATAAGGAATGCAGAATTGGAATTTGAGGATTACAATGTGCACAGAAAAGATGGACAGGATAGGAAGGGAGGAGGGGGTTATGCTGTTAGCTAAGAAACATAGAATCTAAGGAAGTGCATCCAGTTGACATAGATGGAGAGTGCAGTGTTGAGTCAGTTTGATGTGACATAAGCACTAGGAAAGCAAAAATGAGAGTAGGAGTTTGTTATAGGCCTAATGACTCTGATGAGTATAATGAACAATTATACAATTATATATAGAGAAATAGAATGGGCCAGTAAATCAGAATGCCTTATAATGGGGGATTTTAACTTCCCAGATATTGAGTGGAATTTGTGGGTTGGTCACTCACACACCAGCAAGACTTTTGTGCAATTACTGGATGATTGTTACCAACAGCAACACGTTAGAGAGGCAACCAGAGAGTATAATCTGGTTATCAGCAGTAAGTATTGATGCATTAAGAATTTACACTTGGATATCCAAATAGGAGATCTATTTGGATATTGAGGTAACTCTCATATTTATTATAATTAAGAATTTAGAGATAAAGGAACACTAGGTGGCAGTGATCATACTGATGTGGGATTTACTTTAAGATTTAACCACCATCAGGGGTAAAGGGGAGGGTTTTTGCTTTCATAAAGATGACTACGGTGGTCTCAGAGATTTTTTAAATTCTATACATTGGGACAACCGATGACATTATCAAGAGCAAATTCTAATTGGGAAGCATTCAAGGAATTAATCTTGGAAGCTACTAGGCCTAAATGGATGTCAGATGAACTAATAAGACTCGTGGCAGAGAAGAAAAATGCATGGGATGCATATAAATTATCAGGCAAAACTGAAGCCAATGGAAGATATAAGCTAGTCTGACATCAAGTCACAAAGGAGGTTAGGCAAGCAAAGGCAGATTATGAGAAATCTTTGGCAAAGGATGCAAAGAAAAACAGCAAAAACGTCTTTAATTGTAATCAAATCATTGATATCAAATGGAGCAACCTGATTCATCCCTTCCTTCTAGAGTTTATACAAATAATGAAGTCTTTGCTATTTTTCTTTGCATCCTTTGCCAAAGAATTTTCGTAATCTGCCATCACTTGCCTAACCTCCTTTGTGACTTGATGTCAGACTAGCTTATATCTACCATTGGCTTCTGTGGTTCTTGATAATTGATATGCATCCCATGCAT
Source organism: Mastigoproctus giganteus (assembly GCF_048544385.1). Classification (NCBI taxonomy): domain Eukaryota; kingdom Metazoa; phylum Arthropoda; class Arachnida; order Uropygi; family Thelyphonidae; genus Mastigoproctus; species Mastigoproctus giganteus. The sequence continues at coordinate 213,421,111 of NC_143580.1, read as the reverse complement.
TTTTCTTCTCTGCCACAAGTTTCATTAATTCATCTGGCTTCCATTTAGGCCTAAACCTTGAACAGCATTTCTTAGATGGTATGAAAAGCCTAGTAGCTTTCAAAGTTAATTTTTTGAATGCTTTCCATTTAGAATTCTAAATGCACAAATAATCACTGCAGATAATCAGATCAAGAGAATTACTCCCTCTGGTTGCCTCTCAAACATGCTGCTGTAGAACACAATCATCCAATAAATCCACAAAAGTCTTGCTACTGTGCAAGTGACCAATCCACAAGTTTCAGTCAATTGGGAAGTTAAAATCCCCTATTATAAGACATTCTGATTTACTGGCCCATTCTACATGCAAGAATAAATCAAACTCTTCATAAAGTGGCACAGAATATGGCGAAACACATGAATTCCTGTATTCAGCAGAATGTGAGCACTTCAAGCATCTTTTGTATTTAACTATATTTAAGTACAGACGAACTTCCCTATAAAGAATTTGATAAATCCAGTGAAAAAATTCGTTAGAGAAATTTCGTTATACAGAGAATATCTTTTTTTAAAAATTGTTATTTAATTAGAAAATGAATCTACATTTATTTTTAATGTATTTTATTTCAAAAACACTTATTTAAATTATGTTTATACAATTTTCGCCAGTATCACAAATTTTAAAAAAAATCTGTAATTTTCGTTTGCACAGTACAATTAAAAAATGTCTGATTCTCAAAGAAATCTCACATTTGTTCAGAGCATTAAAAACATTATCAGGAACATTTTCAAAAAACTGTGGTGCAATTCTGTGGCGCTTCTTAAATTTATCTAGCCACCCAGTGCTCACATTAAATTCTGTATGTCCAAGGGACTGTGCAAATTTCAGAGCTTTTTGCTTAATTATTGGCCCCGATAGTGGTATATTCTTTCCATGTATCATTTGCACCCATTTTATAACAGCTTTATCAACATCTTCGGGTATACACAATTTAATTCGCTTCTTGTCTGCTCCTCCTTCAATTGCATTTAAAATTGATTCTCGATTTTTTAAAATCGTAGATAAGCTGCTTGCAGGTATGTCATATTTCTCCGCAACATCTTTTTTCTTAAAACCCTGGTCAATATCATGAAGAATCTTTACTTTATCATTAATACTTAAACACTTTCTCTTCGACATTGTTTCCGCAATTGTAAAAATTACTCGACTGCAGCTCTTGCTGATACACACACCACAAACTTCGTGCACTGGCCATATAGTGAATTGTTAGTACCGCCTACTCAATGACGTTCAACTTGCCAATTCAAAAGTATCACGTAACCTTTCCTACCAATCACTTTGAAGAAACATACGACTTTGAATTTCTTTTATTCTTCTTTCATTCATATATACACGAAAGAAAATTTATGGTTAATGTATGCTGTATGTTACTTTTCAGAAAGAAAAAAAAAAAAAAAAAAATACAAGAGCATATAGCCTATGTGATTGATGACAAATTGTTCTAAAAGAACGAAATTAAAAAAAATTCATGAAAACCATTTACTGGAAGTCCAGTTAGATGAGAACGGACATATCATATAATGATTGACAGGAAGGTCACGTGGTACGGTTGAGGTGAGAAGTGAATGTCACTCAGTAGGCGTTACTAAAATCAGACTATGGTAACATTCTGTGTATTGCCACAGAGAATTTCATTTTCCCCTGAGCCAACATCAATTTACAAATCTACCCTATTTATTGTAAAGTTTATGACCACTTTTAATAAACCCATTTGGTTTTATAACTGTAACAAAAATGAAACAAAGACCGTCCTACGGGCATCAATGGCCACAAGTATTCGCTAAAAGGATGATTAACTCCACATGCTAATGCGCAATTCGGAGGGAATGGGGCCATATATTTGAGTGGCTGTTTAGCAGTAAATGCTTGAAAATCTTCAAAAATGCTTTTACTCATTTTTTTAAAAATTCGTTATAGAGAGAGAGACTAACACTTTGCATTATATGAGGATAATTTTACATGTAATTTTTGTTTCAAGGTGCAATGTTTTGCAAAAAAAATTCATAACGTAGAGAAATTTGTTCAATAGAAGTTCATAATAGAGAAGTTCCACTGTAATTATTTCACTGTATTTTAGATATTTGGTTGTTATTAAAATAAATATTATAAAATGAAAATTTGGTTGCATTTTAAAACGAACACCGTGTATGTGTAATTGTAATTTTTGACCAGTATGAAATTTTGTTAATTTTATTAGAAATGGAATTAATGGTGGACTTGAGCATTTATTCTCAAAGTTTTTAATATACATTCATAATATTTTGCCTAACACTACCCTTCAAGATTTCTCACACACTTTTCAGATTTCAATGCTGGCAGTGAATCTGACATTTTGTCCCAAGGGATTGAAGAGAAAAATACTGATCATTGGAGTGATGTCACTTTTATATATGTGCATATATAAAATGAAATTAACAGAAAAAAAAAAAAAAGTCTACTGTTTATTGTGGTAGTTCTTCCATAAAGAAACTACAGATTATCGAACAATTTTTTGCATGTCATAATCATAAAAAAACAGTTGTAAACTGGTTAAAATAGGTGTTTTTGTGGTGCCATCTTATGTTGAAACAGCAAAGGTTCTGGCTAATCTACCCTCATTATCAGTTCTTTACCAGTCTAATTTTAACAAAATGGTTTTGGAAAAAAATTCAATGGAATGAATTATTTTCAAATCCCACCTGGGCAGAAAATGTATCAGTTTACAGCAAAAGAAAAACTTTATATGTGAAAATTATGAATGGCACTGCATAGCCCTTGTTATGAGTACAACTAGGAGAGCATTCACTTGAAGAATGTGAAAAAAAAAATGAAAGTTTTAAAGATGCATCAAAATAATTCATTATCACATCATTATACACAAGATGCATGATGTCAAATTTGACATCGTGAATCTCCCAAAAGCAGACATAACACCATAACAAACGAGACCTAAGTCTTCATATATTTTGTTCTAGAAATATTCCCATAAGCTAGGTCACACTCAATCAGCATAAAAAGTGTCATAATTTGTAATCAAATTTAAACTAATGCAATCTAAACCCATGTATTTTTGACTGCACAAAATTTGAATTTTCTTATTAATGGGTAGGGGAGGGGAAGTTAAACATCAAAAACAATTAGTTGAGGCATATGATGCAAGAAAGCAATCTTTTACAGCATCAGAAAAAAAAAAAAAAAAAAAAAAAACCTTCCCATTTCGCCCATCTGGTCATTCCAAATGTTTGTCTAGTTCAACCTTAAACTTATTTAAGCTATCTTTTTTTTTGTGTGTGTGTGTGTGTGTGTGTGTGTGTGTGTGTGTGTGTGTGTGTGTGTGTGTGTGTGTGTGTGTGTGTGTGTGTTAGTTGTTGGTGCATTGGCTTCTGTGGCCATAATGCACCTCCCAAAGTTTTTGCATTTTCTACTCTGATCCAAGCCCGAGGCAGAATTTGAACCCGCGACCTTCGGGTTGCCAGGCAGGCACTTTACCCACCCGACTAGCTCGGTCGGCTTTAAGCTATCAACTTCCACAACAACAGATGGAAAGGAAGTCTGTTCCAGCAATCAACTACCCGCTGGCTAAAGGCAAACTTCCGCACATCCATTCTACAACTGTTTTTCCTCGATTTGAATCTATGCCCCCAATATCTGAGCAAGCAGAAGTATCCCATCAGCATTGAGCCTACTCAAAACATTCAAGATCTTATACACCTCAAAATCAGATCACCTTGCAGATGCTTAGTCTCCAGATGCTGCAACTTGCAGAATTTAAGCCTATCTTCATAAGCACAACCCTTTATTCCTCTCACCAATCTTGTTGCCCTTGTCTGTACTTGTTTTAGCAACTCAACATCCTTCCTAAAATTAGGCATCCAGACCTGTACACAGTACTCAAGGTGTGGCCTGACCATTGCCTTATACAAAGGGATAATCACCTCCTTGTCTCTGCTAGCAAAATTCCCATATATCATTGACAAAACTCCATGCCCTGCTCTGGCAGCCCGTCTGCACTGTTCAGAGAACTGCATATCTGACTTCACAATTATCCCCAAGGTCTTTTTCATTCTCCACCTCCCTGGGTATAGAGCCACATGGTACATTTCTCTTGGGTTACTGCTACCCATATGCAGTACTCTGCATTTGTCAATGTTAAACTTCAGTTGCCACTTCTCAGCCCAGCTGCCTAATCCTGTTGCAGTGGCATATTGTCTTTACTGTCATTAACAACCCTGCCAACCTTTGTATCATCTGCAAACTTGGACATTAAGCTTGATATACCTTCATCGATATCATTGATAAATACACAAACAACAATGGACCCAGCACCGAACCCTGGAGGACTTCACTAATAACATTAGTCCATGTAGTGTCCATTTATTGCCACTCTCTGCCATTTCGCACTCAACCATCCCTTTATCCACTGCAGTCCTTGATGCCATACCGCTCCAGTTCGTACAGCGGTATTCCATGTGCAAGTGTATCAAAAGTTTAACTGAAATCCAAGTATATGATATCAAAATAATATTTTGCATCCAGTTCCTTTGTGACCACATCCTGGTATCCAATCAAATTTGTCAGACAAGACCCATGCTGTGTCTGAACTATTACTGCAGTGTCTAGATGTCTAGATGATCCTGCAATGCTTCTTTAACCAGCAACTCCATTATATTCCTAGGAACAGAAGTTAAATTAACAGGTCTATAATTATTTCTGTCACCCTTTGCACCCCCTTTGTGAATTGGGGATACATTTGCACATCTCCAGTCAATGGGAACCTCCCATGAATCTATGGATACTCTCATAATTATGGCTAACGGTATACTAACATCCCTCGCTGCCTCCTTCAATATAACTGGATAGATTACATCTACCCCAGATGTCTTTTTTATGTTTAACTTCGACAATTTCTCCTCCACTTTACACTCAGTTATTACAAAATCACTTAGTTCCCTGTTAGAGTTTGATAAATTTCATTCCCCCTCCTTGAATACCTCCTCATATGTGAATGTAGATGCAAAACATTCATTGAGTTTATCAGCTACTTGAGCAGGATCATCAATAGTCGAACCATCTATGTTAAGTGGACCAATCTGATTCATCCCCTTCCTTCTAGAGTTTAAATAAGTAAAGAACACTTTGCTGTTTTTCTTTGCCTCCCTTGCCAAAGATTTCTCATAATCTGCCTTTGCCTGCCTCACCTCCTTTTTGACTTGATTAGAGACTAGCTTATATCTGCCGTAGGCTTCAGTGTAGTCTGATAATTTATATGCATCCCATACATTTTTCTTCTCTGCCATGAGCCTCATTAATTCATCTGACATCCATTTAGGCCTGAACCTTGAACAATGTTTCTTAGTTAGTATGAAAAGCTAAGTAGCCTCCAAGATTAAATCCCCGAAGGCTTCCTATTTAGAATTCGCCGTTGGTAACATCATCAGTTGATCCCATTGTATAGAATTTAAGAATTCTTTGAGACCACTGTTGTCACCTTTATGAAAGCAAAAACCCTTCCCTGTACTCGTTTTGCTTGTATTTACGTGTTCTACATCGAACAAACTTTATTGGTTCGATGTGGGATTTACTTAAAGATGTAACTCTCACATGAGTACATTGTGATCACTGTCACATAGTGGTTCATTTTATATGAAAAATCACTGCCAATGATCAGATTAAGAGTATTACTCCCTCTGGTTTACCCTTGAACATGTTGCTGTAGAAAACAATCCTCCAATAAATCCAAAAAGTTTTGCTAGCATGCGAGTGACCAATCCACAAGTTCCAGTCAATATATGGAAAGTTAAAATCCCCCATTACAAGTCATTCTGATTTACTGGCCCATTCTATTTCTCTGCACAACTGTTCATTGCACTCATCAGTCATTAAGCCTATAACACATTCGTACTCTCATTTTCCCTTTCCCAGCATTTATGTCACACCAAACAGACTCAACATTGCACTGTCCACCCATGTCAACTGGATGCACTTCCTTATATTTTGTGTTTCTTAATTAACAGAATAACCCTTCCTAGCCTGTCTATCTTTTCTGTACACATTGTACTCCCCAAATTCCAATTCTGCACTTCTTATATCTGTGTCACACCATGTCTCATATATCCCAACAATATCTTCATATTGTTGATAATATCTTTCATTCAACAATATCTTCATATTGATGAATAAATTCATCAAATTTATTTACTATACTTCTAGCATTGGTGTACATGCAAGTATACATACACCTGTTCTTACTGTTAATTACCCTAACACAGCCCATGTATTTACTTGTTCCATGATGACTCCCAGCAGCTCTTGGAATCCCCAGCAACTTGCTCTCTAGGCTGCTGCTCATTATAATAGAAGCATTGCAAGAATCACTTTTGCCTTTGCCTGCAGCTACTGTTAATCTTTTAGTTTGTGAATCCCCCCCAAGCTAGTAGTTTGCGGCCCACCTAACACTGCCTCAATAGTATCAGCAAATATTCTTGCACCCTTTCTATTTAAATGTATTCCATCTCTATAGAAGCAGTCTCTCCTGTTAGCAAGCATAGACCTTTCAGCATTGACCTGTATTTGTTGTTGTTGTTAGCATGAAAGTTTCACGACACAAGGGCAACTGTGGCCAATATGTGTCTGTCAGCGTCATTACGTTCATTTTAATGATTTAGGATGGATATATCAGTGTATTTATTATTCCTAGATGTTTAATATATATAAAGAGCTCACTTAGGTTTGCTTTGTCACCTAGTACATGAGTGAGGGTTAGAGGAGCTTGCAAGTTTGCTAATGATTGGAAGGATATGGTTCGAACGGCTGAATAGGATGGACAATCAATCAGGATGTGCCTTACCGCAAGTTGTATCTGACAGACAGAGCAGAGCGGTGGATCTTCTCTTAAAAGTAAATGTTTGTGAGTGAGGAAGGTATGTCCAATGCGCAGTCTTGTTAATATAACTTCCTCCTGTCTATTTGTACATGGGCTAGATCGCCACAAACATAGGTCTTTTTTTATTCTGCGAAGTTTATTGCACGATTGGTCCCTCCAAAGTTGTTTCTAGATGGAAGTATATTTGGTACGAAATACATCCCTATAATCTGTAAAATGGTACGAACTGAAAGTTATCTTGTATATTAAGATCTGGATTTTTTGCGGCTTGGTCTGCATGATTATTTCCTAGAATTCCAGCATGGCTGGGAATCCAACAGATAGACACTTGTTTTCTTGCTTTATGCAAAACTCCGAGTTGTTTTTTTGATATGCTGAATCAAGGAATTTGAGGAATGTTTGCTGTTCTGTAAAGCTGCTATTGCACTAAGGGAGTCAGTATAGATTAGAGCAGGTAGAAGTTGATGCTGGGTGATATCATCCAGTGCTAGTTTAATAGCATATAATTCTGCTGTGAAAATACTGCAAACATGAGGCAAGGAGACAGATATAATATATTCCGGTAAGACTACTGTGGCACCTACTGAGTTGTTCGATTTTGAACCATCCGTGTAAATCTGATGACTGTTTCTATTTTCGAAACTGTGCAGTGCATGAAGCTTCTGTATAACGATTGGAGAGATCTCTTTTTTATTCCTGTTTGTAAGATGTGATATGGATAAAGGCACAGTCAGAATCCAAGGAGGTTCTGAGTTTATATCTACTGCAGAAATGTGCTGGAAATGTATTTCCCAAACTTGAGCTAAGTGTTTGAGGCGCAGTCCTACTGGTTTATTTTCATTTGGCTTGCAATCATAATTACTCATCCATGGTGGATTGTAAATAATGGGCCAATTTGGATGTGATGGTTGACTGTATATTTTTGCCGCATACATGCACAGTAGATAATCTCGTCGAAGATGCAGCAGGGGTTCCGAAGCATCTACATACAGGCTTAATTGGTGAAGTTCTAAATGCTCCTAGAGCTATGCGGAGAGCATTATGATGAATGGTATCTAGGTGACATAAGATGCTCCTTCTTGCTGAAGCGTATACAGCAGATCCATAATCTAAACGAGATCTAATCAAAGTTTTATATAATAGTAATAATGTGGACCTGTCGGCTCCCCAGGCCATTGAAGATACTGTGCGCAAGATGTTAAGTTTTAAGAGGCAACTAGTTCGAAATCTTAGTATATGTTCATGAAAGTTTAGTTTTCTATCTATTGTTAAGCCCAAAAAGGAGAAATTTTGAACAATAGGTAGAGCAATTTTATTTAAGTATAAGACTGGTTCAGGATGAAGACCACGCATTTTACAGAAGTGTATAACAACTGATTTTTTTCTCAGATATTCTATATCCATTATTTTGAGTCCATACTTCTATTTTGTTTATGGATAATTGCAGCTGTCGTTCAATTGTGTTCATGCTTTGTGATTGAAATGAAATGGAAAGATCATCTGCATACATATATATTTCCAATGGTGGGGGTATAACCTTTGTGATATTGTTCACCCGCAGTGTAAACAGGGTTGCACTTAATACTGAGCCCTGGAGAACCACTTCCTGTTGTATATAGATTGTAGATAAACAGCCTTTATATCATACCTGAAATGTTCTGTCGGCAAGAAATTTTTCTATAAATTGTGGAAGTTGTCCTCTGTATCCTAATTGAAATAGATCTCGTAGAATTCCGAATCTACATGTTGTGTCAAAGGATTTTTCAAGATCTAGATTTACCATCACCATATGCTGCTTTCTTATAAATTAGTTTCTAATATTTGATTCCACTTTGACATGTAGGTCAAGTGTTGATCTATTTTTCCTAAATCCAAATTGGTGGGGTAATAAAACATTCTCTTTTTCCAGCAACCACGTAAGTCTATTATGCACCATTCGTTCAAGGATTTTTCCTAAGCAGCTGGTCAGTGAAATCGGACGATAATTATATGTATAGGAAGGATCTTTTCCGGGTTTGGGAAATGCAAGGACAATTGCATGCCGCCATATGGATGGATACAGGTTGTTCAGAAAAATTCTATTATATAGAGCTAGCAGGATGTCCAGACAATCAGAGTTTAGGTGTTGTATCATAGTATAATAAATGCCATCGGGACCTGGTGCGCTATTAGGTAATTTTGTAATGGTTGTAAGTAATTCCTCTTTTAGAAATGGTAGATTATAGGAATGAGATATCTTGGTAGAGAAATTCAATTTACTCCATTCAGCTTGCTCTTTATATTTTTGAAAGTCAGTGCTGTAGCTTGTAACTGCTGATATGGAAGCAAAAGAGTCAGCCAAAATTTCTGATATCTGGTCTGTTTGAAAAACTTCCTGCCCTTTCCAATGGAAGATTGGAGATTGTATGATTGGATATCTTCCGCTTAAAATCCAAATTTTTTTCGGATTCGAGTTCTTAGTAAGTGAGGAAGCGAACACATGATCCAAGACTTTTTCTTTGCTTTTTTCTGAATTCTCCTCACTTCAGCTTTGGCTTTTTTATATGCAATTAAATTGGCAGTAGTTGGATATTGACGGAATCTATTCCATGCACGATTTTGTTTTGTTTTTGCTGTTGCACATTCTGCATTCCACCAAGAGTTGTACTGTGCCTGCCTTGCCTTACTTATTTGAGGTATTGTAGCTTTGGAAGCTTCTAGCAGTTGATCGTTGATATATAAGACAGCATCATCTATTGGCAGGGTTTCTATTAATTGCTTATCCAGTTTGATTAATTGCATATATTTACTCCAATTAGCTTTTTTAAAATTCCAATTAGCTTTTTAATACTGTTCTGGTTCCTTCTGTAAGAGTTGATTGTGTCTGTATGGAACATACTATTGGAAAATGTTCACTGTTTAAGGATCATTCAAGACGAACCATTCTAAACTAGGATAAATTAATGGAGAACATACTGTTAAGTCTATTGCAGAGGTGATACCTGTACCCAAACTGATATAAGTGTGAGATCCGGTATTCAGTAAATTCAGTTGTTGATCATCTATGAAAGTTTCGATTATATTACCTCTACTGTCTGTGTGAGTAGATCCCCACAAATGATGATGGGCATTCATATCTCCCATAAGGCAGTAGGGAGGTTGGAGCTGCATAGTAAGATTGTTTAATTCCGATCTGGAGAGAGGGATATTTGGTGGAAGATAAATGGACGAGATTGTGATAGAAATTCCACTGGCTATTCTTACTGCTACTGCTTCTAAGTTGGTTCTTAATGTTGTTTGCTTAGCTGGTATATGAGTATTCACCAAAACTGCCACTCCTCCTTTGGCAGTTCTGTTATCATTCCTGTCTCTCCAGAAAAGTGTATAATTTTGAAATGTGGGTGAAGATTGAGGTGTTAGATGGGTCTCCTGAAGGCAAATGCAGGCCGGTTTATACTGCTGAATAATATCTTTTATTTCATCCAATTTTCCACATAAACCACAACAGTTCCATTGTATAATAATATGTTGCATTATTTAGGTCTCGGGACGATTTGCTGAATCTGACTGCACTTTTGAGTTTTTCCATTTATCATATTTGGGTCTATCTTTCTTCGGAAAATTAGGACAAGGTGTATCAATATCTTCTGCAGGGTGTAGTTCTAGTAAGTTCTCTCTCTGTTCATCAGTATCCATTTGGTCTGTTTGTTTGTTTGTTTCTGTTCACACAGTTTACTAGATAATGTTTGCTTTGTTTTTGAAGATGTTACTTCTGATTTCTGCTTTCTAGGCACGGAAGTATCCTGCTCTTTAGTACTGGATGTTTCTTGTGAAACTGTTTTTGTCATCAATATTACTTTACTCCAGTCTATAATTTGATTTAGAGGTATTGCTACCTCCGTTTGAGTGGCTATAGTTTTCTGTTGTTTCACTGCTGAAGTATAGGAATGTGAAGGTTTGGTTGCAAGTATCTGTTTCCTTGCTTCCGGATAAGCCACTTTATTTTCTACTTTGTTTTTTTGAATTTGCTTTCCCAATACCCACATTTCGCATGTCTTCGAAAAAGCAGGATGATTTTCGTGACAATTGGGACAGAGTGGTGTAGCGGATGTGCAGTTTGCTCAATTGTGGTCTTTTGATCCACAGAGTGGACAGATGGGATCACTGCGACATGTCGCCTGAGAGTGTCCATATCGCTGACAGTTGTAACACCTTGTTGGATTTGGTATATATGGTCGGATTTTGCAATTTAAATATCCTGCTTTAACTGAATGGGGAAGAGAAGGATTGTTAAAGGTGAGAATTACTGATCAGGTTGGAATGAGAATTCCGTCTTTCTTCATCATTATCCTCCTAACATGTATCACTTGTTGTTCTGTTAGCTCGCTCAGTAGTTCTTCCTCTGAAACAGTCAAAAGATCCCATTCGGTAATAATACCTTTTGATGTATCCAGGGAATTATGTGGGGACTTAATGAAGTTTCTACTAAGAGATCACCTGATTGTAATCGTTTTATCATTTTTGGTGATCTAACCATGGACTCTATAGTCTTCTGAACTAAGAAAGGGGATAATTTCCCAACGGGTTGTGATGATAACGAATGTATCACCAAAAAAAAAGGGACAGTAGGCTGAGAGCTGTTTATTTTCATTCTCTTAGCCTGAGACATGTTCAGCTGTAAGTCATCACACATTTATTGGAGTTAACTTTCTCCAATCTTGTGTTAGTTTTTTGGTCCATTTTCAACTCCTTTTAGTCCTGGGTGATGTCTTTTCACCCAGGTCCAGCCCCGCCATGGGGAGGCAGGAGTAGTGCCACCAAGTGACCAAGCAAGTAAAATAGAAGGTTAGTACACAAAAAAATTAAGAAAGGTTATTTTCCTTTCTGAAACTTCTTCCTTATGCTTTAAGAAAGAGAGTTCTTATTATATATTTGAATAACGGAAGGAAAAACGTGTGAACTCAAAGTGAAAAGCTTATCTCTCTAATATAATCGCAGTAGAATTCGCAGGGAAGATCACTTGGCCTCAAGATTCGCTTGGCACCCGGGGCCACCTGTACTTGTTAAGTAACTCTGCAGATCTCTTACTAGTGCCAACGTGTACAACAATATCACATTTTGTTTCCCTTAAAAGATAATATCTGCCCTACAATGTCATCAACTTTCACCCCTGGCAGACATACCCTGGTCCTGTTCCACCTATCCTTTTTGCATAATATATTCCCGTCTCCCTGAAAATAGAGTCACCACAATAACTAGTTCCTGTGGGACCAGTGCATTCTGCCTTGGAGATTGCCACTGTGTTTCCTGATGCACAGGAGTGAGCTCTGGTGTTGAGTTGGGCAGCTGAAAGCTTGATGGGGCCCTTCATATTAATTTCTTCAGAGGCATATACCTTACACTTCAAACTCTCATAGACGCCCATCAGAATGCAGAGTTGGCACCTAATTTCTTCACCTGCACACACACACACACACACAAAGACGTCCTACGTGGCTAAATCATGTCATATTCTAGACAGGTCTGCAAACATTTCATATTTCGCACATTTTTTTAGAATCTGATGTGCTGGAAAATCGTCCCCGTTGGTTCTCCCGCGAGCCACAGTACTACTTTGTGCTTGCTGCTTTGCTGCTCTACTCTGGGTCATGATTCCATTGAAAAATAATTTAATTAACAATGAAATTTAATAAGATTAATAAATTTTACTGATTAATTGATAATACTATACTAATCTAACAGATTTTTAATACAGTGCTACGTATTTCGCTATTTAGTTTTACGTTAAACCTTACGCTATTCCATAGGGTATAACAATGGCAGCAAGTTACGAAGAGCAAGATCTGCAGACACTAAATATTAAATTTCAAAATCACTATCTCAATTCAAATAAACCAAGGAGCTTGACTAGGACTATAAAGCTACCTATAGAAAATAATTTAGTATAACAATTAAATCAATAAAACGACTAATAATAACAAATCAATAAAATGACTAGATATATTAACATGTGAAAATTAACAATAAATTATATTTACCAAACAATTTCTGAATACTGTAAATAAAACTATAAATAAAATACGCTTTCATTTTACTCATGTAGAGTAATTTATTTAGTCATTTTATTTATTATTGATTTTAAAGTTGATATTTAAATAAATAAACCATAAATTATAACTTCTATATTGCATACCATAAAAGTATGCAGAATTTTTTTATGCAAACCATGATTCTCTCGAAATAATTTTCAGAGATATTAGAATGAAGTTTTGGTACAATGAAATGATATGTGCCTCCAAGAAGTTTGTTATAACAGGATTTTACTGTATTTGGCAATAATAAAATGACAAAAGAAAACTTAATCACCCACTTGCCTTGGCAATCTGCAGGTTTAACCCAATGCCAGGCAAGTGGTTAATTGGATTTGCTATATGGAGAAGAATGGCTTATTCTGAAAATACAAACTGCCATAATATTGCCTATAAACCTGCAACAGCATAGTGGCCATGCCTGAATAAGATGCTACTACTTTAGCACTGAAAGCTTATACAGAATGCTCTAATAGGTGAAAGATACTTTATTTTACCTTTTAAAGATAATCAGCTAATATTTTTTAGGAGTATTTATTTTTTCAATTATCTTCAACAGCAATGTATACATCCTAATTATTTGCAAAGTTATAACCTAGTCTCTAATACAATCTAACATATAAAACATACTGAAATAATATTTACCTCCTGAATCAATGGCATCTATCAGAGCATCAGTATCTTTACTACGAATGCAATCTATAAGTTGCCGATGGGTACGTTCTCCTGCACTATCTACACGTCTAAGGGAAGGGAGCCTAGTAGATACAGATGTAACTCCAGATTTTGGAAGTGCCTTTCTTCCTTCAAACAATAATACTAACAAGAGATCTACTAATCTCATTGTGTCAAGAACACATCTATAATGAAAATATATACATAAAAAAGCGATTAGTTCAAAAGAAAAATTTTACACCTAAAAATTTAATAAATAAGCTGGCTTAGCAAATATTTATGATTAAAACTGAGAATGCTGAGAGACAGATCAGAAAGAAGCAGCATTAACAGATATAGAAAATTATGCTGCCAAAAGTTAAAATTGAAAAATGAAAGAAGTCTCTTGTGATGAGTTAGGCTTTTGGCTGGCTGACAGATATCATATATTATCACTTGGAATAGGAGGTTTTGCATCTTACTGTTATCACCAAGTTGCATGGGCAGGCTAGAAAGAATGGTGACATTTGACTTCAGAAATCTGAATAAATTAGAGAAAAGTTGTAGACAATTTGGAATGAAAATTAATTACACAGAAACAAAAGTTATGAAAGCTGAAAAAACAAAGGAAAATTTAAAATGTAATAAAAATAAGTGTAACTAAAACAGACAAAAACTGGAACAGTTTAATAACTGTATAATGTTAGGTACAAGTTTTAATGAAAATGGAAGATTAGCTGTAAATAACAATTGAATAAGTAAAGTAAGAAGTTCAAGATGTTAAACAAATTTTTAGAACAAAAAAATAAATTAGCAATGAACAAAAGACAAAATTTATAATATTTATAATATTATAAATTTTGTCTTTTATAATATTTTCCAGTTTTATTTATACCATTTTTCCAGCTTACTTTAACATACAGATCTCAGTTTGTTGGTGAGAAATGAACATTTTTGACTTTCAAAAAGCTTTTGTAAGGAGGAAACAGGGTTGTTTTTTTTTTTTTTTTTTTTTTTTTTTAACCAAACCAAGCAAAACAAATAGGTTTCTGAAAAAAAGCAAAAGTTTTTATTGGTAAAATGCAGCCACAATATGCTTTTAAACATTGGCTTACCCAATCCTTTTCTGTCCGTAGATTTTTGTTTGGATTGTCTTTTAGACATCAACTGATTATCGCTGCTTCAAGAAAGATACTATAACAGACTTTCTATCTACCTCTTCAGAAATGTTGAGGGAATATTTCATTTATAACAATGGTATTGCTGTTCAAGACTTGGCTGTCAAGAGCATTTCCAAAACTGCAGCAGAAAGAGAAGATCTGAATTAATTTTTTTCCAGCTAGTTGAATATTCTCTGACACTCAGCATCACTATGAGAAATAATTAAAATGCCAAAAATGACTTGGGATAGACTGTTACAACCTTAATGATGCTTCCTTGTGTACTTGTCAGTACCCGACCAAGGACCATTGTACAGTAATACCCCGAAGTTACGCGATAGGTGGGTCCGACGAAAATCGCGTAAGTCGGGGTACAACTTTGCATATAAATACATATAAATTTTGCTTAATTGGGACCAAGGACTAACAAAAACACTAGTTTAGAAGAAAAATATTAATAAAATTGCAGTTCTTTATACATATTAATACAAAATATGTATTAAAAAACAAATGACTTACGTAAAAAAGTTATTTCGATGTCGATGGCTTCATAAAATCTAACAAATTCGTGTGACGACACAGCGCCTTCTTTTTTTCACGCAGAATTTCTTCGTAGCAAGCTAATAATTTTTTTATTCCTTGCTTTGTAGCTATAACGCGTTCTTCGTTGGAGTCTGTTTTCTAAAAATTTTAAGCCATTTACAATTGAGCCCTTTTCAATTTTCAACCTGTCAAGTTTGCAATTGTCATGTGCTTTTCGCCATTGCTTCATTTAGGCCTGTAGCATGTGCAATATCACATGGTCTTTCATTTCCCTCAAAGCGTTTCACAATTTCATATTTTTTCTCTATCGACAGAGGCGGACTGGCCATAAGCCTTACTGGGGAAACCCCGGTGGGCCGGTGTGATTTTGGCCATAAACCATAGTATGAGGCCACTTTAAATTTTCCCGGGTAAGAATTTTTGATCCAGTCCGCTTCTGTTTATCGATAATTGCTTTTCTTTTTCTCTCTGAATCTGCAGTATCTTCATCAGTACGCTTCCTTTTCACACCTTTTAAGTATTTTACTCATTTTTAGGGAATAAAGCACAATTACAAAATGAGGAGGCACGCTTGATACGCATAAACAAAGCTGCGCGCATGTAGCAACTGAATAAACAACACCATAAAGGCAGAGATACACTATTAACACCTCACATTTCTATGGGTTACTACCATAAAACAATAAAAATCCAGTTGTGTTTCTGCTAGTGGAATCTGTTATAAACTGGTAGTAAACTCGATCTCATTGCATACCAATAGCTGGAATTGTGTTGGTTTTTACGTTATTATGGTGAAATGTGTTTCCCCTTCACTGATATAAAAAACATAAAAGCAGCAAAGTTGAATTTTGTTCATCTTTCGCTCTCATTCTCCGCCGTCGCACCGTATATCGATAACATATGAAAAATGACCTTGAAGATAGTGGGCAGCAGCGTTGCCAAACGAAAAAAATCAAGAACCGCGTAACTCAGAGTTCGCATAAGTCGGGGTAGCGTAAGTCGAGGTATTACTGTATATCAATTCTTTCATCATTCATAATAGTCTGGTATTCTCAAAAACTGAAAATGACAGGTGGATCTTCAAAATATCTATTTCTTTATTTTCAGTGGATTATATCAGCATATCAATTACCTTGATACAATGGGTAAACGTTTTTTCCTTTTTTTTTACCATATATATAAAAACACCTTATGTTAAAGTTCTTACTGCACCAGTCTATTTTATTCAACACATATTGACTCTGCATTTGTTTCTCACTGGTCCTTTATTATTGTAAAGTTTTTACTTTTTTATAAAGTTTTTTGTAAATTTTTTTTTAAAAAAATGTTTACAAAAAAGTTTTTTACAAAAGTTTTACTTTTTTGGAAAGTAAAAGATGAAGAAAAATAGTTTTTGAAAAACAGAGATGGAAAAACTATGGTACCAACTCAAGCACAGTGTGATGAAGAAGGGATCAAATCAAGTCAAAAAGACATAATTTGTCAAAAAGCTGGAGAGCTGGTAGCAATGACAAAAAAGAAACTGATCAAAAATTAGATTTTTCAAAATTGAGAGCTGTAACGAGAAAATAAGAAAAATCGTGACATAACAAATATTGAATCAAAGGTAAACAAAGCAAACTTAAATGGTATAAGCATGTAGAAAGGATAAGACAAGGCAAAAATGTCTATAAAATATAAAACTAAATATAGAATAAAAGTGTATATTTAATATAAAATACAATACACTGATAAAATTAAAATAATGAAGCTAAAAAGAGATAAAATAAATACCCTGAAATTTTCAAAAGTGGTCACCTCCTCTGTCAAGCTCTAAGTGCTCATGCCTTTTCCAGTGCAAACGATTAATGACAATTGCATATCCCAGAAAAATTTGGTGATTTTTCCAGCCAAAAGTGCTCAGCCAGAACAGATTTCCCCATAATCAGCCAACTCTAGTGCTCTTAATTGATTTAAAGCTCCTCTAAGCACTTTAAACTAACATACCGACTCCCTTAAATGGGTATAGGATTTCTACATAAACTCTATATATAGGATTTCTATATATATATATATATATATAGAAATCCTATACCCCTTTAGGAGATACTTCTTATAAACAATCTGAAAAACTAAATTGAAGCTTACTGATGTTTGTATTAAATTATTAGTGAGAGGCAGCATTGTTTTTTTTTTTTTTTTCCCAGCCCTCTTCTAGTCCAAAGTCACAGATGTTGCAGCTGTCAGCATTTCTGATTATGACAGTTGTTTTTCTGCTGTGTTGATGCAATTATTATACTGCCATCCATCCTTTTATAGTTGATATAAACAATCTTAGAAACCAAACTGATGTTTATATACAACTATTAACAGCAGGCAGCTTTTTTTTTGTATGGAAATCTACTTTTTTGTATCCTTAGTAGAAAGTGATGGAAAATAAGTTTCAGCCTAATATAAGCTCCTCAAATACATACATAAACAGTAACAACAGATGAAAACATTTATTCCATTCAGTTATACTAATCAAAACAGCTGGTAAAACTTTACAAAATCTATACATACCTTTCATCACCTTGCAAAGCAGCTTCAATAGCCTCAGGAAGTTCTGATCTTAATAATTCCTAAAAATAAATATATACATAAAATTCAGCATAGCGGTTTGAATTGATGAAGAGCTTCTAGTTTACAATAACACAAATTGCAAAAATATTTGGGTCATCCTATATTTTTGGAAAATAAGATACATGCAAGGTCATTGAAAAACATTCATTCTCAATTTGTACTGTTTACTTCATGTGAAATTCCCTTATCTCACATATGCTGTGAGTGAGTGAGTGAGTGAGTGAGTGAGTGAGTGAGTGAGTGAGTGAGTGAGTGAGTGAGTGAGTGAGTGAGTGAGTGAGTGAGTGAGTGAGTGAGTGAGTGAGTGAGTGAGTGAGTGAGTGAGTGAGTGAGTGAGTGAGTGAGTGAGTGAGTGAGTGAGTGAGTGAGTGAGTGAGTGAGTGAGTGAGTGAGTGAGTGAGTGAGTGAGTGAGTGAGTGAGTGAGTGAGTGAGTGAGTGAGTGAGTGAGTGAGTGAGTGAGTGAGTGAGTGAGTGAGTGAGTGAGTGAGTGAGTGAGTGAGTGAGTGAGTGAGTGAGTGAGTGAGTGAGTGAGTGAGTGAGTGAGTGAGTGAGTGAGTGAGTGAGTGAGTGAGTGAGTGAGTGAGTGAGTGAGTGAGTGAGTGAGTGAGTGAGTGAGTGAGTGAGTGAGTGAGTGAGTGAGTGAGTGAGTGAGTGAGTGAGTGAGTGAGTGAGTGAGTGAGTGAGTGAGTGAGTGAGTGAGTGAGTGAGTGAGTGAGTGAGTGAGTGAGTGAGTGAGTGAGTGAGTGAGTGAGTGAGTGAGTGAGTGAGTGAGTGAGTGAGTGAGTGAGTGAGTGAGTGAGTGAGTGAGTGAGTGAGTGAGTGAGTGAGTGAGTGAGTGAGTGAGTGAGTGAGTGAGTGAGTGAGTGAGTGAGTGAGTGAGTGAGTGAGTGAGTGAGTGAGTGAGTGAGTGAGTGAGTGAGTGAGTGAGTGAGTGAGTGAGTGAGTGAGTGAGTGAGTGAGTGAGTGAGTGAGTGAGTGAGTGAGTGAGTGAGTGAGTGAGTGAGTGAGTGAGTGAGTGAGTGAGTGAGTGAGTGAGTGAGTGAGTGAGTGAGTGAGTGAGTGAGTGAGTGAGTGAGTGAGTGAGTGAGTGAGTGAGTGAGTGAGTGAGTGAGTGAGTGAGTGA
Source organism: Mastigoproctus giganteus (assembly GCF_048544385.1). NCBI lineage: Eukaryota > Metazoa > Arthropoda > Arachnida > Uropygi > Thelyphonidae > Mastigoproctus > Mastigoproctus giganteus. The sequence continues at coordinate 213,402,059 of NC_143580.1, read as the reverse complement.
GTGAGTGAGTGAGTGAGTGAGTGAGTGAGTGAGTGAGTGAGTGAGTGAGTGAGTGAGTGAGTGAGTGAGTGAGTGAGTGAGTGAGTGAGTGAGTGAGTGAGTGAGTGAGTGAGTGAGTGAGTGAGTGAGTGAGTGAGTGAGTGAGTGAGTGAGTGAGTGAGTGAGTGAGTGAGTGAGTGAGTGAGTGAGTGAGTGAGTGAGTGAGTGAGTGAGTGAGTGAGTGAGTGAGTGAGTGAGTGAGTGAGTGAGTGTGTGTGTGTGTGTGTGTGTGTGTGTGTGTGTGTGTGTGTGTGTGTGTGTGTTAGCAAATGACCTAAGTCCATAAATTGATATTGGTTGGGTTTCTCCTTTCTTAATGATGAACTGATTCAGGTCAAAGATCAAATCAAAGTTAGTATCATGTAGCAACATGCAAATTTAAACAGATTACTGCAAAAGAGTTTAGATACTATGTTAATCTGTCATGCATTGAACATTGTATAACATTAGCATTAGTAGAGGCATTTGATGCAAGAAAGCAAGCTTATGCAGCATCAGCCAAAAAAAAAAAAAACCACTTCCACTTCACCCCTCTGTTCGTTCAAAATACCTGTCCAGCTGAGCCTTAAACTTATTTAGGCTATCAACCTCCACCACAAGGGATGGAAGTCTGTTCCACCAACCAACCACCCACTGGCTAAAGGCAAATTTCCGCACGTCTATCCTACATCTGTCTTTCCTCAATTTGAATTTATGCCCTCTCAGGTGATTTTTCTGAGCTAGAGGAAGAATCCCATCAGCATTCAGCATGCTTAAACCATTCAACGCTTTGTACACCTCTATCAGATCACCTCGCTGGTGCCTAGTCTCCAGACACTGTAATTTGCAAAACTTAAGCCTTTCTTCGTAAGAGCACCCCTTTGTTCCATTCACTAATCTTGTTGCCCTTCTCTGTACTTGTTCCAGCAGCTCTACATCCTTCTTGAAATGAGGCCTCCAGACCTGTATACAGTACTCTAGGTGTGGCCTGACCATTGCCTTATAGAATGGAATAATCACCTCCTTATCCCTGCTGGAAAAATTCCTGTATATCATTGACAATACTCCATGAGCTACTCTTGCAGCCCGTCTGCACTGCTCAGAGAACTTCATATCTGCCTGCACAACCACCCCCAAGTCCCTTTCATTCTCTACCACTGTCAGTGTAGTACCACAGAGTTGATACGTTGCTCTGGGGTTGCTGTTTCCCATGTGTAGTACTTTACATTTGTCAATGTTAAACTTCATTTGCCACCTCTCAGCCCATCTGCTCAACCTTTCCAGATCCTGTTGCAGCAGCATAGTGTCAGTAGTGTCCTTGACAACCCTGCCAACCTTTGTATCATCTGCAAACTTGGACATTAAGCTTGATATACCATCATCAATATCATTTATAAATACAGAAAACAATAATGGACCCAACACTGAGCCCTGAGGGACTCCACTAATAACATTAGTCTACGATGAGCAGTGTCCATTGATTACCACTCTGTCTTCTCCCCCTCAACCACCCCTTTATCCATTAGCAGCAATTTGCCTCCAATGTCACACTGCTCCAATTTGTGTAGCAGTCTTCCATGTGCAACAGTATCAAAAGCCTTTCTAAGATCCAAGTATATAATATCAAAGTTACCCTGCATCCAGTTCTTTTGTGACTGCATCATAGTATCCAATCAAGTTGGTCAGGCAAGACTTCCCCTTAACAAAACCATGCTGTGTCTGAGCTATAACTGAAGTCTTGTCTAAATGATCCTGCAGTGCTTCTTTAACCAGTGCCTCCATTAATTTTCCTGGAACAGAAGTTAAGCTCACAGGTCTATAATTACTTGTCTCAGCCTTTGATCCTCCTTTGTGAATTGGGGTCACATTTGCACATTTCCAGTCTATGGGTACCTCCCCCTGAGTCCAAGGAAGCTCTCATAATTATGGCTAAGGGTGGTTTGCTTACTTCCTTTGCTGCCTCCTTAATATAACTGGCTAGATCCCATCCACCCCGGGTGCCTTTCTTGTGTTTATCTTCAAGAGTTTCTCCTCCACTTTACTCCCAGTTATTTCAAGATTCTGTAGCTTACTGCTAGAGTTGAATACACCTCTGGCATTCCCCTTGCTGAATAACTCCTCATGTGTGAATGTCGATGCAAAATATTCATTTAGTTTGTTAGCTACCTGAGCAGGATCATCAACAGTTGACCCATCAATATCAAGTGGACCAATCTGATTCATCCCCTTCCTTCTAGAGTTTACATAAGTAAAGAACTCTTTGCTGTTTTTCTTTGCATCCCTTGCCAAGGATTTCTCGTAATCTGCCTTCGCCTGCCTAACCTCCTTTGTAACTTGGTTGCATATCAACTTGTATCTATCATAGGCTTCTGTGTCATGTGTTAATTTGTAAGTATCCCATGCATTTTTCTTCTCTGCCATATGCCTCATTAGTTCATCTGACATCCATTTTGGCCTAAACCTTGAACAATATTTCTTAGTTGGTATGTAGAGCCTAGTAGCTTCCAAGATAAGTTCTTTGAATGCTTCCCATTTTGAATTTGCTGTTGGTAACATCATCAGTTGGTCCCACTGTATAGAATTTAAATACTGTCTCAGTCCATCGTAGTCGCCTTTACGGAAGCAATAACCCTTCCCTTTACCCCTAATGGTAGTTACCTCTTTGAGTAAATCCCACTTCAGCACACTGTGATCACTGCCACCTAGTGGTTCATTTATCTGCAGATTCTTAATGCATGAAGAATCACTGCTGATAATCAAATCAAGAGTATTACTCCCTCTAGTTGCCTCCCGAACATGCTGATGTAGAAAACAATCATCCAATAAATCCACAAAAGCCCTGCTAGTGTGTGAGTAACCAGCCCCCAAATTCCAGTCAATATCTGGGAAATTAAAATCTCCCATTATAAGACTCTCTGATTTACTGGCCCACTCTATTTCCCTGTACAGTTCCTTATTATACTCATCAGAGTCATTAGGCCTATAGCACACTCCTACTCTCAATTTTGATCTCCCAATGCTTATGTCACACCAAACTGACTCAACACTGCACTGTCCGGCGATGTCGACTGGCTTCACTTCCTTGGTTTTTATGTGTTTCTTAACTAATAGCATAACCCCTCCCCCCTTCCTATCCTTTCTGTAGACGTTGTGCTCCCCAAATTGCAGTTCTGCATCCCTTATATCTGTGTGACACCACGTCTCTGATATCCCAACAATATCTGCCTTTGATGTTTTGAGCAATACCTCAAATTCATCAAATTTATTTACTAAACTCCTAGCATTGGTGTACACGCAAGTATACCTGCACCTGTTTCTATTCTTAGCTACCCTAACACAACCCATGTGTTTACTTGTACTGCAATGGCTCCCAGCAGTCTCTGAAATACCATGCATCTCCTTTCTTAATGATGAACTGATTCAGGTCAAAGATCAAATCAAAGTTAGTATCATGTAGCAACGTGCAAATTTAAACAGACTACTGCAAAAGAGTTTAGATACTATGTTAATCTGTCATGCATTGAACATTGTATAACCATGTATTATAGCAAAACAAGACAAAGACAGCATCTAATGTTAATTCTTCAAACAAGCTATAACTTATTTTCAGCAATGTCACTTGAAACAAATAAGTGCAAATCAAGAATGATACCTCTAATATAAATTACTTCATATTCTCATATCTCGACATAGGAAAAGTCAATAGGATGGCCTGAGGGTAAAAAAAAAAAGTAAACTACAGCCATGATCAACCCACTGCAGGATGGAAGCCTCCTCAACAATTCATGCTGAGGGACATGGACTATAATCTACCATGCTGGTCCAGTGCGGGTTGGCAGATCGACCGTATTTAGCAATCAGGGGCTTGAACCCCGGTCTACTCAAAGAGCGTGTACTACTGCACTCCCACTCCTGACCACTCGGCTATGGCCTGAGGGATGGAAGTCAAACATTATCAAATAAATTTCTGAATTTAAGATAAACCTCACTGCTTAAAACAGTTAATGATGATAGAAACAAATCTTTTAAATTCATTCAAAACAACTGCTGTAAAATACCACCTTTATTAGTTTCAATATGCAATGTTTAGCTGTAACAAAATTTTTTACCACACTACAAGACCTGAAAATTAGGCCTCCTTAAAGAATAAACAAATATACATAGAGATTGTTTCCAACTAATCATACCATATCCTGTTAGCATCCATTTATTTGTTTCTTTATATTTAGCTATTGCACTGAAAAAATAAAACAGAGCCTCATATTACACTAAAGGTTCAAACATTCTATATCTGGAATTGGATTTGATTCAAGGATGCAATGTGTGATGGCTGAAAATTGTGCTCCTGAAAAACAGACAAGATTTTGGAAATAATTTGACTTTATTTTTACTTAATTAAAATATTAAATTGTGTTTAATAATTATTTTTAATTGTTCTAATCATGTATGTTATTTTATTTTTGAATTAACTAAGGATTTAACAAGTTACAACTTGATATTTATAGAGACTTGTTATCAATGATTTTGGTACCTCATAACCAGTAGTTTAGTATATTGTAGTAGTAGTATTTGCACTTTTAAATTATAGTAAACAAGCAGTTCAAAGTGTGTAGATGATACAAAAATTGGCAAGGTAAGTTAATGATAGTAATCAGGTATGCTACTGCAACAAAATCTAGAAAAATTAGGCAGGTGGGCTGAGAAGATGCAAGGTACTCCCCAAATGGGTAGCAGTAATCCCAGAATATCAACTGTGTGGCACCACACTTCAGGGGTTGGAGAATAAAAAAGACTTGGGGGTAATAGTGCACTCAGATATGAAGTTCTCTGTAAAAGACATTTCTTGGCTAAAGCCTCAGAGTAATGAAGAGTTTACTTATGCATGGGTTAATGCACACACATTTATACTACCAAGGTAGTTTTAATGCATCGTTTTAATTATATCTCACATTGTGAATACCTTCCAAACAAGTTCCACTACACTACTTCAAATAAATAATGCTTCACATATTGAGAAGATTATTGTTGCTTATTCTTGGCGGATACCCACCACCCCCCAAATGGCACAGTTTCAAGGATTTCAGGCCTCTCTTCCATGGGTGGGTGGGTGGGTAGGTACCTGGTGCAATAGTGACAACCTCTGAGTGGTGCAAACGGGCTTCTAGGACAGCTCATTTTGTCAATAATATACAGGAATTTTTCCAGCAAGGATAAGGAAGTGATCATCCCTCCATGCCCGTTATCCTTTAGGAAGGATGTTAATCTGTTGTAACAGGTGCAGAGCAATGAGATTGGAAAGAAGACCCAAGTCCTTCAAAATCAGAGCATCTGGTACTGCAACAGGATTTAGAAAATTTGGGCAGATGGGCTGAAAATTGGCAACTGAAGTTTAACATTTACAAATGCAAAGTACTGCATATGGGTAGAAGTAACCCCAGTGAAACATACCAACTGGTGCTATACTTAGGTGGTAGAAAATGAAAAAGATCTGGGAGTAATTGTGCAGTCAGATATGAAGTTTTCTGAGCAATGCAGACAAGCTGCCAGAGCAGGTCATGAGGTATTGTCAATGATATACAGCAATTTTGCTAGCAGGGTAAAGGAGGTGATTATCCCTTTGTATAAGGCAATGGTCAGGCCACACCTTGAGTACTGTGTACAAGTCTGGAGGCCTCATTTTAGGAAGGATGTAGAGTTGCTTGAGTGTGTACAGAAGGACAAAAAGATTGGTGAGGGGAACGAAGGGTCCTCTTACCAAGAAATGTTTAAGTTCTGCAAATTGCAGCGGCTGCAGACTAGGCACCTGCGCGTTGATCTGATTGAGGTGTATAAAGCTTTGAATGGGTTGAGCACACTGAATTTTGATGAGATTCTTCCATTTGCTCAGATTACGAACCTGAGGAGGCATAAATTCAAATTGAGGAAGGATAGTTGTAGAATAGATATGCGGAAATTTGCCAATAGCCAGCAGGTGGTTAATTGCTGGAACAAACTTCCATCTGTTGTTGTGGAAGTTGATAGCTTAAATAAATTCAATGAGGAATTGGATAAAATTTTAGAGGGAATGGATGTGTGAAATTGTGGTTTTTTTTTTTTTTTTTGGCTGATGCTACATAAGCTCATATGCTTGCTTTCCTAAATCACATGCCTCCATTACTACTACTTACATGATGTCATACAAACCATCATATATTACTAACAAACACATGCATCAACTAACCAACATCCATTCACAATTCAACTACAAACCTTACCAATGAAACATTTCCTCTTCCTTATTTTAATGCCTTTTAAGCATTTACTGCAGACTGAAATAATAATATCAACCCACAAAAAATACTATAGTGCTATGGGTCCTAATACCTTTAACATTTTCAGTTACCATTATAAACGAAAAAATAAATAAATAAATAGTTCCCACATTAATTGTTGTCTTGGAATAATACTTTTTAATGTTAAGCTTAAAAGTCATATTCTATAACACTTACATGAGTAATACTAGGAGAACCCCTACACAGAGTTGAAAGTAAACTTATAGTAGTTGATATACTTGGAGAGGTTTTAGTCTCAGGAGTTGCTGCAGCCCCGGCTCCAGGTGTACTTGTGACTGAAACATTATAGTTTGGAGAGGCTACACTGTTTAACCTGGCTAAAAGCTGATTTACAAGACCATGCTCTGCTAGAGGGGCAGGATCAATACCACGCCTTGTAAACCGGTCTGCAAGTGATGCAAAACAACGAAGAGCACCATCTGCTACCTGCAAAACAGAAGAGAGACTAACTTTATCAATAGCTTTAAGAAATTAAAACTAACAGAGGATTATCTATCTATATAAACACACATACACACTAATGTAAATGCAAAATTATGTTATAAAGCCTATATTTATCACCCATAAATCAGAATACCAGTAGTTAGTTTTACAGAAAAACAAAGATAGTTGATATTTGACAATAATACCTAAAACTGAAATGTAAAACAATGTGCACTAAATACGCTAGAATAAAACTGTTATTTTAAATAAATTTAAAACTAATTACCAAACTAATGTTAATTACCATCTTTACACATTGATTTGCACTTGATCTTGGGCTAATACCTATCGATGAAAATAATAAGTAATTAGCATCCATTTCTGTGTATTATAGGCATTATAGCAGTATCAGTTAGGCCTGATTTTGAAAACTTTAAATAATCATTTTATTTGGCATGGAAATACTCAGAATATGATTTACTAAATAATTATCTAAATTTTTTTTAGCATTAGGTAGGGATTGATTTTGATGCACTCTTGTATAAAGAGATGGTTGGCCCAACAGACAGTAAACACAAATAAAATGATCAATATATAGAAAATCTTCTCTGCTAATTCTAAAAACTATACCCCTTCGAGTAGAATAGGGTGTTTTACAAAATCCAATACCCATAAAGAAATCTTATATCCATGTGAGCGAGAAGCAGGCAGTAAGCATTGATAAGGTAAGTAGAATTTAAACAAAGATCATAATATGTGCTTAGCAATTGGAGTATGCCAAATAAATGCCATGTTAAATTCAAAATGTCCATTATGTGGATATGTCGGCACCTCCTGTGCACGAGTAGTAAGGATACATCAGCATCCTCTATAGATAGATATATACATGCACAATAATTAGAATATGCAAATTAAAAATATGCTAGCAGTATGGTAATCCAAGTAAAATAATAACTAATTAGCTAATTACTTATTATCTTACTTGAAGTGAAAAACCCTTATGCAGTATGAAATTATAATAAAAACGCTAAGAAAAAAAAAAAAACTTAATTTCAACTATATTATCCCCCTCAATTCCCCCCTCAATGGGTGGGGGACTTTGGCAGATTCTACGTGAAGAAAATATTCCAACTCAACTCCGGAAAGCGATCCAAAGCCTATATAAAAACTCAAAAGTCTGTATAAAATATTCTAATGGCCAACTATCAGACCCAATTAACACCAATAAAGGAGTGAAACAAGGATGTCAAATTTATTTAATATCTACATCAATAAAATTCTTAAAGAATGGAAACAAACAATTAACAATGGAATACAGTTGAACAACAGGAATAAAATCCAAACTATATTATATGCTGATGATCAAGTTATAATGGCAAAATCCAAAGATGAACTACAGATAGCAGCAAATGAACTTAATAAAATAGATAAAAAGTACGAGATGAAACTCTCCACCTCAAAAACAAAATCAATGGGATTATGTGGAAAAAACATACAAAGAGTCAAAATTGTTATTGATGATAAAATAATAGAACAAATATATGACTTCACCTATTTGGGAAATTTAATATCAAATGAAGGGAAAGACATTCACATTAAACTACAAAAATATAATAAAATGAATGGAACAATTAAACGCCACTTCGGAAAACAAATGACAACTGAAACAAAATTACGACTGCACAACATCACTTCAAAACCAGCCCTCTTCTACAGCTGTGAGACTTGGGTCATAAATAAGAAAGATGCACACAAACTAGAAGCAGCACAAATGAAATTTTTAAGACCATTATTAGGCTTTACAAGACTAGACCACCAAAGAAATATAGATATCCACGAGAAATTAAAAGTAGATAACATAGTAAATGACATAAAACGGTATCGGGAAAAATGGATCAGCCATGTAGAAAGAATGAACCCAAAATTAGCCTTTAACTACAAACCTACAGGCAAGAGAGATGTTGGTCGACCAAGACAACGATGGCGAGAATAAGACCACCTCCAAGAGCTACAATGGAACAGGTCTTAAAAGACCTAAGCCGGACCAAGTTCATAATGAACTCCTTCTACAACACCGATGTGTTTAACTTATTCGCCCCCATTCTATTTTTTACTGTAGTTAATATACTGTTTCTTGCTTGGCTTGCCATAAACTGCAACCACTATCATCCTACTGAAGGATGGAAGCCTTCTCAACGATTCATGTTGAGGGAAATAGACCATAATCTGTCACGCTGGTCCAGTGCAGGTTGGTAGATCAACGGTATTTAGCAGTCAGGGGCTTGAATCCTGGTCTACTCAAAGAGCGTGTGCAACTGCACTCCTGCTCATGACTACTCGGCTATGGACTGCAGGTATATTCTTAATTTACATATTCTAATTCAGTTTCAGCAGCATGCTGTAGGCAAAGCTTTGCAGCTACTGATATTTGCCTTACTATCTTCTTTTTTATTTACTGTTATTTTTCTTCATTATTATTGCTTTTATTATCTGTTTAACTTAATTTTTCTTATCAGTTTAATCCTTTAAGCATTATTCCCAGTGATAAGCTTTCTTTCTTCCATATTCATAATGCAAATATTTGTGTGCGTGTGTGTGTGCGCGCGCGCGCATGTGTAATGCCTGATGTGTATATGTCCAAGCCCCATATATATATATATATATTATTATTATTATTATTATTATTATTAATATCCATATGATGCAAGGAAGCCTGAGGCTTATGCTGCACCAGGAAAAAAAAAAAAAAAAAAACAGTTCCCGAGTAACCCTGAGAGAGAGAGAGAGAGAGAGAGAGAGAGAGAGAGAGAGAGAGAGAGAGAGAGAGAGAGTGTGTGTGTGTGTGTCAAAATTAGAAGGGAATCACCAAGAAAGAGAAGAATGATGATATCCAGCTCAGGACCCTGGGTGTGCCAAGCCCATACTCACCAGATGTGAGCCCCCGGGGTTAAATATATATATATATAGGGGTGCACATATCAGTACTTTACATATAAAGTACAGAATATTTATACATATAAGTGTGAATACATCCGCATCTCCTATATACAGTATATAGAAAATATATAGTATATAAAAGGAAAAAAGTAACAAAGATAAATGTTTCGTGAACCACGGCCACAAAGACAGAGAGAACCCAATGGTCATTATAAATATAAGGTAAGAAATATAAATAATAGAGTGAAGAGATACAGAGAGAGCAAAGAAATGTAAACAAAAAAAGAAAAGGAAAGAAAGAAATCACGACACACACACACACACACACACACACACACACACACACACACACACACACACACACACACACACACACACACACACACACACACACACACACACACAGACAAATAAAAATAGAAAAGTATATTGTCATATAACGCACAACTCTGGTGTCATTATTAAGATTCAACTACCAAGAATGCATGAAAAGATGGCAATATAAAGTCTATTTCTGATGCAAAGCACAGGCCAAGAAATTAAGGTAAAACAAAGCATTAAAAAAAGAAAATAATTCAGAGTGAATTTAATAAATTTATGAGGTTGAGGCCAAAAGGGAATATATACATGGGAGGATACAAGCATTGCATTGCTCAGTTTGCATTTTTCTTGCTCTTTCTCTGTATCTCTTTGAGCTATTACTTATTATATTGGTCAAAGTAACACTTGCACATACCTCAACAGTTCTTGTTTGTTACCACAACAGAACATATTAGCAAGATGTTCTGAGGGCAGAAACGTTTCAAATGAGAGGGCAGCTAATGCCAGGGAAGCAAGCTGAAATAACTTTAAGGGGTGTATCAGGGTAGTTAACTTTACAAGAACATTAAGTCTTAATTGTTTATACAGCAATGACAGAAGTGTTATCAATAAAATGAGTGAATTCGAACTGTTGGTTAGGACAAGTAACACCGACGTAACAGGGCTTACGGGAACGTGATGCCACTTGCAAATGGGGCGGGGTGATGAGTTTCAGTACTATATGTGCAATGTATTTAGGAAGGATAGGGCAGATAGAGAAGGGAAGAGATGGATGGCCAAGCACAAAAAAGCTTTCCTAGATTCAAACGTTGCACATGTTAGTATAGAATCTGTATGGTGTGAGATAACTAGAAGCAAATGTACAATGAGAGTCGGAGTAATCTACAAGACAGGCGATTGTAAAGATTAGCATTAGTAGAGGCATTTGATGCAAGAAAGCAAGCTTATGCAGCATCAGCCAAAAAAAAAAAAAAAAAAACCCACTTCCACTTCCCCCCTCTGTTCGTTCAAGATACCTGTCCAGCTGAGCCTTAAACTTATTTAGGCTATCAACCTCCACGACAAGGGATGGAAGTCTGTTCCACCAACCAACCACCTGCTGGCTAAAGGCAAATTTCCGCACGTCTATCCTACATCTGTCTTTCCTCAATCTGAATTTATGCCCTCTCAGGTGATTATTCTGAGCAAGAGGAAGAATCCCATCAGCATTGAGCATGCTCAAACCATTCAAGGCTTTATACGCCTCTATCAGATCACCTCGCCGGGTGCCTAGTCTCCAGACACTGTAATTTGCAAAACTTAAGCCTTTCTTCGTAAGAACACCCCTTTGTTCCATTCACTAATCTTGTTGCCCTTCTCTGTACTCGTTCCAGCAGCTCTACATCCTTCTTGAAATGAGGCCTCCAGACCTGTATACAGTACTCTAGGTGTGGCCTGACCATTGCCTTATACAAGGGAATAATCACCTCCTTATCCCTGCTGGAAAAATTCCTGTATATCATTGACAATACTCCATGAGCTACTCTTGCAGCCCGTCTGCACTGTCAGAGAACTTCATATCTGCCTGCACAACCACCCCCGGTCCCTTTCATTCTCTACCACTGTCAGTGTAGTACCACAGAGTTGATACGTTGCTCTGGGGTTGCTGTTTCCCATGTGTAGTACTTTACATTTGTCAATGTTAAACTTCATTTGCCACCTCTCAGCCCATCTGCTCAACCTTTCCAGATCCTGTTGCAGCAGCGTAGTGTCCTTGACAACCCTGCCAACCTTTGTATCATCTTCAAACTTGGACATTAAGCTTGATATACCATCATCAATATCATTTATAAATACAGAAAACAATAATGGACCCAACACTGAGCCCTGAGGGACTCCACTAATAACATTAGTCCACGATGAGCAGTGTCCATTGATTACCACTCTGTCTTCTCCCCCTCAACCACCCCTTTAAGGGGCCTCTGTGTGCAAATGGAATAGGCAAGTAGGCGTGAATGTCTTAATGTGGGCGATTTTAATTTGTCTCTAATTAATTGGACAAATGGAAAGGAAACTCCACACGGGAGAACTACATTTTTAAATCAACTAGATGATTGCTATTTGTATTAGCATTAGCAAGGGCACATGATGCAAGAAAGCAAGCTTATATATCATCAGCCAAAAAAAAAAAAAAAACACCCTTCTCATTTCACCCATCCACTTGCTCCGAAGCTATCAACTTCTACAATGAAAGATGGAAGCAATCAACCTCACACTGGCTAAAGGCAAACTTCCGCACAGCTATCCTACAACTGTCTTTCCTCAATTTGAATTTATGCCCTCTCAGGCGATTATTCTGAGCAAGAGGAAGAATCCCATCCGCATTGAGCATGCTCAAACCATTCAAGCTTTTATACATCTCAATCAAATCAGCTAGCAGGTGCCTAGTCTCCACACACTGTAATTTGCAAAACTTAAGTCTCTCTTCGTAAGAGCAACCCCTTTGTTCCCTTCACTAATCTTGTTGACCTTCTCTGTACTCATTCCAACAGCTCTACATCCTTCTTAAAATAAGGCCTCCAGATCTGTATACAGTACTCAATGTGTGGCCTGACCATTGCCTTATACAAGAGGTATAATCACCTCCTTATCCCTGCTAGAAATATTCATGTGTATCATTGACAAGACACCATGGGCTACTCTTGCAGACTGGCTGCACTGCTCAGAAAACTTCATATCTGCCTGCACAATTGCCCCCAGGTCCTTTTCACTCTCTAGCACTGTCAGTGTAGTTACACACAGTTGATACGTTACTCTGAGGTTACTGCTTCCCATATGCAGTACTTTACATTTGTCAATGTTAAACTTCAGGTGCCACCTCTCAGCCCATCTGCTCAACTTTTCTAGATCCCGTTGCAGCACCATACTGTCATTAGTGTCATTCACAACTCTGCCGACCTTTGTATCTTTTGCAAACTTGGACATTAAGCCTGATATACCATCATCAATATCATTGATCAATACAGAAAACAACAATGGATCCAACACTGAACCCAACACTAACATTAGTCCAAAAAGAGCAGTGTCCATTCATTACCACTCTCTGTCTTCTCCCACTCAACCATCCCTTTATCCATAGCAGCAATTTGGCTCCAATGCCACACTGCTCCAATTTTGTGCAGCAGTCTTCCTAGTGCAACAGTATCAAAAGCCATTCTAAGATCCAAATATATGATATCAAAATTATTCTTTGCATCCAGTTATTTTATGACTGCATCATAGTATCCAATCAAATTGGTCAGGCAAGACTTTCCCTTAACAAAACCATGCTGTGCCCAAGCTATAACTGAAGTATTGTCTAGGTGATCCTGCAATGCTTCTTTAACCAGTGCCTCCATTATATTCCCTGGAACAGAAGCTAAACTAACAGATCTGTAATTACCTGTGTCTCCCTGTGATCCTTCTTTGTGAATTGGGGTCACATTTGCACATCTCCAGTCCATGGGTACCTCGCTGAGTCCAAGGAAGCTCTCATAATTATGACTAAGGGTTTGCTTACTTCCTCTGCTGCCTCCTTTAATATAACTGGATACATCGCATCCACCCCAGGTGACTTTTTTATGTTTATCTTCAACAATTTCTCCTCCACATTCCTCTTAGTATTACAAAATCATCTAGCTCACTGCCAGAGTTTAATTCACCTCTGACATTCACCTCTCTGAACAACTCCTCATGTGTGAATGTAGATGCAAAATATTAATTTAATTTGTTAGCTACCTGGGCAGGATCATAAACATTTAAACCATCGATATCAAGACCAATCTGATTCATCCCTTTCTTTATAGAGTTTACATAAGTAAAGAACTCTTTGCTGTTTTTCTTTGCATCCTTTGCTAAAGATTTCTCGTAATCTGCCTTTGCCTGCCTAATCTCCTTTGCGACTGGGATACAGACCAGTTAATATCTATCATAGGCTTCTGTGTCACCTGTTAATTTATATGTATCCCATGCATTTTTCTTCTCTGCCACATGTCTAATTAGTTCATCTGACATCTATTTAGGCTAAATCTTGAACAATATTTCTTAGTTGGTATGAAAAGCCTAGTAGCTTCCAAGATTAATTCTTTGAATGCTTTCCATTTTGAATTTCCTATTGGTAACATCAGTTGGTCCCACCATATAGAATTTAAATACTGTCTCAGACCATTGAAGTCACCTTTACGAAAGCAAAAACCCTTCCCTTTACCCCTGATGGTAGTTATCCCTTTGAGTAAATCCCACTTCAGCACACTGTGTTCACTGCCACTTAGTTGTTCCTGCAGATTCTTAATGCATGAAGAATCACAACTGATAATCAGATCAAGAATGCGAAAATTTATTTTTATTTTGTTACACAGAGCATTAAAACTACGATAAATGAATTAGCTTTCGGCTGGGTGGCAGCCTTCATCAGATTAAAATACTTTGAATGGCAGTCGGAATAGAGATGCACTGCCAGGATGGTGCGTGAGGCACGTGGCTAATTGTTTGTTGATGTTTGTGGCTGTGACGTATGGTTTTGACGTGGCCAGCGTTTGTCTATGGACAGAATTACTGCTTCTGTGATGGGGTTAAGTTGACAACCACTGTTCCTGTTCAACGAGGTATCCGAGCATTTTATACTTAACGATTCCAACCAGGTGCGCCTTAGGTAATGGTGGGACTTGTCCACAACCTTGTGTACAGATCAAGAATGTTATTCCCTCTAGCTGCCTCCCGAACATGCTGCTGTAGAAAACAATCATCCAATAAATCCAAAAAAGCCACGCTATTGTTTGAGTGACCAACCCACAAATTCCAGTCAATCTCTGGGAAATTAAAATCCCCCATTATAAGACACTCTGATTTAATGGTCCACTATTTCTCTGCACAACTGCTCATTAGGCTTATAACACACACCTACTCTCATTTTTTCTTTCCCAGTGCTTATGTAACACCAAACAGACCCAACGCTGCATTGTCCATCAACATGAATTGGATGCACTTCCTTAGATTTTGTGTTTCTTAACTAACAGCATAACCCCTCCTCCTTCCTGTCCTGTCTATTCTTCCTGTACACACTGTACTTCCCAAATTCCAATTCTGCACTGGTTATGTCTGTATGACACCACGTCTCTGATATCCCAACAATATTTGCCTTTGATGTCTTGACTAGCACTTCAAGCTCATCAAATTTATTAACTATACTCCTAGCAATGGTGTACATGCAAGTATACATGCACCAGTTTCTACTCTTAGTTACCGTAACACAGTCCATGTATTTACTTGTTCCACTATTACTCCCAGCAGTCCTGGAAATCTCCATTGCCTTGCTTTCCAGGCTGCTGCTCAACTGCATTTCAATAGAAGCAGTGCAAGAATCATGATTAAAGAGGTCTGTGCGCTCAGGATTCATTATTATCAAAACTAAAATTACTGTAACACGGAGTGAAAACGGATACAATAATAGATTGTGACAAGTTTAATAATAGGAAATATACATATATTAGATTAGATACATACAAACAAAAAGCTTTCAGTTGTTTTGTCAACCTTCCTCACTTAAACTGACAGTTAAGAATGACAGTTCCCCAACGATCAGTATTAGCATTAGTAGAGGCATGTGATGCAAGAAAGCAAGCTTATGCAGCATCAGCCAAAAAAAACCAACACTTCAACTTTATCCCTCTGTTCGTTCGAAATACCTGTCCAGCTGAGCCTTAAATTTATTTAGGCTATCAACTTCCACAACAAGGGATGGAAGTCTGTTCCACCAACCAACTACCTGCTGGCTAAAGGCAAATTTCCGCACATCTACCCTACATCTGTCTTTCCTCAATTTGAATTTATGCCCTCTCAGGTGATTATTCTGAGCAAAAGAAAGAATCCCATCGGCATTGAGCATGCTCAAACCACTCAAGGCTTTAGACATCTCTATCAAATCACCTCGCCGGTGCCTAGTCTCCAGACACTGTAATTTGTAAAACTTAAGCCTTTCTTCGTAAGAGCTACCCTGTGTTCCATTCACTAATCTTTTTGCCCTTCTCTGTACTCGTTCCAGCAGCTCTACATCCTTCTTGAAATGAGGCCCCCAGACTTGTATACAGTACTCAAGGTGTGGCCTGACTATTGTCTTATACAAGGGGATAATCTTCTCCTTATCCCTGCTAGAAAAATTCCTGTATATCACTGACAACACATTATGAGCAACTCTTGCACTGCATATGGGTAGCAGTAATTCCAGATTAACATATCAACTGTGTGGTACTACATTCATTGTAGTGAAAAATTGGAGTAATTGTGCAGTCAGATATGAAGTTCTCTGAGAGTGCAGACAGGCTGCTGTCAGAGCAGCTCATTGGGTTTTGTCAATAATATACAGGAACTTTTCTCACAGGTATAAGTAGGGACTAATATATTAACCTCTAACAGATTTCACCTCTAACACTGGCAGAGGTGAAAGTGATTCTTGCACTGCTTCTATTGGAATGAGCAGAAGCCTGGAAAACAAGATGCAGGATATTTCAAAGACTGCTGCGAGTCATTGTTGTACAAGTAAACACACAGTTTGTGTTAGGGTAGCTAGGAATAGGAACAGGTGCATGTATACTTGCATGCACACCAATGCTAGTAGTTTCATAAATAAATTTGATGAATTTGAGGTATTGCTCAGAACATCAAAGGCAGATATTGTTGGGATATCAGAGACGTGGTGTCACACAGATATAAGGAATGCAGAACTGGAATTTTGGGAGTACAATGTGTACAGAAAGGATAGATAGGATAGGGAGGGAGGAGGGGTTATGCTATTAGTTAAGAAACACATAAAATCCAAGGAAGTGAAGCCAGTCGACATCACTGGACAGTGCAGTGTCGAGTCAGTTTGGTGTGACATAAGGAGATCAAAACTGAGAGTAGGAGTGTGTTATAGGCCTAATGACTCTGATGAGTATAATAAGAAACTGTACAGGGAAATAGAGTGGGCCAGTAAATCAGAGAGTCTTATAATGGGGAATTTTAATTACCCAGATATTGAGTGGAATTTATGGGTTGGTCACTCACACACTAGCAAGGCTTTTGTGGATTTATTGGATGATTGTTCTCTACATCAGCATATTCGGGAGGCAACTAAAGGGAGTAATACTCTTGATTTGATTATCAGTAGTGATTCTTCATGCATTAAGAATCTGCAGATAAAGGAACCACTAGGTGGCAGTGATCACAGTGTGCTGAAGTGGGATTTACTCAAAGAAATAACTACCATCAGGGGTAAAGGGAAGGGTTTCTGCTTTCGTAAAGGTGACTACGATGGTCTGAGACAGTATTTAAATTCTATACAGTGGGACCAACTGATGATGTTACCAACAGCAAATTCAAAATGAGAAGCATTCAAAGAACTTATCTTGGAAGCTACTAGGCTCTACATACCAACTAAGAAATATTGTTCAAGGTTTAGGAATGGATGGATGTCAGATGAACTAATGAGACATATGGCAGAGAAGAAAAATGCATGGGATACATAAATTAACATGTAACACAGAAGCCTATGACAGATATAAGTTGATCTGTAACAAAGTTACAAAGGAGGTTAGGCAGGCGAAGGGAGATTATAAGAAATCTTTGTCAAAGGATGCAAAGAAAAACAGCAAAGATTTCTTTACTTATGTAAACTCCAGAAGGAAGGGGATGAATCAGATGGGTCCACTTGATATATCGATGGTTCAACTGTTGATGATCCTGCTCAGGTAGCTAACAAACTAAATGAATATTTTGCATCGACATTCACACATGAGGAGTTATTCAGCGAGGGGAATGCCAGAGGTGTATTCAACTCTGGCAGTAAGCTAGATAATCTTGTAATAATTGAGAGTAAAGTGGAGGAGAAACTGTTGAAGATAAGCACAAGAAAGGCACCTGGGGTGGATGGGATCTATCCAATTATATTAAAGGAAGCAGCAAAGGAAGTAAGCAAACCCTTAACCATAATTATGAGAGCTTCCTTGGACTCAGGGGAGGTACCCATAGACTGGAGATGTGCAAATGTGACCCCGATTCACAAAGGAGGATCAAACGTCTATAAATTCATGACAAGTATTTATAGACCTGTGAGTTTAACTTCCATTCCAGGAAAATTAATGGAGGCACTGGTTAAAGGGGCACTGCAGGATCATCTAGACAAGGCTTCAGTTATAGCTCGGACACAGCACGGTTTTGTTAAGGGAAAGTCTTGCCTGACCAATTTGATTGGATACTATGATGCAGTCACAAAAGAACTGGATGCAGGGAATGACTTTGATATTATATACTTGGATCTTAAGAAAGGCTTTGGATACTGTTGCACATGGAAAACTGCTGCACATATTGGAGCAGTGTGGCATTGGAGGCAAATTGCTGCTATGGATAAAGGGGGTGGTTGAGGGGGGTGGGGGAGAAGACAGAGAATGGTAATCAACGAACACTGCTCATCGTGGACTAATGTTATTAGTGGAGTCCCTCAGGGTTCAGTGTTGGGTCCATTATTGTTTTCTGTATTTATAAATAATATTGATGATGGTATATCAAGCTTAATGTCCAAGTTTGCTGATGATACAAAAGTTGGAAGGGTTGTTAAGGACACTACTGACACTACGTTGATGCAACAGGATCTGGAAAGGTTGAGCAGATAGGCTGAGAGGCAGCAAATGAAGTTTAACTTTGACAAATGGAAAGTACTACATATGGGAAACAGTAACCCCAGAGCAATGTATCAACTCTGTGGTTGATACATTGCTCTGGGGTTACACTGACAGTGGTAGAGAATGAAAAGGACCTGGGGGTAATTGTGCAGGCAGATATGAAGTTTTCTGATCAGTGCAGGCGGGCTGCAAGAGTAGCTCACGGTGTCTTGTCAATGATATACAGGAATTTACTAGCAGGGATAAGGAGGTGATTATTCCCTTGTATAAGGCAATGGTCAGGCCACACCTTGAGTACTGTATACAGGTCTGGAGGCCACATTTCAAGAAGGATGTAGAGCTGCTGGAACGAGTACAGAGAAGGGCAACAAGATTAGTGAATGGAACAAAGGGTTGCTCTTACGAAGAAAGGCTTAAGTTTTGCAAATTACAGTGTCTAGAGTCTAGGCACCGGCGAGGTGATCTGATAGAGGTGTATAAAGCCTTGAATGGCTTGAGCATGCTCAATGCCGATGGGATTCTTTCTCTTGCTCAGAATAATCATCTGAGAGGGCATAAATTCAGATTGAGGAAAGACAGATGTATGATAGATGTGCAGAAATTTGCCTTTAGCCAGCAGGTAGTTGGTTGGTGGAAAAGACTTCCATCCCTTGTTGTGGAAGTTGATAGCCTAAA
Source organism: Mastigoproctus giganteus (assembly GCF_048544385.1). Lineage (NCBI taxonomy): Eukaryota > Metazoa > Arthropoda > Arachnida > Uropygi > Thelyphonidae > Mastigoproctus > Mastigoproctus giganteus. The sequence continues at coordinate 213,382,681 of NC_143580.1, read as the reverse complement.
TAAATTTAAGGCTCAGCTGGACAGGTATTTCGAACAAACGGAGGTTGAAGTGGAAGTGCGTTTTTTTTTTGGCTGATGCTGCATAAGCTTGCTTTCTTGCATCATATATATCTACTAATGCTAAAGTAGGTGACTATCTCTTTGTACAAAGCCATGATTGTTAGGCAACATCTTGAGTACTGCATACAGGTTTGGAAGCCTCATTTTAGGAAGTATGTAGATTGCTGGAATGGGTGTAGAAAAGGGCAATGAGAATGGTGAAGGGAACAAAAGGATGCTATAACCAAGAAAGGCTTCAGTTCTGCAAATTGCAGTATCTGGACACTAATCACCTGCAAGGAAATCTAATTGAGGTGTTTAAGGCTTTGAATGGATTGAGCAAGCTTAATGCTGATGGGATTCTTTCTCATGCTCAGATTATGCACATGAGGGGGGCATAGATTCAAACTGAGGAAGGATGGTTGCAGAATAGATGTGCAAAGGTTTGCCTTCAGCCAATGGGTAGTTGAATGCTGAGTAAAAAAATATCCCCAGCAAGAAAAAAAATATTTAGTTCTTCCTTGAATTAATTCAAAGCGAACTAAAATTCTTGGAGGGGATTTGGCTGATGCTCTATAAACTTGCTTTCTTGATAATTTTCTACCTAATACTAATTACTTACTATTTATCAATGATTCTGTCATTGGGTTTTGACAATATATGAAGGCAGCAATTAGCATTAATTTTAAAACTGGTTTTAAAGTTATTTAAAAAAAAAAAGTTGTGTTATCCTAGCTTATTCAGTCCATATAGATTTCTGCATTGCATGTTCTTGTTTTATATTTCAAGAAATATGAATATTATTATCAAATATCAACCACCACCAAATTACTATAAACTAGCAGGTGCTATTCCGATTTCTCGATGATAACTACAGGCTTCATAATGTAATTATGCATTTACATTAAAATATGTATATTAATCACAATGCTTATAATGTTTAATTGTATTATAATGCATTAGGGATGACTACTATACACAATTACAGGGTTGTTGTTGTTTTGGGTTTTATTGGCACATCAGAAACTAGGGCTATAATGTGCCAAAACCAAGTCATATAAAAAGAACAGTTAAATTTTCGGTGACCTAACTAATTAGTTCACTCTGTTGAAATGTATGACAATAAAAATACGCGCAAGACATAGGCTTATACAAGCTAAATCATATGAAACTGCGGGGGGGGGAAAGAATTGTTGTCCCCACCACTTTTTTTTTTTCTCCAATTTTTAAAGAAATTGGATTTTATTTTTGACAGTAATCCTGCTCCACCATTTGGTTCAAGTCAAAATGGAAAAAAAAATATTTAAAAGCATTTATGTACACACAATTTTTCGATTTTTACAAACTTCCAAATTCCTCTAAAAAAATTTACTCCAGGTTGCATGCATAATGTCTAGAAATCCACTTGCAAAAGGGTTAATCTGCAAATCTCTAAATCAATGCACAAAATAAATTCATTACTTTTCAACAGAATTAAGTAAATAGTTACATGATTATCTTCATGTTTCAGCAAGAGCGAAAGTGCTTCCACACAACTTGGCAAAGAAGCATCCTGTGGTTCCATCTTTCCACAGAGCCTTGATACAACAGCCATTGCAGAATGAAGTGTGTCTTTATGAACTAAGGAACCATTATCACGAATGAATGATAAAACACAGTTTAATCCACCAGCTTCAAATACTGCTCCAGCTTCTCGAGTGCAGATTAATTCAAGAACCTAAAAACAGAAAATAGCCTATAAACATTTTGTGACTTCAAAGACCATATATTAAAATTTATCTATCTAAATGTTCATATATGTAGCATTTCTAAATTACATCACCAAAATTATAGGTATAGTTCTATAATGCCAAAACAAGTAAAAAAAAGTTCCCATAAATATGCCCAATTCTGAATACTTGTGGGGCTATGGCTGTTTGAATTTTAAAAACTGACTATGGAGTCAGTTTTGAATGGTAAAAAAATAATAATGAAATATACTTTTCTTTGCATTCCTAGTCAGAGACTTCCTGTAATCAGTCTTAGCTTGCCTAACCCCTCCCCGCTTCATGACTTGATTACAGATTAGTTTACACTTATTGTAGGTTTCTGTATCTCATGATGATTTATAAGTATCCCACATATATTTCTTCTCTGCCACTTGTTTCATCAGTTCATCCAACATCTACTTAGGACTAAGCCTTAAACAGTATCTCTTAGTTAGTATAAAAATCCTACTAGCTTCTATAATTACTTCCCTGAATGCTTCAATTCAGGAATTTGCAGTTGGTAACATCAGTTGGTTCACTGAACAGAATTTAAAAACAGAGACTATGTTGAAATGGCACATGGAAGAAAATATGCCCATAACACATAAAAGGCTTTGAAGGATTTGAAAAAGACAAATCATATGAAGAGGTTACAGATAGGATTGTAAAGGTTGCAGAGCTACTTCAATTGGAGGTTGATGCCAAAGACATGGAGGAGTTAACAGAGGAAGAAGAAGAATTATCTAACGAAGAACTTACTGACTTGTAGGCAGTGATAGTGAAAGAAGAAAATGCTGACAAAGCTCAGGATGAACCAAATGAGGAGCCGAGACATTTCATCACCAGAGAGATGGCAATGGCATTTCGTAAAATTGCATCAGCAAATGCCGAGGTTTGAGAAGATGGATCCTGACAGCGAACAATTCTTAAAAGTTTACAGAGGGGTGAATGATATATGCTTGCTTGCTTGCTTGCTACAAAGAAATCTTGCTTGCTACAAAGAAATCTACGACGAAAATAAAAAGCCACCGTCCAGTCATCCATTAATATGTTCTTTCATAATGTTCAGCGGCTGACCCCTTGTAAATCTCCACAGCCCTCAACCTCCACAGAGGCATAGTTATGAGCTGAAGACGTCGATTATGGCAACGATGCTCGAGAGGTATCGAGCATCGTTGCCATAATCTTACTGATGTTATGTCTGTCCACTCTCTTTTTTTGTAATTTTATAATTTTGAAATTTTTTTATTTAAATTGTGCGCTTTTTATAATTTTTTATAATTTTTCCTGCACATGAGATAAAAAATTGAATAAATATAATAAATAATTCTATTTACATGTTCGTCGAACATTTCTTTTTTGATTCAATCAATTCAACGAGCACAGTTGCGAATGCTGCACAAGCATAGGGGAAATTCCGACTTATATAGCATTCTGTGGAACACAACCCTTACATAAGCCGGGGAGTTCCTGTATTGCTTTCTCTCATTGCCTCTGTAATATACTAGTGTAGCAAACAGTCATTCAGTAAATACAGAAAAGCCTTGCTACTACATGAGTGACCAACCCACAATTCCAGTCAATATCTGGAAAGTTTAAATCCCCCATTATATGATATTGTAATTTTCTTTCCCCCCTCCTATTTGTCTGTATACTTGTTCAATATGCTCATAACAGTCATTTGTCCTTTAACACATTCTACTCTCATTTTCTATGCAGCCTTTGAATGTAGCACATTACCACCCTTCCCACAGCAGATGGAATTCAGTTAATGAAGTAAGGAACTTATGGGTTTTTTTGTTTTTTTTTTTCACTCTGTGGCTGAATTAGTTGGTCTCAGACAAGGACATCAAAGTTCTCCCCACCCTTCCACAAACTTGGATTTTCCATCCAGCAAAATGGGCAAACTGATCAGAGAACATAAATTTAACACACATAACATATGGGGGTAGATGAGGCAATTCTTATGCAACACTAATATTATAACAGGTTTTTTTTTGGGGGGGGGTTACACACTATTCACCTTTTTCAAATTCCACACTCGCATGTTTGAGTGACACATCTCAGATATCCCTACAATGTCTGAGAATCACTATGCCATGTGATTTAAAAAGATGTTGGCAACTTAGGATGAACTATGGATAATAAGATCAAGCTTAAATGATCCTTTGTGGGATCAGAACATACCCTGCAACTGGCTAATGCAGTAATGCATTTAGCATCTGCCTATGTTTGTTTATTTAAGTTTGGCATTAAATTTCTCCACAATCCTATACATAACAGTTGGCTATCTAAGGTCAGATGCTCTTTTGGTGGTGTGCTTTTCTTTTCCTCCATCTTCTAATTGAGCTCAATGGATGGCACCCCACACTAGCAATCCATGTGATATACGTCCTGACCATGTCTGTATCCTTATTGTGGTATATGAAAAGCTGTTTTAGGGTCTTCTTTTTGTCTGTGAACTAAGTGTTAATGTTGTATCTTCTGGCAGCATTGACTAAAGACTTGCTGATATCTGGTATGAATAACATTTTGATGTATTTTGCTTGGTTTTGTGGGCCGATGAAATACCTAGAATAATCATTCTGTGGAAATATGCTCTTGAACATAGCCAATTTTCCTGTTCTAAGTCTGATCCTTGAAAAGTCCTCAGAGCCTGAATGGACTGTGAGGACTTGCAAAGGTCCAGACTTTATAAAAAGCCAAACTCTTGCAGGTTAAGCTTTTTAGTATGGCTGCTTTTGTGTTACGTGGATGGTGGCATCTAAACTTCAATAGGATACTGGTGTCTGTGGATTTGTGGTAGACTGTAGTACATATGATGTTGTATGGGTTGTGGTGGAGCCTAACATCTAAGAAGATGTTAGATGCTCTGGGAGAGAGCCATTATTTTCACTCTAATACTCCAAAACAATAAACTTCTACATATGGACTGCACTACTGAGACAGTAGCAATATAAAATTCTAGTGAATAATTCTGTTGAGGATATTCACAACACTGATAATTTAATAGCTAATTTATATAATGAAACAGGCTACAAATACTATTTCATGGATTTTTTATTCTTTAAATAATGATTTCCACAGTAACACATGGAGGTTGCTTTAGATGTTTTATTCCCCACTAATAGATTTATTTGTCTACAAATTGTAATCATATTCAAAGATATGCCTCAAACATGTTCCCCCTTAATGCATCTCGATACATTTAAAATCTTTCATATGCAGAATAGGGAAGGTGAAAGAAGATCTATGAATATGACAAAAAAAAAAAAAAAAGAATAATGGAGGAAGAAAATCTTGAGAATTATTTAAAACAACTACTCTGTTAAAAAAAAATACATAAAATATGGAAAATTATTAAAATCAAAAAATAAAATGTTGAAATGTAGTGTATTGAACTTCAGTGTTTCTAATTTGAATCTATCTTCGAACCCTTTCAAGAAGCTCAATATCTTTTCTTAGAAGACTCCATACTTGGATACAGTATTCCAAATGCAGTCTTACAACTGCCTTATCCAATAGGATTATGACTTCCCTATCTCTATAGGATATTGTTCAATAAATTATTGGTAGGACACCATGGGCTTTTCTGGATGCACTGCTCAGAAAACTTCATATCTGCCCATATTGTAACTCCCAGATTCCTTTCTTCCTCTACTGGAAGAAAGGGATCTGGGATAATGGGTGTTATTTTGGGGTTGCTATTCCTGAAGTGTAAGACCTTGCATTTGGCTGCATAAAAACATTGCTGCCACTTTTCGGCATTCTTGAAGCCTGTTCAAGTCATCCTGAACAGTGGTCCAAGAACCAATCCTTGAAGAACCTCCACTTCTGACATTACACCATTCTGAAAAATATCCATTAATCACAACCTTCTGCCCCACAGCCACCCTGCAATCCATCTGGTAATCCCAGCATGTTCCAGCTTATACAGTAAACTCTTATGAAAGGACTGAGTCAAATGCTTTGCTAAAATCTAAATAAACTGTCAAAGTAACTGTATGTAAAGATGCACAACATGATTTTAAACAAAATCATGTTGTGCATCCTTCAGAAGAAGGTCATTTCTATCTAAATGTCCCTGGATTGCACTCTTAATCACTGCCCTCAAGATTTTCCCTACCAGTGAACCAGTCTGTAGTTACTTACTTTCAGAACCAACTTTATATACTGGTGATAGTTGGCAATTCTCCAATCCAAAGGAATCACTATGGCATACAATGATGCCCTCATAATTAACCACAATGGTTCAATGCATGCTCTGGCAATTTGCCACATTCCTCAAAATTTCTAGGTATATATATATGTATGCTAACAACTCCAGAAGTCCTTACTTTCCTTTAAACTCAAAGTTTTTTAATATACAGTCATGTAATTTTGAAATCACTAATTCCATATCTCAGCCTTACTCACACAGCCTCTCCTCACCATGAAGGGTCTTTCATCAGTAAAGATTGATGTGAAGTACCTATTCAATTCATCAGAAAGAAAAGTTTACATATAAGCAAACATTATAAATAAGAAAAATTTATATTTCTTAATGGTTAAAGACTTTCCCACAACTAGTGCAATGGTCCAATCTGATCTGTTTTCTTTTTCATATAAATGAAAAACTTCTTTAACCCATTCTTTGCTCTCTTAGTGTTTTCTCATACTCAGCCATGGTCATGAGTAACCTTTTCCATGGTACTATTACAGATCAACTTGTAGCTGCTGTAGGCTTCAATACTTTGATCACTCTATCTTTCCCTACTGATATGTATTCATCCATTGTAGCATCATCCTCATGCTATTTTTTTTTTTTTTTATGTTGTTCATGGCTTCTGTGATTATTGCTTTAAAGGTATTCCATAATTTTAATGTATTTGCCTCCCTCTGGAATCTGTACAACTGAAAGATGCCATGTAGCATCTAAAACTGTCATAGTCCCTTTTCTGAAATTAAAACCTGTGCCTTTACCTTTAACTACCGGTCAGAGGGTGCAACAACTTTTGTAATGCAATCAAGGGGAGCATTTTAATCAAGAATTTTTAAGGAAGCACGATGAGGAAGAAAGACATGTGTAATCTCATTAAGACATGAAAACTGTACAGGTGTCGTTACTTTGAGATAACTTATAAGAACACCTTTCCAGGTTGCTATACTATCAAACAGCATTTACTACCTCCTCACCCTGGTGCAGAGATGGAAAGCTTTGTGTATCTTATGTCAACACATATAAACAGCTATTACTTCCTTTTCAATGGCTCACTTTAAAATTGATTTACTGGTGAGATCTCCTCCACCCTTCCCTATTACTTCCTTTTCAATGGCTCACTTTAAAATTGATTTACTGGTGAGACCTCCTCCCCCCCCCAGCATTTGGCAGCAATATAAGGGTGAGATTCGTAAAGGCAACTGCTTTTGGTGGTGAAAGCAAAAGATAAATATAAAAATTTCTTTTCAATGTAGAAAGTTCTAAGGCTTGCCAGAAATAAAATAAAGAAGTGTTATTATTTCTTCCCAATTAGCATCACTACAAGTGATCATCCATGAAGGGGAACTCTACAAGCAAGATCTCACTGAAACCATGTGAAAACTCTACAGGTGTCATTTCTTTGCTCAGAAAACTTCATATCTGCCCATATTGTAACTCCCAGATCCCTTTCTTCCTCTACTGTTTTCAATTCAACTCCACCAAACGGGCAAGTTATTTTGGGGTTACTATTCCCGAAGTGAATAGTAACCCCAAGTGAACAGAACCTTGCATTTTGCTGCTTAAAAACATTGCTAAGTTGCAAAGGAAAACAATCAAAGTCAACAGATGCAATATGTTACAGAGAAATTATTCCCATCGCTCTTCCCCAGTGAACATAAAGATGAACCTCAGAAGGAGTGCTCCTACCTAAGAACAATTACAGCTAAAACCCATTAAAACGTGATTCCTCTTATAACACAATGAAAGCATGGCTCCCATTTTTCATCAGTTGAAATGTGTTTTTAGTTGCTGAAGATCAACATTTTGGATTCCTAGTGAACAAATGCCGATATTTTCAGTGTATTGCGAATCCACGTTTTGCATTATCCTTTGATTTCCATAAGAACAATAATAAACGACTTTTATCTTTACTTGTTGACTTGTATTGCAGAGGCACTTGCTGGTTTACAAACTGGGCTTAAATTTCTTGAAACAGAAAAGGTAGATTCCCTTTCAATTTTACAGTTAAAATGTGTTATTGAAATTGTTAAAAAGAAACAAAGAGATGCAATGAAACAGTCAACCCTTGATACAGTTTTTTTAAAATATGAACGCCTTGAAAGTAAAAACTAAAATGTGCAGAGCAGGAATTTGTTCGCTAATGTCTACTTAGTAAAGAACACAGAGTGCATTATATTTTCCTTTTTCTCCCAAATTTAAGACCATTCATTAATTTCAAAACAACCACATGGAAAAGCAGTTTTTGTGAGTACTGATTTGTTTTTGTGACAAAAGGTATGTGCTTATGTATATTTAACAACATGAATATTAGTTTTTTAAATACTTTATTGCACAGTGCATCAATAAAAGACTGAAACAATGCAATTGCATATTATTTTCTTATTATTCTTTGCGTGATTTTTCTTAGATGCAGTATTGCAATTATCGCGCAAAAAAAAAAAAAAAAAAAAAAGGCAACTAAAATTGATAGTACATATGAAGTTTGCATGGCTAGAATTTTCTAATGAGATCCCACTTATATTGCGATGTGATTCTTTGGACCCCGAGCATCGCATTATAATGGGTTTCACCAGTAAGTGTCATGCAGCAACTCCTTTCTCCCCACCATCATAATAGAAGAGCTCCCAGAACAGTTTGTCAACACATGCAAACGTTTCATTCCAAACAACTCCCTTTGTATCTGTCTAACTCTTACACAGTAATCCATCAAAGCCAACACCCCACCCCCTAGAGCCATGATGAGCTATTGTGCAATATGAAAACTGCAGATTACAACCTAGCAAAAATTGACGCCTGCAATGAACAAGGGAAAAAAATATTATCTTTGCCACAAAAATAAATTTACCTAATGCATTCAGTGGTGAAGGATAAAGATAAATAAACATTTTTATGCCAACAGTTTACAACATCATTTTGTTGCCATTTACCAGCTATAAAGTGATGTGCACTCTTCATTCCCACTTAGCTTCCCTACAGAGCAAACGCAGAAGAGAGAGAGAGATCACCTTGAAATACGAAGCCACCAAGAATTTGAAATTCACTACCACCCATGTGACTGAAAGCCAGATGTCACTGCTGCCAGCACAAAGTTTAGAACTTCATTGAAGGCACTTGGGATTTCAGCTGAACTGGCCAAAAAAATGTTTACATTTTAAATTGGTGTGTTTTAACAGTGGGAATCAGCTCAATCCCCACTAGCCTAATGGAGAATTAAGGAAATCTAAATCCTCTTTCACAGCAAAAAAAGTTTAAGATCTTGTGTCAAACCCAATAAGCTCTTTATAAAAAAGAGTTTGAACCTCACCTGGTATTTCCTGGTAACTGAAAAGTGAATGTTGCTTCTTTTTTTCATATGGATCACAGTGAATGGCCTATAATACTGATGTGTTGATAATTTCCTTAACAAATGGCTCGGCTCTAAGTTGTTGTAAATCTTCTGTGGTCTTTAAACAATGTTACCAATCGATAAATTCAGGGCAGATGTGTCACGTACAGTGAAGTGCCGATATTTCTCTCGAAATAATGACGTTGCTTTTACAATTGCATGAAATTTTGAAATATCTATTTAAGTCATGGCCTTTCCATCATGTAAGCTATATATTCTGCCACATGAATGTTGGACTTTGTGGCCAAGGTCTTATAAAGTACTGGTTGAGATATCTTAATAACATAACTCATTTCTTTAATTACTCTGAGCAATACACTGCAATTCAAGATAAGTTGTTTCAGCCAGTTTCATCTTCACAACAAGCTTATATTCATCATCCAGCAATTTGTTTTAAAGTAAAAAGCTAGAGTGCATTTTACAGCCTAGTCTAATTCTTTGGAATAATGTAATACCATCACTGTTTTCAACTAAAGGCAGAGAGAAGTTCCTGAAGAGATTTAGCTCTGAATGAAAGTTCATCCAGAGCTTCACTTTTAAATTTATTCAAAAAGTAAATAAAAAAAATAATAATAATAAAATAAAAAGTCTGCTGATTTTGTACATTTCTTGCAAAGGCTGTCAACAGCCATCAGAGAATAAGAGGACACAGCTCCTCTGTGGAGTCCACTGCTAGCTTAGCCAGTAGTGGTGCTCGTTTTTGCAGCAGTTTATTTTTTGTTCTATAAGAGCAGTCAGAGCCATCACACAACAAAGTTGATCTTGATACAGCCCACATACTTTTGGATGAAAATAAAGCTGGAACAAAATCCATCTGTTTTTCTACAAAAGTAGGAGTTCTGAGACTTTCTTTTTTAAAAATGGTTCTTTATCATCGTAACATTTCTAATATAATCTACCTCACAATATTTACATCACCAACAGATGACTTATCATTTGTCTTCACAGATAATTCCATACACTACTCCTAGGTTTTGTAATTTGTATTCTCTCTCTCACACACACAAACTGAATTAAAATGTTTTTCATATAAAACCACTTAGCAAAATCACAGCAAACAAACTTCAAATAGGTAACCTATGACAGAAATAGGCATTTACTTGGCATCGTCATGATTTGTACTGCCCACCCATGTGTACTTTGTACTTCTAAAAAAGCTCAAAATGTGTTTTCACAATCATAAATCCCTTCACTATGGCATTACTATGCCACTAATTTAATGTGTTGGTGCTTTCAATAAAGAGACAAGGTTACTCAAAATTTAAGTAACTTGCTTTGATCCCTGGATAAAAAACAAAAATTTTCCAAATTTGTAAATTTTAAAGGTGGAAGAGAAAAAAAAATCTTTTAACAGCATAATCTTTTTAAAACAAAAATGAAAAGTATAACATTCATTAGGTTTATTTCAGCCCTTGTATATTCTTTTATTGCTCTGCATTAATCATCTACCAACATCAATGTGCTACAATTAACACTTAAAAACTTAATTAGAAAATCATTAAAAAAATATTATTACAAAAAAACCTACTTTGATGCACTGTTCTGCAAGATCTTTGCTAGTTCGTGAAGATACATCAGCTACAACTAATCTATTGCACATAGCCTTGATTGCACCATCTACAGCCACAATACGGCGGGTGCATTCAGCTGACACATCTAAGTAGTACGTAATGGCACGTGCAGTAACTTCTAACACATTATCAGGGGCACACTCATCAAGAAATATTCGACAAAGTGCAGGTAAAAATGTGCGAGGTGGACAACTGCAAAGAAATAAAAATGCAATTTACACAAAGATTAAAAACCACTCTATAAAATATTTCAGAATTATACTATAACAAAAAAAAAAAAAAAACCTGAACCTCCTACTTAACCAGTAATTCTTAAGATATAAAGTTTGCATTACTTCAGTTCCATTTTTTTTTTTAATGAGATGTCCTTGTATCATATACAAAATAAAGGGTTGCCATTTATCAATACGAGCAAGTTTTATGCTGCCACAAAACATGCACAGTTCATTGTTAACCCATTGATGAGCAGGCCAATTTTATAACTGCAAGCAGACACATCCTTGTAAAAATTATGCCATTTTTTAACCTAAACAGATAAACACTAATTGGCATGACTTTATATATAAACATGCATATTTACAAAATGGAATACATTTGTGAATGAGTGAAATCTCATTCCACATTTCAAATAAAAAGTTGCACACAAACAGATAATGTTCTCTATGAATTCTGAAAACTGCAAATACATTCACAAGTTATTTACAAGAAAATCAGTGTTACACAAGCAGATTCCTGCCTTGTATGCATCTGCATGCATCCTGAATATGAAATTCAACTTTTTTTTTTAATTTTTTTTTTTTTATGGCCAAATTACTTCAATTCCAACTCAATTAATCAAGAAAATTGACTATGTGAACAGCATGTACTCTGGAGGTCAATTTTACTTTTTTTTTTTTTTCTTTTTTTGTAAGGAGTAAAAGTTGTAGTTTTCTACTGAGGTAAACCTACTACAAGCCAAAGAAAAGTATGTTTTTCTGGCTTATATTTTTTTCAGTAGTAGTGCCTCCATAGCCGAGTGGTCAGGAGCGGGAGTATAGTATAGCTCTTTGAATAGACCGGGATTCAAGCCCCTGACTGCTAAATACGGTCAATCTGCCAACCCACACTGGATCAGTGTTGCAGATTATGGTCCATTTCCCTCAACATGAATTGTTGAGGAGGCCTCCATTCTACAGTGGGTTGATAATGGCTGCAGTTTTATTACAGCACTGCTAAACAAAAAAATTCTAATCCCGGGTTCAATAACACTTCCATGTGTTGCCTTACTATGCCATTACTTGTTCCAAAAAAGAAGTTTTTGCTCTTCTTCATATGTATGCTCCACTACATATAAAGTAAATACTTTCAATTTTTTTTCAATAACACTGAACTCCTCTTGGTATTTCTCTTTAACAACCTCAGTAACTTGGTTTGCAAGTAGCTAATATTCATTCATAACATGGTGCACTGTCGAGGCAATGTCATGTCAAGGAGCTGGATATATATTCTTGCCTATAATATTCTTGTATGCTACATTCAAAATTTTCATTACTTCATATAGCATGTCCTCTCCATCTTTACTTACTACTGAATACATCATGAATTGCCAAACTGATAAAACAGTTATCTGTGAAAGATGAAAACCACCCCAAACACTTCCTCCATTTCAAATATATACGTTATTTCTAATCTCAATGATGTCCATTTTCACTTGCAATCTGCCAAACCCCATGTATTTTTTCTGACAGAATCCAAGTTATCAATTGAGTCAACTACTGCCCATGTCAGTTGTCCGAATTATTCCCTGTATGATTTCTCTCACTTCAAAGATGGTGCTTGTGCATTTGTCGGCACTGATATTCCCTGTCACACTTAGAAATTTGGAATCTCCTCTTTTCAATCTTCAATCTACTTTCAATCTTCTCTGGCTTAAAATCTCTCTACCACATTCTCTCAAATTCATCTGTTGCCTCTAACATTCTTCCAACTTCACTAACCACTTGGATCTCTTTGACTTTCTGCAGTCCATCTTTCCTAACAGTGAGATAATTTTCCTTGGTGATTTTAATGTTCACAACTCCAACTGGCTTCCGTTTTCTAGTCACACACACCCAGCTGTTTGAGATGGTGAGGCTTTTGCAACTACTAATAACCTCGCACAGATTGTTCATTTATCTATCACAATACCAGACAACCTTAACCATGCAGCCAACATACTTGATATTTTTCTCCAAAACAGCCTTTCTATGCACACGATCGAGGTGAGTGGCCCTCTAGACATCTCAGATCACAAGTTGGTGATAGTATCATCTAAAATGGAACCTTTCTCTCGTACCGAGGAATGCAAAATGGGATGATCTGTGAGATTTCTTTTCTTTGGTTGGATTACTGTTTCAATTCTTCCGTGACATTTGCTCAGATCAAGTCAATGGAATTAATTTTGTAGGGATGAAATCTTTTATTCCACAGTCCACCTTAACATCTCACCCTTAATTTAAACTTTAGTTTTCCAATAAATGCACTAAGGATGCTCAAAATAAGAATGCTGCATATTGCAACTGGCTTCAGTGTTCTTCCCAGGATCTATGGAATGGGCGCAATGCCTGGTGAATTTAACTGACCGCCCAGCTAAAATTTAAGATTCTCGTGGTACTGCTCACTGATCTTAATATCTCACCTCCAGATGCCAATATGGCTGCCGTTTAGTGCAGACGTGTTTTTCAACGCTCTGTAGAAATTTGTTTAAAAAATGTGTTTAATCAACAGTTTAAGTGCTACAATGTATTCCCACAAGAAGACTAACCTTATTGGAGTGCCTTGGTGAGAAACTTTTGCTATTCTATTGGGATTTACACCAGATACTAGAGTTATTCTCTGTTTTCCTTTGTTTGCAAGACTGTATCGTCACCATGCAGCTCGCAGATGGAAAATATAGAGAAGTGCTCCAGTATAACGCGACTGCCGCGCCAGGATCTGGCTCTTGACTGGGGAAGGACACCCATCTCCCGCTAGTGTGTACCTTGGGCTGAACAAGAGCCCCAACTTTCTTGTGACTAAGTTAACCTTAATTGCAAACTGTGTTCAGTGACCTTTCCTCCCCCCCTCTCTGCCATAAACTTTTGGGGGTGAAGTGGAACTTCTCTCTTGCGCATTTCCCAACTTTTTTGGTGTGACCATCGCCTTTAGCATCCCCAGAAATCGCTAAGGAAAGTTGCCCCATCGTTCTAGGGGAATTTCTACCTTCAGCTGTCCCCCCCATGTGTCGGTGGGGGAAGGAAAAACACAGACAGTAGTGTACCTCTCCAAATTAGCATACGGACTCGTGTGAGGCATCATTCAGTGACTCCCGAGGAGACCTGTGTAGGAAAACACTCAGCAGCTCAATAATCTGGACAACTCCAATTATCCGGAAAAAATAAATAAAATGCATGAAAACGATACAGAAGTCATTGAGATCAGCATCCTCAGCCAAACTGAAGAGAGAGACATCATCATATGTTAATGTATATATGGTGACACCTGGGCAAGTGCCCATCTTCACCCAATATCATTGTGTCAAAAAGAACCACCACTAATACACCAATAGTGCAAGTGTAGTATTGTTTGTGTAAAATAATGTTAAAAAAAAAGGCCTCATCGCCAACAGGAGGTATACACAGAAGCGTGAATGCCCCTGGTGCCCATCCCTTGGCACCTGTAGCCAAACCTGGATCAGCTCTATCAGTATAAGTACCTTCTCCACACCCATTGGATGTAGTCAATTCCAATGGGCGTCATCTTCCCCCACCTTCTAGTGGCCCAACCCAGGAGGTCCTAAAAATAAAAATTAAAAAATCAACAGCAATATTAAAAGTAGAACATCAATCAAACATCACGTAGGCAACACACAAACAAACTTGACAATAAATTTAAAAAAAAAAAAACCGAAGGGAGACAGGAAGAGGCCAAGGATCACTGATCAATTGCCAAAATAAAAAATAAACGGTACCAAAATTGACCAGGAAACCTGGAGTGCCAGTGAAATAAAGGATCAGCATGAACTCAACATTACCAAAGAGAACCGTTCCAAGGCAGACATTACTGCTGCGAACGGCCTTAGAAAATCTGATGAAGGAAAACAGCAGCAGAATAACATCCCTACTAGGGCTTGCAAGCCAGTTTAATAAAACCGGTTAAATCAGTTCCCATATTGAGTTGTTAAAACCGAAACAGAGCTTCTAAAACCGGATTTGAATATTTTCTTAGTTAGCCCTCGAATATAGTTTTTCGTTCGTTTGTTTGGATCGTTCAACTGCTTTATGTATTAAACATGTTTTTTTATTTTATTTTATTTTAAGGTACGAATCTCATGGGCAAGTGGCCCAAATCTAGGAGGGGTACCTTTTATCTTTAAAAATATCCTGTCATCAACCATCTCTTGAAGTTTCTGCGGCTACAGGTGAAGACATTTCCAACCCAACTGTGTTAAGAAGGCTCAGTTCAAGTGGTCACTACGCAAGGAAATCAGTGGTTTGTATCCCATTAACCCCTGAATGTATCAGGGCATGATGCAGGTGTACTCATTTACGACCGAGTGAGTTGCAGCGATAGCGTAAAAGAAAATGCTCAACATTTCTCCGTTCCATCTATCTTGTTCGCCAAGCAAGTTATGGAATGCGCCTTATTGATGATTACCCACTAGAAACAGATTTGCTGAATATTGCATCAAATTTAAATCATAGAAAGTTTTTTACTTCTTTATTCCTATTAAATTTGCGATCAAATGTTCTCCAAAAATCAGCTTCACCAAATTTAGCTTTTATGTAATTTTGAAAATACAATAGATTTAACTGGGGGAAAAAAAATGCAAGTAAATAAATAAAAAATTTCTTACGTGAAAATTTTGAAACTTGCCTCGTTTAGACTCTTCATTCAGTGCTTGCGGGAGTGATGCATAGTATTGTGCCTTTGTTATCTTCAATATTTTTATTTAAATTGTCAGTGATATAAATTCCTACTAATTAATATTTATTACTCTTAATATGTCTAAGATGAAATCGAATGTACGGAATTATTTTGCTTGAAAAAGCAAAGATGAAGCACAATGTTCGAAATGTCAGAAGATAATGAAGTCGTCTGGAGGATCTACATCATCTTTGATGTTGCATTTAAAGAAAATGCATCACATTGACATTAAACAAGATAACAGTGAACCTCCCATAAAAATGGTAAGAACACTAGAAAACTTTATCGTTAAAAAATCTATGCAAGAAGAGATTTCGAAATTAACTGCTTTAGATGGATTTTCTTTTAATTCAATTGCCAAGAGTGAGTTTATACAATCAAGCCTTCACCTTCAGATAAATAAATACGATAAATTACCACCAGCCTCGGTGAATGGAATTAAAAATATGGTTCTGAATTATTATAAAACTAAGAAAGAAGAGCTCATTCAGCATTTCAAAAATTCATTGGTTTTGGGTGTATGGTATTCATTGACTCTAGACGAATATACGTCTATACAAAATAAAAAGGTATATGAATATAAATGTGCATTCAAAAGACAATCACTGGTCGTTAGGTCTTATTGAGATTAATGGTTCACTTGATAGCAGAAGAGCTGAGCAAATTGTGAATGGACACTTGAAGGAATCTGGTTTGAACTTGGATGAGGATATTGTTGCCTGCACCACCGATGGAGCAGCAATGATGATTAAATTTGGCAAGCAAATTACGCCTAATCATCAACAATGTATAGCCCATTGTATACATCTGTCAGTTATAGATGTACTTTATGAAAAAGCAATCAATTATGGTGCCACAATCTCTGAGTCTCGCAAAGACAATGAAGAAAATGAAAATAATGAAGAAAGTAGTGATGATGAAGTTGAAGAAAGACAGCAAAGCATGCTTTATCAAACCGACTTTACTGATGAGGTCTTTTATTTCTTCAAACCAATGGTACAATATTGCACAAACTATTAACAAAGTCAGAAAAATTTGCAAGCTTTTTCGAAAAACGCCTACCAAAAATGACATATTACAAAATTTTGTTAAGGCAAAATTTAATGGGAAAGAATATAAACTTATATTAGATTGCAAGACTAGATGGGATAGAACATTCTATATGATTGAGGGATTTTTGAAATTGAAAAATTGCATTCCAAATGCTCTATGTGCAGTACTGTCAACTGAAGCTGTGTCTGACGATGACTGGAAAACACTTGAATTGCTATGTGAAACTTTGCGACCAGTTGAAATGATTCTGAAGGCTATAACCTCAGAAGATACAGACTTATTTAAAGCAGAGTCTTCGAAAGAATTTCTACTTGCTAAGCTTGATACAGCAGAAAACCCATTTGCTTTAAAGTTTCACCAAAGCCTTTTGCAGCGTTACAATGCAAGACAATGCAAGAAATTGCCAAACTGTGGCTTTGTTGAGGTATCTACAAAACCCCAAAAAGTTTAGGAAAGAAGATTCAGGTTCAAGAACTTTTGATTTTCCAAGTAAGCAAGTTTTGAAAAAGCATGCTGAAGAGATTTTTCAGAGATTATTTGCAAAACATTCAGAAGGAATCTTAGCGTTGAATGAAGAAACTGAAAATAAACGAACTATTCTTTTAGAAGAAAACAAAGACTCGCCTAGTTCCGATGTTGGAGATATCATGCGAGAGTATGATAGTGTAATAAAGAGATTATCTGAAAGGCCTTCAAAATATCCGAGTGAATTGGAAATCAGCAAAGAATTTAAAATTTTGGAGGCAACTAGCAGTAGAAAGTTTATAGACCACTGCTGACCATTAAACCAACAAGTGTCCAATCTGAGAGAGTGTTTTCAATCACTGGTCGAAAACACTCTCTCAGAGTGCTTTCGATCACTGGTCTCTTTAACACAAAAATAAGGTCAAGTCTATCAGGAAAAATGTTTAATATACTGTGTTTTTTAAAGGATCATTTTCAGAAAAAAGTTGAGCAATAAATAGTAAAGTAATTTCCCCAAGCTGTTTTTATTTCACATTATTTTTATTTATTTATTTATTATTATTATTATAGGGCTTATTATTTTTTTGTTTACTATACGAGAAGATAGTTTTATTCAAAGGATTTGAATACAATTTGTAATTTTGTATAATCTCAAGCTGGTTATTTTTTGGAGCATTTTAATTTTTTTAACTATAAGAGGTGATAGATTTTGTTTAAAAGATTTGATTACGATTTGTACAATCTACCCAAGATAAAATAAATACCTGTGTTATAAGCTTTTAATTATTTTCCGTAAGTCTGAGAAAATCGGTTTTAAAACTGGTAAACTTCGGTTAAACTTGGTTTTATGCAAGCCCTAATCCCTACTATGAGCAGAAATCATACACCAATGGAATAAACTTGAAGCCATCTTAATGAACACATTCGGCCAGCTACAGAAAGCAGAGGTAATATTGGAAGTATGAAATGTGGATGGAGACAAACAAATACTACAGTGCACTCCATTGTATACACAAGCGCTTAGGACACCAGCAAAGCAACTCGATAGTGGCGGGCAAAACACCCAAACCCGAAAGAAAGACCCTACCTAAGCCACCACACTTAGTGGTCCTATGACCAACAAAACCTGATGACAACCAGTCCAGTGAACAACTCAAATAATGACTAACTTAAACGAAGAATTTAAGACAGCAAGAATAAAAGCCATAAGGAAAACAAGGGATGTCGCAGTACTGATAGAAATGAAAACAAGAGAGAAAGCAGCACAAAGAATAATAGAAAATCCGAAAATACCTGAACTAGGACTAACCCCTGCTGCACCCAAAAAACAAGGCCCTTCGATCGTAACATGCAACCTGGCCAAAGACCTTACCCAAGACCAACTATCAGAGGAGCTATTCCAAAGAAATCTACAGGCCATATTTCCGGACAGGAACTAATGACGTCCAAGTATGTAACCAAGTCAAGGGACGGAAGCCACCAAAACAGGGTTGTTGAGTTCATGGCCAAGGTGTGGAGGGCTTTAAGTACCTAGAACAGAATCTATGTTAACTGGGGCAGCCACTGCTTTTGGGAGCATGGGACTTGCCCAAATATTACAGGTGCTGCAAATTTGGGCATACAACCCACGCATGCACCCAGACAATTCCCACATGTGGGCATTGTTCGGCAAAAGGTCACGCCTTCCGTGCCTACCCAAACTGCAAGAGTTTAAAGTTAGATGGCACACACTCAATCAGAGATGGTCAATGACCTATACAGATGGCCAATGGGAACATGTCCTAAAAAATAACATCACAGAAGTTAAATTCACACAGATAATGCACAGAGTCAAGGCAGTCACCGACCAAATCCGCAAGAAGGTGGAAGAAGAAAACATTGACGTAGTAATACTACAAGAACCATACGTACATATGAATGCTGTCAGGGGCTATCCCAAAACATACAAAGTGTGTCCAAATGGGAGACAACACCCCATAGGCAGCAATCTTGGTAAGAAACCCGAAATAAATGGTGACAAAAATCGCTCAGCTATGCACATCCTGGGCTGCATGTGCCCAGCTCACCATGGCCTTGGGAGCGTTTTATGTCATAGCCCTTTACTGCCATCTGGGTGAGGATATTAACTTTGCAGTAGTTCATAGCCCTTTACTGCCATCTGGGTGAGGATATTAACTTTGCAGTAAGGTACCCTGGCTTGTGATATTATTAGCCATATAGGTACAAGGAAGCCTGAGGCTTATGCTGTAGAGAGAGAGAGAGAGAGAGAGAGAGAGAGAGAGAGAGAGAGAGAGAGAGAGAGAGAGAGAGAGAGAGAAGTAAAAGGGAATCACCAAGAAAAAGAAGAATGATGATATCCAGCTCAAGACTCTAGGTGTACCAAGCCCATACTCACCAGATGTGAGCCCCTGAGGTTAATATGCTCCCAAATGCAAAAAAAAAAATCACTGTGGAAGCAGATGCTAACTGCCGGTCCCCAATGTGGCACAGCCATACCCCAGATAGACAGGGTACCAAAAAAGGAGTTCCTGACAACCTCAACATTAACTCCAGGGGCTCAACATCTGGTGAGTACGGGCTTGTCACACCCAGGGTCCTGAGCTGGATATCATCATTCGTCTCTTTCTTGGCGATTCCCTTCTACTTCTCTCTCTCAGGGTAATTCAGAAATTTTTTCGGCTGGTGCAACATAAGCCTCAGGCTTCCTTGCACCATATGGCTAATAATAATAATTAGCTGTACTAAACTTACCCAACAATCTGCCTACATTCTGCAACACATTATGGGAAGCCACCATAGACATCACCATGGCAACGAGGAGTGCAGCCAACAGCATTTCCAATTGGAAATGCTGTTGGCTGCACTCCTTGTCCGTAAAGCCTGGACAACGTCTGATCATCGTGCCATTACATCCAGTCTAAACAAATCACTGGCCACAGCACCTGTGAACAGACAAACTGCCCATTGATATACCATAGCAAAGGCAGACTGGGAACTCATCCAAACCACCCTATGGAATAGTATATAGCAATGACAGAGTGAACTCCAACGTATCAAGGACTCAAGAATCCTCCAAATTAAAATGATGGAAATCATAAAACAAACCAGCGACACTGCCATCAGGAAGAAAAATCCTCTGACACCGAGGGCAGTGCCCTGGTGGAATCAAAACCTCCAGCGACTCAGGAAGGAGGTGCAGGAAAGAAGAAAGGCCTTCCAGCAAGCCTGACGCTCCAGGCCGGCGGCAGAAATTGAAACCCTATGTCAGAGCTACAAAGAGGCAAGAAATGCCTATACAACACAAATTAGAGAAAGAAAAAAACCCAATCCTGGAACCGCTTGATCTCCACAACTGGAAACAAGGACCCTTGGGGACTTGTATACAAGCTTGTCACCAACAAAGTCGACAGAAAGGAAGTAGTTGAAGCCACTAAAACACCCCAAGGATACATGACTATGACTTGGGAACAAACTATCAACAATGTCCTTGATGCCTTTCATCCAGAGATACAAACAATGACAGAACAGACGCGAGTTTGCCAGGCCAACGAGACTCACCAAACGGCAACAAAAGAGCACCCTTTCACCGTGGAAGAGCTCAGCAGTGCAGCACCCCTAATAAAGGGGAACAGATGCTCTGGAACCCGAAATTATCAAAAAAAAGTAGAGTACGCCCCGAACTTACTATTAAACCTATATAAACTGTCTCAGTAAAGGCATCTTCCCAACTTCCTGGAAGATGGCACACATTAAACTCATTGTAAAGAATCCAACAAAGCCACCACATCTTCCGGACTCCTACCGGCCCATTGCACTTTTGACAGTCATCAGTAAGCTATTTGAACTACTCTACACACGAATCCAACATTACTATGATGAGGCTTACATGGCCTCAGCAAACCAGTTTGGCTTCGGGCGGGATCACCTCTGCTGTGGACGCCCTAACTCACCACCTGACCAAGGTCGACAGATGTACAGTCAGTTCTGCTATAATGCGCATTTTCGCAATGCAAATTTGCCCCAATGTGATTGAAATATTAAGGAACAATGTGACTATAACACAATTTTCATGTTGGCTCATGCGCGATTTCGTCTGCAAGTAACACCAGGTGAGTGCAAAACCCAGCACCAAGCTGAACATAGCGACCTATGCAGCAATACATTCAAGTTTATGAAGCTTAAAAAATATCAAACGTCATAAGTGTGAGAGCTATATTTCCCATTTACTGCAATTGTATTGGTCGGAGACACTGTTATCAAACTTGTCATTCGCTGTATTCGCAAGGTTTTCTGTTCAAACAGAAATTTCGTGAGGCATGATAGCGCGAGCAGAGGAGCACGTTTCTGGAGGCCACTACCATAAAACAATTTGCAGTTCCCGGTTTATTGGGTTTTCTGTCAGTGCAGTCTAATTATAAATGGTAGTAAACTCAATCTTACTGCATTTGCAATAATACTGACAGCTGGAATTCTGTGGGTTTTTATGTTGTGGTGAGACGTGTTCCCCCCTTCTTCTTCAATCATATAAAAAAACATAAATAAATTTTCAGATCTTGTCTTTCGTGCGTGCCATTTTTGTCATTACTGATTGATCATCTTTTTTACTGTTTTAAATTTTGCAATGGGAAAAAAAAAAAAGTCAGTGAACAGAAATATCAATCAAACAAACTTCATATCTTGTCAAGGTAAAGTGCTATTTTGCTGTAATATTTATTTATTAAAAATTGAAGATGCTTAAACCTGTGTTAGCAATTTTATTGGGTTTCTAACTTTTTTTAGTGTTTTACTTACCAGACTGAACTTTTTTTTTTCTTTTTTGAGTGATCTGCCCCGAATTTTCCCCATAAGCCCTGTTGTTTTTAATGTGCAAAATACCATAACGCAGAGAATTTTAGGAACACATGTATCGCATTATAGAAGAACTAACTGTAATACCAAGTACTTTCTAGTGGTAGCCATGGACTTCGCTGGGGCATTCGACTCACTTTGGTGGCTGAGAATCCTGGTGAGGCTGCATGAAACAAACATGCCAGAAAACCTTTATAACACCATAAAAAGTTACCTAACCAGCAGAACCATCAAATTCACCGCCCCCTAAAGCACACTCTCCAGGCATGTCCATTGGGGCTGCCCTCAGACAATTCGCAGACAATTTCATTCTGACGATACAGGCAAACTCAAGAGCCGCATTGGAGGTCCTCGCAAATCGGGCCCTAACCACTCTCCAAGAATGGGTAAACCGAAACCAACTGAAAATATACCCCACAAAAAAAAAAAAAAAAAAAACTCCATCCTACTAAAGGGGCACCTTGATCTTAGATGGCCTCTGCAAATAAAAATTGAGCAGGAATCAAATTCTCTAACCAACTGAAATACCTAGGCATGATATTGGACCAAAACCTGTAATTTCAGGACCATCTGAAATATCTCTGTGAAAAAATAAGACACTATGCAGCCATGGTCGCCAGGGTCACACATAAAGAATGGGGCTTGAAAAAGCGAATCCTCCAACTGTTCTATAAAACTACCTTTACTCCAATCGTCACCTATGCATCTGGCATCTATGAATTTGGTCTGGCATGTATCGCAGACCAAATTCATAGATGCATCCTCCTAACCATCTCCCACACCTGCTGCATGGTGAGCACCCATGCTCTGCAGGTGCTCACTCTCCCGTTGGACTTAGAAATCATACAACGCAGCCTACTGTACTACCTAGACAAAGGTACCCCCCCAAGACTTTTCTAGAGTTTGCTATTGACCTAATCAGCAACAGAAATGTGGAAAAGAGGATACAAACTCACCTACAGCAGGCGCATGGCAGAAAGGTGGAGTATCTCTCAAAAGGGAGACATCACAAAGAAGTTTCAACCCAATATTGAACGAAACTACCCAACCTCGCGAAACTGGTTCTTCCCAGGCCTATAAGTAACTTACCTCTTAACTGGACATAGAGTGATTAATACCAAACTATCTCTACTTGGGTTCCAGGACGATCCGACTTGCACTTGCGGAGGGCTGAAAAGCTGGCAGCACCTCATGTACGACTGCCGGCTTTATGAAGACCCATGTGGTGTTTTAATCAACAGGATCCACACAGCAACACAAGATTGAGAATGGCCATGAGGTTCTGTTTTAAATGAGACCATGCAAGTTCTGATTTCAGGTGCCTAGAGCACAGGTGCCCAAACTTTCCTGGTTCACGGCACCCTCAGTGTCTCAGTCATTTTTTCATGGTGCCCCTAAGTCAAAATAAATATCTAACAGTTCCGTATATTAAGTAGTTAGGTCCAAACAACTTAAGTAATGTTGAAACTGTGAACTACCTCGAGCTAATAGTTCACACGGCGTTTGACAGATGTCAAGTATCTGCGTTTCCATCGAAAATTTAAATTATCCTGCAACACAGTTTGGGCATCGCTGGCCTAGAGAACCAATCACCTCGATCATGTGTTTAGAAGGTTGTTTGGGAGAAAAAGATCAAGCGTGTTGGCTTCATCATCAGGATTGTCAGGTATTATGAAAGATATTGTTTGTTTGTTTGCTTGTTTCGGGATTTATTAGGCGCATCGGCAAAGTGCGCCACTATGAAAGATAAATGAACAATCTGTGCAAGATCACTAGTAACTGGAAAAGCCTCCAAACAGTTCACACTAGTCCGAACAGGCTAAGAGTAGAAACACTCACTCACTCTCTCTCTCTCTCTCTCTCTCTCTCTCTCTCTCTCTCTCTCTCTCTCTCTCTCTCTCTCTCTCTCTCTCTCTCTCCCCCCCCCATAGCTATTAACCACAACTTTTGCCCCTTTCTGTTGCCACCTCTGATGATCGTGGTGAACCACTTCCTACCATTCCCAGTAAACTGCATTCAATTTCTCCTGTGGTCTTCTCTCAAAAGGATGTCAGAAGGATTTTGAACATCTTCATGCCACGATAACTCCAGATTCTGATGGTATTTCTGCACTCTTTCTCAAATCCTGTGTTCCTGAACTTACTCCTGTTCTGTGTCACCTTTTTTCACTTTCTTATTCCAAAGATGTTTTCCCTCCTGCTTGGAAATGTGCACATATCCGGCCAGTTCTTAAAAAAAAAGGATGACAAATCACTACCATCCAATTATTGTCCCATTGCACTTACTTTTACCCTTCCTAAAGTAATAGAGGAATCAATTAACTCTTAAACTGTCTAGAAACCTTCCATCTGATCAACAATTGCCAGAATGGATTTCATCAGTGTCAATCCAATGTTGATATTCTGGCTTATGTCACCCATCTATCAACAAATTCAATGGAAATGTTTGGTGAAACTCAAACAGTTGCTCTTGATATTTCAAAGACTTTTGATCGTGTTTGGCATAAATGTCTTCTAAACAAGCTTTCACCTTATGGTTTGCCAAATTTTCAGTATCCAGTTGCTGGAGAGGCCTTCATTCTGCAGAAAACAACTGATGATGATCCAATTTTCTCTCTGACAGCTCATTGAGGAAATGGTAGATGGCTCTGTCTTCTAAATTCTCCACTAATGTTGGTGTTCCCCAAGGTTCAGTTCTTTCTCCCACTCTTTTCCTCTTGTATATTAATGACCTTATACTGACTGGAAATCCTATCCATAGTTTTTCCAATGATAGCACATTGCATTCCACTTTCCAGTTAGGTGCCTCCGTAGCCAGGTGGGCAAGAGCAGCAGTGCGTAGCACACGCTTCTTGATGTAGACTGGGGTTCGAGCCAGTGCCCACCAAATACGGAGGATGCAGAAAGGTCAGAGAATGACCACTGCATATCCCCGGAGCAATATGGCCTTAGTTGCTAATGCTCCTAAAAAAAAAAAAAAAAAAAAAAAAACTTTCCAGTTTTGAGAAACCTTGCCCTGCCCAAACAGCTTCAACTTCTCGAATGGAATATCCACTACCAATTCCTTAAACGCTAATCTCCAGATAATTCTTCAGTGGTGTAAAGATAACTTAGTTGATTTCAAATCTTCTAAAACTCGGTTCTGTCTTATATCTCTCAAAAACTGCATCCATGAATGAGGGTATCCAAGAGTTGGACAAGATTTTGCAGTTCCAGCAAATGCTTAAGTTTTTATTTATATTTAGCCCAAATTATTTTAAATTATTAAATTTAAAATAATTTAGAAAATAATTATTTCCCATATAGTCCAAGTCACGCTTTATAATACTAATCAAACTCCCTGGTTTATTTTGAATTTAGATAGCGATTTTGAAAGTTAATACTTAGTGTCTGTAGCTTTACGGTTCATAACTTGCCACCATTGTTATACGATAAGGAATAGTGTAACGTATATCCTGAACTTGATAGTGTAAGGTTTAACGTAAAACTAGATAGCAAAATACATAGCATTGTACTAAAAATCTGTTAGCTTAGTTTAGTATTAACAATTTAGAAATTAAAAATGTATTAATCTTATTAAAAAAAACAAAAATCACTGTTAATTAAATTTTACTTAAACGGATTCATGACTAAAGCAGAAAAGCAATGAGCACAAAGTGGCTGTAGTACTGTGGCTTGGGAGAGAACCAAAGGGTGCAATTTTCCAACACATTGTCACAGTCTAAAAAAATGTGCGAAATGTGAAATGTTTGCAGACCTATCGAGAACAGGACATGATATAGCCAAGTAGGACATCTTTGTGTGGGCTAGGTGCAAAGACTGTGAAGAAATTAGGTGCCAACTCAGCGTTCTGATGGCAGTCTATGAGAGTTTTAAGAGTACGGTAGATGGCCTCGAAGGTATTAAAGTTGAGGACCCATCAAGCTCTCAGCTGTCCAACTCAACGCCAGAGCTCACTCCTGTGCATCGGGCAACACAGAAGAAATCTCCAAGGCAGAATGCACTGGTCCCACAGGAATTAGTTATTCTTTATTGTCAGGGAGAGGGTGAATATATTAT
Source organism: Mastigoproctus giganteus (assembly GCF_048544385.1). NCBI lineage: Eukaryota > Metazoa > Arthropoda > Arachnida > Uropygi > Thelyphonidae > Mastigoproctus > Mastigoproctus giganteus. The sequence goes on along the minus strand of NC_143580.1, from coordinate 213,356,390 downwards.
CCAAAAGGATAGGTGGACCAGGATCAGGGTATGTTTGCCAGGGGCAAAAGTTGATGATGTAGAACAAATATCTTTTAACAGCATAAAAGGTGATCATGTTGTACACATAGGCACTAATGACTTTTTAGAGTAAGTACAAGTCACTGCGGAAAAAAAGTCACGAGTTAGGGTTAAATTTGAAAGTGTCTGCAATTCTGCCCAGACACGATAGGAGGAAATATATGATGAGAGACTTGTCAATCGATTCGGCCCTGGAAAGATTGTGCAAGGCTCGTGGGGTAGAATTTTTTTCAGTGTGGCCTATGCATGCTAACAGGAGAAACTGCTTCTACAGGGATGGGATACATTTAAATAGAAAGAGTACAAGAATATTTGCTGATGCAATCGAGGCAGTATTAGGTGGGTTGGAAAACTGCTATCTTGAGGGGATACACAGACTAAAAAATTAACAGTAACAGCAGGCAGAGGCAAAATTGATCCTTGCACTGCTTCTACTGTAATCAGCAGTAGCCTTGAGAGCAAGTTGCTGGGGATTTCAAGAGCTGCTGAGAGTCATCGTGGAAAAAGTGAATACATAGGCTGTGTTAGGGTAACTAAGAGTAAGAACAGGTGCATATATACTTGCAGTACACCAATGCAAGAAGTATAGTAAATAAATTTGATGAATTTAAAGTGCTGATCAAGACATCAAATGAGATATTTTTGGGATATCAGAGATATAAGCAGATATAAACAGTGCAGAATTGGAATTTTGGAACAATGTGTACAGAAAAGATAGACAGGGTAGGAAGTGAGGAGGGGTTATGATGTTAGTTAAGAAATAAAATCTAAGGAAGTGCATCCAGTTGATATGAGTGGACAGTGCAATGTTGAGTCAGTCTAGTGTGACATAAGCACTGGGAAAGTGAAAATGACAGTAGAAGTGTGTTATAGGCGAAATGACTCTGATGATTACAACGAACAATTGTGCAGAGAAATAGAGTGGGCCAGTAAATCAGAATGTCTTGTAATGGGAGATTTTAACTTTCCAGATATTGACTGGAACTTGTGAGTTGGTCACTCGCATGCTAGCAAGACTTTTGTGGATTTATTGGAGGATTGTTTTCTACAGCAACATGTTCAAGGGGAAATCAGAGGGAGTAATACCCTTGATCTGATTATCAGCAGTTATTCTTCATGCATTAAGAATTTGCAGAAAAAGGAACCACTACGTGACAGTGATCACAGTGTACTGATGTGGGATTAACTTAAAAGATGTAACTACCATCAAGGGTAAAGGGAATGATTTTTGTTTTCATAAAGGTGACTACAGTAGTATCAGACAGTTTTTAAATTCTATACAGTGGGATCAACTGATAATGTTACCAAAGGTGAATTCTAAATGGGAAGCCTTCAAGGAATTAACCTTGGAAACTACTAGGCTTTTCATACCAATAAGAAATACTGTTCAAGATTTAGATCTAAATGGATGTCAGATGAACTAATTAAGCTCGTGGCAGAGAAGAAAAAATGTGTAGGATGCATATAAATTAACAGGTATCAACAGAAGCCTATAGCAGATATAAACTAGCCTGTAATCAAGTCACAAGGGAAGTTAGGCAAGGGAAGGCTGATTACGAGAAATCCTTGGCAAAGACTGAAAAGAAAAACAACAAAGATTTCTTTACTTGTGTAAACTCTGGAAGGAAGGGGAGAAATCAAATTGGTCCACTTAATGTTGGTGGTTCGACTGTTGATGAAACTGCTCAGATAGCTGACAAACTGAATGAGTATTTTGCATCTACATTCACTCATGAAGAATTCTGTAAGGAAGGGTAGGACAGAAGTTTAAGAAACTTTAACAGAGAATGAAATGATTTTGTAATAATGGAGAGCAAAGTGGAGGAGAAATTGTTGAAGTTAAACAAAAAATGTCACCTGGGGTGGATGGAATCTATCCAGTTATATTAAAGGAGGTAGCGAGGGAGGTTAGCAAACTCATAGCCATAATTATGAGAGCATCCTTAGATTCAGAGGAGGTTTTCATGAACTGGAGATATGCAAATGTATTCCCAATTCAGAAAGGGGGTTCAAAGGGTGACACAAATAGGTAGAGACCTGTTAGTTTAACTTCTGTTCAATGGAAAATAATGGAGCCACTGGTAGCATTAGCATTATTAGAGGCATATGATGGAAGAAAGCAAGCTTATGCAGCATCAGCCAAAAAAAAAAAAAAACGCTCCCATTTCACCTCTCTGTTCATTCGTTCCAAATACCTGTACAGCTCAGCCTTAAATTTATTTAGGCTATCAACTTCCACAACAAAGGATGGAAATCTGTTCCATTGACCAACTACCCGCTGGCTAAAGGCAAACTTACACACATCTATCCTACATCTGTCTTTCCTCAATTTGAATTTATGCCCTCTCAGGTGATTATTCTGAGCAAGAGGAAGGATCCCATCGGCACTGAGCATGCTCAAACCATTCAAGGCTTTATACACCTCAATCAGATCACCTCGCAGGTGCCTAGTCTCCAAACATTGTAATTTGCAAAACTTAAGCCTTTAATAATGATATACAGGAATTACCCCCAGGTCCCTGTGGGTAATTCCTATATATCATTGACAAAACACCATGAGCTACACTTGCAGACCGTCTAAACTGCTCAGAAAACTTTATATCTGCCTGCACAATTACACCCAGGTCCCTTTCATTCTCTACCACTGTCAGTGTAGTACCCCAAAATTGATACGTTACTCTAAGGTTACTGCTTCCCATATGTAGTACAGTCAGTCCTCATATAACACGTGTTTACACTACATGAATTTGACCATACACGATTTATAAATAGGGAAAACGATATCTTATATAACACAAACCGAATTCGCTTATGCACGATTCACCTTTGTGTTTACAAGAAATGGCAGTAGAACGCAGAATCACCCCAACTGAACGCAACCCGATAGGAATGAAGAGAAGATTCTGAAGGTGTATTTTATGTTTTTTATATCAGTGAAGGGGAAACACATTTCACCATAATAACGTAAAAACCAACACAATTCCAGCTATCGGTATAATCGCAAATGCAATTAGATCGAGTTTACTATAACAGATTCCACTAGCAGAAAGGCAACTGGAAATTGTTTTATGGTAGTAACCCCTAAAAATGTGATTTAGTAAAATGTGAGGTGTTAATAGTGTATCTTTGCCTTTACAGTGTTGTTTATTCAGTTGCTACATGCCCACAGCTTTGTTTATGTGTATCAAGCATGCCTCCTCGTTTTGTAATTGTGCTTTATTCCCTAAAAATGAGTAAAATAATTTTTACTTAAAAGGTGTGAAAAGGAAGCGTCCTGGTGAAGACACTGCAGATTCAGAGAGAAAAAGAAAAGCAATATCGATAAACAGAGGCAGACTGATCAAAAATTCTTACCCAAGAAAATTTATAGCGGCCTCATACTATGGTTTATGGCCAAAATCACACCGGCCTCTGGCCCACCGGGGTTTCCCCGGTAAGGCTCATGGCCAGTTGGCCTCTGTCGATAGAGAAAAAATATGAAATTGTGAAACGCTTTGAGCGAAATGAAAGACCATGTGATATTGCATGTGCTACAGACCTAAATGAGGCAATGCCGAGAATTACAAAGAATGCAGAGAAAATAAAAACAACTTTCATAGCAGGAACAACTCAATGTGTAATTAAAATCCATTAGATTAAGACACAAAGAATTGGAAGAGATGGAACGGCTGTCATCTGTTTGGATAGAAAATCAAACAAAAAACAAGTTTGCTTACGATAGAAGCAAAAGCATTAGCAATATTTTATTACGTAATAGTCGTAATAAAATACGTATTTTATTACGATTATAATGTTTTGGTTACAAATGTATGTTCAATCTTGGGTGGCCGGCACCTAACCCTATTTTTCCCCATAGGGCCTGTTGTTTATATTGCACGAGAGTTTCTGGGAACACAACTATCGTGCTGTACAAGGACTGACTGTACTTTACATTTGTCAATGTTAAACTTCATTTGCCACCTCCCAGCCCATCTGCTCAACTTTTCTAGAAAAAACAGAAAACAACAATGGACCCAGCAATGAACCTTGAGGGACTCCACTAATAACATTGGTTCACGAAAGTCTTCTCCCACTCAACCATCCCTTTATCCATATCAGCAATTTCCCTCCAATGCCACACTGCTCAAATTTCTGCAGAAGACTTCCATGTGCAACAGTATCAAAGGCCTTTCTAAGATCCAAATATATGATATCAAAATTAATCTTTGCATCCAGTTCCTTTGTGGCTAAATCATAGTATCCAATCAAATTGGTCAGACAAGACTTCCCCTTAGCAAAGCAATGCTGTGTCCGAACTATAACTGAAATCTTGTCTAAATCATCCTGCAATGCTTCTTTAACCAGTGCCTCCATTAATTTCCCTGGAACAGAAGTTAAACTAACAGGTCTGTAATTACCTGTGTCTCCTTTTGATCCTCCTTTGTGGATTGGGGTCCCAATTGCACATCTCCAGTCCATGGGTACCTATCCTGAGTCCAAGAAAGCTCTCATGATTATGGCTAAGGGTTTACTTACTTCCTTTGCCACCTCCTTTAATATATCTGGATAGATTCCATCCACCCCAGGTGCCTTTCTTATGCTTATCTTCAACAATTTCTCCTCCACTTTACTCTCAGTTATTACAAAATCATCTAGTTTACTGCCAGAGTTTAATACACCTCTGGCATTCCCCTCGCTGAATAACTCCTCGTGTGTGAATGTAGATGCAGAATATTCACATTTAGTTTGTTAGCTACCTGAGCAGGATCGTCAACAGTTCAACCATCGATATCAAGTGGACCAATCTGATTCCTCCTCTTCCTTTTAGAGTTTATATAAGTAAAGAACTCTTTGCTGTTTTTCTTTGCATCCTTTGCCAAAGATTTCTCGTAATCTGCCTTCTCCTGCCTAACCTCCTTTGTGACTTGGTTACAGCTTATATCTATCATAGGAATCTGTGTCACCTATTATTGTATATGTATCCCATGCATTTTTTTTCTGTCACATGTTTAATTAATTCATCTGACATCCATTTAGGCCTAAATCTTGAACAATATTTCTTAATTGGTATGAAAAGCCTAGTAGCTTCTAAGATTAATTCTTTGAATGCTTCCCATTTTGAATTTGCTGTTGGTAACATTATCAGTTGGTCCCACCGTATAGAATTTAAATACTGTCTCAGAGCACCGTAGTCACCTTTACGAAAACAAAACCCCTTCCCTTTACCTTTGATGGTAGTTACCTCTTTGAGTAAATCCCACTTCAGCACACTGTGATCACTGCCACCTAGTGGTTCCTTTATCTGCAGATTCTTAATGCATGAAGAATCACTACTGATAATCAGATCAAGAGTATTACTTCCTCTAGTTGGCTCCCGAACATGCTGCAGTAGAAAACAATCATCCAATAAATCCACAAAAGCCTTGCTAGTGTTCGAGTGACCAACCTACAAATTTCAGCCAATCTCTGGGAAATTAAAATCCTCCATTATAAGACAGTCTGATTTACTGGCCCACTCTAGTTCTCTGCACAATTGCTCATTGTACACATCAGATTCACCTGCTCTCATTTTTCCTTTCCTAGTGCTTATGTCACACCAAACAGACTCAACATTGCATTGTCCACCAACATCAATTGGATGCACTTCCTTAGATTTTGTGTTTCTTAACTAACAGCATAACCCCTCCTCCCTTCTTGTCCTGTCTATCCTCCCTGCACACATTGTACTCTGCACTGCTTATGTCTGTGTGACACCACGTCTCTGATATCCTAACAATATCTGCATTTGACGTTTTGACTAGCACTTCAAGCTCATCGAATTTATTAATTATACTCCTAGCATTGGTGTGCATGCAAGTATACATACACCTGTTACTACTCTTAGTTACCCTAACAGATCCCATGTATTTACTTTTCCACTATGACTGCCAACAGTCTTGGAAATCCCCACTGCCTTACTTACCAGGCTGCTGCTCAATTGCATTTCAAGCAGTGCAAGAATCACTTTCACCTCTGCTAGCGGCTACTGTTGATATATTAGCCCATGTATCCCCCCCCCAAGATAGCAGTTTTCCGACCCACCTAACTCTGCCACGATAGCATCAGCAAATATTCTTGCACGCTTTCTATTTAACTGTATCTCATCTCTGTAGAAGCAGTCTCTCCTGTTAACAAGCACAGACCAGGCTGAGAAAAATTCTGCCCCTTGAACCTTGCACAATCTCTCCAGGGCCGAATTGATCGAAAAGGTTCTAATCATATACTCGCTCTTATCGTGTCTGGGCAGAATTGCAGACACTTTCAAATAAACTTTCCTCTTGCTCAGAATAATCAGCTGAGAGAGCATAAATTCATATTGAGGAAAGACAGATGTAGGACAGACGTGCGGAAATTTGCCTTTAGCCAGCGGGTGGTTGATTGGTGGAACAGACTTCCATCCCTTGTCATGGAAGTTGATAGCCTAAATAAGTTTAAGGCTCAGCTGGACAGGTATTTCGAATGAACAGAGGGGTGAAGTGGAAGTGGTTATTTTTTATTTATTTATTTTTTTTTTTTTTTTTTTGGCTGATGCTGCATAAGCTTGCTTTCTTGCATCAAATGCCTCTACTAATGCTAATCTCTAACTCACGGCTTTTTTTCAACAATTTGACTGTCCACTATTTCTTCAAGAAAACAATCAATAAAAATGAAACTATTGAAAATCAAGTAAAGGGTTGCTTTGTTTTTTCCTCCCACCTAATGTTGTAAACACGTGGATGACATACCTGGAGGTATTAAGCATGCCTAACATCAGTTTTTAGGTACATATCACTAAATTTGGTGGATCCATAAGTGAAAAAAGTAACTTGTATTTATCTGAAAAAAACAAACTAGACAAAAAACTGAAAGAAAATTATGCTTATTGGAAAACCAGAGGGCAAGACTGGTTATTGGAAAACTTCTGGCCACATCAGAAGAGCCTAAGATATTTCTACTTTTAAGGCAGAGACCATAAGGGAAACCCCAACTGCAGAATCAGTGTGTGAAATTTTTTTTTCAGTGGTAATGTTATCTCTGTTTGTGTTTCCATAGTGTGCTGTTTCAGAACTATTAGACAAAAAGGATGGTTTCTATTATTGGGTGACCAATTTCAATTTTCAATTTTTTTATTTACATATATACAAATACAGTAAACCACCGCTATTTGCGGTATCTGTATTCGCGGTAGCTGATTTAATATAAAATGAAACCTTAAAAAATGTGAATTTTAAAGTGCCGTGAACATTTTCCGCCATAAAAAAACATGGGTGTGGCTAAAATTATCTTTCCCGATCAAAACAGCGCTCAGTAGGTGGAGGGAGAGGGGTGACAAAATCGCGAGCGTGAATGTTTCTCGCTAATCCTTGTTCAGTATGTGTTATGCGCTTGTCATGGAAGGTTTTGTCGTTTGCTTTTAATTTATATGCTTATAAATTGAATAAATTTATAAATTGATATGCTTACAAAAATGATAAATCTACCGTTTTCGAGCGTGTTAACGGAAGAAAGTGACTTTATTGTGAACAAGGTCTTTCTAACCCGTACGAATAACAAGGGAAATGTGAAAATATCAAAGAAGGTGATGACATTAGCGAATAAAATTGAGTTATTAGAAAAAATTTCTAATGGTGAAAGTGGCAAAACATTATAAAATCGCTGAGTCAACAGTACGATCAATCCAAAAATCGGAAGAAAAAATCCGCCGTAGGGTCCATGAAAACATGCTAATTGCTTCAAAAATTCGCTCTGTAACTCGTGATGTTAAATTAGAAAAAATGGAAAGAGCTTTAAATCTGTAGATAGAAGACCGAACTCAAATAAAATTCCGTTAAGTTCACTCATCATTCGTGAAAAGACAAAACTCCTTTATCAACACTAGCAAAACTGGTGATAGCACTGGCGGGATAAGTTTTTTTAGTTAGCAAAGGCGCTGGTTTGAAAGATTTGTTTGAAATTTCTAATAAATATTACATTTAATATTAAATTGTTTCTTATTTTCTTTTCAATGCCATATGCTTGCATTTCACTATGTACTGTCTATGTACATAGTCATTATGAAGGTATATATAATACATACATAGACAAAATTTTAGACTAGTTTTTCTTATATATTTCATACTTTGGAACGGAACCCCTTTATTACTACGGGAGCCATAACTCAGTATTCGCAGCATTTCTCAGGAACGTACCCCCCCCCCCCGCCCGCAAATAGCGGGGGTTTACTGTATATAGATGCAACTGTTCAGTGTAGCAAAAAGCACCTGGAACACAGTTGAACTCCGCCAGTTAACATCGTATTGTTTACAGAGTACTGCAGTTTGACTAAATGTAGATCACATGTAGTTTGTATGTGCCATCTTAACCAGGCAGCAGCAAAGCAGTACTCATCCTCAACATGAGGTGGGCCTGTATTAACTGGCCCACCTCCTCGTGATGAGGAGGAGTACGAGGAGGTGAGCTAGTTATTATTATTATTCGCTATATGGTGCAAGGAAGCCTGAGGCTTATGCTGCACCAGCCCAAAAAATAAAAAAATTCCCGAGTTACCCTAAGAGAGAGAGAGAGAGAGAGAAGGGAATCACCAAGAAAGAGAAGAATGATGATATCCAGCTCAGGACCCTGGGTGTGCCAAGCCCATACTCACCAGATGTGAGCCCCTGGGATAATACAGGTTCACCTCCTAGCTTCTCTGCAGGCCACCACATTCCACTTTATATATCTTTCTTCATTTCCGACCCCTCCAGTGGTTGCAGTCTCTCGAGTATGCAAAGTAATCATCTTGACAGTAAAAAATTTCATTTTCTAAACTGTACAGTCCTAGTGAGTTTAATGCAGTACTGTTCTTTGGTATAATGTTTAATATCCATACGCTTGACATCTAAAGCAACTAAGAGTGGGAAGATGTACAGTTTGGTATGACAGATCAGGCACCTACTTTTACTGATCTTGGTTTTGAAGGTTAAAATTAGGATAAGAGTTGATGTGATTATCCCTTATTTTAAAATTGTAATTATTCTTACTCCTATAATGCCTTATTATTGCATCTCATTTTATATTTCTTTTTCTGTGTTACTGATTAGTTCCCACTCTATAATAGTATGTATTCAATGTAATGTGTAGGTTATTTTTATTAGAATCCCTCTAAAGGTGGTTGCTTCCAGCAGCCATTCTGAATGTTGTACATTTATTATTTCAACTATTATGTATCCTGCTTTCGAGCATTTTTGGTGCTTGTTATTTTCTGACTTTTCTGAATAAAGAAGAATGGCAATTTCTAAAAGATTGTTCAATGATGTAATGGATGAATAAGAACACAGCTGCAGTGATAAGATTCATTCATTCTCTGTGTCTTTGATGCAGAAACATCAACCTCTCTTTTTTCCAGATCAGCCATATATAGGGAGGGATAGTGGTGGCTCCCAACAATATTGGCTCCCTTTGAATCATTTATGTCAAACTATTAGTCAATAACCCAAATTTTCTGTTGGCTCTGACACAAACACACACGCACGTACATGTATGCATATGCATGTTTGTATGTATCTACATGCCTCCCCCCTTTTCAGGTCCTAGCCACTGAAATCTCAGGAAATTAGGTGGCAGGACCTGCCAGAGTGAACTATTGACTACTGGGTACCTGGTCTGCCTCCACGGGGTGAAAGTGGAGCCTCGGCAGTGGTCCAGCAGCTAAAGGACCAGAAGAACAATGGTACATGACAACACATACAATGGTCATACACTTTTAAATCTCTGGCATTTCCAGTCAACTGGTACACCCACAATGTAAACAATGTGGAGATAATGAGAAGCCCTGGTACTGCTTGACCCTAAACACACTTTACACACACATCGCCAATATGGCTGCCATGCAACCATGTCGGACACTTTGTTCATCGCTCCTCAATTTTAGTTAATAACATGTGTGGATTAAGTGTGTTTCCTTTCAGGCAAAGTATATAAATGAATTTTTTAAACTCCAGTGGATTCTCCAGGTGAGAAACTTTTGTGTTTGACTGGGCTAAGAGTTGAATACAAGCATTTTTATCTGTTTCCTTTGTTTGCCAGACGGTACTGGTCACCATGCCACTGTTGTTGTTGGATTTCTGGCGCAAGGGCTACATAGGCCATATTGCGCTTATCAAATTAAGTAAGTATACATGCGATAACTGCTCTGGGAGCAATTAGAGTTGATCGTACATTTTAATTTTTTTTTAAGTAGGCGAAAAATTCAGAGAGTTTTGCGTCATTACCTATGATGCAGTTGAGTGATAAGGGGTTTTAGATTGAGCTGAAAGTACTGTCGGGCAGTGTTGAACAAGGTACATTCAATCAGAATGTGCTTCACTGATAGAGGCTGCAAACAGTTTGCCCACTGAGGACCATGCCGCTGGCAACAGGGAAATAGAGAGTGCGTCAATTATTTCTGGCTTGGATTCAGCTCTTGACTGGGGAGGTGATCTAAAACAGTGTAATTTTGGGCAAAGACTGTGTTCCACAATTCCCAAAGATTCTGTGTGGATACAACAAAGAGAACATGACTTTTGTGTTTCTCCCCCCCACTTCCATAAATATTCTATGATGGAAGATGAACTCCACAAATACTACTCCTATAGAAAAAATAAATATCACCTTTGAGCTCACCACCCCTAAAAATGCCAAGAAGAAAGTTGTTCCAGTCCTTTAGGGGTATTTTTGTGAATAGCTGTTTCCCCGCCCCCTCACATTTTTGTGGAGGACAGCCCAAATCTTCTCTAGCGCACAGAAATTCACCGAATTGTGCTACGAACCGGTAGTGGTTCCTGCACCAAGAACCAAGCCCTACTGAATCAACATCCTACCGACTCTGAAATCTGAAGCTACTTCAATTATTTAAATTTATCGCAACATGGAGGGAAAAACCAATAAAGCCCAAACTGCGTCACAGCAGACCAACAAGGATGACATTACAGTCATCGAACATCCTGAAGGGCTGGTGGACCCACGCGCTGGAGCCCCCTCCGCTAAAAGGAAAACTACTGAGCCAGCTATTCTCAAGTCAGAGCAGGAAACCCGCTCACAAACCGACATGAGAGAATCACAAGAGACCCGTGCCTCCCAACAGAATTCTACCAAAGAGAAACAAAAGGATCCACCACTGGATCCAACCTTCCCCGAGGGCACCCATTCCTGAACAGAAACTGATCCTGCGAACCGCCCTTGAAAACTTATTCAAGAAGCAGAGCAGCAGAATGACTACAGGGACTAAGAGCTGAAACAGTTTCCCTGTGGACCAAATTGGAAACAATCTTGGACCAAACGCACCTGGAAAATGAAAAAAATAACTGCCAGGCTTGATGTTTACCTTGAAAGTGGGGCAAACAAAATGCAACAGTGTGTCCCCACTTTTGCTTAAGCGCTGAGGACACAGCAACCAAGCAGCAACTAAGGAACCTAACACTAAATGCAAGACCCTCTTGCCAACCCCACACCTAGTCATTGTAAGATCGACCTCCAAGGATGAAACCCACACCAGCGAACAGGTAAAGAGCATAGTAGTAAACAACCTTACCGAAGAGCTAAGAGCAGCAAAAATCAAATCGGTCTACAAAACCCGAAATGTGGGTGTTACCATTGAAACTCAGACAAAGGAGGATGCAAACCTGAAAACACAAGGAATCCAGACACTTGGATTAGAGGCCCTACCACCAAAAAGAAAGGAACCTAGTGTAATTATATACGACTTGAATAAGGACATAACCCTGACTGAGATCCAAACAGAGTTGTGCATAAGAAACCTACAGCAAGACCATCCAGAGGAGGAACCATCAACCATCGTGACTCCGAGATTTCAGACTAAAGCTAGAGCAAGAAATACCACCAACAGGGCGGTAGAGCTCTCACCAGCGGCCTGGAAGACTATATGCCAGCAAAACAGAGACTTTATCAACTGGGGCAGCCACCGCTTCAGGGAGTACGTGCCTGTCGCAAAATGCTTCCGGTGTTGTAAATTCAGGCACACTACCCACACCTGTGCTCAGACTCAGCCCACCTGCGGCCATTGCATGAAGCAGGGACAAGAGTTTAAAAACTGTCCAAATAAGGACAAAGACCCTATCTGTGCTAATTGCAAGTCAGTAAAAATGGATTACAAACACTCGATAAAGGACCCCAACTGTCCCTCATACATCAAAGCCAAGAGTATGTACCAAACTAGAACTGATTATGGGGACCATAAATAAGAAATTCAATACCACAGAGATGAAAATATTCCAGCATAACACACACACACAGAGGGTCGTGGCTGACCAGCTACGCCTTAAGGCTGACCAAGAGAGCGCTGATATCCTGCTACTTCAAGAACCATATGCACATTCCAAACAAGTTAGGGGTTACCCACTTGCCTATAAACTAATCCAATGTGATGAGGACACTCCTTGGGCTGCGGTCCTGGTCCGAAACCCAGATATCACGGCAATGAAGATCGCACAGCATGTGCACACCCTGGGCAGCCTGCATCCATGTCATCACACCAATAGGAGCCTTCTACGCCATATCCCTCTACTCTAGACCGGAACAGTATGTCACAACTGCCATTAATTACTTGCAACAACTACTCGATGTCCTACCAAACCAGGGGATCATTGTGGGGACAGATGTGAACTGTCAGTTGCCCGCACGGCACAGCACAATGGTCAGCTACTTGAAGACTTCCTAGCCACCCCTCGTTGTTCGTGATCCTTAACCAGCCACACAATCTGCCCACCTTCTGCAACCTGCTTTGGGAAGCAAAATTAGACAATACGATAGCCAATATGACCGCACACATCAATGGATGGATGGTAGAAAACTCCTGGACAACATCCAATCACCGGGTGATCACCTACCAAATCTCAAGAACATTGATTAATCTTTTTTTTTTTTTTTGTAGTTGTTGGCGCATCGGCTTCTGTGGCCATAGTGCACCTCCCAAGGTTTTTGCAGCACTTTGATCCAAGCCTGAGGCGGGATACGAACCCATGACCTTTGGGTTGCGAGGCAGGCACTTTACCCACCCGGCTAGCCCGGTCGGCAGAACCCCAATTACCAACAGATTTGAAATCCACAGAGTGGACTGGAATCAGTTCACTGACCACCTAGCCACAGCTATCAACACCAAATAGAGGAAACTGATCCAGATGTCCTGCAAAGAACAGTGACTAACATAATCACAGAGTCCAGCACTGCAACCATAAAGAAGAAGAGACCCTCCCCGGGAATGGTCCTGTGGTGGAGCTGGGAGCTGCAGACCCTTAGGAAGGAGGTTGCAAATAGAAGGAAACAATTTCAAAGAGCCTGCAGGTCTTGGCCACAGGCTGAGGTGGAGGCCTTAAGACAGTGCTATAGGGAGGTAAGAAACTTATAAACAGAAAATCCAAAAGAGTAAAAGAAAATCCTGGGAGCTGCTTGTCTCCACTGCCGGAAACGTGGAATTCGGTTTGTATACAAAGTAACCACGAACAAACTCCCCAGAGGAGGAGTCCTCACAACCTGAAAGGCACAACGCACTCTAACAACAATGTGGAAGGAATCAGTCAACAACCTCCTAAGCGCAATACTGAAGGAACCAGCACAGCCCACCAGTAAACAACTCAAGCTATGCAAAGAAAACAAGGAATACCTCACAGAACAGAGGGAACAACCATTTACAATGGAGGAACTCCAAGAAACAGCTTCCCGGATAAGGTCCAAAAGATGCCCCAGAAGAGAGATGCTTGAACCTGAATAACAAAGAAGGTTGCTGAGCTAGCACCCCAACGTTTCCTAAGATTTTACAATTGCTGCCTGGAGGTTGGCTACTTCCATATGGAATGGAGAACGGCAAATGTCAAATTAATTCTCAAAGCCCTAAGCAAAAATCTGGCTTTCCCAGAATCATATCGACCCATAGCACTCATAACAGTTTTGAGTACACTATATGAACAGCTCCTTCGGCTTCTTCCAACACTACTACTCCACTGCCAACCTTGAGGAAAAAAACCAATTCGGATTGAAGCTGGGTCAACTCGACTGTCAATGCGATGAGAAACATACTCATATCAGTGAATGATTGCCAACAGAAGTACTTTCTCACTATTGCAGTGGAATTTGCCGGGGCGTTCGACTCACTTTGGTGGCCGAGTGTCCTGGGCAGGCTCAGAATGGCACAGGTCCCAAGCAACCTTTATAATAATATCAAAACCTACCTCTCACACCAAAAAATAGAAGTGAAAGTACCATACCAACAAATCAGCAGGAACATCCACAGGGGATGCCCCCAGGATTCTGTGCTCGGACCACTGCTGTGGAATATAGCATTTGATGACTTTCTGAACACCGGCCTTGGGGAGGAGGCAACCCAGGCCTTTGCAGACAATTTAATTCTCACTGTGATGGCAGATAATAGGGCGCAACTTGAGACTCGAGAAAATCAAGCACTACATACTCTACAGAGCACTTTCTACAGATCTCACCTGCCAAAACAACTTCCATCTTGCATAAGGGAAATGGAATTGTTTTGGACATAAGAAGGCCGCTGCAAATTAAAATAAATTGCACTGCAATCAAATTCGCCCAACAAATGAAATACCTCAGGACCGTTTTCGACAGCAAGCTGACATTCCCACCACATCTCAGGCAACTCAGGACCAAGATTAGGAACTACTCGGCCCTGACTGCGTGAGTCTCAACACAAGGACTGGGGGACTGAATAAATGAACCATGTCCCTGTACTACAAGACCACTCTTCTCCCGGCGATCACATATGCCACACCAATATGGTACCATAGAACCAAACTGGCCACCAATAAAAGAATACTGGACTCGACACAATGAGCAATATTGCTCAAAATCTCCCAAGCCCGTAATACTGTGAGCACAGAGGCGATCCAGATTCTTACTGGATCCTTACCACTAGATCTAGAAGTGGTCATATGAGGACTACTATACTATCTGTCAAAAAGGAATTTCTGTGACCTACTCAGGTTTCACGATTGAATCCACAAACACTATAAAAATGGAAAAGGCTCAGCTCTTGACACACCCAAAACAGGAATGGCAAAACAGGTGCACAGACCCAACCAAAGAGGAAGAAACACTATGCTTCATACCTGATGTAGACAGGGTTTTCCCGAAACTACCTGAATGGTTCCACCCAGGCCTATATGCCACCTATTTATTGACAGGTCATGGGCCCCTTTAACGAGAAACTAACATCTGTGGGACTCCTCCAAGACCCCAACTGTTCGTGTGGCAAACTGGAAAACTGGACCCACCTTAAGCACGAATGTACAAACTATGAGGACCTACGTGGAAACCTAATAACAAGATTGACCAACTTTCCGCAGGGCCAGGAGCATCATCTCTTGGACACAAGCAAAGAATATAAGAATCTAACCAGATTCACACAGGAACTATTTGCCAGAAGAACCGTTTCTGCAATCAGTAATGCGATTATATTGCAGTTCCAGCATGAATGTGTTAAGGGACAATCTTGTCTGACCAATCTAATTGGATACCAAGAAGTAGTAACAACAGAACTGAATGCAAAAATAATCTTGATATCATAATTCTAGTATTTCAAGAAAGTTTTTGATACTATTGCACATAAAAGATTGCTGTATAAATTTTAGCAGTGTGGTATTAAGAGCAGGTTACTACTATGGATAAAGGGATGGTAGAGTGGGAGAAGACAGAGGGGTTATTAATGGACCCTGCTCTTTGAGGACTACTGCTATTAGTGGAGTCCCACAGGGTTTAGTACTGGGCCCATTGTTGTTTTTTGTATTTATCAATGATATTGATGAAGGTATATCATGCTTATTGTCTAAGTTTGCAGATGATACAAAGGATGATGACAAGATGGTTAATGAGAGTAAGGAAGGTATGCTGCTGAAAAATTTGACAGATGGACTGAGAAATGGTAATTGAAGTTTAACATTGACAAATACATATTGGAAGCAGTAATAATCCCAGACTAGCATATCAACAGTGGTTCTACACTAAGGGTAGTGGAAAATGAAAAAGACCTGGGGGTAATTGTGCAGTCTGATATGAAGTTCTCTGTACTCTACATCCTTCCTAAAGTTTCATTGCAAAATTTATATTTTTGTTTTTAAATAAATTTTTAAAGAAATCTACTAATTTTAAAGATTACTATAATATATATTTTTAGTAGCAATGGGTAAAATAGATATTTCTCCCTCCCCTTTGATTATGCCATTGTTTCATAATATTAGGTGTATAAATTTAATGATTTTCTATTATGACATTTAGTAAAAAGTACCGGAACGTTGTTCTGGCCCAAATACACCACTGAGAGCACCCCTTTCTTACCTTCACCAGTCTTGTTGCCCTTCTCTGCACTCATTCTAGCAACTCTACATCCTTCCTAAAATAGGCACCTCTGTAGCCAGGTGGGAAGGAACAGCAGTGCGTAGCACACACTTCTTGATTAGACCGGGGTTCGAGCCTGTCACCACCAAATACGGAGGATGCGGAAAGGTCAGGGAATGACCACCACATATCCCGGAGCAATATGGCCTTAGTTGCTAATGCTCCTAAAAACCAAATAACAATAACAACCACCTTCCTAAAATGAGGCTTCCAGACCTGTACGCAGTACTCAAGGTGTCGCACGACCATTGCCTTATACAAGAGGATAATCACCTCCTTATCCCTGCTCACAAAATTCCTGTATATCATTGACAAGACCCCGTCACTTACTATGGCAGCCTGTCTGCACTGCTCAGAAAACTTCATATCTGACTGCACAATTACCCCCAGTTCTCTTTCATTCCCCACTACTCTGAATGTAACACCACCCAGTTGGTACATTTCTCTGGGGTTACTGCTACCCATGATGGCAAATGATGTGGAGAAAACCATGTCTGAGCTTCAAAATTGCAAATTCTCCATCCAACTCTGAGAGTAATGTTCAGCAGTTCAAATATTCTAAAATGTCTTATGAGTTATAATAGCCAAAGCTGTATTGTTGAGTTTTTATTTGTCAGGTATATGAAAGCAGATAGAAAAGGTGAGAGAATTTTATAATGTTTGGAAGAGTACTTTAAGAAAAACAATGTTTCCCTCAGCAATATAACTGAAGAGGCTACTGATGGTGCACCAGCTATGGTTGGCCGTTACAGAGGATTTACCGCCCTTCTGAAAGAAAAGGTTCTGGAATGTACGCTCTGTTCATTGTGTGTAACACCATCTTGTAGCAAAGAAACACAGTAGTAAGCTGCATGATGCTCTAAAAGTGTGTATCAGATTAATCAATAAAATCAAAGCGCATCCACTTAATTTGCTGTGATTGCTGGAACAAACTTCCATCTGTTTTTGTGGAAGTTAGCTTAAATAAATTCAAGGCAGAGTGAAATGGTTTTTTTTTTTTCTTTTGGCTTATGCTATATAAGCTTGCTTTCTTGCATCATGTGCCTCTACTAATGCTAATTCATTCTTTTTACCATGTTATGTGAAAAAAATGATAAAACGTTCAACCAATTACTTTTGCATAACGAATTAAGGTGGCTATCAAGAGGTGATAGTTCGCAAAGACTTGTCAATTTGTATGACTCAAATGTGGAGCTTCTTAAGAGAACAGATCCATCACTATTGATGAGTTGAAAAAGTGTAAGACCCACTGTTCTATTTGGCAGACCTGCATTCAAAATTTAATGAAGTACAGAACCAATTCCAAGGTAAAGATGTTACCACCATTCAAGCCTGCACAATTCTATTAGGGTTCCAGGTCAAGATAGGCCTATATAGATATTCACTGGCATGCAGAGATTTTCAGTATTTCTCAAACTTAAAACAATTAGGAGAAGGTAAAACACTTTCAGATGATCATTTGGAGATATACATAGAGCATCTTGAAAAATTAAGCGAAGCTTTAAAATACGTTTCAAGGACCTGGAGGAAATGAATGTACCTGATTGGATCATTAAGCCATTTGACATAAATATCGAAAATGGAGTTGAACCAGGTTCTTTAACAATGAATTTATTGATATGTATGTTGACACAAAAGCTAAATCTTTATTTAATAACAAAAGTATCAGCAATTAATGGAAGAATATAAACATTACAACAAAATATCCCAAACTTTATGCAGTCATTGAGCCATTTTTACTTGCGTTTCCAAGCATGGTCGAAGCCAGATTTAATCATATATCATGACATTTTAACAAAACAGAGGAACTGACTAAACTTGGAAGAGTGTGGTGAGTTAAGATTAAAACTCACAAATCTCAAACCAAATATTAAAGAGCTTATTAAAAATGACCAACCATATCCTTCGCATTAATGATGTTCAATAAATATAATATTTAATGTAATATATGAAATTCAATAAAGAATAAGTTAATTTATTTTTAATGTTTTATTTTTACAGAGGAATTCAGAAAAAAAAACAAGTTTTTGAACAGATTTTTAATGTAAAAATCTGTTCAAAAACAGATTTTTACATTAAAATAAATAAAAAATATTTGAAATATTTTAATTTTAAATTATATATACATCAAATCAGATCCCCATTTAGAACTTCATTAAATGTTTCCTGCATTTTTCGATATAAATTAAAAAAACACATCCTCTTCACTGTGGTTAAACTCAGAAACAGTCTTTAAAATACTGTTATATATCTGAGACTCCAAAACGTTTGGGGACCACTGCTCTAGCACAATCACTTGGACCGAAGCGTTTAAAATTAATCATTTCAATACAATAATTTAATATTTAGCAGGACTTCAAATTGTACTTGAATCTAGTCCACTCGAATGCCTGTGCCATGCACTCTTGCACCTGACCACTGAGCTACATTAGGCCTAGTGGCAACGATTTTTTTTAATGCTGCAAAATGTAAAGATTTACACTAGGGAATTAACAACCAGAAATAACTTATAAATTGAAGGAATTTAATTAAAAACAACAGAGATGAAAAGGAATTGGAGGAGTGGGGGGCGTCACAATACAGACAGGCAGGCAGGCATGAAATTCACTATGCAATTACAGCAACAGGACCATGCAGACTTCTTGCAAACTGCAAGAAGTCTGCATGGTCCTGTTGATAAATATCAAGCAAAGGTCTCATTAATGATTTATCAAACAACTTTTCATAGTGATAGAGAATTTATAATTCTATCATATAAGATAATTGTGACACAGCAGTGGAAAACTGTGTTTTGCTAGCTATGGAGATCACACCTAAAAAAAATTAAAAAAAGACATTGAGCTTCCAGAAAGGGGTTTTTTTTTTTTTTTTTTCAGTAGTTGTTGGCACATCGGCTTCTATGGCCATAATGCACCTACCAAGGTTTTTGCAGTAAATTTTCTGTTTATACTCCGGCATGACAACCAAGTCAGTAGAGTTTACAGTAAATCGTCAATACAAATATTTATCGTAATTTAGTAGTCACGGGCTTGAACCCCGGTCTACTCAAGGAATGCATGCTATGCACTCACACTCCTGACCACTGGGCTACGTCAGGCCTTTGATCCAAGCCCGAGGCGGGATTTGAACCCGCGACCTTTGGGTTGCCGGGCAGGCACTTTACCCACCTGGCTAGCCTGGTCAGCCCAGAAAGGGTCCAAACAAGATTAACATGTCTGGTGAGGTTCAAATATTCAAATATCTGAAATGCAGAACCTGGTTAATGAGCTCTATAATTCAGAAGGTAACTGATTTAGCTTAATAGGACTCTGATAAGGGCAAGGTAAAATTGAAGGTGAAATTTTCAAGGTATTAATTGGTACTAGACCCAAGGAACATAAAAAAAAAAAATTCATTCCATTTTGAGACAAATATGATATGACTGTATGTTATTATATGCTTATTTTAAATGTAACTTTTGAAACTATGTAATATAGTGGAAAAGTGATTACCCATATCTTGATCAACAGTGCATTTGATTATCTATGCACCCACCCTTTTTTAATATATATTAAATACATTACATTTTTTTTGCCTTGACAGTGTCATTATTTATTTTGTTATTATTTTCTTATAAGCTAGAAAATAGTTGACTGTTTGTTCTTTCTGTAGAGGACAAAATAATAGAGATTATTATATTTATAAATTAAATATACCATGGATCCACAAAGCATGGCTAGCTTACAGTTCAGAGATGCTGAAAGGAGAGCCCATGAATGAATGAAAATTAAATAAAATAAAAAAAATAATCAAGCAATTATTTTTGTTGAAACTGCAATAAAGTGTTAAGGTGTTTCTTACTATATAATTTGTTGTTTTTTTTCATTATAAAATGTCAGCTAAATGTAAATGTGTCAATTTATATTTATAAAAAATCAGAACCAGTATATTTGAAAACAGTTACAACACCAAAATATAAAGGAATACCATATTACTCAATGCAAAGTTTCAAAGTTTTCCAAGCAGTGTACAGAGGCAGTAATGAAGGCCATGACATCCTATTGATCATTTATCAAATGTTTCCTCAAAGGGATAAGGCAGTCATATCCCCACTGTATAAGGCAATTGTAAGACTACACTTGTAATACTCTGTTCTAGTATGGAAATGTAAATAAAGGGGGGGGGGCTTCTTGAAAGAGTTCAAGGATAAGCCTTGTGGGATTGACAAAAGGATGTCCATATGAGGAAAGACTTCAAATATATGGGCTATGCAGCTTGGTAACTAGACACATTAAAGGAGACCTAATTGAGACATGTAAGGCTCTGAAAAGAGAAAGAAAGCAAAATGTATGAGAGTGAAATTTTCACTGTAATAAATGATTCCAGAACTAGGGTTCATATATTCAAATTAAGTGGGAAGAGGTTGAGATAGGACTGCAGAAAGTTTTATTTTAGCCAGCGAGTCATTCGTTACTGATATAAGTTTAGGCTGACAGCTTGGAGAGATTCAAAGGTCAGTGGATAGATACCTACAAGAGGCGCAAGAGTTAAATAGTTTATTTTATTTATTTATTTTTTAGGCTGATACAGCAAAAGCATCTGGCTTCCTTGTACCATAGACTAATACTACTTATTTAAAGTAAGTTAATTTTAACTTCTCTTCTTGTTTTTTTTTTTTTTTTTTTTTTTATCCTCGCCTTTTTCCCATTATTATATGGGGGTCAATGTTTTCATTGTTTTGGCATGCAATTTTTTTTACGGCCGGATGCCCTTCCTGACGCCAACCCTCACCCTCTATGCGGGCTGGGAATATGTGGTGGTCATTCCCTGACCTGCCGCATCCTCCGTATTTGGTGGGTTCAGGCTCGAACCCCGGTCTAATCAAGAAGCATGTGCTATGCACTACTGCTCCTGCCCACCTGGCTACGGAGGTGCCATAACTTCTCTTCTTGTTTTAAAAACTGTAAAATTAAGTTACATACACTCCTGCCTAAAAGTTTGGAATCACATTTCATTTTTATTAATTTTCAGAGTTATTTTTATACAACCAACTTGTTTACCAATTTTCGATTATGTATAAAAATCAAAGAAACTCAAATAATATTTAAGAAATATTTAATAAAATTTTAGAATATTACAGAAAGATGTGGAAGAATCCTGAAAGTGGTAGAAAACTGTAGTTGATTCTAGAATATTCTGATGTTATTCCAATATTATTAGCATTAGTAGTGCATATGATGTAAGAAAGCAAGCTTATATAGCATCAGCCAAAAAAAAAAAAAAAAACCACCCTTCCCATCCAATCACTCCAAATGTTTGTCTAGTTCTGCCTTGAACTTATTTAAGTTGCTGCCCTCCACTACAATGGATAGAAGTTTGTTCCAATTATCAACCACCCGCTTGATAAAGGTGAATTTCCGCACATCTTTTCTACAATTGCCTTTCCTCAAATTGAATCTATGCCACCTCGGGTGAGTAATCTGAGCAAGAGGAAGAATACCATTAGCACTGAGCTTGCTCAATCCAATCAATGCCTTACAAACCTCAATTAGATCACCTGGCAGGTGCGTAGTCTCCAGAAGCTGAAATTTGTAGAACTTAAGCCTTTCTTGGTAAGGGTTGGTAAGGCCAACCCTTTTTTCTACTCACCAATCTCGTTCCAGCAGCTCTACATGTTTCCTAAAATGAGGTATCCAGACCTGTATACAGAACTCAAGGTGTGGCACGACCAATTCCTTATACAAGGGGTCAATCACGTCCTTATCCCTGCTAGCAAAATTCCTGAATAACATTGACAAGACATCTTGAGCTACTGTTACAGCCGTTTTTCATTGCTCAAAAAACTTCATATCTGACTACAAAATTACACTCAGATTCTTTTCATTCTCCACTACCCTCAGTGTAGTACCACCCAGTTGATACGTTACTCTGAGATTACTGCTACCCATATGCAGTACTTAACATGTTAAACTTCAGTTCCTACCTCTCAACCCATCAACTCAACTTTTCCAGATCCTGTTGTAGCGTACTGTCACTACCCATCAACTCAACTTTTCCAGATCCTGTTGTACCGTACTGTCACTAGTGTCATTCACAACCCTGCCGACCTTCTTATCGTCTGCAAACTTGGACATTAAACCTGATATACCATCATCAATATCATTAATTAATACAGAAAACAACAATGGGCCGAACACTGGGGAACTCACTAATAACATTAGTCCACGAAGAGCAGTGTAAATTAATTACTACTCTGTCTTCTCCCACTCAACCATCCCTTTATCCATAGCAGTAATTTTCCTCCAGTGCTACACTGCACCAATTTGTGCAGTAGTCTTCCATGTGCAACAGAATCTAAAGCCTTTCTAAGATCCAAATTAGCATTAGTAATAGTAGAGGCATATGATACAAGAAAGCAAGCTTATGCTGCGTCAGCCAAAAAAAAAAAAAAACACTCCCATTTCACACCGTTCATTCGAAATATCTGTCCAGCTGAGCCTTATATTTATTTAGGCAATCAACTTCCACAACAAGGGATGGAAGTCTGTTCCACCAACCAACCACACGCTGGCTAAAGGCAAATTTCTGCACATCTACCCTACATCTGTCTTTCCTCAATCTGAATTTATGCCCTCTCAAGTGATTATTCTGAGCAAAAGAAAGAATCCCATCGGCATTGCGCATGCTAAAACCATTCAAGGCTTTATACACCTCTATCAGATCACCTCGCCGGTGCCTAGTCTCCAGACACTGTAATTTGCAAAATTTAAGCCTTTCTTCGTTAAGAGCAACCTTTTGTTCCATTCACTAATATTGTCCTTCTCTGTACCCGTTCCAGCAGCTCTACATAATTCTTGAAATGAGGCCTAGAAGCCTGTATACAGTACCTCAAGGTGTGACCTGACCATTGCCTTATCACCACCTTATCCCTGCTGGAAAAATTCCTGTATATTATTGACAAGACACCATGAGCTACTCTTGCAGCCCGTTTGCACTACTCAGAGAATTTCATATCTGCCTGCACAATTACCACCAGGTCCTTTTCATTCTCTACCATTGTCAGTGTGGTACCACAGAGTTGATACGTTGCTCTGGGGTTACTGTTTCCATATGTAGTACTTTACATTTGTCAATGTTAAAGTTCATTTGCCACCTCTCAGCCCATCTGCTCAACCTTTCCAGATCCTGTTGCAGCAGCATAGCATCAGTAGGGTCCTTAACAATCCTGCCAACCTTTGTATCATCTGTAAACTTGGATATTAAGCTTGATATCAATCATCAATATCATTTATAAATACAGAAAACAATAATGGACCCAACACTGAACCCAGAGGGACTCCACTAATAACATTAGTCCACGATGAGCAGTGTCCATTGATTACCACTCTGTCTTCTCCCCCTCAACCATCCCTTTATCCATAGCAGCAATTTGCCTCCAATGCCACACTGTTCCAATTTCTGCAGCAGTCTTCCATGTGCAGCAGTATCAAAAGCCTTTCTAAGATCCAAATATATAATATCAAAGTTATTCCCTGCATCCAGTTCTTTTGTGACAGCATCACAGTATCCAATCAAATTGGTCAGGCAAGACTTTCCCTTAACAAAACCATGTTGTGTCAGAGCTATAACTCAAGTCTTGTCTAGATAATCCTGCAGTGCCTCTTTAACCAGGGCCTTCATTAATTTTACTGGAACAGAAGTTAAACTCACAGGTCTATAATTATGTCAGCCTTTGATCCTCCTTTGTGAATTGGGGTCACATTTGCACATCTCCAGTCTATGGGTACCTCCCCTGAGTCCAAAGAAGCTCTCATAATTATGGCTAGGGGTTTGCTTACTTCCTTTGCTGCCTCCTTTAATATAACTGGATAGATCCATCCACCCCGGGTGCCTTTTTTATGTTTATCCTCAACAATTTCTACTCCACTTTCCGCTCAGTTATTACAAAATCATCTAACTCACTGCCAGAGTTTACTTCACCTCTGGCATTCCCCTTCCTGAATAACTACTCATGTGTGAATGCAGATGCGAAATACTCGTTTAGTTTGTTAGCCACCTGAGCAGGATCCTCAACTGTTGAAACAACAACGTCCAGTGGACTAATCTGATTCATCCCTTTCCTTCTAGAGTTTACATAGGTAAAGAACTCTTTGTTGTTTTTCTTTGCATCCTTTGCCAAGGATTTCTCATAATCTGCTTTTGCCAGCCTAATCTCCTTTGTGACTTGTTTACAGACCAGCTTATATCTATCAAGGGCTTCCATGCCACCCATTAATTTATATGTATCCCATGCATATTTCTTCTCTGCCACATGTCTCATTAGTTCATCTGACATCCATTTAGGCCTAAACCTTGAACAATATTTCTTAGTTGGTATGTAGAGCCTAGTAGCTTTCAAGATAAATTCTTTGAATGCTTCCCATTTTGAATTTGCTTTTTGTCCCACCATATAGAATTTAAATACTGTCTCAGACCACCGTAGTCACCTTTACGAAAGCAAAAACCTTTCCCTTTACCCCTGATGGTAGATACCTTTTTGAGTAAGTCCCACTTCAGCACACTGTGATTACTGCCAACTAGTGGTTCCTTTACTGCAGATTCTTAATTCATGAAGATTCACTACTGATATTCAGATCAAGAGTATTACTTCCTCTAGCTGCCTCCTGAACATGCTGATATAGAAAACAATCATCCAATAAATCCACAAAAGCCTTGCTAGTGTGTGACTGACCAACTCACAAATTCCAGTCAATGTCTGGGAAATTAAAATCCCCCATTATAAGATTCTCTGATTCACTGGCCCACTATTTCCCTGTACAGTTGCTTACTATACTCAGAGTCATCAGGCCTATAATACACTCCTACTCTTAATTTTGATCTCCAATGCTTATGTCACAACAAACTGACCCGACACTGCACTGTCCAGCGATGTTGATTGGCTTCCCTTCCTTCGATTTTGTGTGTTTCTTAACTAATAATATAACCCCTCCTCCCTTCCTATCTTATCTAGCCTTCCTGTACACATTGTACTCCCCAAATTCCAGTTCTGCATTCCTTATATCTGTTGTTGTTGTTTTTTAGGAGCATTAGCAACTAAGGCCATATTGCTCCGGGATATGCGGTGGTCATTCCCTGACCTTTCCACATCCTCGGTATTTGGTGGTGACGGGCTCGAATCCCGGTCTAATCAAGAAGTGTGTGCTACGCACTGCTGCTCCTTCCCACCTGGCTACGGAGGTGCCCTTATATCTGTGTGACACAACGTCTCTGATAGCCCAACAATATCAGCCTTTGATGTTCTGAGCAGTACCTCAAATTTATCAAATTTATTTACCAAACTCCTACATTGGTGTACACGCAAGTATACATGCACCTGTTCCTATTCTTAGCTACCCTAACACACTTGTAACGCAATGACATTCCTTATATCTATGTGACACAACGTCTCTGATATCCCAACAATATCTGCCTTTGATGTTCTGAGCAGTACCTCATATTCATCAAATTTATTTACCAAACTCCTAGCATTGGTGTACACGCAAGTATACATGCACCTGTTCCTATTCTTAGCTACCCTAATACACTTGTAATGCAATGACTCCCAGCAGTCTCTGAAATATCCTGCATCTTGTTTTCCAGGCTGCTGCTCATTCCAATAGCAGTGCAAGAATCACTTTCACCTCTGCCAGTGGCTACTGTTAATCTATCAGTCCTTGTATCCCCCCAAGCTAGCAGTTTTCCAACCCACCTAACACTGCCTTGATAGCATCAGCAAATATTCTTGCACCCTTTCTATTTAAGTGTATCCCATCCCTGTAGAAGCAGTCTCTCCTGTTAACAAGTACAGACCAGGCTGAAAAAAATTCTACCCCTTGAGCCTTTCACAATCTCTCCAGGGCCAAATTGATCAACAAGGCTCTCATCGTATACTCCCTTCTATCGTGTCTGGGAGAATTGCAGCCACTTTCAAATTCAATCATAATCATGGCTTTTTTTCAACATTGACCTGTACTTGTTAAAGGCATTAATTCATCTGATATCCATTTAGGCCTAAATCTTGAACAGTACTTCTTAGTTAGTATGAAAAGCCTAGTACCTTCCAAGATTAAGTCCGTGAAGCCTTTCCATTTAGAATTCAACATTGGTAACATCATCAGTTGATCCCGCTGTATAGAATTTAAAAACTCTCTGCGATTATAGAAGATTGTAGATGATTCTAGAGTATTTTGAGGCATATAAATTGAGTAAGAGCTGTAACTTATAAAATTGAACACCCATCATTTAGAAAGAATATATGATGTACGCTTTGTGTGGTTTATGATAAACATGGCTAGAAACAAGGAGTGATGAAAAAAAAAAAGAAAGTAGTAATTAAAACCCTGTATAAAGGAAGTTATTCCATGAGAAGTATTGGCAAAAAACTGTCTTTCATTTAAAGGAGTACAAACTACCATTCAACGATTCAAGAAAACTGGCAGTTTAAAGAACAAACCAAGATCGGAACAACTACATGCAAAAACAGAAGCACACTAAGACCGTAACACTGATTTCTAAATGCAACTATGACTTACTGCACTGAAATCAGAGCAGAGTTCAATCAGAACAGAGAAACTCTCATGTCTACGTTTAATATAAAACTTCATCTTAAAGAACCATTACTTCATGGTCATGCAGCAGTACAAAACCCTTATTAAAACAGGAAAATCAAAATAAACAGTTGGCTAGTACTAACAGCTATCAAAATTGGACAATTGAAGGGTGGAAAAATGTACTGTGGACTGATGAATTAAATAAAAATTTAAAAATTTTGGATTCACATGTAGAGTTTATGTGAGACGATGAAATGTAGAAAATATGGTGCCACATTGTTTAGTGCCTAGTCAAGCATAGTGGTGAGTCCATCATGATCTGGGGTTGCTTCTATTTATCTAAAGTGGATGACATCATCAGAATTGAAGGAATTTTAAGAAAAAAAAGGCTATAAAAACATTCTTAAACATAACGCAATATCATCCTCTGGACTTCGACTTTGTGGGCTCAAAGCACAGCTCTAAGCTGTGCAGGGACTGATCCCACTGATCACAATTTCCTATAGACTTTCTAGCAACTAAACAGGAAGTGGTATTGCAATTTATGATGTGGCCAACCCAACTGCCTGACTTAAACCCATAGAGCTTTTATGGGATTAGAGAGAGACCTTCAAGTCCATGAAGTCTGCCATCTTCACAAAATTTATGGGAAAATGTGGGAAATAATAATTTATGGGAAATAATATTAGTCAAGACACTATTATAAAATTAATTACCAGAATATCACATCTCTGTAAGGCAGTGATAAAATCTTGTGGAAAATAATTTGATGAAAAATCATTAGAGTTGTTAATATTAATCATTTCAATACTTTTTGCTGTCATGTTTTCAATGCTTAATAAAAAAAAAAAAAAAAAAAAATCTTAAAATACTTCACAGTTAGGGCTCACAATACCAGTCAAAATCTTAATACCGGTATTTCAGTATTTTTAATTTATGAAACCAGGATACCGCTATTCCAAAAAAAAACATTTTTCGCAATAAATTTTGATGACAATTAGATGCAATAAAGAAAGGAAAAAACAATTACTTGAATTCATGTTTTAAATGAAACTTTTATTACAATAATAAATATTCTAGCAAAAATTATTAAACATACAGTTATTCTAAAAATAAAAAAGTACGCATCCACACTACCTCTCCGAATAAAGTGAGCTCTTAAGAAACTTGACAGTGTTATGATTTAAACTGGATCTAATTTTGGTACATATTTAACTAGTGGCAGAAAACATCCTTATGTATTCTGTGCTCGTTGGTGCTTTGTACTGAAAGTTGTAGACGAGTTGCAGTTTAACCCCCCCTATTCCCTCATCTTCAAAAAATATTATTTACTTTTTTATCAAAAATAAAAAAATATTTCCTTTTTGTCATTTTATGGCTCTATCTGTATTAATGAAAGGGACTGACTGTTAAGCTTCGTGAGGAAACCAAATCTAAGTTGTGGGGGGGGGTGTATTTATTTGTTAATTTTTATTTCCCTGTACCTTAGTATCAGCACCATTGTTATGATTTTTGTAGAGCAGTTCCCCTCAAGTTGTTGTTTGGTTTTTAGGAGCATTAGCAACTAAGGCCATATTGCTCCAGGATATGCGGTGGTCATTCCCTGACCTTTCCGCATCATCCATATTTGGTGGTGACGGGCTCGAACCTCGGTCTAATCAAGAAGCGTGTGCTACGCACTACTGCTCCTTCCCACCTGGCTATGGAGGAGCCTCCCCTCAAGTACTGAGCCCCACGAGCTACCTGACTGCGTTAAAAAATTAGACTTTACAGGAGCTGAGGGATATTCCCAACCCCTACACATGAGTATATATATTATATATCATATATATATTATATGTGAGCTGTCGGTTTCTCAAGAGCAATGACACAAATATAAAACAAGTTATTTATCATTAGGAAATCTATTTACAATACATAACTGGTGTTCATTTACATCTAATCTATTCATTTTTCTCATTTAATCTGTTAATACAGTAAACCCGCAAATAGCGGGGGTTTAGCGGGGTTACGTGCCTGAGAAATGTCGCGAATACCAAAAATGCGAATACTGAGTTATGGCTCCCATAGTAATAAGGGGTTCCGTTCCACAGTATGAAATATATAAGAAAAACTAGTCTAAAATTTTGTCTACATAGTGAAATGCAAGCATATGGCATCGAAATGAAAATAAGAAACAATTTAATATTAAATGTAATATTTATTAGAAATTTCAAACAAATCTTTCAAACCAGCGCCTTTGCTAACAAAAAACTTATCCCGCCAGTGCTATCACGAGTTTCGCTAAAGTGTTGATAAAGGAGTTTTGCCTTTTCACGAATAATGAGTGAACTTAAAGGAATCTTATTTTGAGTTCGGTCTTCTATCCACAGATTTAAAGCTTTTTCCATTTTTTCAAATTGAACATCACGAGTTACAGAGCAAATGTTTGAAGCAATTAGCGCGTTTTCACGGACACTACGGCAGATTTTTTCTTCCGATTTTTTGATTGATCGTACCATTGACTCATTGATTTTATAATGTTTTGCCACTGAGGAGACACTTTCACCATTAGAAATTTTATCTAATAACTCAATTTTATTCGCTAATGTCATCACCTTCTTTGATATTTTCACATTTCTCTTGTTATTCGTAGCCATATTTTTGTACGGGTTAGAAAGAACTTGTCCACAATAAAGTCACTTTCTTCTGTTAACACACTCGAAAAAGTCTATTTTACACTGCAAAACGGTAGATTTATCATTTTTGTAAGCATATCAATTTATAAATTTATTCGATTTATAAGCATATAAATTAAAAGCAAACGACGAAACCTTCCATGACAAATGCATAACACATACTGAACAAGGATTAGCGAGAAACATCCACGCTCGTGATTTTGTCACCCCTCTCCCCCCCACCCACTGAGCGCTGTTTTGACCGGGAAAGATAATTTTAGCCACGCCCATGTTTTTTTATTGCGGAAAATATTCATGGCGCTTTAAAATTCACATTTCTTTAGGTTTCATTTCGCGAATACGCGAAACCGCGAATACAGATACTGCGAATAGCGGGGGTTTACTGTACATGCTATCATTTCCATAAAATTTCTCTCAATTAACAATCTCAACTCTCTCTCTACAGCTTCAAACACTAAACTAATTCAATCTTAATCACTTCCTCATATTTCTCTTAATCACCAATATCAATTATCTTCACAACAGCAATCCATAAGTCACTAATTTAATGCTAACAATTCCATGTAATCTCTCTTAATTTAGCAATATCAATTTTCGTTACAACTTCAATCAATAAACCAACTCAATACAAAGCATTTCTATAAATTTCTCCTAATTTCTTCAACTCCATCATTACTTTAAAATAAGTACAGTTTTAGCTAAGCACCCTTTTCAATATAACAAAGTTCGGAGGACTTGCCTTCCTTCTCTTTCACGGTAGGATTCCTTTGTTCGGGTTCCTTCCACGGAGTGCAGTAATTCTCTCTCTCTCTCTCTCTCTCTCTCCTTAGTTGAACTCTGCATCTCTGCTGTATAGCCCTTCCAGTACTGTCTTATTTCGGGATTTCGAGAACAGTTCTCTGTTAATACTGAAGGAAATTACCACAGCAGTAGTAGAAGCCAAGACACTATTTGACTGGCTTGTTATTCAACTTCCGG
This sequence comes from Mastigoproctus giganteus, assembly GCF_048544385.1. Taxonomy (NCBI): domain Eukaryota; kingdom Metazoa; phylum Arthropoda; class Arachnida; order Uropygi; family Thelyphonidae; genus Mastigoproctus; species Mastigoproctus giganteus. The sequence continues at coordinate 213,325,720 of NC_143580.1, read as the reverse complement.
ATTAACTTCTAGCACAGGAACATGCTCGGCTGAACCCTTCACTATATAGCTGGACACTCCCAGAACTGGACCCAAACTGAAGTCTGCAAACCCTCTGAACAACTACAAACCCCTCTTTTGGTGCGAGCACCTTATTTATTTCCTTCTCATTTATTTATTTATTGAATGCAAGTTACAATCGCACCTTGTACTACTTTTTTATAAGCAAGCTTATGTGCAAACCCAGAGGGGTTTGCACCCATTTACCTATCTCCCCTATCTAATTTAAACCTGACCCAATCACAGTGTTATTCTTTAAACTCACTCTTCTTCCTTTGGTGGGAAAAACAGAATATTTTTCCCACACAATGAAACACTTTCATCTTTTACCTCGAGATCACCTGTTCACAATACCTTTGAACTGCTCCATACCGACACTCTTTCCCGAAATGCACTAAGTGTCACATCCTCAAGTAGCGGTGTAAGAGGGGGATTAAACTATTGTTCAGAAGCTTTTAATTTTAACCCTTCTGTACCTGCCATACCATTGTTCACCATATTCCTTAATTGCACTACCAGGCTTACTCCCACTAATGGAAATATTTCCGTAATGATGTTTTTGTTATTGCTTAAGTGCTTTACTTCCACACACACTATACTTACTAAGAAAAATATATTTGTAAGATTTTGTCTTACAGTTTCGTGACGTTTTCAGGTTTCTGTTGCATTTGTAATGTGTATAACAATCCCTCATTTGCAAATTCAGCAGTATTAATGATTTACTGTTGTCAATTTTATAACCTTTATGTGAATAAATCATGGATAATTATTTTTTAAATTAGTACTGAAAAACCGGTATTTTTGTATCAATACGGGGATTTGAATACCAAAAAAAATGACCGGGATCCCAGTATTTGAGATCCAGGAATCTCAGTATTGTAAGCCCTATTCACAGTGTGTTGCTTTTTTTTTTTTTATATTAAACCTTAATTTTCATAGCTAATTTCAAAAAAAATTAACAAAAACTGTTGTCATACACTGTGATTCCAAACTTTTTGGCAGGAATGTATATCAATAAATTTCTTTTATAGGTAAGTGCAATGGTCAGGCCACACCTTGAGTACAGCATACAGGTCTGGCGTCTCATTTTAGAAAGGGCGTAGAGTTGCTGGAACGAGTACAGAGATGGCCAACAAGACTGGTGAGGGGAACCAAGAAAGACTTAAGCTCTGCAATTTGCAGCATCTGGAGACTAGGTACCTGCAAGGTGATCTGATCTGATTGAGGTGTATAAGGCCTTGAATGGATTGAGCAGGCTCAATGATGATGGGATACGTCCACTTGCTCAGATTACAAACCTGAGTGGACATCAACTCAAATTGAGAAAAGAAAGTTGTAGAATAGATGTGCAGAAATTTGCCTTTGTTGAGCGGGTAGTTGATTGCTGGACCAGACTTCCATCTGTCGCTGTGAAAGTTGATAGCTTAAATAAATTAAAGGAAGAAGTGGACAAACTTCAAACTTGGAGTGAATGGATAGGTGAAATGGGAAGGTTTTTTTTTTTTTTTTTCCGGCTGATGCTTTATAATCTTGCTTTCTTGCAGCATATGCTTCTGCTAATGCTAAGTGAGTATATAGTACTATACATACAAATGTGATATAGAAAATTAATAATTTCTTTAAGAAATTTCTTTATGTAATTGATGAAATACACACACACACACACACACACACACACACACACACACACACACACACACACACACACACACACACACACACACACACTGGCCATAGTTGCCGATGTGCCTAATAAATCCCTAAACAAACACATATATACAATCAGACCTCTCTTTAACAAACTTCTATATAGTGAATTTTTTTTTATTTCCATTGGTCATTACATTGAAAATAGTTTCCTTATATTAAAAAAAATTTCCATATAACAAACTGATTTCGAGAGACCTGGTTATGCATTGTTCACACCTCTGGCCTTTAGGCAATAGAGTTGATGCGGTAGAAAGCATGGATTAAGAGCTAAAACATTCCATAATTTAGCAGTGCCCATAAAACCTATACAACTGCCACTACTATACTGAGAGGTCACACTGGTCAAATACTATCTATGTGTTCACAGCCATTGGCAAAGATTAAGGCATATTCCCAACATGGACATTGGTTCTGGTCAACTTGTTTTCTACTGTGTCTGCCAGGGGCAAAAGTTGATGACGTTGTAGAGCGGATATCATCTTTTAAGGGCACAAAAGGTGATATAGTTGTACACGTTGGCACTAATGACATTAAGAGTAGGAGACCGGCGGAATTACTTGACAAGTACAGGTCACTGATGAAAAAAAGCCGTGAATTAGGGTTGAAATTGAAAGTGTCTGCAATTCTGCCCAGACACGATAGGAGGGAGTATATGATGAGAGCCCTGTCAATCAATTCGGCCCTGGAAAGATTGTGCAGGGCTCAAGGGGTAGAATTTTTTTCAGCCTGGTCTGTACTTGTTAACAGGAGAGACTGCTTCTACAGGGATGGGATACACTTAAATAGAAAGGGTGCAAGAATGTTTGCTGATGCTATCGAGGCAATGTTAGGTGGGTCGAAAAACTGCTAGATTGGGGGGATACAAGAACTAATAGATTAACAGTAGCCACTGGCAGAGGTGAAAGTGATTCTTGCACTGCTTCTATTGGAATGAGCCGCAGCCTGGAAAATAAGATGCAGGATATTTCAGAGACTGCTGGGAATCATTGGGGTACAAGTAAACACATGGGTTGTGTTAGGGTAGCTAAGAAAAAGAACAGGTGCATGTATACTTGTGTGTACACCAATGCTAGGAGTTTAGTAAATAAATTTGATGAATTTGAGGTATTGCTCAAAACATCAAAGGCAGATATTGTGGGGATTTCAGAGACGTGGTGTCACACAGATATAAGAAATGCAGAACTGGAATTTGGGGAGTACAATGTCTACAGAAAGGATAGACAGGATAGGAAGGGAGGAGGGGTTATGCTATTAGTTAAAAAACACATAAAATCCAAGGAAGTGAAGCCAGTCGACATCGCTGGACAGTGCAGTGTCGAGTCAGTTTGGTGTGACATAAGCATTGGGAGATCAAAATTGAGAGTAGGAGTGTGCTATAGGCCTAATGACTCTGATGAGTATAATAAGAAACTGTTCGGAGAAATAGAGTGGGCCAGTAAATCAGAGAGTCTTATAATGGGGGATTTTAATTTCCCAGATATTGACTGGAATTTGGGGGCTGGTCACTCACACAGTAGCAAGGCTTTTGTGGATTTATTGGATGATTGTTTTCTACATCAGCATGTTCGGGAGGCAACTAGAGGGAGTAATACTCTTGATTTGATTATCAGTAGTGATTCTTCATGCATTAAGAATCTGCAGATAAATGAACCACTTGGTGGTAGTGATCACAGTGTGCTGAAGTGGGAGTTACTCAAAGAGGTAACTACCATTAGGGGTAAAGGGAAGGGGTATTGCTTTCGTAAAGGCGACTACAATGGACTGAGACAGTATTTAAATTCTATACAGTGGGATCAACTGATGATATTGCCAACAGCAAATTCAAAATGGGAAGCATTCAAAGAACTTATCGTGGAAGCTACTAGGCTTTACATACCAACTAAGAAATATTGTTCAAGGTTTAGGCCTAAATGGTTGTCAGATGAACTAATGAGGCATATGGCAGAGAAGAAAAATGCATGGGATACATACAAATTAACACGTGACACGGACGCCTATGATAGATACAAGTTGATCTGTAACCAAGTTACAAAGGAGGTTAGGCAGGCGAAGGCAGATTACGAGAGATCCTTGGCAAGGGATGCGAAGAAAAACAGCAAAGAGTTCTTTACTTATGTAAACTCTAGAAGGAAGGGGATGAATCAGATTGGTCCACTGTTGATGACCCTGCTCGGGTAGCTAACAAACTAAATGAATATTTTGCATCGACATTCACACATGAGGAGTTATTCAGCGAGGGGAATGCCAGAGGTGTATTCAACTCTAGCAGTAAGCTAGAGAATCTTGTAATAACTGAGAGCAAAGTGGAGGAGAAATTGTTGAAGATAAACACAAGAAAGGCACCTGGGGTGGATGGGATCTATCCAGTTATATTAAAGGAGGCAGCAAAGGAGGTAAGCAAACCCTTAGCCATAATTATGAGAGCTTCCTTGGACTCAGGGGAGGTACCCATTGACTGGAGATGTGCAAATGTGACCCCAATTCACAAAGGGGGATCAAAGGCTGACACAAGTAATTATAGACCTGTGAGTTTAACTTCTGTTCCCGGAAAATTAATGGAGGCACTGGTGAAAGAAGCACTGCAGGATCATCTAGACAAGACTTCAGTTATAGCTAGGACACAGCATGGTTTTGTTAAGGGGAAGTCTTGCCTGACCAATTTGATTGGATACTATGATGCAGTCACAAAAGAACTGGATGCAGGGAATAACTTTGATATTATATACTTGGATCTTAGAAAGGCTTTTGATACTGTTGCACATGGAAGACTGCTGCACAAATTGGAGCAGTGTGGCATTGGAGGCAAGTTGCTGCTATGGATAAAGGGGTGGTTGAGGGGGAGAAGACAGAGAGTGGTAATCAATGGACACTGCTCATCGTGGACTAATGTTATTAGTGGAGTCCCTCAGGGTTCAGTATTGGGGCCTTTATTGTTTTCTGTATTTATAAATGATATTGATGATGGTATATCAGGCTTAATGTCCAAGTTTGCAGACGATACGAAGGTTGGCAGGGTTGTCAAGGACACTACTGACACTATGCTGCTGCAACAGGATTTGGAAAGGTTGAGCAGATGGGCTTCGAGGTGGCAAATGAAGTTTAACATTGACAAATGTAAAGTACTACATATGGGAAACAGCAACCCCAGAGCAACGTATCAACTCTGTGGTACTACACTGACAGTGGTAGAGAATGAAAGGGACCTGGGGGTGGTGGTGCAGGCAGATATGAAGTTCTCTGAGCAGTGCAGACGAGCTGCAAGAGTAGCTCATGGTGTATTGTCAATGATATATAGGAATTTTTCTAGCAGGGATAAGGAGGTGATTATTCCCTTGTATAAGGCAATGGTCAGGCCACACCTAGAGTACTGTATACAGGCCTGGAGGCCTCATTTCAGGAAGGATGTAGAGCTGCTGGAACGAGTACAGAGAAGGGCAACTAGATTGGTGAATGGGACAAAGGGGTTCTCTTACGAAGAAAGGCTTAAGTTTTGCAAATTACAGTGTCTGGAAACTAGGCACCAGCGGGGTGATCTGATAGAGGTGTACAAAGCCTTGAATGGTTTGAGCATGCTCAATGCTGATGGGATTCTTCCTCTAGCTCAGAAAAATCACCTGAGAGGGCATAAATTCAAATTGAGGAAAGACAGATGTAGGATAGATTTGCGGAAATTTGCCTTTAGCCAGCGGGTGGTTGGTGGGTGGAACAGACTTCCATCCCTTGTCGTGGAAGTTGATAGCCTAAATAAGTTTAAGGCTCAGCTGGACAGGTATTTCGAACGAACAGAGGGGTGAAGTGGAAATGGTTATTTTTATTTATTTATGTTACTTTTTTTTTTTTTTTTTTTTTTTTGGCTGATGCTGCATAAGCTTGCTTTCTTGCATCAAATGCCTCTACTAATGCTAATGCTACTGTAAGCACCCTATTAGAGAATTAGGAGATTGATTTTCCTTTACCTGGGAAATTCATCTGTTGTTTCGCAGAAATGAGTCATCCATACTCTGACTAAATTTCACCTGTCTCTGTTTATATGGTGGGTACAAGTAGTCCTTAAATCAGTTTTGTTTTAGCTGTAGTGCAAATAACCTCACAATGTCTAAGAGGAAATCCTCGAGTGTAATGGAAAAAATGCAAGTGCTTAATAGTGTAGATTGGGCCGTAAAGAAATTGCTTTAAAGTTTGGTATCCCTGCCATTAGTGTGACAACCATTCTGAAAAACCGTGTTTCGATTGAGGAAACAGGACCCAGTCAGAAGCATGTGAAATTATGCCTGTATGAAGATGCAGGCGAAGCTGTTTTTAAGTGGGTGAAGTTGATTCGAGAGCAAAACATGCCTGTATCAGGGCCATTAATAAAAAAAAAAAAAAAAAAGGCTATGGAGTATGCATCTTTTCTGGCATAAAACATTCCAAGCCAATTCTGGTTTGCTGGAAAAATTTAAAAAGTGCCTGGCTTACTCGACAAAGTATTTCTGGTGAAAGTGGAGTAAAAGGGTTTTAAAAAAAAAAAAAAAATTATGGAGGACAAAGCCAAAGACATAACGAAACAGGTCTAAATGTGTGCAGAACACGACACTGACTTTCAAAGGTGATAAATGTTTAAGTGGTAAAAATAATAAGGAGAGAATTAGTCTTGGTTGGTGCATTTATGGCTGGTAATGAAAAACTGAAGCTTTTAATAGGCAAAAAAAAAACAACCCCAATGTTTCAAAGGAGTAAAGTCATTATGCAACTACAACAAAAAAAATCTTGGATAACAAGTGAAATTTTTGAATAAAGGATTTTAAATTTCGATAGAAAGATGATGGAAGAAAACAGAAAAATCATGATGACTGTCGGCAACTGCCCTACCCACTTTAACTTGGTAATTTCGAAACTTACAAGTGTGAAGCTTGTTTTCTTCCCTTTGAATACCTCATCTAAACTGCAGCCAATGGACCAAAATATTATCAAGAATTTGAAAATGCACCACCAAAGGCACATCCGAAAAAAATTATACTGAGCACAGAAACCAACCAACCAACCTATAGATTCTGTTATAGATTTGCAGATGTGCATATCAGAGTTTGCAAAAGTGTGGAATCAAGATGTGAAGGAAACAACATAAGAATTGTTTCACAAAAGCAGGTTTTGCTAAAATGCCAATTAACAGCAATGAAAGGGATGAACTACTACAAGATATCGAGTAATCTTGGGAAGAACTCCAAGTGAGAGGTTTGATTAGGGGAGAAACTGTTCTTGACGAATTTTTAGGAGTTAATAATGATGTCATAGTACCTGAATATCTGAGTGACTCCAACATTTTGGAAAGTATTCAAACTAGTGACAATATCAATAATGAATTGGATGAAAAAGAGGGCAATATTAAATCTTCCAAGCATGAAACACTGGCAGCATTTGAAATTTTGGGTTGAGGCATTCAGTGTGAAGAAAATATATTTGACTGTTTAAACAAATGCAAACATTTTTATGAACAATGTACAGTAAAATCCAGTGTCAAACAAAAAATAACGAAATATTTTACGAAATAATGCTTAAAAGTGTATTAATATATTGTGTGCACCGTGTAAGTAGTTATTTCTTAATATGTATATATTAATAAATTAATTGTTTTAAAATGTCATAAAATTGCTTCATTCCCACCTTTCATTTCATTTTAATTATTTCATTATAAAATAACCTTTTCAACAATGAAAAATACTGCCATATTTTTCACTGTTGAAAACATTTTATAATGAAATTTGTTTAATGAATTTTTTCAAGTGAATGATTGATTTCATTATATAGAGGTCCGACCACACAAACACACACCAATATAAAAAATGTGAATAAATTGTATTTTTTAATTAAATGTTATACTATTCCCTGACATTAGCCCTTCAGCCAGCCCTAGGTGATTCCCTACTCATGAACTATTTAATACTTGTATCAGGTATCACTAATTTTTTAAACTATGGATTTTTTTCTAATAACATTTAATAAATTAATTTTTCAGTTATTACAAAAAAAATTTAGATTATTTTACGTGAAAAAATTCCACGATTGCTTTTCACTATACCCCCACCCACCCTAAACCATCTCTGGGTTGGCAGATTTTGAAAAGGTGGCACCTCTAATTTAAACTATGGGTGAAGAATTATAGATGAATTATTTCCCTCTTTTCATAGGCACCTATAAAACAGGGTATTTTTTTTATGAAGCACAGGAAATTGACAACTGCTCAATATCAATGTGGTGTTTGAACACAGTACTTTTTGTAGCAATATTTGTTCTTTTATTATGCTAAGGTTAGTTTGTACATGGAATAAACTTTTATAAAATTTTGGGGTGTCCTGATTAACAGCACAACCAAAAGTAAAAGTTTGCTTTTAACTATAATTTTCCAGACTTTTACTTTTCAGAGTTGATTTTCAACATTCTGAAAATTACAGCACATTGAAAACACCCTCGCAAATATAGCTGGAAGCAGCAAACATGTTGAGAAGTATGTACATCTAATGTAATGGGTGTAGAAAAGAGCAAAACAGTTAATCAAAGACACAGAAGGGTACGTTTAACATGAAAGACTTCAATTCTGCAAACTGCGACAACTGGAAACTAGGAACCTGTGAAGACATTTTATTGTAGTGTTTAAGACTTTAAATGAATTGCATAAACTAAATGCTGATGGCATCTATACTCTTTCGCAGACAACATACATAAAGAGACAAAACTGATAAAAAGAATAGTTGTGGGACAGATCTGTGAAAATTGGTTTTCAGACAAAGAGTGTCAAATTTATTCAAATTCTTGACTTGTGGAAGTCAGGAATTTTGAATAAATTTAAGGAAGAATTAGACAAATTATTAGAAAGGAAAGACAGATCAGGTGGAAAAGTTTTTTTTTTTTTTTTTTTCTTATAACATAAAATATTTGAATATGCTGGCTTGTGAAAAAAATATTTTTAAGAAACTAACAATAAAAACTCTGCCATTACCGGTCCCAAGCCTGATGAGAAAGGAGGAGGAGCATACCTCATTTAAAAAACACTGGGCTCGGCTGGCCCTGGCTGACAGGTACTGTCAGCCAGGGCCAGCCAAGCCCAGTGTTTTTTAAACTGGGATGGGCCCCTGACTGGGTTACAGGCAAAGATGGAGGATCTGTCTTCAGCCACAGTGGAAGTCTGCCAATCTTCCAAAATACTGGTTCCATTTAAATTGTGGAATATGCAGCAGAGGAATGGCAAGCCAACTCCATTATTTGCCTTAAATCCTATGGATCTCAACCATTACCAGATAGACATTGATGAAATTTAATTTAATTCTATTTACAGAGGATATACCAGAATACTGGAAAAGTGGAATAATATTACCTATACATAAAAAAAGATATAGAAAATTATAGACCCATTACCCTTTTAAACCATATACATAAAATATTCATAAGGATCTTACAAAACAGGATACTTAAAATATATGAAGAAACAATAGGGGAAGAACAAGCAGGATTTAGAAAAGACAGATCAACAATAGAACAAATATTCCTGCTAAACATTACTGCAGAAAAATATTGGAATCGGAAGAAACCGCTTCATCTGTGCTTCATTGATTTTAAGCAGGCATTTGATTCTGTAAACAGAGAATATTTAATGAAACAACTACAAAAAATGCTACTGGATCAAGAAATATTCACGTTTGTAAATAATTAATACAAAAATACAAAAGCAATTATAAAATTCAAAAACTTAAAACAGAGAAATTTGAAATAGAGAAAGGAGTTATGCAGGGAGGCCCTTTATCCCCATATCTATTTAATATCTACCTAGATGAACTAAAGAAATCAACTGAAGAAAAAAAGAGGAACAATAATAAATGGTAAAAATATAAACCACATAAAATATGCAGATGATGTTGTGATATTAACAGAAACCAAAGAACAACTCAAAGGAATTTTAACATAAGCAACAATTATGGAATAAATATCAATATAAATAAAACCAAAGTAATGCAAATCGCAAGGACCACAGAAGATATAAACATCCAAAACCAACACATATAACAAGTACAAAAATTTGTATACCTGGACTCTTTAACTGGAAACTTAAGTAATATTGACCAAATTAATCACAGACTGAACATCGAATGGACAAATATGAACAGACTCAAAAACTTATGGAAGAGGCACAAAATCTCAAATAGTCTAAAAATCAAACTATATGAAATGGTCATTATATCCATAGCAACTTATGGATCAGAGGCATGGAGAATAAATAAGAAAGAAAGGCAAAAGATAATGGCATTTGAAATGAAATGCCTAAGGAAAATTAATAAAACAAATTGGAAAGAACACAAAACTAATGAACAAGAAAGAAAAGATCTAAATTTTGAATGCAGCATAATAGAACTAATCTACAAAAAACAACTTCAGTGAAGGTGGACATATGAATCAGATGAAACAACAGCTCCCAAATGTAGTATTGACAGGAAGAATTGGAGATAAAACCACCAGGAAGACCCAAAAGAGAATGACTCCAATGACTAAAGGAGAACACAGGCTTTCAGAGCTATCAACAAACGAGATTCAAGACACTGACAACAATGGAGGTTGTCAGTGTCTCAGTATCCAAACAGGGTCTCAACCCATGCTAAACAGAAGAGTAGAATGATGATGATGAACAATAAAATAAAGAATAGCATTACAAAGTAGACAACTGCCTTTATTTCAAATTACTTTTATTCTTACTTTTATTTAAAAAATAAAAGAGCTCTTCAAAAAAAGAATGATCATAATACTTTAATTTTTTACCTTCAATGTGCATCTAAATAATGATAGTAATTTTCCAAAATGTCATTCTCAAAATATGAATAAACATCCATTCTTTGAAGTCCTTCAAACTCACCTCTGCTACCCTAAGCAGAATGTGTCTTGAGGGCCTACAGAGATTTCTCAAGAGATTTCTTTCTACTGACACCAGCCTTAATTGAATATATTGATAATGTAGACATACAGTTGTGATCCTTTTTTACTGATTGTGATGTGTTGTATTGTACCATATGCTAAATAAATAAATAACCAGTGCTTCTGAAGAGTTGAAATTACACTGGGGGGTTGTAAAAAAACTGGAATGGGGAACTCGCCAGAGCAGCATATTTCCCGATGGCAATAAAACTATCCAACAGTCTGGCACACAAAACTTGGCAAAGTAATTAAACTAAGAAACACTGTCACCAGGATTGGGGCATAAAAAATACTAAACCTGTAAGTGAAATATAGTTACATTAAATAAAAAAAAAAAAAAAAAAATCCTAAATAGTGAGCAAGTCTGTATGCAGGATATCCTCTTGGGCCACTGATCATAATTTCCCATGCAGCATTTAGCAGACTTTGTTAATAGGGCAAAGTGATACCTCACACATGATCATGCAAAGGTTTACTAAAAACTGTTATTTGCTATTAAGAGTATATATTATACGCCAGAGTTGTAATGAATTCCTCCAACCCCAGCAATGCGGCTTGCACATTGCTGATAAAGCTTTCAGAAACTTATTAAATATGGCAGATAAAACCTTTTTTTGAAGAAATTCATTTATGTTTGTTTGATATTTACAAGTACTATAAATGGCTCGATGCATCAGTTTGAATCTTTGACAATTATAATCTTTATATGAAAAAAAAATCAAATTTTCCTTCAGATTCATACTTTTTGAAACCATATTAAATCTATAGCAAAAGTCACTTCAAAAGCACTAAACCTGATACACAGTTTGAATGCAAGGAAAAGTGACCCATTCCACTTAAACTCTTAACTAATGTTGGAAAAACTGCTTCAAATACTAAAGTAAGTTTTTCGATAGTCATATGTAATTTATAACTGTCTAAAAAAATGATTCAAGCAAGCTTTATCATCATATATCACCTGATACACAGTTTGAATGCAAGGAAAAGTGACCCATTCCACTTAAACTCTTAACTAATGTTGGAAAAACTGCTTCAAATACTAAAGTAAGTTTTTCGATAGTCATATGTAATTTATAACTGTCTAAAAAAATGATTCAAGCAAGCTTTATCATCATTAGGCCAACTTGAAGTCATTTCTTCCTTGATAATATGAACATAATGATCTTGAACTTGAACAAAATTTCATAGGTAGCATTTAGATTTGGAACAAATTTGTTCATCATTCTGCTGAAGTAAATTTTTATACTATTTTTCTCAGGCAGGCATGTCGTTTTTGAAGAAAAAGTTTTTCAAAATAAAGAAACATTATGTACATTACATCTGTTTCTAAAATCCATGATGCAGTAACAAAGGAAATGGATGAAAAAAATAATTGACGTCATACAGTGGTGCTCAAAAAAACTGCATCATCTCATTTTTCAGGTTGTTTGTCCTTATAATGGTAGCTAATCTTTTAGAAATAGCTGAAAGAACATATGTAATAACAATACACATATTAAACTATTAATTAATTATAAAGCCAAAAAATTTACTTTTATGCCTTATACAATGCAATAAGTACTTTTCTCCAAAACAACAGCATGTTACTTATGGTTCATATAATAACAAAAATACTTTGAAAACTGATTTTTTTTTTTTATTACTTTGCTCCTACTAGGATGATAAGTAGTTTTATAACAAAAAAAAAAACAACAAAATGTACACTAATATTTCATTGCCATGCTTTGATGACTGCTGTGCATCGTCATGGCATCAACTGGATATGGTTCTGAATGTATTCCTGGGAAATCTAATGGTACCAATTGTTCTGGTTTATTTTGCATTACTGAAACACCCATTTTGTTCCAACGATTTTCAACTAGATTGAGGTCTGGACTATTCCCAGGCCATGTCATTGTACTTTTATGAAACGTTACACTGTTGCAAAGTTATACTTATGGTTTTCGCTCTATGACATGAGCAGAGACATCCTGAAAAATGCAACTGGCAACATCCCCATGGTGATCTTTAATTGTGGGAAGTGATTTTGTCTCAAGAAGGTCCTTGTACACCTCAGCATTCCTTGACGAATTCAAGACAACTAACTCCTCTGAAACAAAACCTTGTATCATTTGAGATGCAGAATGCTTCACTGCGGAGACAATACAGTTGGGATGAAATTCACTCTCCTTTGTCTAACAGTCTGCTGGCTATCCGAACCATTCATGTTGAGTTCTAATTCATCATAGAAAATAAAACATTTCCGCTGATCGTCAGACCAATTAGCATGCTCTTTTTGCCCACTTCAGATGATGGGCTTTCTTTTTTTGCATCAAAAGTGGTTTTTTCCATTGGGTGACATGCTAATAATCCCGATGAGAAAAGAGAAGTCTACATACTGTAGCAGTACTTGCCTTTACTCCTGTATCCTCCTTCCATGTTGATTTGAGATTTGTTGACAGGGATCTTCTGTTTCAGACAGCACACAGACAGACCAGAAATATGTCCTGCACTGCAGAAGATATTTGTGGATGTCCACTTCCTTTCTTTCTGTTTAGAGTGCCAGTTTTTGATAATTTTCATAATAAACATTGTACTCTGACTGATTACAGTAAATCCTTTTAGCTATATCATGCATAGAATATACCTCTGCATTCAATGCAGCAGCAATAATTTTCCTACATGGTGTTAATTGTGAAAACTAAGCCATTGCAACAGCAGAATACTGGGCTCATGGCATATTCACTGTATTTATAGTAAAGTTTATGATGTCACATGACATAATGAGAGCCACACAAGTGCTTATTAGTGATGTATGATGCAATATGGTAATGCTATTACAAAATATACATGTTTTTTGTTTGTTTTGTTATTTGGTTTTTAGGAGCATTAGCAACTAAGGCCATATTGCTCTGGGAATATGCGGTGGTCATTCCCTGACCTTTCCGCATCCTCCGTATTTGGTGGTGACGGATTCGAACCCCGGTCTAATCAAGAAGCGTGTTCTACGCACTGCTGCTCCTTCCCACCCGGCTACGGAGGCGCCCTCAAAACATACATATTGTCAAATTTCACAGAAATTTGGTGAATTTGCAAGTGAATAAATCTTGACCATGTTATGAAACACCCTGTGTGTATGTATACACTGAAGCTGTATTAAATAACTGACTAAAACTGAATAAGGTTAACAGAAATGTATATATACTTAAATATATATACATACGAATATACAAGGTTAAACATTAATCCATTCAAAGTCTCTAAGGAGTAATGTTCATATGAATGAATAAAAACATTTTATATTAGTATTGGTAGCTGAATATTCATATTTTTGCAAGAGAGCTGGCTTAATACTCCATATCATCTGGGCTCTCATAGATAAATATGAATTAGAATTTGTATAAAAGCATAAAATATCAGAGTGTAGACTACTGAAATTAAAAGCATGAAATAAGAATAATGTCATTAGTTCATCAATAATACACATTAATGCTTTTTATACATGTGTTTGTGTATTTTGCATTGATATTCCAATAGCTGATTCTGCAAACAGGGTGGAATGTAAAAGCCAATAAAGCAAAAAAAAAAAAAAAAAAAAAAGGGCAAGATATATAAGTATAAAAATAGTATTACCCTTCAGTAATCTAATAACTTGTAAAGTAGAAAAATAATAATAATTAGACGGCAAAAATATACAGAGGTGAAAAGTAATTAACAAACATGACGTATCCAGTAAAATTTGATTTCATTTTGAATTCCTTTTTTTGCTCAATGAAGTCAAATAAAAACAGATTTCATTGCCACAAGAAAAAAACTTTTGGTTTGACTGAAAGAAAGGAAATAAAATCACAAAAAATATAAATGCAGACAAGGAACTACCCTGAAGTAAACCATATAGTAATATTATTTTAATTCATAAGTGAAATGAAAAACTAAAAGTTCTCTCCAATAATAAAAAGGATAGTAACCAAAACAACTGACCACTGACATAAAATTAAGTCTTCAACAATTTTAACAGAGCTGAGATTACCTGTTTTTCCTTCCAAGCTTAAAAAATAATAAAATTAGATACAGATCGATGGATGTTGCTGAAATACCATAATGCAAAGAATACAGCCTGACCAGAAATCAATAGCGGAACCAGACAGCAGGCAAAATTTTGTCATCTTTAAAAGGGATGAAAAGACAGAGGGAGAATGCAGAAATTGACAAAACATGAAGATTTACATTTTGACATTTGAAAACAATTACACATCTGAAATTAAAAATATCAACTGCCCTTTTGTTTACATGTGGTATTCATAACCTAAATGTATATCCCATAGATTATGTATAACTGATCGTACCTATATGATAAGGTTATCAGAATTATTAACTGCATCAATTTAACCTTACTAGAGTATAAAATTCACGCACAATATATAGATTTCATAATTAATGAGAGATTCCTGTAGTTAGTTTTTGGATGAGTAGTTACCAGTGAAGATGGATTCAGTATTAATAACTATGTCATTATCATGTATAACTTTGGTAAATAAATAAGTTTAGTTTCCTATAATCTGGAATAAATGATTTTCACAACTGTGGCCATTCAAGATATATATGGCATGAAATAGTGTGATGACTATTTCAGGAAGCATGAGCTTCCTGAAATAGTCATTACACTCATTAAATCTTAAATATTTGCATGCTTAAGAGCATGTGCTTAATTCAAGTGCTAAATTGTATCATTAATGGACCACTAACAGTCACAAATTTTCCTTAATTCAGAATTAGCATCAGGTGTTGACGAAATCGGGTATTCCAGATTGTCATCATGCCAACTAGGTTTAGGGAAACCAAAAAAAAAAAAAAAAAAGTAGCGTCAGATATCGAAGAACACGAAGGCACAAGATTAGTAACAGCACATGGATTAAAAAATTGCGGAATGCCATTACCATCTAAAACACCTCAAAATATCATTCAAATGGGGAAAATTTTATTTATAACCAAAACAGAAACACAAACTGGGTTGTCTATGACTACACTATCGAAAAATAAAAGCATGTAAACTTACCTTTCAAAACATCTATCTACATTATCAGACATTAAAAGTAGCATGCAAAGTTGTTCCAAAGCAATCAACTGCATATCTCTCTCATCTCCTTGACCCATGTTTAACCATTCTAAAAGAGTCTCAGGGTCAACTTCCGCCATATTTATTAATGATTACAGAAATCGAAGATAGAAAAAGTTCGTCACATTAGAAATTAGACCACTAAAGTAGCTTGCATTATATAGCTGTTCGCTGGCTTGGAACTAGAGGTAATTCACAAATTGCTGCAAAAATTACATATCCGTCATACTTAGAAAACTGATGCATTTATAGCATCCAAGTGTATGCCAGCCCGAAAACTACTTGGCATAAAAGCAGTAATCAGCAATAATTCTCACATTCAGAATATATAAAAGTCATACTGTAAATTGTTATCTTAAATAAGTTAAAAAATGTCATCGACGAGGTACTACACAAACACGTATACATCACTTTTACGGAAAATAAAGCTTTTACTTGTTACACTCCAACAACTTCATTACTAGATCACATAGTACGTATCACATCTCTCGTAATATTTGTTTAGACTTTCACCATTACGAAAATATACAAAAAATGAGGTAAACTTCTATAGACAACATGAAAATGATTAATTTCTCATAAATATGACAATGAATCTCGTGATGATTAACAAAAAATCACAGTTTTCTACAATCCTCCTCCTCTACAGCTGCATAAGACCCCCTCTTTCAATACGTAAGCCTAAACTCAACCAAGTGAGGGTATCCTACCAAATAGCCATATGATAACGAGAGTGTATTAAATGGCTTCTCGCTTTCTTATATGCAATGTCGAAGCTAAATGGAACATCATGGTGACCATTTCTGAAATATATTTACTCTAAGAAATAAGCCAAGAACCTTCCATAACAAAAGGAATGGAAGCAAATTTTACAATTCGCATTATTCATGAATGAATAAATACACTGTATTTCTCAAAACTAATCAAAATTGTAATACTGTATCACATGATGAATCAAAATAAATCATAATGCGGAAACAGCAACTGTATCGGGGAAGAGGGAAATTTGTTTTTCCCCTAATATACAAGTATCGTAATGAAAAATCATTAATTGCTTCATACAATAAATATATATATTTATTGTTTGGTTTTTTTTTGCATACTTTGAATATTTTCATATGTTGATTTATTTCATTTCTTTACTCTTTTATTCCTCTTCTATCTCTCTTATTCTTCTGTTTCTCCTTTCTCTTCATTACTTTTATCACCAATTATCATAGTCGTTTAATTTCTCTGATAATCAGTGGCCCTATACCTTGAACCTTTTCGTTATTTTTCTCTCCCTTTTCTAGACGAACAATTCTGGATGAGTAGGGCTTGCAATACCGGGATCCCGGTCATTTTTTCCGGTATTGAAATATCGGTATTGATACAAAAAATACCGGTTTTTCGGTACTAATTAAAAAAAATAATTGCTTATAATTTAATCACATAAAGGTTATACAACGATGCCGCTTTGCTAATATTCTGTTCATTCAGATTTGGCTATGTATTATTGATGCTTTTGCACTATACTTATACATAGTCTAGACTTTTCCATAGCTTGAGGCTTTGGTCCTAAACGCTTTATAGTCTAAATACATCATACACCATTAGGCATCTCTCACATCATGGAGTTATACTTCATAACTGTTTTCCCATCATTGCCCACCCAATGATGGGAAAACATAACCGCCAAATAGCTCACTTGGGTACCTACCTACCTACCTACCTACCGAAGAAGGGCCAAATAGCCCTGAAACGGCACCAGGGGAGCCTGATGATGTCCGGAGTTTCCAAGAATAGGTAGTAACAGCCTTCTCCAATGGGGAAGCGTTGCCTATTCGAGGAGTTTGAGTTTTTGAGTGGTGTGAGTTGAAGGAGTTACTGTTCCTTTCATTCTTCTACACCGTTTCTTTTTCTCTACCACTCCTACTATTACTTTCCCTCCACATTTTTGCTTTTCTAAGTCTAATAGGGACAAGTGGATAGTCGCGTTATTATCCCACACAAATACAAAATAGCCCTGAAACTGCACAGGGGGGGGCCTGATGATGTCTGGAGTTTCCAAGAATAGGTAACAACAGCCTTCTCCACTGGGGAAGCGTTGCCTATTCGATGAGTTTTTGAGTGGTGCGAGTTGAAGGAGTTACTGTCCCTTTCATTGTTCTACACCGTTTCTTTTCCTCTTCCACTCCTACTATTACTTTCCCTCTAATTTTTGCTTTTCTAAGTCTAATAGGGACAACTGGACAGTCGAGTTATTATCCCACATAAATACAAAATAGTCCTGAAACGGTGCCGTCTGGGTGGTGGTATCCATCTGAGAATTAGTAACATTAGTCTCCTCCTCAGGTGAAGCGTTACTTATTCGAAGTAGTGCAATATCATGGCAACTCGTGTGAAGGTATTCACAATATGAGATATAACTTAAAACGATGCCGCTTTGCTAATATTCTGTACATTCAGATTTGGCTATGTATTATTGATGCTTTTCCACTATACTTATACATAGTCTCACATAAAGGTTATAAAATCACCTTTATGTGATTATGACGTCGTTATCTCTAATAGCAAATGTTCGATAAATCATCGATAGGACACCGTGCAACATTGCAACCTGTCCACAATTCTCGGACAACTTCAAGTCTGACCGTATCGTAATTCCAAAGTCCCTTTTATCCACTACTGACTTTAGTTCAACTCCACAAGTACAAGTAATTTTGGGGTTGCTATTCCCCAGGTGTAAGACCTTGCATTTTGCTGAATTAAAGCATAGCTGCCACTTTTCTGACCACCCCGGAAGCCTATCTAGATCACTCTGGAGAAGCTCTGCTGCGGCGATCATTAACTACTCTACTGATCTTTACATCATCTGCAAGTCGCAAGAGCTCACGCCCTCCATCCCTTCATAGTTGTCATTTAAGATAATCAAAAACAACAGTGGTCCCAATACTGATCCTTGGGGAATCCCGCTTCTTACATTAACTCAATCTGAGGAATAACCATTTATCACAACCCTCTTCCTGGTGCCCTCAGGCCATCGTGCTATCCATCTAAGAATTTTCCCAATGATTACAGCTTGCTCCAACTTATAAAGTAACCGGTCATGTGGGACTGAGTCCAATGCTTTGCTGAAATCCAAATAAACAATGTCGAAATTATTCCCAAAGTCCAGTTTGGGTGACTCTGTCAAAATAGCTAACCAGATTAATTAAACATGATTTTTCCTTTACAAAACCATGCTGTGTACCCTACAGAATACCATTTCCATCTAAATGATCCTGAATTCCACCCTTGATCATTGCCTCCACGATTTTCCTTAGTACTGAAGTTAGACAGGCCGGTCGGTAATTTCCCGTTACACTCTTAGAACCGCCTTTATGTTCCAATTTACACCAATCCAACGGAATCTCTCCTGAGTCCAGTGATTCTCCCATAACTAACCTTAATGGTTCAATGCACTCACTTGCCGCCTCCTTTAAGATTATAGGGTATATGCATCAACCACAGGAGCCTTACTCGCCGGTGGTCGAAAGTTTTCTCATTAAATCAACGAAATTTCAACATCATTAATTACAATTTTTTCAACTTCACTCCCATAATTTCTCATTGACACAAAAGGTTTTTCTTCTGTAAATATAGATGCAAAGTAACTGTTGAGTTCATCTGCAATATCAGTTGGGGTATCTAATACTATCCCACACAATTACATATGTGTCCGATCTGATTTGTCCCTCTGTTCTTTGCATTTATATATGTGAAGAATTCCTTAACTGCACTCTTTGATCTCTTTATTCCTTATCCCCACTCTTTGCTCTCTCCCAGACTCATTAAAGATACTATAGTGAAAATTATACTTCGCTGAATAAAACGTCTTTCTCCTTCAGAAAATGATGAATATAATTCAACCATGGAAGACCAACATGGAACAGAACATCAATGTTCCGCAAATTCTTTCCAAAATAAGAAATTGCCCTGACTAGCATTAGCATTAGCATTAGCATTAGCAGAGGCATATGATGCAAGAAAGCAAGCCTATTCAGCATCAGCCAAAAAAAAAAAAAAAAACCCACTCCCATTTCACCCCTCCGTTCGTTCGAAATACCTGTCCAGTTGAGCTTTAAATTTGTTTAGGCTATCAACTTCAACAACAAGTGATGGAAGTCGGTTCCACCAACCAACCACCCGCTGGCCAAAGGCAAATTTCCGCACATCTATCCGACATCCGTCCTTCCTCAATTTGAATTTATGCCCTCTGAGGTGATTATTCTGAGAAAGATGAAGAATCCCATTGGCATTGAGCATGCTCAAACCATTCAAAGCCTTATACACCTCTATCAGATCACCTCGCCGGTGCCTAGTCTCCAAACTCTGTAATTTGCAAAACTTAAGCCTTTCTTCGTAAGAGCAACCCTTTGTTCCATTTACTAATCTTGTTGCCCTTCTCTGTACCCGTTCCAGCAGCTCTACATCCTTCTTGAAATGAGGCCTCCAGACCTGTATACAGTACTCAAGATGTGGCCTTACCATTGCCTTATACAAGGGAATAATCACCTCCTTATCCCTGCTAGAAAAATTCCTGTATATCATTGACAAGACACCATGAGCTACTCTTGCAGCTCGTCTGCACTGCTCAGAGAACTTCATATCTGCCTGCACAATTACCCCCAGGTCCTTTTCATTCTCCACCACTGTCAGTGTAGTACCGCAGAGTTGATACGTTGCTCTGGGGTTACTGTTTCCCATATGCAGCACTTTACATTTGTCGATGTTAAACCTCATTTGCCACCTCTCAGCCCATCTGTTCAACCTTTCCAGATCCTGTTGCAGCAGCATAGCGTCAGTATTGTCCTTAACGACCCTGCCAACCTTTGTATCATCTGCAAACTTGGACATTAAACTTGATATCCCATCATCAATATCATTCATAAACACCGAAAACAACAACGGACCCAACACTGAACCTTGAGGAACTCCACTAATAACATTAGTCCACGTTGAGCAGTGTCCATTGATTACCACTCTCTGTCTTCTGCCACTCAACCATCCCCTTATCCATAGCAGCAATTTGCCTCCAATGCCACACTGCTCCAATTTGTGCAGCAGTCTTCCATGTGCAACAGTATCAAAAGCCTTTCTAAGATCCAAATATATAATATCAAAGTTATTCCCTGCATCCAGTTCTTTTGTGACTACATCATAGTATCCAATCAAATTGGTCAGGCAAGACCTGCCCTTAACAAAACCATGCTGCGTCTGAGCTATAACTGAATTCTTGTCTAGATGATCCTGCAGTGCTTCTTTAACCAGTGCCTCCATTAATTTTTAATTTACCTGGAACAGAAGTTAAACTAACAGGTCTATAATTACTTGTGTCAGCCTTTGATCCTCCTTTGTGAATTGGGGTTACATTTGCACATCTCCAGTCTATGGGTACCTCCCCTGAGTCCAAAGAAGCTCTCATAATTATGGCTAGGGGTTTGCATACTTCCTTTGCTGCCTCCTTTAATATAACTGGATAGATCCCATCCACCCCAGGTGCCTTTTTTATGTTTATCCTCAACAATCTCTCCTCCACTTTCCTCTCAGTTATTACAAAATCATCCAGCTCACTGCCAATGTTTACTTTACCTACATCATTCTCCTTCCTGAATAACTCCTCATGCGTGAATGTAGATGCAAAATACTCGTTTAGATTGTTAGCCACCTGAGCAGGATCCTCAACTGTTGAACCATCAATATCCAGTGGACCAATCTGATTCATCCCTTTCCTTTTCGAGTTCAAGTATGTAAAAACTCTTTTCTGTTTTTCTTTGCATCCTTTGCCAAGGATTTTTCATAGTCTGCCTTTGCCTGCCTAATCTCCTTTGTGACTTGGTTACAGACCAACTTATATCTATCATAGGCTTCCATGTCACCCATTAATTTGTATGTATCCCATGCATTTTTCTTCTCTGCCACATGTCTCATTAGTTCATCTGACAACCATTTAGGCCTAAACCTTGAACAATATTTCTTAGTTGGTATGTAAAGCCTGGTACCCTCCAAGATTAGTTCCTTGAATGCTTCCCATTTTGAGTTTGCTGTTGGTAACATCATCAGTTGGTCCCACTGTATAGAATTTAAATACTGTCTGAGACCATCATAGTCGCCTTTACGAAAACAAAAACCCTTCCCTTTACCTCTGATGGTAGTTACCTCCTTGAGTAAATCCCACTTCAACACACTGTGATCACTGCCACCTAGTGGTTCATTTATCTGCAGGTTCTTAATGCATGAAGAATCACTACTGATAATCAGATCAAGAGTATTGCTCCCTCTTGTTGCCTCACGAACATGCTGATGTAGAAAACAATCATCCAATAAATCCACAAAAGCCTTGCTAGTGTGTGAGTGACCAACCCACAAATTCCAGTCAATATCTGGGAAATTAAAGTCCCCCATTATAAGACTCTCTGTTTACTGGCCCACTCTATTTCCCTGTACAATATCTTATTATACTCATCAGAGTCATTAGGCCTATAGCACACTCCTACTCTCAATTTTGATTTCCCTATGCTTATGTCACACCAAACTGACTCGACACTGCCCTGTCCATCGATGTCGACTGGCTTCCCTTCCTTGGACTTTATGTGTTTCTTAATTAATAGCATAACCCCTCCTCCCCTCCTGTCCTGTCTATCCTTTCTATACACATTGTATTCCCCAAATTCCAGTTCCGCATTACTTATATCTGTGTGACACCACGTCTCTGATATCCCAACAATATCTGCCTTTGATGTTTTGAGTAATACCTGACTAGGCATGGAGTGAGAAAAAGCTCATGAAAGTACTTCGCGTCATTGACGGGATTCGAACCCGGGAATTTTCCACGCGGTGTCGGGAGGAACGATGATAATACTAGTGTCTATTTTTTCTAATAAATTTCTAATTCTTTAAATTTATCTAAACTGCCCACTTAAAAAATACCAGATGAAAGGATGCTCCAAATAAATTACTTTCTGGCTAAAGGCAAATTTTCATGCATCTGGCTTGCAACTATGTGACCTTGTGTACATCGTCCTATAAAGATTAAAGATAACATTAGAACAATATTAAATTCTGATGCTATCTTTAATCTTTCGCATTTTTAATCCTACTTAATCCATTTAAAACCTGCTTAACCACTTCATCCAGGATCAGAGAAACATAGTGGTTAAATCACTCTCCTCCCAAATGGGGAAAAGGCCTGAATTTTACTCCCGTCTTTTACGGGCTTTTTTCATGACTAAACTGTGTATACTTACTGCAGCACAGACTCATGCAGTATCATACCGCCTCATAAGTATAAACTACTTTGCGATCAAGTTACTAAGGGAATTAAGCGTGCTGTCAGATTATCTGATGTCTTCGGATAAGAATGTGAAGAAAAGTAGAAACAAAATCTTTGCACGTGTTAATCCTAGAAGAAAAGGGATGTCCACTTGATATTATTCGGGAGCAGCCGACAGTTGCAGGATTTTTTTTTTTTTGTTTGTTTGTTTGTTTGTTTGTTTGATTTGCTGTAAAAAACCAGCAAATTTGAGTCTTTCGTCTAATTCACAGCAAACGTACCGAAGAACATAAAAGAGAGAATATAGCTTTCTACTAGCCATATCAAATGGACATCCCTTTTCTTCTAGGATTAACATGTGCAAAGATTTTATTTCTACTTTTCTTCACATTCTTATCCGAAGACATCAGATAATCTGATAGCATGCTTAATTCCCTTAGTAACTTGATAGCAAAGTAGTTTATACTTATGAGGCGGTATGATACTGCATGAGTCTATGCTGTAGTAAGTACACACAGATACATACTAAAATGCATATTATTATTTTTTTTCGTTTATGGGATTGTTTCTACCCCATGACTGGTACTGGTACCAAGTTGCATGGGGTAGTTGGCTGTGTCCAGTTAATATTATTGTTGTTATTACTGTCGCTCGAGGAACTCTTTTATTGTCCCATAGATGTTCAGAATTGCATCTTTTGGAGTTCCATGTAAGTGTTGTTTGGGAGGCCTATTTCTGTTAGGTTCTTATGAAGACTCTTTGACATTGTGCCGGTGGTTATCACAGTGATCGAGATGGTCATTACTTCTTCCATATGCCATATTTCTTTCACTTTTTGTCCTATCCTAGTTCTGTATACTTCCTGATCTTCACTCGTAGATTTGTTAGAGGTTGCTGTTGTCGGACGTCGCTATGTCGATCAGGTAGGTTCCCCTTTCCTTCTTGTCGATTACGGTTCTGTCTCGTCTGTCGTGCGGGATGATCTTGATCATACTTACGATACAGTCCCTTTATAGTTTGTGAGTAGGGTCTCTAGTACAGCCTATGGTTCATACTTGTATTACGGTACGCTTTCTTTAATCAATTGGCATTTTTGCGCTAGCTTCTAATGTAGAGATCTGTTTGTGTCTATAAATGTACTCAGAAGCGGATTAAGGTCGGTTGAGGCCCCGGGCGCAGAAGAAAATATTGGGCCCCTTAAAAAAAAGTGAGAGACTGGGAAAATAAAAATACATGTTAACCATTTTTTTAAATAAATAAAAAATATTATGTACTATTAATGTTTTATTTCCAATAAAATTTGAATATAATACCGTATATGTATTATATTATATTCGGGTCTTTTTTTTAATTTGTCTTTTTTCAGCCCCTGATAGATGTCGTTTCATTTTTCTAGCTACCATTGTTAGCCTACCAATGAAAAGAAAAATATAAAATTTAATAGTCTGAATGATTAGAATACTACAGAAAAGATTTTTCGTTATAGTGCAATAAATTAATGATTAATTAAAATTCAAAAATTATTCATAAACTACGAAAATCCAGGAGCTGATGTAACAACAGGAATTAATTTTATCTTAATATAATTTAAACAATATACGATATTTGAGTATATCGTAAGTCCGCACTGCAGGAGGACCTTTGTAAGTACAAAGGAGCAAATACGATTCTATTGCTCCGATGAGTAGGGCAGCCGCGCGGGGCCTATGCAGCATAGTAATGGAATAATGAAAATAAGCGAATATAAACATACTATCAGGTTTTACCGCCGATTGTAAACTTGTACGTAATTAAAATTGCACATATGAAACCAAACTTGGTGTCATTAGAAAAAAGTGTAAAGTTGGGGTTTTGAGGGGCCCTTCTGAAGTCGGGGCCCAGGGCGCGCGCCCGGGGTACCCGCCGTGAAATCCGCCTCTGAATGTACTGCGTTTGGGTAACGACACTGCATCCTGCGGTGATGTGCCGGATTGCTTCTGGGCCTGGTAGCATCGTCGACAGCTATCATCTGTCACTACGGGGTCCTTGTACTAGTTCCTGGTGTTGATTACCTCGTCTGGATGCGACCATGAATCCTTCGGTCTGGGTAAAGAGCGTCCCACTCGTGAGCCATGCGTTGGAAGCCATCTTACCTATATAATCTTGCTGGTGGTGCTCCATTGTAATTGTGCCCATATTTCTGCCTTTGTTTCTTCTTTCAGTGTGAGTAGGCTCTGCTTGTTAAGATTGAGTGTTGTGTGCCGTTTGGCTATCTTTCTTATGGCTTAGTAGATTGATGCTGTGGTTTTGTGGTTTCCTAGAAGTAATCCTGCAGTTAAGTAATTTCCTTCTTCTTCTCTTGTTTAATGTGGTCAGTCAGTCTTCCCTCTCTCAATATAACAATACATATACTTACACACCTATATAAATACAATGCCGGCTTTGGCATTATGCCTTTTCAGAGCCTACAGCGGCACATAGGGCAAATCCAGGAGACCTCAACAAACACACCTTGACCTTGTCTCCGCGTTCTCCTTCTTTCCAGGCTATGGTCAGTCTCTCTCTCTCTCTCTCTCTCTCTATAGCCTACTTCGGGTGGTGGTGACAACTCTTCGTCATCATTATTCTGGTATATCTGATAAGTTTTTATAGCTGTGATCATGTTCCTACCTTTGTCTTTGTGGAGTCCATGCCCTTGAATTCTTCCAGGACCTTCTTCTATTCTGGACATAGGCGCCTCCGTAGCCAGGTGGGAAGGAGCAGCAGTGCGTAGCACACGCTTCTTGATTAGACCGGGGTTCGAGCCCGTCACCACCAAATACGGCTGATGCGGAAAGGTCAGGGAATGACCACCGCATATCCCGAAGCAATATGGCCTTAGTTGCTAGAGAAGGTCAAGACAAATTTCCTCGAAAATTTCGAGCCAGGGGAATTATAATGCGAAGCGGACAGGAAGGCTAATAGATAGTCAAGGGCTTTTAGATAGATTAACAGCGACTAGAGAAAAATAAGGGGAGGAGAAATGGGAGCGTAATTTGGCATGTAAAGAGTGAATGGCCAGATATTTGGCGTTTTTTTCGGTTAGAACTTGGCGATTTTGGTATGGGGCTTTTAGAGGTTTGATGGACTCGTGTGCGGTATGGAAAAGTGCGGTCGTGTATAGACATAGTGCGTAGAGAAGTTTTGGTAGGGAGGCGTGTGGTCTCCGCTGGTAGCACAGTGATACCGTCACCATCCTCTCCATACCGGGTGGAAAAGGCCCGGGTTCGAATCCTGTCGATGATGCGAGGACCTTTAATGGGCTTTTTTCACTCTGTGGCTGAATTAGTCGGTCTCAGGCGTAGATAGCAAGGTTTTTTCTCCCAGAAACTGGGGTTTTTTCGTCCAGCGAAACGAGCAACTCGACCAGAGGACACACGTAATTTACAGTCATAATACATATATGGGTATATGTAAGAGATTACGGGTGGCCCTAAAATAATAATTTGAAATTTACTCCGGCAATCCAAGTTCCAACAGGTCAAGAGAAGTATGAGTCGAGGGTACCCACAGGGCTCTGTACTGGAGCCCCTTGTATGGAATATGGTTATACAGAACTGGCTCTCTCGCACCTTCCCAAATACAAAAGTTATAGCCTTTGCCGACGATGTTATAATTGTTTTTTCCGGCCACTTCCGAAAAGTCCTTGAAGTGAGAGCTAACTAGGTCCTAGCTGACATTTAGTCCAGGGCAGTCACAAAAAAACTCATAAACCCAAAGAAGACCAAGGTCAAAGGTAAACTGGAACTCAGGCGCCCACCACAGGTAAAAATTGCAAGTACGCAGCTGCCGATCGTCACCCAGACTAAGGGCCTGGGCATCATTATTAAATGAATGGGGATTATCCAGACGATCGCTATCACTTTATTATAAAGCAGTTTTCCTTCCAATCCGTGATTATGCGGCTGGCTGGTTTCACCGTGTGGGACTGGTAAAGATGAGGAACAAGCTCGGCTCAAGCACTTGCAGGTCCGGTGCGCTGCCACTCGCCCTTCATGTTGCCTATCGAGGCTTGAAATTCCGGATAAGAAAAGCATTCCAACTACATTTCTCAGCGTCACAAAAAACCCGATTATCGACAATAAAACAGAAACTACCTGCTGCTATAATGAGCTGATAAAGCAGTGGAAGACAGGCTGGGATGAGATCTCCCTCGGGGAAGCTACCAAACAGTTCCTACCGGATGTAACCTACATGGCGGCAAGAGCAATGGTTTTCCCCTGCACTGCAAACAACCTTTATACTGACTGGCCACGGGTCCCTTAACAATAAGCTGCACCAACTTGGGCCCCATCATACAGAACGGTGCTTTTGCGGTGCTAGAGAGTGGAAACACGTTCTCCTGGACTGCGCGATCCACACAGACTTCAGGACCAACCTGGTCAACAGCAGACAACTAGTTGAAAACAACCTCCAATGTTTGTATCAAATTTGGACAACTTCAAGGAACTCCAGACCTTTGCCAAAAAAGCTTTTGCACGAAAACGGAGGAACATGGGAACGACTCCAACGAGCCAGTAGTCGATGTTCGCAGG
Source organism: Mastigoproctus giganteus (assembly GCF_048544385.1). Lineage (NCBI taxonomy): Eukaryota > Metazoa > Arthropoda > Arachnida > Uropygi > Thelyphonidae > Mastigoproctus > Mastigoproctus giganteus. The sequence continues at coordinate 213,298,092 of NC_143580.1, read as the reverse complement.
CCGGCCGCTAGTTAGTACACAGGACCGAACATATTGGTAACACTCTAGGAGGCTTCTGGATCAGCTAGTGTATAATCTTGCTACCTCCACTCTGCCAGATAGTAACTGGAGGGAATCCGAGTAGCGTGTATGCGGGGAGCATTGTCGAGGCCACGTTATGTCAAGGATCTGGCTATATTCTTACCACGTGTACGCCATATCCAATAATTTCATTACTTCATACAGCATGTCCCACTCACTTTTTCTTACCGTTGAACACGCCATGAATTGTCAAACGAATAGAACAAGTTTATCTGCGAAAAGATCTAAACCTCCCAAGCACTTCCTAATTCATTTCACAAATATACGTGGTCTCAATTCTAATCTCAACGATGTCCCTTTCCACTTGCAGTCTGCAAAACTCCATGTACTTTTTCTGACAGAATTTCAGTTATCGGTTGATTCAACTACTGCTCATCTCAGATGCCCAAATTATTCGCTGTATGATTCCTTTCGCCTCAAAGGTGGTACTTGTGCATATGTCCGTTCTGATATTCCCTGTCAGAGACTTGGCAATTTGGAATCTCCTCTCTTTGATCTTCTCTGGCTTAAAATCTCTCTACTTCATTGTGTCAAATTCATCTATTGTCTCTACTGTTCTCCCAACTCCACTAATCACTTGGAGCTCTTTGACTTCCTCTCTTTGCAACTTGACTTTCTCCAGTCCAACTTTCCTAACAGTGAGGTAATTTTCCTTGGTGATTTTAATGTTCACAACTCCAGCTGCCTACCATATTCTAGTCACACCGACCCAGCAGGTCGAGATGCTGAGGCTTTTGCAATTACTAATGACCTAGCACAGATTGTTCATTTACCTACAAGAATACCTGACAACCCTAATCATACAGCCAATATGCATGATCTTTTCCTCACAAACAACCCTTCTAAGTACACGGTCGAAGTGAGAGCTCCTTTAGGCACTTCAGATCACAACTTGGTGATTGTCTCTTCTCCAATGGAACCTTTATCTCATGGCTATTCCCAACCTCGTTTTGTTTAGCATTACAAGAATGCAAAATGGGATGACTTGCGAGACTTCTTTTCTTCTTTTCCTTGGTCGGATTACTGTTTCAAAACTTCCGATGTCAACGTTTCCTCAGATCGTGTCAGTGAAATTATTCTTGCAGGAATGGAATCCTGTATCCTACACTCCACTTTAAAATCTCGTCCTTTATCTAACATTTATTGGAAAACCTAACCTTGGTTTTCCAATAAATGTGCTAAGGCTCTTGAAGAGAAGAACGTTGCATATCGTAATTGGCTTGTTTCTAATTTTTCAGTGTCATTTTCTGCCTACACCAAAGCTCGCAACAATTGTAAAGCAGTTATTAATCAGTCCAAACTAGAGTTTGAACAGGCTAAGAGTAGAAAACTTGCTTCTTGCCCTAATGGTAGCCGAGCATTCTGGTCTCTTGCCAAAGCTATTGGCCGCAACTTTTGCCCATCTCTGCTCCCACCTCTGTCCAAACCAGATGGTCTGTTGTCACTTCAGGCAAGGATAAAGCTGACCTGCTAGCATCCCATTTTTCTTCCAGCTCATGATCGATCTTGGTAAAACACCTCCCACCATTCCAACACACTCCATTCAATGCCTCCTGTGGTCTTCCGTCAAAAGGATATCAGAAGGATTGTGATGAATATTATTGCTAAGAAAGCTCCAGGTCCTGATGGTTTTTCTCCACTTGTTCTCAAAACCTGTGCCCCAGTACTTACTCCTGTTCTTTGCCGCCTTTTTTCACTTACTTATTCCAATGGTGTTTTTCCTTCTGCTTGGAAATTTGCTCATATCCAGCTAATTCCTAAAAAGGGTGACAAATCCCCCCATTCAATTATCGTCCCATTGCAATTACTTCTACTCTTTCTAAAGTAATGGAGAAATCAATTAACCGCCAACTCTTAAACTACCTAGAAACCTTCCGTCTGATCAACGATCCCCAGTATGGATTCCGTCAGTGTCGATCCACTGGTGATATTCTGGCTTATGTTACCCATTTATGGACTAATTCAATGGAAAAGTTCGGTGAAACACAAGTAGTTGCTCTTGACATCTCAAAGGCTTTTGATCGTGTTTGGCATAAAGGTCTTCTAAACAAGCTTCCATCTTATGGTTTGCGAACTGTTTTTAGTAATTGGTTATCCAGTTTTCTCTCTGATCGCTCACTGAGGGTGATGGTAGATGGCTCTCTGTCTTCTAACTTCTCCACTAATGCGGGTGTCCCCGAAGGTTCAGTTCTTTCCCCCACACTTTTCCTCTTGTATATTAATGACCTTCTTCCATTGACTGGAAATCCTATCCATAGTTTTGCCGATGATAGCACATTGCATTCCACTTTCCATTTTGAGAAACCTTGTCCTGCTCAATCAGCTTCAATTTTTCGAAAATTTGCTACCAACTCCTTAAATGCCGATCTTCAGGTAATTCTCCAGTGGGGCAAAGATAACTTAGTTGATTTCAACACTTCTAAAACTCAGTCTTGTCTTATATCTCGTAAAAAGGATTCTTCTGCTCCTATGCTTATCTTTAGTGACACTCCGATTTCTAGGCAAAATGATATATCTCTTTTGGGGATTTTTTTTTTTTTTTTAGGAGCATTAGAAACTAAGGCCATATTGCTCCGGGATATGCGGTGGTCATTCCTTGACCTTTCCGCATCGTCCGTATTTGGTGGTGACTGGCTCGAACCCCGGTCTAATCAAGAAGCGTGTGCTGCGCACTGCTGCTCCTTCCCACCTGGCTACGGAGGCGCCGTTTTTGGGGATTACCCTGACTTCTAATCTCTCTCTTGGCACAAGCACATTACAAATATTGCTTTTTCTGCATCAAAAAAACTTGGTTTTCTCTTTCGCTCTCGGCGTTACTTTTCTTTCAAACAGCTGCTCACTCTGTATAAATCGCAAATCCGCCCAGCCATGGAATACTGTTCCCACATCTGGGGTTGTGCCCCCAAAACCTCTCTCAGGCTTCTTGATTCCATTCAGAAGAGGGCAGTTAGGTTAATTAATGACTCATCTCTAACAGAGTCTCTGCACTCGCTGTCTCATAGACGTACTGTTTCTGCTGCATGCCTCTTCTACAGATACTTCCATGGGCACTGTTCTTCTGAAATGGCTTCTATAATGCGCGCTCTCTCTTTCAAAACAGTCCGGACAAGTGCAGTCACCAGCCAACATCCATTTACTGTCCAACTTCAAAGTTCAAGTCCAATGTCAACAATTATCTTCTTTCGTCTTCTCAACCTCCAACCCAAGCACGGTACAAAGTACTATAGGTTCCAATACCTCTCGTGTTTCGGGTTCACATAAAAAAAAAAAAAAAGTCACTTGAATATAAATTGGCACTGCTCGTGGCAAAGCCTCTCCTCCTCGCTTTTTTTTTTTTTTTTTTTTTTTTGCGCTTTGCCTTGGTCGGGGGCTCCCCCGAACACCCCCTGATAACCTTGATCAATATACAAAACAACAAAGGGCCAAAAAAAGAACCCTGCGGGGACCCACTAATAACATCAGTCCTCGGAGAGCAGTGTCTATTGATTACTACTCTTTGTCATCTCCCACTCAACCACCCTTTTATCCATTGCAGCAACTTTCCTTAATGTCATTCCGCTCAAATTTGTACAGCAATCTTCATGTCCAACAATATCAAAAGCTTTCCTGAAATGCAAGTATTGTATATGATATTAAAATTATTTTTTTGCATCCAGTTCCATTGTGAAAATATCGTAGTATCCAATGAAATTGGTCAGAGAAGACTTCCCCTTAGCAAACCCATGTTGTCTCTCAACTATTACTGCAGATTTTCTAGGTAATCCTGCATTACTTCTTTAACGTGTGAATCCATTATTTTCCACGAACAGAAGTTAAACTAAGAGGTTTGTAATTATTTGCGTCACCCTTTGAACTCCTTTGTGATTTGGGGATACATTTGAATATATCCAGTCCATGGGGACTACCCCTGAGTCTAAGGATGCTCTCATAATTATGGCTAAGGTTTGCTTACTTCCTTTGCTGCCTCCTTCAATATAACTGTATAGATTCCATCTGCCCCAGGTGCCTTGCTTATGTTTAACTTCAACAATTCCTCCTCCACTCTGCTCTCCGTTATTACGAAATCATTGAACTCCCTGTTAGAGTTTAGTTAACGTCTATACTCCCCTTCCTTACAGAATTCTTCTTGTGTGAATAGAGATGCAAAATACTCATTCAGTCTGTCAGCTATCTGAACAGGATCATAAACAGTCGAAAAAGCAACATCAAGTGGACGAATCTGATTCATCCCCTTCCTTCTAGAGTTCACATAATTAAAGACGAATTTGTAGTTTTTCTTTGCATCCTTTGCCAAGGAGTTCTCGTATTCAGCCTTTGCTTGCCTAACATCCTACTTGGCTTGATTACAGACTAGATTATATCTGCCATAGGCAGATATAATCTAGTCTGTAATTTATATCTGCTAATATATATCTGCCATAGGCAGATAGAAATTACTCTGTGTCACCTGACGCATTTTATACGCATCCCACGCATTTTTCTTCTCTGCCACGAGCCTCATTAGTTCAACTAACATCTATTTAAGTCTAATTCTAAAACAGTATTTTTAGTGGGTATGAAAAGCCGAGTAGCTGCAAGATTAATTCCTTGAACGCTTCCCATTTAGAACGTACTGTTTCTAACATTATCAGTTGATCCCACTATATATAATTTAAAAACTTATTGAGACCGCTATAGTCACCTTTACGGAAACAAAACCCCTTCCCTTTACCTTTGATGGTTGTTATATTAGCATTAGCATTAGTAGAGGTATATGATGCAAAAAAGCAAGCTTATGCAGCATCAGCAGAAAAAAAAAAAAAAAGAAACCACTCCCATTTCACCTCTCCGTTCGTTCCAAGTAACTGTCCAGCTCAGCCTTAAATTTATTTAGGCTATCAATTTCCACAACAAAGGATGGAAGCCTGTCCAACCAACCAACTACACGCTGGCTAAAGGCAAACTTTCGCACATCTATCCTACATAGTCTTTCCTCAATTTCAATTTATGCCCTCTCAGGTTATTATTCTGGGCAAGAGGAAGAATTCCATCAGCATTGAGCATGCTAAAACCAATCAAGGCTTTATACACTTCAATCAGATCAACTCGCAGGTACCTAGTCTCCCGACACTGTAATTTGCAAAACTTAAGCCTTTCTTCGTAAGAGCAACCCTTTTTTCCATTCACTAATCTTGTTCCCTTCTCTGTACTCCTTTCAACAGCTCTACATCCTTCTTAAAATGAGGCCTCCAGACCTGTATACAGTACTCAAGGTGTGGCCTGACCATTGGTTATACAAGGGGATAGTCTCCTCCTTATCCCTGCTAGAAAAATTAGTGTAAATCATTGACAACACACTATGAGCAACTCTTGCAGATCGTCTGCACTGCTCAGAAAACTTCATATCTGCCTGCACAATTACCACCAGCTCTACCATGGTCAGTGTAGTACCACAGAGTTGATATGTCATCTGGGGTTGCTGCTTTCCATATGTAGTACTTTACATTTGTCAATGTTAAACTTCATTTGCCTCTCTCAGCCCATCTGCTCAACTTTTCTAGATCCTGTTACAGCAGCGTACTGTCATTAGTGTCCTTAACAACCATGCGAACCTTCGTATCGTCTGCAAACTTGGACAAGCTTGGTATACCATCATCAATATCATTTATAAATATAGAAAACAACAATGGACCCAATACTGAACGGTGAGGGATTCCACGACGAGCAGTGCTCAATGATTACCACTCTCTGTCTTCTCCTTCTTAACAATCCCTTTATCCATAGCAGCAGTTTTCCTCCAATGCCACACAGCTCCAATTTGTGGAGCAGTCTTCCATGTGCAACAGTATCAAAAGCCTTTCTAAGATCCAAATATATGATATCAAAGTTATTCCCTGCACCCAGTTCCTTTGTGACCACATCATAGTATCCAATCAAACTGGTTAGGCAAAACTTTTCCTTGACAAAACCATGTTGTGGCCGAGCTATAACTGAAGTCTTGTCTAGATGTTCCTGCAGTGCTTCTTTAACCAGTGCCTCCATTAATTCCTCTGGAATAGAAGTTAAACTAACAGGTCTATAATTACTTGTATCGCCCTTTGATCCTCCTTTGTGAATTGGGGTCACATTTGCACACCTCCAGTCCATGGGTACCTCCCCCGATTCCAAAGAAGCTCTCATAATTATGGCTAAGGGTATGCTTACTTCCTTTTCTGCTTCCTTTAATATAACTGTATAGATCCCGTCCACCCCGGGTGCCTTTCTTATGTTTATTTTCAACAACTTCTCCCCCACTTTTCCTCTGAGTTATTACAAAATCATCTAGATCACTGCCAGAGTGTAACTCATCTCTGGAATTCCCCTCCCAGAATACGTTCTCATGGGTGCATGTAAGTGGAAAATACTCGTTTAGTTTCTTAACTACCTGAGCAGTATTATCAACAGTTGAACCATCGATATCGAGTGGACCAATCTGATGCATCCCTTTCCTTCTAGAGATTAACCTCAGGGGATCACATCTTGTGAGTATGGGCTTGGCAAACCCAGGGGTCTTAACCTGGATATCATCATTCTTCTCATTCTTCGTGATTCCCTTCTAATTCTCTCTCTCTCTCTCTCTCTCTCTCTCTCTCTCTCTCTCTCTCTCTCTCTCTCTCTCTCTCTCTCTCTCTCTCTTACACACACACAGATTAATTCAGGTATTTGTGTTATTTTTGGCTGGTGCAGCATAAGCCTCAGGGTTCCTTGCACCATATAGCTAATAATAATAATAATAATTACATAGGTAAAGAACTCTTTGTTGTTTTTCTTTTCATTCTTTTCCAAAGATTTCTCATAATCTGCCTTTGTCTGCCTAATCTCCTTTGTGACTTCGTTACAGACCAGCTTATATCTGTCATAGGCTTCCACGTCACCCATTAATTTATATGTATCCCATGCATTTTTCTTCTCTGCCACATGTCTCTTTAGTTCATCTGACATCCATTTAGGCCTAAACCTTGAACAATATTTCTTAGTTGGAACGTAAAGCCTAGTATCTCCCAAGATAAATTCCTTGAATGCTTCCCATTTTGAATTTGCTGTTGGTAACATCATCAGTTGGTCCCACCGTATAGAATTTAAATACTGTCTCAGCCCACCGTATTCAAAACCCCTTGCCTTTACCCCTGATGGTAGTTACCCCTTTGAGTAAATCTCACTTCAGCACACTGTGATCACTGCCACGTAGTGTTTCCTTATCTGCAGATGCTTAATGCACGAAGAATCCCTACTGATAATCAGATCATGGGTATTACTCCCTCTAGTGGCCTCGCGAACATGCTGATGTAGAAAACAATCATCCAATAAATCCACAAAAGCCTTGCTAGTGTGTGAGTGACCAACCACAAATTCCAGTCAATATAGGCCTATAACAGGCTCCTACTCTCAATTTTGATCTCCCAATGCTTATGTAACACCAAACTGACTCGACACTGCACTGCACTGTCCAGCGATGTCCACTGGCTTCACTTCCTGGGATTTTATGTGTTTTTTAACTAATAGCATAACCCCTCCTCCCTTCCTATCTTGTCTATTCTTCCTTTACACATTGTATTCCCCAAATTCCATTTCTGCATTCCTTATATCTGTGTGACACCACATGTCTGATATACCGACAATATCTGCCTTTGATCTTCTGAGAAATACCTCAAATTCATAAAATATATTAACAAACTGCTAGCATTGGTGTACATCTAAGTATACATGCACCTGTTCCTATTCTTAGCTACTCTAACACAACCCATGTGTTTTCTTGTACTGCAATGACTCTCAGCACTCTCTGAAATACCCTGCATCTTGTTTTCCAGGTTGCTGCTCATTCCGATAGAAGTAGTGTAAGAATCACTTTCACCTCTGCAGTGTCTACTGTTAATCTATTAGTCCTTGTATCTCCCTAAGCTAGCAGTTTTCCGACCCACCTAACACTGCCTCTGTATCTTTAAGTAAATCCCACACCAGAAGACTGTTATCACTCTCACCTAGTGGTTCCTTTATCTGCAAATTCCTAGTGCATGAATCATCACTGCTGATGATCAGATCAAGCGTATTACTCTCTCTGGTTCTCCAAGAAAATGTTGCTGTAGTTTCCCCAGGGTTCCGTGTTGGGCCCACTATTGTTTTGTATATTTATTAATGGTATTGATGAAGGTATATCAGATTTAATGTCCAAGTTTGCGGATGATATGAAGGTTGCCAAGGTTTTTAACGACAGTAAATAGAATATGCTACTCCAACTAGATCTAGATAAGTTGGGCAAATGGGCTGAGAAGTGGCAACTGAAGTTTAACATTGACAAATGCAAAGCACTGCATACTACACTCAGGGAAGTGGAAAGTGAAGAAGACCTGAGGGTAATGGTGCAGTCAAATATGATGTTCAGTGAGCAGTGCAGACTGGCTGCTGGGCAGGTCCTGGAGTCTTGTCAATGAAATATAGGGACTTTGCTAGCAGGGACAGGGAGGTGATTATCCCGTTGTACAAGGCAATGGTGAGGCCATACCCAGAGTGCTATGTGGAGGTCTGGAGGCTTCATTTTAGGAAGGATGTAGGGTCTGGAACGAGTACAAAGAAGGGCATCAAAATTAGTGAGGGGGAACAAAGGGGTGCTCATACCAAGAAAGGCTTAAGTTTTGCAATCTGAAGCGCCTGGAGAGTAGGCACCTGCGAGGTGATCTGATTGACGTATATAAGGCCTTGAATGGGATGAGCAAGCTCAATGCTGATGGGATTCTTGCTCTTGCACAGATTAAGAACTCGAGGGGGCATACATTCAAATTGAGGAAACTTTCCTTAGGAAACACAGTTGTAGAATAGATGTTCGGAAATTTGTCTTTAGCCAGCGGGTTGTTGATTAGTGGAGCAGACTTCTATCTTTTACTGTGGAAGTTGATATCTTAAATAAATTTAAGGCTGAGCTGGAGCTGCATTTGGAACGAATGGAGGGTGAAATGGGAGGTGGTTTCTTGTTTTTTTTTTTTTTTTTTTGGCTGATAGTGTGTAAGCTTGCTTTCTTGCATTGTATGCCTCTGCTAATTCTAATGTTAAAACAATACTCCAATAAATCTACAAAATGTTGCTAGCTTGCGAGTGACCAATCCACAATTTCAAGACATTTTGATTTTCTGTCTCACTTTATTTCTCTTCACATTTGTTCGTTATACACATCAGATTCAGTAGGCCATTATGACTCTCATTTTCCCTTTCCCTTGTTTATGTCACATCAAACTGACTCAACATTGGACTGTCCACCCGGGTCAACTGCATGCACTTCCTTAAATTTTGTGTTTCTTAACTAACAGCATAACCCCTCCTCCCTTCCTAGCTTGTCTATCCTTTCTGTATACATTGTACTCCACAAATTCCAATTCTACACTGCATATATCTGTGTGACGCCATGGCTCTGATATCCCAACAATATCTGCCGTTGATGCCTTGATCAGCACTTCAAATTCATCACATTTATTTACTATACTTCTAGCATTGGTGTACATGCAACTGTTCTTACTCTTAGTTACTCTTACACAGCCCATGTATTTACTTGCTCCATGATGACTCCCTGCAGCTCTTGAAATCCCCAGCAACTTGCTCTCTAGGTTGCTGCTCATTACAATAGAAGCAGTGCAAGAATCAAATTCGCCTCTGCCTGCGTAATCATTCTTTTAGTCTGTGAAGAGGAATCTTTCACGGAGATGCTCTCAGCCCACTGTGGTTCTATCTAGCATTCAACTTACTATCCACCATGCTAGTGTCGCTAGTACTTACTATCCACCATGCTAGTGTGGAGTGTCGCTAGTGTCGTTGTTAGTACGGTTGATGTTTTAGTATGCTGCACACTTCATTTAATATCCTAATGTATTCATTGTGCTTTATTTAATTCAGTTGTTGTCCAGAAATTGTCAGTAAGTTTTTCTCTAACTGGCTATAAATTTTAATTGATTTTGTAAACTGTTGATATTAGTTTATTACCTTTGTAATATTGTTAGGCCTAACTCAGGAATCGCTGACTGCCTCGTTTAACCCTAGTTAGTTGTTGGCGCATCGGCTTCTGTGGCTATAATACACCTCCCAAGGTTTTTGCAGTACTCTGATCCAAGCCCGAGGAGGGATTTGAGCCGCGACCTTTGGGTTGCCAGGCAGGCCCTTTACTCACCTAGCCCAGTCGGCTATTTAAATTAGGGCGCTGATACTGGATGTGAACGGCTGATTTTGGCCCCACGATTTCGGCAGAAATTAGAATTGTGCCACTTGACATAAATAATATTGCAAGCACTGGTGTAACTTAATACCATTATAATGACCATATGGATGTCATCCCAGGGCAAATAGCACGTGACAACAGCACGTAAATCCTATTGGTGGTTACTGTTCTTGTGTAGCACTTCTTAAGTTCATTCACCTACTAACTTGCAGTGGGTATCATCTGCACTCATTTTTCTGAGTTCCTTCTGTGAGACTGTCTCGCCACTCGCTCATCCGCAGTGAACTCGCCAATTCGTATCTGCTCAAAATGGAGGGTAAATCGAGGAAATCGGCTGTAAACACAACCCTGCCAGTGACCGACAACCCTAAAATAGCAGAGCAACACGAAGAACATGAGGGATCTCAAACTGAACTCCCCATTAAGAACAAAAAATCAATCGGTACCAAATTTGATCGAAAAACCAGGTCAAAATCTCAAAACAGAGGGACCATGGAACCCCCCCTCTCCCAAACCGAGTACACAGATATGAGACAACCTGACCTCCCCCTTGACCCCAGCATGCCTGAGGGGACAGTTATCCAACAATCGCTACAACTCAAAGTAGCACTGGAGAACGTGCTCAAAGAGCCAACTAACAGAGTTACAACACTTCTTAGGGCAGAAATTGTCACCCTATGGAACAAGCTAGAATCGCTGCTTATCCAGACTCACCTGGAAAGCGAAAAGGCAACTGCAAAATTGGAAGCCTACACTGACTGTGGAGTAAAACAAATGCGACAGCGCGACTCCACATATGCCTATGCGCTGAGGAAGTCACCACCGGACTTTATTCCCGAATCTCAGGAACTGAGCTACCAGACAAACAATTCAGGTGCCAACCTACGGACTACACTGAAGAAAACGCTATCACCCAGACCTAACTTTGTGGTACTTAAACCCCTTACCAATGAAGGTCGTATGTCCAGTGAGGAGGTCAAGAAGACCATCATGGATTCCTTGACAGATGACTTAAAGAACACTAAAATCAAGTCAATTCGCAAAACGCGAAATACGGGAGTAATTATAGAAACAGCCACAAAAGAGGATGCTGAACTGATTGTTAAGAATCCTAAATTACCATCTCTGGGACTCCTGGCCGAGCCCCCTAGACAAAAGGGCCCTTGCATACTGGTACTAGATGTGGACAAGGATCTCCTTCCAGAGGAATTGCAAAGCGAAATTTTCCACAGAAACTTGAAACAGGAACTCCCAGATGAAGAACCAACTTCTCACATAATCCCTAAATTCCAAACAAAACCCAGAGCTGGGCACACCATTAACTGGGTCTTTGAGCTATCACCCAAGGCCTGGAAGATCCTCTCCCAACAAACAAGAATTTACATCAACTGGGGCAGCCACCGCTTTAGGGAGCATGTAGCCGTCCCCAAATGTTTCAGGTGCTGCCGTTTCGGCCACACCACGCACACGTGCAGGCAAAATCTGCCCACCTGTGGCCACTGTGCCGAAATGGGGCATGAATACGCTACATGTCCCAAAAAGTCTCAACCTCCCACATGTGCCAATTGCAAGGCCCTAAAGGTGCCAGCCAACCATTCGCTCCGTGACAGCAGTTGCCCAGTTTATCTCAAAGCCAGAAGTGCTCAACAATCAAGAATAGAATATGGGGAGTAACAGACCAAACCTAAATACCCACACCGTGAAAATAGCACAACATAACGCTCAGAGGGCCAAGGCTGTTGCTGCACAACTGGTCAAAAAGGCAGATGAAGAGAACTTAGATGTGCTGCTACTTCAGGAGCCATACACTCATAACAAGGAGGTAAAAGGCTACCCCTTGAGATTTAAAGTGGTCCAGGTTGATGGTGACACACCCTGGGCCGCGATCGTCGTTCGCAATCCCGAACTGACTGTCACCAAAATCACTGATCTGTGTACTAGCTGGGCTGTGTGCGCCCATGTAATTTCACCACTGGGGCAATTCTACTTAGTTTCGATATACTGTCGACCGGGGGAAGATATTCTTCCTGCCACCCGATATCTACAGACCATCCAGCTACAAATGACAAATGCAAAACTCATTATAGGGGCTGATGTTAACTGCAGGTCCCCAGCCTGGCACAGCCGAACTCAAAATCACAGAGGAAATAGAAATGGCCAACGTCTTGAGGACTACTTGTCTAACAGCAACCTGGTCATTCTAAACAAACCTAACTGCCTGCCAACTTTCTCCAGTACCCTGTGGGAAGCTACAATAGATATCACCTTAGCCTCAAGCTCCATTGCTCAGCACCTTGCTTCCTGGACAGTCCGTGAGGACTGGACCACCTCTGACCACAGGGTACTAACCTTCCAACTACACCGTTCACTAGTCACTCAACCAACCAACCGAACTCAACAAAGAAGATATGCCCTGAATAAGGCTGACTGGAACCTTTTTAAGGAGGAATTGACCAGTGCAGCCAGCCGCTTCAATCCTAGCGGCCTCAGCCCAGACCAGCATCAATGCGCAATTACACAGCTCGTCAGTAATGCTGCAAACAAGGCTATCAAAAAGAAGAGATTCAGACCTGGTGCTGTCCCCTGGTGGTCACCTGAACTCCAGACTCTTAGACGCGAAGTCATTTACCGACGAAAACGCTATCAACGTGCAAGAAGAACATGGCCTCCAGAAGAAACAGAGGCTTTACTGCAGCAATATCGAGTGGCCAGGAACCAGTATACCACAACAATAAAACAGCGCAAAAGGCGCTCATGGGAAGCCCTGGTAAGCACTGAAGGGAACGCCGATCCCTGGGGGATTGTGTACAAAGTGACCACTAACAAGCTCCCCAGAGGTGAGGTCGTATCAACCACGAAATTACCGAACGGACTGTACACCAGATCGTGGCAAGATACTATCAATAATATTCTAGACGCTACATTCCAGCAGCCTGCTGACCCACACACATCGGAACAGCTACAGCTCTGCACGGAAAATGAAACATATCACACAACTGCAATTGAAGAACCCTTCACCACAACCGAGCTCAACTTAGCTGCATCTAGAATCAGAAACAAGAAGGCTCCGGGCAGAGACATGCTCGATCCAGAAATCGTCCAGAAGGTCATTGAACTTATTCCCACTACAATACTCAACCTGTTAAACCACTGTCTCCACCAAGGATTCTTCCCCACACAATGGAGGACTGCAATCCTTAGACTTATATTGAAGAATGCAACCAAACCACATGATCTGCCACAATCTTACCGGCCCATTGCACTGCTGCCAGTCTTCAGCAAACTTCTCGAACGGATGATCTCCCATAGAATAGAAGCCCACTACAATGACGCTGGTCTCTCCTCACCTAAGCAGTACGGTTTCCGGAAAGGACGCTCCACGATTGATGCACTGGAAACAATCATTGAAGCTGCTACCAACTGCAACTCCAAATACTTTCTACTAATCTCCTTTGACTTTGCTGGTGCCTTCGATTCCCTCTGGTGGCCCAGCGTCCTGGGCAGGCTCCGAAGAGCGCATGTCCCAGAAAACTTATATAGATGCATCAAGACCTATCTCCAGGACCGGCGAGTTGTCGTGTCTGCTCCCCACTGCAGTGTCTCCAGACCAGTCTTCAGGGGATGCCCTCAGGGATCTGTCCTGGGGCCTCTCCTCTGGAATCTGGTGCTGGATGATTTCCTGAACACCAAACTCAACAATGTACAAACCCAGGCCTATGCAGATGACCTGGTCATGCTCTTTTCTGCCAATAACAGAACCCAACTAGAAGCAACTGCCAACCAGGCCATCTCCACCCTTCAAGCTTGGGCAGAGCATAACAACCTAAAGATCTCCCCAGAGAAAACCAATTCGATCCTACTAAAAGGCACCCTTGATTTGAGAAGACCTCCCCAAATCAAGGTCAATGGTGTTACAGTAAAACTAAAAACAGAGCTTAAATATCTAGGTTTGATCTTAGACAAAAACCTTTCCTTCACTCCTCATCTAGACCAACTCAGGATTAAGATCAGGAAGTATGCTGCCCAAGTCTCAAGAGTTGCCCGGAAGGACTGGGGCTTAAAGAAGAGAACGCTGTCACTCTTCTATAAGGCAGTTTTCATCCCGGTTATCACCTATGCTTCTGGAGTCTGGTACAAGAAGGCCAATACCGTAGTAAACAGATCGCGCCTAGGAACTATCCAGCGCTCTCTTCTCCTTCTGTCCTCGCGTGCCTGTCGCACTGTCAGCACCCATGCGCTCCAGGTCCTCACTGGATCTCTTCCACTGGACCTGGAGATTGTTCGTCATGGGTTGCTCTACCAAATAGCCAAAGGAAGAGCAGTTACTTGTGCAGGTTTCACCACTGACCCAGCAAATAATAGAAACGCTGAAAAGAAGAGACTTAATGAACATCTAACAGACACCTGGCAAGAAAGATGGCAGGCATCAACTAAAGGCGCTGTCACCAAAAGATTCCTCCCTGATGTCAGGGCCTCCTACCCCCTCACACCTGTCTGGTTTTCACCAGGACTCTATGCTACCTACCTCCTCACTGGACATGGCTCCTTCCAGAAAAAACTACATGACTTCAGAATTTCAGACTCACCCCGCTGCCACTGTGGAGAGGATCAGACGTGGGAGCACCTTGCCCACAGCTGTGAAATCTACGAGGACTTCAGGAGGATCCTAATAACAAAACTACGCTTCAACTACCAAAATCAAGAACACCTCACCCTACAGAATGAAGAAACTTACCGAGCTCTGACTCAATTTGCAATGGACTTATTTACCAGGCAGAAAGCGCTACCACCACCTTAGTATCCGAATCAATAGGTCATAACAACCATGACTGCCAATTGTTGCTACGCATCATTGAGCCATGGATGCTAACGCCTTGGACCAACTTGCACAAGACTTGACTAGCAGTGCAATAAAAGACAGGGTCCGCACATACCTTGACAAATTCCTCATCATTGATTTCTGGACAAACTTCTCTCGCCCAGATGTGACACATTTCATCAAGAAGAGGCCTAGCATCGATCCCTGGACTTGACCATCAATCTTGGACTCCCGGTTTTGACCCCCCCCCACTGTTCGTTCTGATGGACTACTGGACCAGCCTTCAGTCTGGATGCGACATAGACTCACCAAATGGAGCCCCAATGACGGCACCTGAACTAGACCTTACTGAACATGACCCATCCACCATAGCAGCACTCACACTGCTGGATTTCCAGCAAGTTGTCGGCTCCAACTGACTGGCCGTGCTAGCTGTACCTACCCTGAACTTGCGGAGTATATCTCTCTCTCCTTTTTTTTTTTTTTTTTTTTTCGGCTTCTTTCTTCTGTTTCCTGCCATCCGTTCTTTTATCCCCCCCCCCCTATTTTTCTCTTACAGAATGATTTTTTTTTTTTTTTTTATATTTATTTATTTATTTATTTTATTTTATTTTTTTTTTTTTTTTGTGGGGTGGTGGTTTTCGTCCACCCGCCACCCCACTCCTCTCTCTGGTGAGGCACTGGGCATGCCACACTGTCATCAGGGGCCATCTTCCCTATTGGCCCCTTTCTTCTGTTTCCTACCCTCCAGTCTTCTGCCTTCCTCCCTTACTTTTCTCTTGCACAACGTTTTTTTTTTTTTTTTTTTTTTTATTTAGTTTATATATATATATATATATATATATATATGTGTGCGTGTGTGTGTGTATATACATATATTTATATATACACATACACGCATTCCCCACAGGTCTAAATCTAAAAACATCAAAATTACTGCCCGACCTATTTGGCCCTAGAACAAGTTATCAGCGAACAACCCTACGCTCTGTTAAAATTACAACCGTTGCTCAAGAAACAGCGATCAGCTCATTCTCAAATCTGGTCCTAGCCACTGAAATCCCAGGAAAGTAGGTGGCAGGACCCGCCAGAGTACTCTAGCTACAGTGGTACACCCGGTCAGCCTCCCCGTGGCATGGTGTGGTAACGTCGGGTCCCACTAGGGGCTCGGCGGCTAATAGACCGGAGGAACAAAGGGCACAACACAATATACAGCACATGACCCCCACACACTTCAAATCTCTGGCCCCGATACAATGTACACCCGCGGAGATGGGAGAAATCCCAGGAGCCGTTAGACACTAACATACCTTATACCTTATACCTTATATCCACCATGCTACTCAAAATCCAAACCTTCTTCAAAAAGAGATTACCACCCTATTAACACAAGTCTGCAATGCCACAATTAAAAGGAAAAAACCTTCTCCGGGAGCGGTGCCCTGGTGGAATGAGGAGCTTCGAAGGATGAGAAAGGAGGTACAAGCCAAACGAAAAGCGTTCCAAAGGGCGAGAAGATCTTGGCCTGATGTGGCGGTCGAAGAACTTAAACAAGTATATCGAACAGCAAGAAACGTGTATACGGAAAGAATAAAGAAATCAAAGCAGCAATCCTGGGAGCAACTTGTCTCTTACACGGGAAATTCTGACCCCTGGGGGGTGGTGTACAAAATCACCACAAACAAACTCCCCAGGGGGGAAGTGAACACCGCTACAGAAACCCCGCAGGGAAACCTAACCACCACCTGGAGGGACTCAGTCTCAAACATCTTAAACAACGTTTTTCCTCCAAACATTAATCCAACAACAACTGAGCAGCATGAGATCTGCAGAGAAAATGAAACCTATTGGACTGGACAAGTTGAACCGCAGTTCACACATGAAGAACTCCTAGCCGCAGCAGCTCTTATCAAAGGGAAAAAATGTCCAGGGCCTGACTTGTTCGAGCCTGAGATTGTGAAGACGGTTGTGGAGCTTTCCCCAGAGCTATTGCTGCACCTATTCAATCTCTGCCTACACACTAGCACCTTCCCTGATGACTGGAAAGTTGCAAATATGAAACTTATCCTTAAAAATCCGACAAAACCACCACATCTACTAAGTTCGTACAGGCCCATAGCCCTATTGTCCGTATGCAGCAAGCTCCTAGAGCGTCTCCTCCATGTACGGATCCAAAGCCACTATGAGAAAGCAAACCTAATATCTCCAAACCAATATGGTTTCAGACCAGGGCGTTCCACGGTTGATGCTCTACAGGCACTGCTCACTGAGGCCCACCAAGCAGACAGAAAATACTTCCTGATGATTACAATTGATTTCGCGGGAGCGTTCGACACCCTTTGGTGGCCGAGCGTCCTCCGCAGACTCAGGCAAGCAAATGTACCGGACAATTTGTTCAATATCATGAAAAGCTACCTCTCAAATAGGGTAATCACAGTAAATGCACCTTATCAGAAACTCACAAGACGGATACACCGTGGCTGCCCCCAGGGCTCGGTCCTGGGGCCGACCTTATGGAACATGGTGATGGACGAATTTCTATGCCTTGACCTTGGGGAGGTTCGTTCACAAGCCTTTGCTGATGATCTCATCCTGATGGTGACTGCAAATTCCAGGGCCCAGCTTGAGACATTGGCAAACCATGCACTCCAAATCCTCCAGGACTGGGCAAAAACACGCTGCTTGACCATATCACCATCAAAAACAAACTCTCTGCTTCTTAAAGGAACTCTCTGTATTACAAGACCACCACAGATTAAAATTGGAAACAAGACCATAAAGTTGTCAGAGCAACTGAAATATCTTGGCATAGTACTAGATAGAAAACTCTCCTTCCAAGCTCATCTCAAATACATCAGAACCAAAGTGAGAAACTATACTGCCATGGTTGCTAGGATATCCCGTCGGGACTGGGGTCTCAGCAAGCGAACCCTCTCATTGTACTACAAGGCTATCTTCATCCCTGTGATTACGTATGCAGCCGGAATTTGGTTTGGCAAGGCTACGACTGCAGTAAACAGACGAATCCTGGATTCCACTCAACGCACGGTCCTGCTCTCCATCTCTCATGCCTGCTGCACTGTGAGTACTCACGCCCTCCAGGTCCTGGTGGGGGCCCTCCCCTCGACCTGGAGGTGGTGAGAAATGGAATGTTGTATCATCTGTCTAAGGGCGTGTCTCAGACCTGCTTGGGATTCGAGCTGAATCTTACCAACAACCAAAAATTTGAGAAGAGGAGACTTCAAGCACACATGCAGTGGGTGTGGCAGGACCGCTGGACAAATTCAACCAAG
This sequence comes from Mastigoproctus giganteus, assembly GCF_048544385.1. NCBI lineage: Eukaryota > Metazoa > Arthropoda > Arachnida > Uropygi > Thelyphonidae > Mastigoproctus > Mastigoproctus giganteus. The sequence goes on along the minus strand of NC_143580.1, from coordinate 213,279,683 downwards.
GGGGAAATCACCAGGAGATTCATCCCAGATGTTAGCAGAATCTATCCAAAATCCCCATTATGGTTTTCTCCAGGCTTGTATGCCACATATTTGCTTACTGGCCATGGTTCAATAAAGGCAAAACTAACAACCTTTGGCCTAGAAGAGGACTCAACATGCGCCTGTGGAGGAATTGAGGACTGGGATCACCTCATGCACGAGTGCCCCCTCTACGATGACCTCCGCTGCCAGCTTATCACAAAGTTGACTTATATACCAAAAGGCAAAGAAAACCACTTACTGGATACTAAGGAAGAGTATCAAGCTCTCACCAACTATGCACAGCAGCTTTTCTTGAGGAGAAGACAACTAATTGCAGCAACATGATAACCCTCTACTAAATGAACCCAGGGACCCTGATGGTACTGGAACCAGGCAGCTAAATTTAACCAGCATTACCATCATTGGTGTGAACTACTATACATTCTCCAAAATGTCACCCACCAAAGATAACTACCAAATAACTACCTTTGAATAGAGACAACCCACAAATTAAGACAATCTAAGAAAGACAAAAGGTTCTTATTCTTCTGGACTTGTCTCTCATGGATGTGACCAATAAGACAATCTCCTAGATAAAGACTGACAATGCCACCGGCATGCCATTGGATGTCAACTTCTTTTCTTGGCCAACTAGCATTCCAAACCATGTACCCTAACTTGGTTCACTTTAATACCCCCTCCCCTGGTAGGGAGAGGGAGGGGACGGGTTTCTGTCTCCTCCCCCTCCCTGCTACACCCTTTTTTTTTCTCTTGGTGGGGCCAGTCTCCACTGACCTTTCTGGGGTTGCCTTCCCTATCATCCCCATATTTCTATCTGTCCCCCCCCTTCCTCAGTCTTCACCCCTACTCTAACTAAATATGCATTTTATTCTATTTTATTTTTATTTTATTATAATTTTTTTTTATTTATTTATTATTACTATTACTTTTATTTTTTTTTATTTTTATTTATTTATTATTACTATTACTTTTATTTTTTTATTTTTATTTATTTATTTTTATTTATTTATTTATTTTTATTTATTTTTATTTTTTATTTTATATATTTTTTATTTATTTTTTATTTTTTTTATTTATTTATTTTTTTATTTATTTATTTATTTTTATTTATTTATTTTTTTTTATTTTATTTATTTATTATTTATTTATTTTTTTTTTATTATTATTTTTTTTTATTTATTTATTTTTATTTTTTTATTTTATTTTATTTATTTATTTATTATTATTTTATTTTTTTTTATTTTATTTTTTATTTTATTTATTTTTTTTATTTATTTATTTATTTTTTTTTTAGGCCCTTGCCACTGAAATCTTAGGAAATTAGGTGGCAGGGCCTGCCAGAGTAATTACTTCTAATGCGATCCCTCTATGCCTGACCTGCCTCCTCGGGGTTAAGTGTGGGCAACGGGGGGTCCCACTAGGGGCCCAACGGCTAAAAGGTCAGAGGAACAACACAACATGACACTACACAACATAAACATGTACCTTACACTTTTTAAAATCTCTGGCCTTCACAGTGTTCTGTGTTTCACAAACAGAGTACACAACACGGAGATGGGGGAAACCCCTTGGGCCGTTAGACAATGAACACTTTACACTTTACACTTTATCCACCATGATAGTCTGCGTGGGTAGCACAGTGGTATCGTCACCGTCCTCCCAACACCGGGTGGAAAAGGCCCGGGTTCGAATCCCGTCGATGATGCGAGGAACTTTAGTGGGCTTTTTTCACTCTGTGGCTGAGTTAGTCGGTCTCAGGCGTAGATAGCAAGGTTTTTCCCCTCAGAAACTGGGGTTTTTTCGTCCAACAAAACAGGCAAATCGACCAGAGAACACACGCAATTTACAGACACGAATACGGGTTAATGTAATCATTTTACGGGTAACCCTAATATAGTAATTATCCAAGATGCTTAACGGCAGAAAGTATGGATATAACCTCTAAGAAGGAAGAAAGAACCTGTAAACCTTCACCCACTTGATGTACATGGATGACATCCTGCTCTACGCTGCAACCGAGAAGTAACTCCAGCAACTACTCGGGATCACCAAAGAATTCAGCAAGGGCATCAGGATGGAATTTGGTCTAGACAAATGCAAGACCCACACACTATACCACGGATAATTAGTCGGCCGAAACTGCGAGCTGCTGACTGGTAAATAGATCGAAGCTATGACAGAAGGAGAGACCTACAAATACCTAGGGGTGATGCAGGCTCAGCATTTAGAGCACAGGGAAATCAATAAGTGCCTGACCGAAAAATATCATCAAAGATTCAAAAGCCTGCTGAAAGCAAAATTGAACGGAGGGAACACAGTTAAAGCCATAAACACCTATGTAGCTACAGCAACAACATACTCCTTTGGGATACTAACACCGAGCTAGAGGATATCATGCGAAAGGCAAGGACATGTTGGTGTTGGAAAGGTGGTGTTGGCAGCTCTTGGATGACCAAGAGCTGCCAACACCACCGGAAGTCAGCAGTGGAGAGAATGACAATTGCTCGGAAAGAGCCTGAATAGGGCAACAGAAAACAGCGATAGTTAACCTGAAGGATTACTTCGAGAACAACAAAGCACCATTGCACCAGGCCATAAAGAAGATAGATAAGTGGTATACCCACTCAACCTAAGCGAGGAGACCCTCCGAACAGACGGCACGAGAAACGAAGCTAGAAAGATGGGCAAAGACACTCCATGGCAGACATTACAATGACCTCCATCAAAATCACATCGATAACATTGCTTCCAATGCATGGTTCACAAGTGGGATGCTCTTCCCTGAGACTGAAGGATTCATGCTGGCCATCCAAGACCAGGTAATCCACACCAGAAACTATAAAAATACATCGCCAAGGAGCCCGGAATGCCAGTTGACACTAGTCGACGATGTCACCTGGCCTCAGAAACGATCTAACACATCAGACTTCTACATGAGCTCCTTTGGTGCAACGAAGAATGTCCAAACGATACTCGATTTCAAACCACATTTTTTCTAACATATCTGCACCGATGGCAGCAATTGCTTGCACGATGCACGTACGTAAGGTGGCAATTTTAGACATCTTGGTGGAATAAACCATTCTTTCACATATCCCCAGAAAAAACCCAAGGAGTTATGTCAGGTGACCAAGGTAGCCTTGGTATTAGTCTATGCCCAAACAAACGGTCTGGGAACATGTCCTTCAGAGCAATGCACACCTGCAATCTCCATTGAGATAGTGCTCCATCTTACTGAAAGATTATGTTAGGCTATAGGTGTGAAAGCTGAGGAAATGTGTTTCCTGTATTGGTATCCTCCAAGAAACCAGAAGTCTGATAATCATGTCCTTCATAAGACCACACCACACGTGCTCACGTTTGGGCTGTCTTGACTGTGCTCTTAGACACAGTGCAGGGTTTCAGAACCCCATATTTGAACATTGTATCAGTTAACTTTTCTTGAAACATGAAATGTTGCCGCGGAAAACATAACATGACTCGAGAAATCATGGTTTTGGTCGATATGATCAAGAATATCAATAGTAGTTTTTCCCTGTGGTTTGTCACTCAGTTCAATTTCTTGAAACAATCACAATTTATAGGCATACAAATGCAGCTGCTTGTGTATAAACATGTGTAAAGTTACACGGGGCATGTTCATTTCCCTTGATGCATTTCCACGAGTTACAAAAGGAGCACGTACCTCTTCAACTTGCTCTTCTGGAGTACTTTGACGACCTCCTCTGTTTCTTCAGCATGCTACCCATGTTCAAAAATGTCCTGTATCATCTCCATATAAGCTAGCAGCTTATATGGAAGCTTATTTGCTAGTAGGGACAGGGAGGTGATAATCCCGTTATACAAGGCAATAGTCAGGCCACACCTAGAGTGCTGTGTACAGGTCTGGAGGCCTCATTTCAGGAAGAATGTAGAGTTGCTAGAACGAGTACAAAGAAGTACAAGATTGGTGAGGGGAACAAAGGAGTGCTCTTACCAAGAAAGGCTCAAGTTCTGCAAATTGCAGTGCCTGGAGAGTAGGCACCTGCAAGATGATCTGATTGAGTTTTATAAGGCCTTGAATGGGTTGAGCAAGCTGAATGCTGATGGGATTCTTTGTCTTGCTCAGACTAAGAGCCTGAGGGACACAGTTTCAAATTGAGGAAAGATAGTTGTAGAACAGATGTGCGGAAATTTGCCTTTAGCCAGCGGGTAGTTGATTGGTGGAACAGGCTTCCATCTTTTGTTGTGGTAGCTAATAGCCTAAATAAATTTAAGGCTGAGCTGGACAGGCATTTGGAACAAATGGAGGGATGAAATGGGAGGGTTTTTTTTTTTTTTTTTGGCTGATGCTGCATAAGTTTGCTTTCTTGCATCGTATGTCTCTACTAATGCTAATGCTAATATAGACTTTGGGTCGGGTGCATCTTTTTGTTGAACTTGTCTAAATTGCCTTTGAGCGATGACAACAGATTTTCTCTCTGCAAATCACATCGTTTGCACTTTCTCTTGCACCAATACCATTTTTATGCAAATGACAAAGCACCGCAGCCCTGGCAACAGCGTGTTTCAAAACTTCGACAGTAAAACATGACCATGTCCTCCTCCCTGGCTCCCACTACATTTCCATTCATATATATAACACATGAATTTTAACAAAGTTTTGAAATCAGGGACATTCAAAAGGGACACCCTGTATATGAGAGACACTTTCAAAAGCCTCACAAAATCTACCAACATAAAAACCTCATACTTCCTTTCCCAGTACGTACCACCTCAAATCCCTTCAAAACCTATTAAAATCAAAATTTCTTCCTGGTGTCCCATAAATCTAGTTACTGTAAATAACCTCATCCAAGTTCATCTTTCACCTTTTATTTATTAGCTCCGCATACATCTTATAATCTGCATTTACCAAAGAAATAGGCAGCGAATGATTTATATCCATTTCCTCCTCATTCTTCAGAAACATATACAAACTTTAGCAGAATTTCCCCCCCCCTCTAAAATGAGAATTAGTGTCTTGGGTATTTACCCAAGAGCATAGAGTCCAATAGGTCCCAAGCCTATACAGTTCTATCTATAGCGGGCCCAACTGGTCTTGGCACCTTCTGTCCTTGAAAACTCCTAGGGATAATTGTACAGTCTGACATGAAGTTCTCTGAACAGGCTGTTAGAACAGCTAATGGGGTCTGCCAATGATATACAGGAACTTTATTATGAGGGACAAGGTGGTGATTCTCCCATTGTATAAGGCAATGGTTAGGCCACATCTTGATACTGCATACAGGTCTAGAAGCTTCATTTTAAGAAAGATGTGGTTCTCTTCGAATGGGTGCAGAGAAGAACCATATTAGTCAAAAACATGATAAGATACTCTTAACACAAAATGTTGCAGTTCTATGAATTGCAGCACTTGGAAAATAGGCATTTCTGAGGAGTGCAGGGAAGCATAGGCTTTTCCTGAATTAGCCAGAAAATTTAAATAAAAAAATATAAAAATTAATAAAAAAGAAAACTTATCTGTTTTCCTCTTAGTGAAGGCCACCATCCAGCTGATTTTTGAATTTTCTCAAGCTATCAGCCTCAACTACCCACAGATCTTTCTAATAATAAACAACTCATTGGCTAAAAAGAAAACTTCCTACAATACAATTTAAATCACTTTCCCCGTAATTGAAATTTACAGCCTTTACTTCCAGAATCATTTATAATGGAAAAAATTTTGCCTTCATTCGTTTTACTATCCCCTTTCATAGACAATGTGTGGACCTCAATCAGGTTTCCAAACTCTGACAGATGCTGTTTTGCAGATATGAAATTGGATGTTTGTCATTGGACCTTTTCAAGGAGCCCGATTTTTTTTTCTTTTCAGATGCATTCTCCATACTTGGACACAGTATTCCAAGTGTTTCTCTTAAAAAAATTAACCCCAGGGAGTCACATCTGCTGAGTATGGGCTTGGCAAACCCAGGGTCCTGAGCTGGATATCATCATTCTTCTCTTTCTTGGTGATTCCTCTCTCTCTCTCTCTCTCTCTCTCTCTCTTAGGGTAAGAACTCGGGATTTTTTTTTGGCTGGTGCAGCATAAGCCTCAGGCTTCCTTGCACCATATGGTTAATAATAATTTCTTTATACAGTGGAGATTATGATCTCCCTATCTCTACAAACAAATGTTCAATAAATCATCAATAGTACACCATGAGCCTTCCTTGCAGCCTATCTACACTATTCTGAGCAGGGCTATGCAAAGGTACTTGGAGCACCAGATGCAAAAGGGGTTAAGCGGTCTCATTTATTTGTTTAGTAGTAATAGTAGTGGCATGTGATGCAAGAAAGCAAATGTATGAGCTTATGCAGCATCAGCCAAAAAAATAAATAAATAAATAAAAAATAAAAAAAAATCACACCATTCCCTCCAAATGCCTGTCCAGTTCCTCCTTAAATTTATTCAACCTATCAACTTCCACAACGACAGATGGAAGTTTGTTCCAGCAATTAACCACTCGCTGGCTAAAGGCAAATTTCCGCACATCTATTCTACATCTGTCTTTTCTTAATTTGAATTTATGCCCCCTTAGGTTCGTAATCTGAACAAGTGGAAGGATCCCATCAGAATTCAGCATGCTCAACCCATTCAAGGCCTTATATACCTCAATCAGATCACCGCGCAGGTGCCTAGTCTCCAGCCACTGCAATTTGCAGAACTTAAGCCTCTCTTGGTAAGAGGATCCCTTCATTCCCCTCACCAATCTTGTTGCCCTTCTCTGTACACACTAAGTAAATCCTTCCTAAACATCCTTCCTAAAATGAGGCCTCCAGACCTGTACGCAGTACTCAAGGCATGGCCTGACCATTGCCTTATACAGAGGGATAATCACCTCCTTTTCCCTGCTAGCAAAATTCCTATATATCATTGACCAAACCCCATGCCCTGCCCTGGCAGGCTGTCTGCATTGCTCAGAAAACTTCATATCTGACTGCACAATTACTCCCAGGTCTTTTTCATTTTCTACCACCTTAAGTGTAGTACCACACAGTTGGTATGTTTCTTTGGGGTTACTTCTACCCATATGCAGTACTTTGCATTTGTCAAGGTTAAACTTCAGTTGCCACTTCTTAGCCCATCTGCCCAAATTATCTAGATCCTGTTGCAGTAGCACACTGCCATTACTGTCATTAACAACCCTGCCAACCTACCTTTGTATCATCTGCAAACTTCGACATTAAGCCTGATATACCTTCATCAATATCATTGATAAATATACAAAAGAACAGTGGACCTAACACCAAACCCTGTGGGACTCCACTAATAACATTAGTCCAAGAAGAGCAGCACCCATTGATTACCACCCTCTGTCTTCTCGCACTTAACCCTCCTTTTATCCATTGTAGCAACTTACCCTTAATACCATTCTGCTCCAATTTGTACAATAGTCTTCCATGCGCAACAGTGTCAAAAGCTTTCCTGAAATCCAAATATATGATATCAAAATTATTTTTTGCATCCAGTTCCTTTGTAACCTCATCATAGTATCCAATCAAATTTGTCAGATAAGACTTTCCCTTAACAAACCCATGCTGTGTCTGAATTATTGCTGCAGTCTTGTCTAGATGATCCTGCAATGCATCTTTAACCAGCGACTCCATTATTTTACCCGGAACAGAAGTTAAACTAACTGGTCTGTAGACTTGGATGGCTCCCTCAATTGGGGCCCCTTGTGCAGTGCATCCAATGCAGCCCCCATTTGCACAGCCCTCACTGTGAGAATTTTTTAATGTCTGACCCTAACTTGTAAATCATTTTCTTCCTCTGTTTTCAATTCTATCCCAAGTATGTTTTTTTAGTGTTGCTATTTCTCAACCATAAGACTTGATTTTGCTACATTAAAATAGTTACTTTTCTGAAACTTTTCCAAGTCATTCTGAAGGAGCATTGCTTGGCACTGATTACTAACCACACTTCCAATCTTCACATCATGCCCTTTGTCAGTCATTAAAAACCAGAAATAAGTAGCCCCAAAACTGATCATTGGAGAATCTCACTTGTAATGTTGGATCTCAGGGTAGCAGCGCTGCTACCCTGAGATCCATTTTAGATTCTTACCTGTGATTCCAACATTTTTCAGCCTAAACTTCAAAAATCCAAACAAACAATAAAAAAATTTTCTTATGTCCGGTGCATGAGAAACTGTGTCAAAATATGTTACAAGGTTAGTTAAACATGATTTTCCATTAACAAAACTGTGTTACGTATCCTTCCTATTCCATTTCTATCTACACTGAAAGGACAGAATTCATGAGATACCCGATTCCTGGGGGCGATGCTGTCACCCCTCTCACTACTGAACGAACCCACCACTTGGCAGGTATATAGGTACACTGCATTCACGTAGACAGTAATTCAATGTCAGTATGGATAAATGAGATAACTGACTTAGAAAGAGGGATGACAGTGGGTGCCTGATGGATGGGTCACTCTATCGAGGAAATTGCACTATCCCCATTCGACAGTATCAGAGCGTATTGGGAATATGCCATTTATGGAATAACATCTCATCGTGGACAGTGCTGTGGGCAGAGAAAGATGGTGGATGAATGTGACGGTTGACGTGTCTCACATTGTTTCAGTCAACCAGAGAGCAACAGTGACACAAATCACAGCTGGCTTCAATGAGAGAGGTGCCAGAAATGTCTCCACCAGAACTCCATATCTGACTGCACAATTACCCCTAGGTCTTTTTCATTCTCCCCCTCCCTGAACGTAGTACCACACAGTTGGTAGATTTCTCTTGGATTACTGCTATCCATATGCAGTACTATGATTGGTTATTAGGTCACTATATTGGTTATTAGGTCACTGTGTCCTGATATATAAAACAACACTGATATAAAAAGGGTATAAGATATATAAAAATAAAGGCATAACAGTAAAACAATAAAAATTAAATGCGATTAAAGAAGTTTAATGATTTTAAATATGTAAAAACAGGAGATACATGCTGAGTTTCTTCCACCATTGCTGGTGAAAAATCATGAGGCTATGGCCCAGAAACAATGGCTCAGTTCTCTCACTGGGAGGCACCATATTCTCCAAGACAAAAAGGCAAGGCAATCCCAACAAAATGTGAAGATCATGCTTATTGCATTTCTGACTTACAGGGCATTGTTCATTATGAATTTGTCTTGCATGGTCAAACAGTGAACTATCAATACTACAGAACAGTTCTACAGAAATTGCAGAATGTTCAGAGAAAGCAGCTGGGAAGTTGACTTCAAGGAATTGGTGTTTGCATCATGACACAGCCTCAGCATATGTGGCAGTTTCCAGTCAGAATTTCTTGTGAAGCACTCCATTGCTATGGTCTTCATCTGCCACACCCCCCAGATTTAGCTTCTTGTGAATTTTTTTTTTTTTTTTTTTTTTGCAAGCTTAAAGTCCCCTTGAAAGGTCATAAATTTGCAACAACTGGAAAATTAAACACAGGAACTATCAGCAATTGCAAAAGAATCCTATCAAGAATGCTACCGAAATTGCAGAAGTATTGAAATCAGTATATGCAACCACTTTGAAGGAGATCTATCCAAACAGCTAGTGTCATCATTTCTTATATATTAGTTCAGTCTCTGAACTTTGATTGCAGCTTGAGATTTATGTTTTTATAATTTAATTATTCAAATGTGTTCTTATTGGTTATTAAATAAAAGGATAGTCTTGCTTCAATATTAAAGTTTCTAAATAGTAACTTATAAAAGAATAAAACTTGATTTTATAAACTGTTAACTTTTAAAAAAGTAGTAAATGTATTTTGAGTATTTAAGAAAAACAAAAGATGCATCTGAAAAAAAATAGTTAAGTGTAATACTTTATTCTGTACATGCACAGGTTATTTTACAACTGATTTATTAAAGAATAATGATTTTTCCACCTCGTTTGCAGCTTGTGATAAACATAACGTGATATTTATCACAAGCTGAAAAAAAAAAAACTATACAAAGAAATGGTATATATCAGCACATTTGTTTAAATAGCTCTGCCATTAATGAAACATTCAGTTAGCTACTTTTTTTGCATTCTAAATACTAATACAGTATATACATTTGTTTGTTTTTGGATATTTCATTAATAACAGAATCCACAGTAACAAATATAATTATTTGACATTTGTTTTTTAATGAAACAAATTAACCTTTAAATGTTGCTTTGTATATACAGAATTGTGCAGTATTATTATATACTGTAGCATTTTACATAACAGATTTAAATAATGGAAAATTACAGAGTGATTATTACATTTATTATGTCATGAATTTATAATGAAAAGATTCTGCCAGTCAGATACATAATGCTGACTATTTTAAAAATCTGGTGAATTTTAGAATTAGCAGCATGCTTATTTACATTGATGACTATTACAAAATTTGCAGTGTTTCCATCAAACAAAATAAAACTTACGACTTGTAAAAATAACCTGAGTTCACATATCACAAGTTTGTACTACAATTTACAATCAACTTCAAGTATAATTCAGGTTCAACTTTGTGCTCAATTATTCATTACTTCTTTACATTTCCCAGTTATTCTCAAATGTATTCTAGTCATCTTTCTTAATTTCATTTTTTATAAAATACTTTAACTTACTGGAACCATTTTTTTTATTTCCTCATGTCATTAATAACATGGGCACTAGGGGACTAAATAGGGAATGATAGGATGTAGAAACAAAGAGGACACCTTAATTGTAATTATTTTAGTTCTAATGAAAATAATGTTTTACTTCAAGATATAATCAGCATGTAATTCCATTTTTTTAGTATTTAATGTAAAATTTTTGATTAATTAGAACTTTATTACTGAGGAAATTAAAGAGTTATTTCATTTGATCTGAGGCACAAATATCAAAAAGTATATAACTGTAGTATCACAATAACTAATTGTAAGTTATAATTCATGTACACTGAATGACCAAAAATATTCAGACATCCCTCCAAAATATTGTGCCAAAAGTTCTTCATTCATACGTACTGGCACTCAGATGTATAAATATTACTTTTGTGAGTATGCTAGTGCAGCAGCAGCAGTATGTCAGAAACTGCCATAGGTTGTGAATCAAAACTTACAACTGGTTGAACTTGAAAATCAACTGTGGCAGATGTTATTCAAAGATGGAAGATCATAAGTGACACCTCAACAAAAAAAGAATAGATTTGCACTTATAGAGCTCATGCATTATGCATGAGTTCTGTAAGTGTGAGTCCATCCTTTGTTATTATCTGCAGAAAATATCATGAAGCAGGTCCAAGAAACTTCAGGAACCATCAACCATTTCCAGAGAACTGCATAGCCTTTGGCTCAATGGTAGGGAAGCTGCACATAAGACCAATATTATAGTCTTCAATGCAAAATTGCAGCTGGAGTTATGTCATTCCCAATGTTTATAGATAGTGGCAGAGGGTGCTATGTAGTGACAAATTCCACTAAACAATGTTTCATTTCAATGGTCAAGTCTGAGTGCTGAGCTTGCTGGAAGAGTACTTCTGTCAGAGTGTATGTCATCTCAACCACCATGAGGCTGTTTCAGCTGGTTTGGATTTGGTGCATTGGCAGTAGTGCATGAAACCATGAAGTCCATGGCCTATTGGATGTTCTGGACAATTATTCACAGCTTACACTGTCGTAGTACTACAGACACAGCTGTATCAGTATCAGCCTAAAAATGCTCCATATTAATACAGTGAGGGTTCACGTGGACAGTGATGTTGAAAAGTTGGACTGGCCAGCTCAGAGCCTGAACCTCAGTCCCACTGAAAATCTATGGAACAAACCAGAATGACTTCTAAACTTGCTCTGGCATTATATCACTTCCAAATATAATCTAGTGGATGCTGGGCAAAATTCACAAGTGAATTCTGGCCAGCATCCACTGTAAGTTGGTAGAAAGTGTGATTTAAGGAATGATTTAAGCTGTCATATGCCAAAAGTGGTGCTACTATGTTATTAGGTTTTTGAATTAAAAGCCCTTTTTTGAAACTATCTGTGTGTATCAAAATATTTTTGGTCATAAGAATGACAACTATGTATATATGTGCATGTGTGCATACATAGTTGTCATTCTTATGACATCATACATACATACATACATAATATTAATAAGACTAAACTTAAAATACATTCTTAACTGCTAACAGTGATATCTAATTAATAATTATACCCTGCAGAAATAATGGGAATAATATTTCTTTACTTAGAAATATACAGTAAACCCTCAATACTCACAGGGAGTTATGATAGGAGGAAACCTTATGACTATAAATATTTTGGCCTAATGAAAAAAAAGAAGGGGAGGTAAATACTGTATGGCCAATTGGAACCATTTTCTCACTCAAATACAATAAACAACATCAGTTACTTGTAAATATAGGTAACAATCATGATACAAAGCAATCTACTTCAGGTTATTCAAATAGTAAGGCTTGAAATGAGGTACACCTATGACCACTACTAAATTCTGAAATCAAACAAGTGCTAATTTAAAATTTATTCAAGAAAACAAAGAAAACTGCTTCATGCTCTAGTAAGACTGCTGACAATAACGACGACACTTTTAATCAATAATGTTGCGAATGACTTAATATAAAATCAATTAAGGTTTTTTTTTATTGATTTGTTACAACTGACAATGAAAGAACCTGATAAAACATTCTGAAAATTAAAAAGATAATGCCATCAATAAAGTTCCTATTGTAACAAATTCAAGTAATGTGTGATGGCTATAGAAAAGTGCCATGTATACTTAGTTCATGAGACAGAAGACACTTTCATTAGTTCAATTTGTATGCTACTTGAAGATGAAATTCTAAAAAATTCAAGATCAAAATTTGATAGTCAGACCTGATTTTTTTTTTTTTTTTTTTTCCAAAACTCAAAAAGCTAACTCAGCTACCAGTGGACTTCTGTTTCAACACATATCTGAGGTATGTAAGTTTGTCTGTTTTAATCTTATTTCCTCTCTGATAGCAAAAATAAAATATAGATGGTTCATTTATTTATGGAATATATATGATTTATACTTTTAGCTAAATCCACAATTAACAAAAAACATCAAGTGCTTTCATATGTTATTAAAATCAGTTTTATTTATATTTGATAACCAAATGGTAACTACACTTCTTGAATAATTTACTAGTAATATATATCCAACCTGCAACTCATTATTGCCAAAACACTACTGCAAGAAAGAACTGTAAATAGTCAAATTCATGAATACAAAAATCTGCAAATAATGAGGGTTCACTGTATTTTCTAAAAGGTTTGATGCATCAGACATACAATCCATTATAATTTTAGGTTAGGTTTTGAGTGTCACACACAACCCTCACCCGACAATGATTAACAAAGCCAATAACGATTACAAACAAAATTCCAGAAAAATTCATCACATTGCTGACAGGATTCAAACTGAGACCTTTTCCACCCAGTGTGGGAGGATGGTGATTATAATCACTGCACACTACCAAAAAGGGCACATTATAATGTATTAAAAGCTGAGCAATCAGATAATGCACACACATACATGTGAGCAAATAAATAAAGCACTGACACTATAGTTTTCAGGATGCAGTTTTTAATGGATTATCAGCTAAAAACATTAATATTTAATTTAATTAATATGAAAATTATCATAAATTAAAAATTGCCTGAGAGATTCTTCAAAATATAATATAATAAATATAATAATATACAATTTAACTTTTCTGAAAGTCACTGAATACCAGTATAATCACAGAAGAACTAATAAAGGACAAAAAGGAAATTATTAAAAGTATATAAAAAGACAGAAATTATAGAATATGCATTTTTGGAGAATAGCACTTACTTTAAAAATACATAAATTTGTTTCATTTCTTAAAGTTAAGTGCTGTTCTCGAAAAATGCATATTCTTATAAGATTCCTAAGTATAAATTTCCTGTATATTATAAATAAGTTACTGTACAGGAAATTTATATTTAGAATCTTATAAGAATCTAAAATTCAATTATACTTTATACAAATAATTTAGTATCACTAGTTAATTCAAAAAATATTCATAATTAATGTATATATATACATTTGTATAATAAAAGAATAACTATATTAAGAAGCTAAGTAATCATGGAGGGTGGAATGTAACAGTACAAAAAGGAAGATAACATTGATTATGGATCAGGGACACTGCATTAGTAAAACATACCCTACAACCATAATGTGTATATATATAATAAATTTTATTGTATGTAGAAAGTGTGAAGAAGATTTGTTTTAAGCCTATTGAATCTACGGTATACACCAGAAGTGACTCGGTTAAATGGATAAGGAATGTAGCGATATATGATATGAAAAAGAAAGAGAGGAAATTAAAAATAAAAATAAGAAGTGAAAAGGCAACCAAAATAAGATTACATTGCAGTGTTTTTCACAATTTCAGTGTCTTCATCAGAGGTCATCCACAGAAAGTATGAGAAAGACGGAAATGTTCTTGCTTCTGTTTCCGACATGTTCTGTATGCTATGGTACGTACACATGTGCTGTAGCCACGTGTTAAGAACAAAATTAAAATTTTAAAAATTGTGCCAAAAAAATGTAATTATATTAGGTAGGGCATACAGATCATGGATGACCTTACAGAAGCAAGTAAAAAGAATTGAAAAAACTAAAGTAATGCATATCGGAATAGCACCCGAGCCCAACTACTTATCTCTACTTCATTCATCTTTCCGCTTTACTTGTCCCTACTTCTTATGTCCTGTGAGCCATTAGTTTACCGAAGCAATATGCGGGACACTACCTTCTTACTTTACCCAATCTATTTTTCGCCTTAATAAAGTTTAGCTGCTTTTCACTGCTACTTTGTATGCTATTATATCTCTTAACTGTCCTGGGCAGTTTGGGCACCATGTATTTAACAGCGTTCTTCTTCACCACACATTTCATTTCATTTCAATTTATACAGACACCATATCATTTTTTTTATTATTTTTTTTTCCCCACACCATTTTCTAATGCTAGGAGCCGCTAGCGTACCTACACATAAATATACCGGCACGCCGCCATTTTGGTCATTTGGTCAGTTTTACAAGGTAACGGTTTAGTTTTTTCAATTCTTTTTACTTGCTTCTGTAAGGTCATCCATGATCTGTGTACCCTACCTAACATAATTACATTTTTTGGCACAATTTTTAAAATTTCATTCTTAACAAGTGGCTACAGCACACATGTATGCACCATAGCAAACAGAACATGTCGGAAACAGAAGCAAGAACATTGCCATCTTTCTCATAATTTCTGTGGATGACCTGTGATGAAGACACGGAAATTGTGTTTTTGAAACACTGCAATGTAATCTTATTTTGGTCGCCTTTTCACTTCTTATTTTTAATTTCCTGTCTCTCTTTTTCATATCATATATCGCTACATTCCTTATCCATTTAATTGAGTTCACTTCTGGTGTATACCGTAGATTCAATAGGCTTAAAAACAAATCTTCTTCTTCACACTTTTTATATACAATAAAATTTATTATATATACAAAGGGTACTAGGAAAGTTTTGCAATATGACGCAACAATGAATCACAGGAAGCTGCTTGTTGCTGCATGTTGAGACATGTTCATACGTGCATAGTAGCCGCCGCGCCAAGTTGATGGGCTCAGTTATTCATTAGTAGTGAGAGTGTAAAGTGCTTGCGATGGCATCGTGGTCACAAAATGAGATAAGGACAGTTTTGCGGTATAATTTCGTGCGTGGTTTAACCATAGACCAGTGCTTAGAAGAAATGACTCTTGCGCTAGATGATGATTGTCCACATCGTACAACGATATTCAGGTGGTATAGTGAATTCCAAAGGGGAAATTTCACTCTGGAGGATTCTGAGAGGCCGGGAAGGCCACGAACGTCAGTTACGGAGGAAAACGTTACTGCTGTGAGGAAAATGCTTGACGAAAACAGGCCAGTGACCTACCAACAGATAGAGGATACTTTGGGCCTAAATGCACCAGCAATTCGTTCGATTCTGCAAGATCATTTGCACGTGAAGAAACTTTGTTCTCTCTGGGTGCCGCATCAACTGACTGAAGAGCAGATGATACGAAGTGTGACTTGGTGCCGGGAGATGTTAAAAAAGTTTGATAAGGGACAATCTCGGTATGTGAACAACATCGTGACAGGTGACGAGACTTGGCTGTACTATTACGATCTGCCGACCAAGGCTCAAAACAAGGTTTGGGTCTTTGATGATGACGACACACCCGTAATTGTCAGAAAATCCCGATCTGTAAAGAAGAAAATGATAGCTGTATTTTTCAAATCGAGTGGAATTGTGGAATGTGTCGTTTTGGACACGCAAAAGACAGTCACAGCTAAGTGGTATACTGAACAATGCCTGCCTAAAGTCATTGGATCTATGAAGAACCTGCGGCCAAAGTCAAGAATGGACACCTGGTACCTCCATCACGATAAATGCTCTAGCTCACCGCGCCAAAGCCTGCACCGAATATTTGACCACGACAGGACTGAAACTTCTCGAGCACCCTCCCTACAGTACAGGCCTTGCTCCCTGCGACTTTGTACTGTTCCCGCATGTGAAAATGAAGCTAAAAGGGAGGCGGCTTTCCAGTGATGAGGACCTTCTACGGGCTTAGGACAACGAGTGCTTTACTCCCTAGTGAAACTTGGCAGAACTGGTTTAAAGATTGGTTTCAGAGGATGGAGAGGTGTATTGAATGTAGAGGAAATTACTTTGAAAAAATTAAATAAACAAAGCTGTATTGCAAAACTTTCCTAGTACCCTTTGTATATATATATATATATATAATTACAAATATATATATATCTTTAATGTATATATATAATTTGTCAGTTTAATTACCTATTTTACAGTTAATAGCATATAATGCTAAACACAAAATAACATATACTTCTAAGAATAAAAAATTGGATTTTACTAATTTCAAAAATTTTAGTCATGTTTACCAGACAATTTTTAAATTGATAAAAAGCAATAAATTGCATACTTTTCAGCAGACACCAACACAAGAATTATGATTTCCATTTCACAGTTGTCTACAGTGTTTCTCAACTTTCAATTTAGCTGAGGACCAGAACAAGAGAGAGAGTATGTGTGTGTGTGTGTGTGTGTGTGTGTGTTTTACATTTTACTGTATATAAATATTGCATTAGTGTAAAAACAATCCAGGAAATGAATTAAATAAGATCACTCAACAGACAGTACTTGTAAATAAATTATGTAAAATTTATTCCTCAGCAAGGAATCCCAAGTGATGAGTATTTCATAGAGCATCAATTGACAACCACTAGTCAACAGTACATACATCATATTTCATCCTGTTGCCACTGCACGCTATTTCTTATGCTATTTCTATCTTAAGTTACTTCCAAAGAGAAGTATATTTCTTTGCATAAGAATCTGCTGAGAAGCATTTATAGCACTTTGCTTCTACAATTAAAAAAAAAAATCTTTTTTTTTTTTTAAATTTATTATTATTTTTATTGCATATATATATATATAAATCAAAGTCTTGAAAATTTCTAAAGGGGCTTTTTAAATAAAAATGCAAAGCATCTTAACCAAAAAAATTATGCTAAATAAGTAAATTTTAAGTATTCCTTCCCAATTGACATTTTCAATATAAAATACCAGTGGGGCTGAAAAAGAATAGTGGGGTTTGGGTAAATGGAATTGCCACAAAAAAACAACCCAGTAATTTTGAACGTTTTCATTTCTCCACTCAAACAGTTTCAGGGATGTCAAGGATGGCAGTCAAGTGTCACCCCATTCGCTTCAATTCAGCCATTCTAATCAGTCATGTTACTACAAAAGAAAAAGCACATTGTGTTTCGTTGCTAGTTGAGCAGAAATCAATTGTTACTGTGCAACATATGTTTAGACATGAATTTAATAAAGATCCTCCACATGAAAATAACATCAGAAGATGGTTTCATCAGTTTGAAATCCAACTTTTGCACCAGATTTAGCATTATGACAAGCTACAGCATACTGAATATGAAAATTTTTCTGTTAAATCGTAGTGATGATGAATCAAACTTCTGAAACATCATTGTGTTCGTTTCTGAACAAGATGGTGTTTAAGAAATTTCATGCTAGTGTATGAGTAACATTTCATGTCAGAGATGCATAAATCATTATAACTGATGGATATATATAAAAAAAAAAAAAAAAAAAGAGGCCTCCGTAGCCGAGTGGTCAGGAGCGGGAGTGCAGTAGAACACGCTCTTTGAGTTGACCAGGTTTCAAGCTTCTGACTACTGAATACGGTCGATCTGCCAACCCGCACTGGACCAGCGTGGCAGATTATGGTCCATTTCTCTCAGCATGAATTGTTGAGGAGGCTTCCATCCTGCAGTGGGTTGATAATGGCTGCACTGATGGATATAGGGAGCAGTAAATCCTCATGTGGTTAATGAACATATTCGTGATAGCACAAGTTGAATGTTTGGTGTGGATCAAGGTGCAATTGTATCTTCAGGCCATTTTTCTTTGTGGAAAACACAATTAACGGAGAAATTAACCTGGACATGCTAGAAAACTTTCTTTTCCCCCAGTTAGAAGAAAATATCCTCTCAAAAAACAATTTTCCAGTAAAATAGGGCATCAAACTTCCCAGAAATTTTTACAGATGGTCTTAATGTAATATTTCTTGGAAGGTGGATTGACAGGGGAGGTTCAATTCCATGGCCACCTAGGAGCCCTGATTTGACACTTCTTGATTTTCCTTTTGGGCTAAGCGAAGAATTATGTTTACATGAAAAGCATTCACAACTTGAATCATTTGAAATGAAGAATCCAAGCAGCTGCTGATCAGGTACCAAGAAAAATGCTATAGCATGTATGGAATGGAGCAGAATACAGATTGGAGAATTAGAAACTATATAGAATATAGTTTGCAGAGCCACAAACAGTCCCCTTGCACTGTTTGCAGGTCTGCAAACTTACTTGACTTGTTACAAACTGTGACTTAGTATTTAAAATAAAATTATTTCTTTATTTTTATCAGTTTACCAATTATTGGCTATCAAAGACCCACAATTCTTTTTTTGGACACCCTGTATATAAGAAGGATCTACATTGGTCATGATTACTATGAGAAATGAGACATAACTTTATTTTTCATTTTACTTTCGTTATCACAAAATCACAGTTTAAGATTTTTTTAAACACTCAGAGTGTCCAGGAAAATAAACCTACATAAAATGAGGCAAAAGAAATAAACTGGCACTTTTCTACGTCAGGTTTTATTTATTATATCAAAAATTTGCTTACCGAAAAAAAAAAAAAAAAAAACCACAAAAAAGAAAAGAAAGGGAAAAAAATTTCTTTAATGATGTCTCTTCTCTCCATCATACATACATCTCTCTGTATATGTTTTGGTCCCTTATTTGAAAAATCGGTGAAAAGTAACAGATGTACTTCCTTGTGAAGCACCATAGTCCCCCTGGCCTAACCGTCAAATGTTAGGAAGATGGTCAAACCTCCGAGTGGAACGAGAATTAAGGTGAGAAGTTTTTATTTCTGGTGATGATACACTGCCTGGTTTGTTGGGAAGTTGGGGTAGGATGCTCTGGTACTGCCCATACTAAGAAATAAATTTGGAAAATGTTAAGACATTTAAGCAATATTAAGAATACTGACATTTAATGGATTAGCAGTATAATCTATACAGAAATTAGTTCTCTCTCTCTCTCTCTCTCTCTCTCTCTGATTATAATAATGAAAAAAATGTTAAAATAGTGCTCTTTTTATTAGTACTTTTACCAATCCTTCACTAATTTCAGAGAGTACACAGGTAAAGAATCAGAAACAATAAAATCAATGCAGCAAGAGTAAAACAGCTAGGATTTAGTTCCCGTTTGCTCTTTTTTTTTATGGTTTCTAGTGCTAAAACATATTTAAGGGCAAAAGGCTCAAGCTACATGGTAGTATGACTAACATCAGTTTTATTCATAGGCCAAATTCAGGGCTATGAATAAAACTAATGCATTTGCACTAACCTATATGTTAAAGAAAAGAAAGTGGCAGATGTCTGAAATGCCATTGATCTTCTCACTTCACAGCTTAGACAATGCAAATTTCCTGTTCTCATGCTCCATTTAATCTATAATCTTGGAACATGTTTATTGTCATAATTTATTTCAAATTTACTGTGAGAAAGTGCATCTTTGATAAGGGTAACTGAAGTATAGTTGAAGATAATGTTATAAGTAATGACCAGATCCTCAGGAGTTTTGGTTGGCATAAAACTATCAGTCTCGGTAACACATTCATTCAAATTGTAAAAAAAAAAACATTATGAACTAATTTTTTAAAAAATAATTACTATTATTGTGAACATGGCATTTTATTTTCACAGTGCTTATATAATGATTATGAAAACTCAAAAAAAAAAAAAAAAAAACTATTCTAAGCTAATACAAATAAGCTATTTGGCTTTCATACAAGGTGCAAAAAAAAAAAAAAATTCAGTGACTGACTTTGTACAGGTCGACCACTAATCCGGCAGCATTGGGACCTGTGGGGTGTCGGATCACCGGTGGTTATATTAGCACATACAGTTTACCCAACAGCTAACACCTCATCCTACCTCTAATTAATATGTTGACTGCCAAGCTAGTTTAAGAAAAAAAATTACCCCAGGAGCCAAAAAATATTTAGCAAATAATTTGATTAGTAATTCTAAAATAAATATTGTAATGTCAGTGTTGTCGTTTTTTCGTTTAAAATATCAAAAAAAAGTGTCTTTTTTTTTGTGTGTGTCGTATATATGTGGCCAACGTGGCCCAGTAGGTTACTTTATTTCTTGAGAAGCCGTGTCGGCCACATACGTTTAACACTATTATGGCATACATATGAAGGTCGTTTGTGATTAGTTTATTGCATGCACGGCAAGCACTGCAATAAAACTAATTGCGATAAAATGAACTCTCAAACGTCGCAATAAGTTTTGTCAGTATTGTTTGTGGAAACAAGTTCGTTAGCGCACTGTATTATCCATCATATTGTGTTGTGTTTTTCAGCAAGTTTGTACAAGTGTGTTGTTAAAAAAAAAAATCTAAAAAGGAATGGCTAAAAGAAAATTACTAAAACAAGAGGAACTGAGAGAAATTGCTGGAATTTACAACTAAGCAGAGAAACTTCTCACAGAACCCCCGCTGTCGAGTTTTTTCAGAAGTTCAACTTTATGTATTATGGACAATGTAACAACTTGTAACAACTGTTTGCGCTTTACGGTGTTTGCGCTTTACACCACGAGAAGCACTTCCTTTATGCATTGAAACCATGACTAGGATTAAATGTCAGCAGGTTATAATAATAAATGCACAAAAACAAGTATGAATAGCTTGCCAGTGTTTACAAGTTCACACCAACAGCCACGAACTCGTAAACACCGACCCGGGAAATTTGAAATTACATCCGCAGAAATTATGTCCGAATTAGCGGTGGAACCGGATTACCGGTGGCTGGATAAGTGATGGTCAACCTGTATTATGAAACTGTGACATTGTAGCAAGTTGCAACTTTTTGCAACACGTGACTCATCTAGACACAATAATGCATGAATCACCCATTTATCTGCAGTCAATCTGAATTAATTGTGTTGAATAGGAGTTTCATGTGTTTCATTATATTTCAAAATAAGTGATTTTAAATTTACTGAGCAATAAATTTGTATCAAATTTGGTTTAAAATTAGAAAAAAAATGCAAAAGATAATTCCATGAAAGTTAAAAACAGCTTTCAATGAAGATGCTATGTGCTATTCAAAGACTATTCAGTTGTTTGCAAGTTTAAATAGGGTTGCTTATCCATCAAAGATGGTTCTTGCATGGCTGCTCTTCAACTTCAAAAAGTTAACTAATGATGATAGTATTTCTTATATATATTTTTTAATTGATTGACATGTCAATCCATTTTAACACAAGATTTGGGAATGCAGCACATTTAAACCTTGGCATCCTCAATGATGATCACACACACACACACACACACACACACACACACACACACACACACACACACACACACACACACACACACACACACACACACACACACACACACACACACACACACACACACACACGATAGTTGTCATATTAGAACTTCATCAACATGTTGCTCTTGATCCAAACTTTGTTTCTTGCATCATTAATGTCAAATTATGTATGTGGAAACACAATAGAAGACTCCATCTTCTCAAAGGAAAAAAAAAACAAGACAATCTTGATCAAATGTCACACTTATATTTTTTTACTCACAGGGCACTGTTCATTATGAAGTTGTCTCCACCATACGGTTCAGGAATACTACAAAACAATTCTATGGTGATTGCATGATGCTGTTCAGAGAAAATAGCTAGAAAAGTGGGCTCCCCAGAATTGGTGTTTATATCATGACAATGTTACTGCATACTCAACACTTGCCATTCAAGAATTTTTTGAAAAGCATGCTACCACTATGGTCTCTCATCCACCACACTCACCAGATTTAGTTCTGATTTCAACCCCCCCCCCCCACAAGCTGAAAGTCCCCTTGAAGTCACAGACTTGTAACAACTGAAAATTATTCAAAATTCAGCACAGGAACTATTAACAATTTCAAAAGCCTGTCAGGAATGTTTCCAGAATCGGTGTATACAGGGTGATGGAGATCCATCTATATAACGAGTAAGCGTCATAATTTCCTAAAAAATCATTGTCCTCAAACGTTTTAATTACACCTATTACAGTGATTATATTACCATATCACTGAGCAGAAAAGCAAGAAAAATATTAATAATATTTAAATTTGGGATAAAAAGATTCTCGTGTGTCTGCATGGATTATATAAACTTTCACTATCACTGATGGGTTAAGTGAGTGAAAGCTCCTGGCTTATGCAGCGTTCATTAGTGGGCAGAAGTTATTAAATGTCATGCAAAACTATGCTTTCATTAAAATGGTCAGCTGGGCATGATGGAAAATTTATGAACTGAACTCAAGATTTATTTATAGTCAGTAAGTCATACAATTTACAGAAAACAAATAAACAATACTTCACATTGTAATCCAGATGGGAATCAAATTTTGGCTGAATATGAGACAGGTAAACTGTTGTCATTGTTGGTTTTATAAGCCTCAGCATCTTAAGCATATTGTAATGTTACAAGAGGTGTGGAAACCTCTTAATTTTATCTATTTAATGATGATTCCTCTTTCAATTTGGAGAGTGGAAAAAAATTTTCAGAAACATGAAATCACCGCTAAAGGGATAACTTAGTTATTCCCCAAACAAAATTCAAAATCCAGAGAGAAAATCAATAAAAGTACTTTAATAACTGACTTTTTATTTGATATTTTTGCAAGCATGTTTATAACATGATTTTTATTTAATATTCTTGACCTCTGTGCATTAGGCCAACGTTCAATATCAAAATTATTCAAAATTCTGAGAATGCACAAAGTAGTGTAATGAGTTTTTGGTGATATGACCAAATATCAGAAATACACCTTTGCCCTCCATTAATTTTTATATAAAATTATTATAGTATGAATACTGTTTTAATTAATTGTAATATTAAATTAAATAATAAGAATTGTAGTCATATTTTTAAAATGAATTACAAATTCAGTTATTCTAAGTCTTAATTCCATTTGATGCTTATGGTGAATCAGTGGCTTCACCAGAACCATATTCATTATAACATAGTTATGCCACTGGATGCACACATTCATCTTTTAGCTGCCATATTAAAAATACTTAGGCATACTTTCTAAAAGTAATAACTGCAACTGCCAAAGTTTTTCATAATTAAACATTTCACAGCTATTTTATAACTTTAACTATAGCATATAGTTTGATGACTTTTATTAATAGTCAAATTCATAAAGGGCAATTTTTGCATTTTATACAATTTAGTGACTTGTACAACTTACTTTTGACCTTTCTCTTCTAAATCTTTGCATGTCATCAACAGCATCTACATCTGGTATTTTGAAGTTATCAAAAAAATGATGCCGTAGTAATTGAGCACATGTAAATCTTTTCTGTGGGTCCTTGTCTAAACATCTCTGTTAAAATAAGTTATCTAAGAATTATTTGTGTGTAAACACTTAGAGAAGCACAAGAAAGACATAATATTTTTCAAAATTGGCACATTTAATGCCACATTTGAAATAAAATTTAAGCACCAAAAATAATTTTGTAGGCAATGCTTACTATAGTGGAGAGAAATTCTATAGGTGGATAAAGGTCATGTGCTAGCTGTCCTCCTCTCTCTCTCTCTCTCTCTCTCTCTCTCTCTCATTCTTTATACTTTTCACAAATAATTTGTGGTACTTATGTACCAACTGTACATAAGTAGTGCATTTTTTAGAACAACAGTTTGTTGATGAGAAGAAGTTGGAGTTACAGCATGAATGCATTGCAGAACAGCTAGTGAATGACCTTAACTGCTATGGAAATTCTCTCTATTCTTTTTTGCTATATTCTAAAGAGAATATCTTTTCTCTTTTGCTATATGCAAAAGAAGAAAAGCTATATTCTTTATAGCTTTTCTCTTTTGCATTTGCAATATATGATTAGTAACACAACTAGGCACACCATATGAACTGACGCCCTATAATCAAAGCAGCAAATTCAACAGAAATTCTCTCAAACAACAAACCAACCAGCCTTCGGTACATGTACAATAAGTGAACTTTTTTGTAAACAAATTTTGCTGAAATTTAGCATAGAGTACGTTCACTACAATTAAAAACACATGAATTTGGAACACTTAGGATAGGAATAGGAATAGGATAGGAATAGCAAACCAATGGCAAGTAGCCATGAAAGGCACACAGAGGAAAATATATGGGCATGAAGTCACAGATAAATAGTTTATATAATAAAAAAAGATTTTCATTTGAAGACAAATTTGTTTTACAGTCCATAAGTCTCACCTGGCTGTGAAAATTGAAAGTATAATTGTACAGCAACAAAGTTCTCTTTAGAAACCTTCTAATACTGTTTCCTTTTTTACAATAAAAATAAATACTTAATTTTTTTTCTGTACGGCATGCAAAAATTATATTTTTGTTTCAGCTTATTTTTGGCATTCAGAGCAAAAAAAGTTCATGTTCACTGTCCTAGGACAATTAGGCAGGTATTGTTACTTTACTTGCAGTTTCACTACAGTCACAATACTGTTTTATTATAGTATCTAAAATGTAAACTTCATGGAAGCCAACAACAATAATAAATAATATGATTTGCACTCATATATATTAGTATATAAATGTGATGATACAAAATGTATTAGCCATATTTTGTTAGGATGAAACTAAGAAATATATGAAACACGTCCAATCAGCACTACATGGTTAACAAACTGATTTTACAATTGTTCAGTAACTCATTTAAATAAAATATCTTATCATAATCACAAAAGTATGAATACATAATGAAAGGAACATTAACATATTAAGTGGCATCCCTATATATATTTTGGGTTGCAGGCTGTACACACAATGCCACATTGAAGTGTATTTGTTTATCAAGCAACAAACATTCACGAGACCACAGAAAGAATCAGTTCTTGGAAGCTGCTAAGCACTAAATGTATGACTTCTTTTAAACTACCGAAAAGTTACTGTAATATTTAGTGAAACTACATGAATGGAATATAGTAGAATAAGGAATCGTGAAAACTGAAAATAAAAACAGTAAAAATGAAATCCAAAACCCATAAACTATTTAAAAATAAAGAACGTATCAAACTTTCCCACAATATGAATTAAAGCTGAACATTTAACATAAAGTGACCAAATGAACTTTAGGAAAGAAAGCACAATTCACTTCATCCTTAAACAAACTTTAAGGATGAAGTGAAAGTTTATAGGGAGGTTTCAGAGACTAAAATGATTGACAATACTGCCTTATAAGTCCTAAGCAAACATCCATTGTATTTTTTAGAAGGCAAGACAAAGGGGGAATGCCAGAATGCTTTTATCATACTGAAATACTCTAAAAAGGCAGAATATACAGGAAAATTAGAAAATAGTGTTACAATTTCAAACATTTATTTATTTACATACTTGCAAACTTTTCATGTCAGTGATGGTGGCCTGGATTGAAGAATCATTTTTCATAAAGGTTTCACAACTCTGTATTATCTGCTGCAAATGAGAATTTGTTTAATCAGCAATTTTCAGGTTGTGAATTCACTCCTTATGTGATCTCCTCATTCACCAGACCTAACCCCACTTGATTTATATTCCCTGATTTCATCAAATATGCAGTCTTATCCACCATTACCACAATCCATCGGCAAACTGAAGGACTATTGCTATTTCCTGAGTAATTCCTAATATGCCCACTAAAGTGTGGTAGGAGATCAAATTTTATTGGGCTATTTACTACACCCATATTGAGCACTTGTGAACTTTATGTATTTGTCTTAATTTTCGTGTCATTTAATTTCCCTTTCATTATGAAAAATAAAGTTGTTATAAATGTTTGAAGTTACAAAACTGTTTTCTAATTACCCTGTGTATTCTGCTTTCAGGGTGATCAAGGCATTCTTGCTCTCTGCTTTGTCTTGCCTTTATAAACATTAAAATTTATAAATGAATACATAAATGTTTAAATATAAATAAATAAATGTCCTTCAGTTTACTGATGGATTGTGATAATGGTGAATAACAGACTGCACCTTTGATGAAATCAGGGGATATAAATCAAGTGGGGTTAGGTCTGGTGAATGAGGAGACTACATAAGGAGTGAATTCACAACCTGAAAATTCCTGATTAAACAAACTCTCATTTGCAGCAAATAATAGAGCTGTGAAACCGTTATGAAAAATGATTCTTCAATCCAGACCATCATCACTGACATGAAAAGTTTGCAAGTATATCCAGACATAAAACACCAGTAACTGTCTTTTCACTAAAAAAAAGTTCAAAAGCATAAAGCATAAAGTTCAAAGGTTTTTCTCAAAACCTTTGAACTTTAAGCAGAAAAGCATCAATTTTAAGGTTTCCACACAAAGCAGATACCCTGTCAGGCCACTCACTGCTCTGCACTGTAACATTGTGAGTGCTGAGTTCCTGCTAACATGGATAACACTTACTTATCACTGCAAAAAAAAAAAATCAATGAATGTTTTGTTATCATGCCAATGTGTCAGAACTGAATATTTTTCATTTTTCTTTGTTACTATCTGTGACTTCTTGTAACATGTATACACCAATGAGCCAAAACATTATTACTAAGTACCTAATATGATGTTGGTCCTCCACGTGCAGCCAAAACAGCTCGTATCCGGCGAGGCATGGACACTACAAGATTTCTAAATGTGTCTTGTGGTATCTGTAACCAGCAGATCCTTTAACTCCTGTAAGGTACATGGTTGAGAGCTGCAGATCAGAGTTGCTGTTCCAACACAAACCACAGATGCTTGATGGGATTGATATCTGGGGAATTTGGAGGCCAGGGCAATACCTGGAGGTCTTCCTCATGTTCCAAATACCAGTCTCGAACAATTTGGGCAGTGCGGCAGGGCACATTATCCTGCTGAAAGATGGCACTGCAGAGGGGAAGACCATTGCCATGAAAGGGTGTACCTGGTCAGCAATGATGTTTAGGTAGACATGTAGACGTCAGAGTGCCTGGCACATGGATGACAGGGTATCCCCACAGAATATCGCCCAAAACATGAAAATGCTGCCACCAGCTTGTTTTTGTCCCACGGTGCAGCCAGGTGCCATCACTTCCCTAGGTAAATGACACACACATACCCGGATATCCACATGGTGCAACAGGAACTGTGATTCATTGGACCAGCCGACCTTCTTCCAATCACTCAAGGTCCAGTTTCGATGCTCGCGTACCCAATGTAAGTGCTGTTGCCAGTGAACTGTGGTTAGCATGGGCACTTGGAGTGGCTTGAGGCTATGCAGCCCCATTTTCAGCAGGGTTCGATGTACTGTGTGTTTTGACACATTACTGCCGTCACCAGCATTCAAATTACTGGCAAGTTGCGGCACAGTCGGCCTTCTGTTGCCATGTACCTTCCGGGAGAGCCTTCACTCACCTCAAGCATTGATGAGCCATGGTCGTCCAACACCTTGCTGGTGGTTCGTACGTTTCCCCTCCTCAGACTACTTTCGGTAAGTACTAACCACAGCTGACAGTAAGCACCCCGCCAGCCGTGCCATTTCGGATACTCTGACCCAGTCGCCTGGCCATTACAATTTGGCCTTTGTCAAACTGGCTTAAGTCCGCTACCTTTCCCACCTGAAGTACAAAAGTAACACTGATTAACAGAGCTCAGTATCAGGTGTTTTTTTTTTTTTTTTACCGTGTCCCAACCCGTGCACGCGCTGTAGTTCACTTTGCAGTTGCAATTCATCGTTGGAAATGGGAAAAACTGGTGTAAAACTGATCAAATGCACATTTGATAAAAAAAAAAAAAAAAAGTTTGCTTTATTGGAATTGTTTTTACGGAACAATATTGGAACAGCAGTTTCCTGGATGTATATTTGATCTTCAAACGAAATTTCAAGAAAATATTTCTATTGTTGGCGGCATTACAAACTTCGAAAACTGGTGTGCAAAATAAGAAGGAAAAAAAAAAAAACATCTGCTAGAAATAACGGATTGTTTCTTGAAGTGCATATTCTTCACAAAACTGCAATATTTTCTAACAATACAAAGCTAATTATGGCTAACTACGGCTAACGGGTCGTTAAAAAAGTATTGTTAGAAAACATTTCAATATTTCCTTGGTATGCTTTGATGTTATCACAAAGAGAGAAATTATTTTTTAGTACACAAGCCAAATAAATTCATCCTCCACTGTCATATGCTGTTCTGAACTGCAATAAAAAGATATACCCCATTGAAAAATAGATTTACTCCCTATCTCTTCTTTTATTTTACTGTGGGGAGGTTATTTCCCACACAACAAGCTGGTGACAGCTAAATGTGGTGCTGTTTTTTGTATTCTCTCTATCTTGGGAACCCTGACCGTGCAGTTTTCTGGAGTATAAACAAGAAATTTGACTGAAGAACCCTGTGAGGTCGGCATTATTATTAGCATTAGTAGAGGTATTTGATGCAAGAAAGCAAGCTTATGCAGCAGCAGTAAAAAAAAAAAAACTCTCTCTCATTTCACCCCTCCGTTTGTTCCAAATACCTGCCCAGCTCAGCCTTAAAATTTATTTAGGCTATCAACTTCCACAACAAAAGATAGAAGTCTGTTCCGCACATCTATCCTACAACTGTCTTTCTTCAATTTGAATTTATGCCCTCACAGGTGATTATCCTGAGCAAGAGGAAGAAATACATCAGCATTGAGAATGCTCAAACCATTCAAGGCTTTATACACCTCAATCAGATCACCTCGCAGGAGCCTAATCTCCAGACACTGTAATCTACAAAACTTAAGCCTCCCTTCGTTCCATTCACTAATCTTGTTTCCCTTCTTCATATCTGCCTGCGCAATTACCCCCAGGTCCTTTTCATTCTCTACCACTGTCAGTGTAGTACCACAGAGTTGATAGTTGATAGGTTGCTTTGGGGTTATTCCTTCCCATATGTAATACTTTACATTTGTCAAGGTTAAACTTCATTTGCTACCACTCAGCCCATCTGCTCAACTTTTCTAGATCCTGTTGCAGCAGCGAACAGTCATTAGTATCATTAACAACCCTGTCAACCTTCGTATCATCAGCAAACTTGAACATTAAGCCTGATACACCATCATCAATATAATTTATAAATACAGAAAACAACAAAGGACCCAACACTAAGCCCTGAGGGACTCCACTAATAACATTAGTCCACGAAGAGCAGTGTCCGCTGATTACCACTCCTCCCACTCAACCATCCCTTTATCCATAGCAGCAATTTGCATCTAATGCCACACTGCTCCAATTTGTGGTGCTAAATGTGGTGCTGTTTTTTGTATTCTCTCTTATCTTCCATGTGCAACAGTATCAAAAGCCTTTCTAAGATCCAAATATATAATATCAAAGTTATTCCCTGCATCCAGTTCCTTTGTGACCTCATCATAGTATCCAATCAAATTGGTCAGACAAGAATTCCCCTTAACAAAACTATGCTGTGTCTGAGCTATAACTGAAGTTTTGTCTAAATGATCCTGCAGTGCTTCTTTAATCAGTGCCTCCATTAACTTCCCTGGAACAGAAGTTAAACCAACAGGTCTCTAATTACTTGTGTCGTCCTTTGATCCTCCTTTATGAATTGGGGTCACATTCGTACATCTCCAGTCAATGGATCCCCTGAGTCCAGGGAAGCTCTCATAATTATGGCTAAGGCTTTGCTTACTTCCTTTGCTGCTTCCTTTAATATAACTGGATACATCCCATCCAACCCAGGTGCCTTTTTCATGTTTATCTTCAACAATTTTCCCTCCACATTCCTCTCAGTTATTACAAAATCATTAGCATTAGCATTAGTAGAGGCATTTGATGCAAGAAAGCAAGCTTATGCAGCATCAGCCAAAAAAAAAAAAAAAAAAAGTAACATAAATAAATAAAAATAACCACTTCCACTTCACCCCTCTGTTCGTTCGAAATACCTGTCCAGCTGAGCCTTAAACTTATTTAGGCTATCAACTTCCACGACAAGGGATGGAAGTCTGTTCCACCTACCAACCACCTGCTGGCTAAAGGCAAATTTCCGCACATCTATCCTACATATGTCTTTCCTCAATTTGAATTTATGCCCTCTCAGGTGATTATTCTGAGCAAGAGGAAGAATCCCATCAGCATTGAGCATGCTCAAACCATTCAAGGCTTTGTACACCTCTATCAGATCACCTCGCTGGTGCCTAGTTTCCAGACACTGTAATTCGCAAAACTTAAGCCTTTCTTCGTAAGAGCACCCCTTTGTCCCATTCACCAATCTAGTTGCCCTTCTCTGTACTCGTTCCAGCAGCTCTACATCCTTCTTGAAATGAGGCCTCCAGGCCTGTATACAGTACTCTAGGTGTGGCCTGACCATTGCCTTATACAAGGGAATAATCACCTCCTTATCCCTGCTAGAAAAATTCCTATATATCATTAACAATACACCATGAGCTACTCTTGCAGCCCGTCTGCACTGCTCAGAGAACTTCATATCTGCCTGCAGAAAAACCCCCAGGTCCCTTTCACTCTCTACCACTGTCAGTGTAGTACCACACAGTTGATACGTTGCTCTGGGGTTGCTGTTTCCCATATGTAGTACTTTACATTTGTCAATGTTAAACTTCATTTGCCACCTCGAAGCCCATCTGCTCAACCTTTCCAAATCCTGTTGCAGCAGCATAGTGTCAGTAGTGTCCTTGACAACCCGGACAACCTCGTATCGTCTGCAAACTTGGACATTAAGCCTGATATACCATCATCAATATCATTTATAAATACAGAAAACAATAAAGGACCCAACACTGAACCCTGAGGGACTCCACTAATAACATTAGTCCACGATGAGCAGTGTCCATTGATTACCACTCTCTGTCTTCTCCCCCTCAACCACCCCTTTATCCATAGCAGCAATTTGCCTCCAATGCCACACTGCTCCAATTTGTGCAGCAGTCTTCCATGTGCAACAGTATCAAAAGCCTTTCTAAGATCCAAGTATATAATATCAAAGTTATTCCCTGCATCCAGTTCCTTTGTGACTGCATCATAGTATCCAATCAAATTGGTCAGGCAAGACTTACCCTTAACAAAACCATGCTGTGTCCTAGCTATAACTGAAGTCTTGTCTAGATGATCCTGCAGTGCTTCTTTAACCAGTGCCTCGATTAATTTTCCGGGAACAGAAGTTAAAATCACAGGTCTATAATTACTTGTGTCAACCTTTGATCCCCCTTTGTGAATTGGGGTCACATTTGCACATCTCCAGTCCATGGGTACCTCCCCTGAGTCCGAGGAAGCTCTCATAATTATGGCTAAGGGTTTGCTTACTTCCTTTGCTGCCTCCTTTAATACAACTGGACAGATCCCATCCACCCCAGGTGCCTTTCTTGTATTTATCTTCAAAAATTTCTCCTCCACTTTACTCTCAGTTATTACAAGATTCTCTAGCTTACTGCTAGAGTTGAATACACCTCTGGCACTCCCCTCGCTGAATAACTCCTCATGTGTGAATGTCGATGCAAAATATTCATTTAGTTTGTTAGCTACCTGAGCAGGGTCATCAACAGTTGACCCATCGATCTCAAGTGGACCAATCTGATTCATCCCCTTCCTTCTAGAGTTTACATAAGTAAAGAACTCTTTGCTGTTTTTCTTCGCATCCCTTGCCAAGGATCTCTCGTAATCTGCCTTCGCCTGCCTAACCTCCTTTGTAACTTGGTTACAGATCAACTTGTATCTATCATAGGCGTCTGTGTCACGTGTTAATTTGTATGTATCCCATGCATTTTTCTTCTCTGCCATATGCCTCATTAGTTCATCTGACATCCATTTAGGCCTAAACCTTGAACAATATTTCTTAGTTGGTATGTAAAGCCTAGTAGCTTCCAAGATAAGTTCTTTGAATCCTTCCCATTTTGAATTTGCTGTTGGCAATATCATCAGTTGATCCCACTGTATAGAATTTAAATACTGTCTCAGTCCATTGTAGTTGCCTTTACGAAAGCAATACCCGTTCCCTTTACCCCTAATGGTAGTTACCTCTTTGAGTAACTCCCACTTCAGCACACTGTGATCACTGCCACCTAGTGGTTCATTTATCTGCAGATTCTTAATGCATGAAGAATCACTACTGATAATCAAATCAAGAGTATTACTCCCTCTAGTTGCCTCCCGAACATGCTGATGTAGAAAACAATCATCCAATAAATCCACAAAAGCCTTGCTACTGTGTGAGTGACCAGCCCCCAAATTCCAGTCAATATCTGGGAAATTAAAATCCCCCATTATAAGACTCTCTGATTTACTGGCCCACTCTATTAAAAAAACAAGACAATCTTGATCAAATGTCACACTTATATTTTTTTACTCACAGGGCACTGTTCATTATGAAGTTGTCTCCACCATACGGTTCAGGAATACTACAAAACAGTTCTATGGTGATTGCATGATGCTGTTCAGAGAAAATAGCTAGAAAAGTGGGCTCCCCAGATTTGGTGTTTATATCATGACAATGTTACTGCATACTCAACACTTGCCATTCAAGAATTTTTTGAAAAGCATGCTACCACTATGGTCTCTCATCCACCACACTCACCAGATTTAGTTCTGATTTCAACCCCCCCACAAGCTGAAAGTCCCCTTGAAGTCACAGACTTGTAACAACTGAAAATTATTCAAAATTCAGCACAGGAACTATTAACAATTTCAAAAGCCTGTCAGGAATGTTTCCAGAATCGGTGTATACAGGGTGATGGAGATCCATCTATATAACGAGTAAGCGTCATAATTTCTTAGGCCTATAGCACACTCCTACTCTCAATTTTGATCTCCCAATGCTTATGTCACACCAAACTGACTTGACACCGCACTATCCAGCAATGTTGACTGGTTGCACTTCCTTGGATTTTATGTATTTCTTAACTAATAGCATAACCCCTCCTCCCTTCCTATCCTATCTATCCTTCCTTCCTTCCTTCCTTTACACATTATACTCCCCAAATTCCAATTTTGCATTCCTTATATCTGTGTGAAACTACGCCTCTTATATCCCAACAATATTTGCCTTTGATGTTTTGACCAACACCTCAAATTGATCAAATTTATTTACCAAACTCCCAGCATTGGTGTATATGCAAGTATACATGCACCTGTTCCTATTCTTAGCTACCCTATATAACAACACATGTGTGTACTGCAATAAACTCCCAGGAGTCTCTGAAATACCCTGCATCTTGTTTTCCAAGCTGCTGCTCATTCCAATAGAAGCAGTGCAAGAATCACTTTCACCTCTGCTAGCAGCTACTGTTAATCTATTAGTCCATGTATCCCCCCCCCAATCTAGCAGTTTTCGAACCCACCTAACACTGCCTCGATAGCATTAGCAAATATTCTTGCACTCTTTCTATTTAAGTGTATCCAATTCCTGTAGAAGTAGTCTCTCCTTCCTGTTAACAAGCACAGACCAGGCTGAGAAAACCTCTACCCCTCGAGCCTTGCACAGTCTCTCCAGGGCCGAATTGAACGATAAGGCTCTCATCATATACTCCCTCCTATTGTATCTGGACAAAATTGCAGACACTTTCAAATTCAACCCTAATTCACGGCTTTTTTTCACCAGTGACCTGTATTTGTTAAGTAATTCTGCCGGTCTCCTACTCTTAATATCATTAGTGCCAATATGTATAACAATATCACCTTTTGTGCCCTTAAAAGATATCTGCTCTACAATGTCATTAACCTTTGCCCCTTGCAGACATACCCTGGTCCTGTTCCACCTATCCTTTTTACACAATATGTTCCCCATTTCCCTTACAATAGTCACCAACTACCTAGTTCCTGTGGGACCAGCGCATTCTGCTTTGGGGGGGTTGCCACTGTGTTTCATGATGATCAAGTGCAAGCTCTGGCATTGATGTGGGCAGCTGAGAGAAGTTCATGAGTCCCTCAGTTTAGATCCTTCGAGGGCATCCATTCTGTACTCCAAGCTCTCATATAGGCTCATAAAAATGATAAGTTATCGCCTGATTTCCTTACACTCCTTACATCGCGCGCACACAAAGACATTCCCCTTGGCAATATCATGTCACGTTCCTGATTTTTCCAAACATCAAACAAGCAGTGCATTTTAAATGGCTGTGATTCAGAGGGCAACTGCCCCCCTCAGTTTTCCTCTGAGCCATTAGCTTGAGCCTTTTGCTTTGCTGCTCTGATCTGAGTCATGATTTCGATTCAATTTCAATAAAATTTCAGTACAAAATTATAACCCTAAACTTATATCCCAATGCAGTTATAAAACAATATAAATTTTTTTTTATTTTCAGTATTGAGTATTATCTCCGAGTTTCGTTATATAACTTCCGTATCAAGTTATGTATTAATTAATTAATGTTACGTTTGTAAAATCTAAGTCATTATACAGTCAGTCCTCGTATAACACGTGTTTACATTACATGAATTCGATCATACACGATTTATAAATAGGGGAACGATATCTTATATAACACGAACTGAATTCGTTTATGCATGATTCGCTTTTGTGTTTACAAGAAATGGCAGTCGAACGCAGAATCACCCCAACCGAACGCAACACGATAGGAATGAAGAGAAGATTCTGAAAATGTATTTATGTTTCTTATATCAGTGAAGGGGAAACACATTTCACCATAATAACGTAAAAACCCATACAATTCCAGCTATTAGTATTATCGCAAATGCAATTAGATCAAGTTTACTACCAGTTTATAACAGATTCCACTAGCAGAAATGCAACTGAAAATTGTTTTTATTGTTTTATGGTAATAACCCCTAGAAATGTGCTTTAGTAAAATGTGAGGTGTTAATAGTGTATCTCTGCCTTTGGTGTTGTTTATTCAGTTGCTACATGCGCACAGCTTTCTTTATGTGTATCAAGCGTACCTCCTCGTTTTGTAATTTTGCTTTATTCCCTAAAAATTAGTAAAATAGAATAGAATAGAATAGAATCTTTAATTGCAGCAATGATAGACATACAATTAGTCCCGTCACGGCATGGTGGTGCCAGGGGTTAACAAATCATATTTACAAAAGAGATACACATGAGAAAAAAAGATAAATCAGATTATTAACAAAGCACAGTTTTACATTTTCAGTTCGACGAGGATACCCTTCCTGTATTTTTTTATTATTGACCACTTCTTGGAGGTCCCCATCGATGGCTTGCAGTGAGGGCAGCATTTGCTTTGGCAGGAATCTTTAAATACTTAAAAGGTGTGAAAAGGAAGCATCCTGGTGAAGACACTACAGATTCAGAGAGAAAAAGAAAAGCAATATCGATAAACAGAGGCGGACTAGGTCAAAAATTCTTATCCGGGAAAATTTATAGTGGCCAAAATCACACCGGCCTCTGGCCAACTGGGGTTTCTCCGGTAAGGCTTATGGCCAGTCCGCCTCTGTCAATAGAGAAAAAATATGAAATTGTGAAAAGACCATGTGATATTGCACATGCTACAGACCTAAATGAGGCAATGCCGAGAATTATAAAGAATGCAGAGAAAATAAAAACAACTTTCATAGCAGGAACAACTCAAAGTGCAATTAAAATCCATTAGATTAAGACACAAGAATTGGAAGAGATGGAACCGCTGTCATCTGCTTGGATAGAAAATCAAACAATAAAGAAGTTTGCTTATGATAGAAGCAAAAGCATTAGCAATATTTTATTACATAATAGTCGTAATAAAATACTTACGTATTTTATTACGATTATTTATTGTGTTTGGTAATGTTTTTGTTACAAATGTGTGTTCAATCTTGGGTGGTCAGCACCTAACCCTATTTTGCCCATAGGGCCTGTTGTTCATATTGCACGATTTTGCATTGCACGAGGGTTTCTAGGAACACAATTATCGTGCTATATGAGGACTGACTGTATGTATTTAGTTAAAAAAAGTACAATTTAATTGACAATGAAGTTTAACAAGATTAATAAATTTTACTGATTAATTGATAATATTATATGCTATATATACTAAGCTAACGCTATCTAGTACGGGATATAACGCTGTATTGTATAACAATGGCGGCAAGTTACGAACGGTAAATCTACGGGCACTAAGTATTAATTAACTTCCAAAATCTCACTATCTAAATTCAGAATAAACCAAGGATCTTGACTAGGTCTATAAGATACTTATAGAAAATAATTTAATATAACAATTAAGTCAATAAAGGTTAAATATAGCTAAAAACTCTGCGTTCGCCAGAGATGCAAAACTTGTAAAACATATGGATGGGATACCCTTACCAGTACTAAGTAATAACCTACAAACTTCGCCTGCACAAGGCTACTCTCGTTCCCGAGTATACATGCTTGCTTGCACCAACCAAGTGAAAAGAACTTTATTACTAAGCAAGTGAGCACACACAGTAAAACATAAAATGGGAAATGACATGTGGCACAGATATTAAGAGATAACATATATTAAATTTAGTACAAATAAAGAACATAACACAGAACAATGGTTCCCAAACTACTGAGATCTATGGACCCCTTCAAAATCCAAAAAACAAAAGTTCACGGACCCCTACAAAAAAAAAAAAAAAAAAAATATGTTTGTGCGTTTTTTTTTTTTTTTTTTTTTTTTTCACTGTAGCTTCCAAGAGATGAATTACATTTCCACTGTGGGTTCCAATATATGAATTTTCTTGATTTTGTGTTAGTAGATATAATACATATTGAAGAAAGGAAATACAATATTTTTGCTTTTCAAAAACAATTCGCTGCAATTCTTTCCGTTACGTTTCTTATGCCAAGAAATGGTTGCGTATATTTTTTTTTATCCCTGTCGCCTACGTCATTCACCTTAGTAACTTCAAAGTCAATTATGGCTCCGTGTAAGTTGATTCGTTCTAGCTAGTGGTACCGCGATCACAGGAAATTCAAACGTATGGAGTGACATGTTACATGATCAAAGTGATTGCTCGCTTGTTTTTTTGAGGGCATAATTACAAAAATGCATATATGATCGTACATTTTTGCTGTTTTTGAGTTAATAGTTTTTTCTGAACTTTAAAGGTAGGAAATCAAAGGAAAAAATTCTGTTTATGTATATTGAGAGTTTCAATTTTGTAGATTGAGTAGAAATTTTAGAAATAATTAGTTTCTTTTGTGAGGGCAATTTTAAAATTAGGCTTAAAAATGGCCAGACTGTTTGGAGGTTAGGTTAATGCTAATGCTGTTTTCTAGCTAATGCTAGAAAACAGCATTAGCATTAGTAGAGGCATTTGATGCAAGAAAGCAAGTTTATGCAGCATCAGCCAAAAAATAAAAAAAAAATAAATAAATAATAATAATAATAAATAAATAAATAATAATAATAATAAATAAATAAATAAAAAATAACCACTTCCACTTCACCCCTCTGTTCGTTCGAAATACCTGTCCAGCTGAGCCTTAAACTTATTTAGGCTATCAACATCCACGACAAGGGATGGAAGTCTATTCCAGCAACCAACCACCCGCTGGCTAAGGCAAATTTCCTCACGTCTATCCTACATCTGTCTTTCCTCAATTTGAATTTATGCCCTCTCAGGGGATTATTCTGAGCAAGAGGGAGAATCCCATCAGCATTGAGCATGCTCAAACCATTCAAGGCATTATACACCTCTATCAGACCACCTCGCCGGTGCCTAGTCTCCAGGCACTGTAATTTGCAAAACTTAAGCCTTTCTTCGTAAGAGCAACCCTTTGTTCCATTCACTAATCTTGTTGCCCTTCTCTGTACTCGTTCCAGCATCTCTACATCCTTCTTGAAAGGAGGCCTCCAGACCTGTATATAGTACTCTAGGTGCGGTCTGACCATTGCCTTATACAAGGGAATAATCACCTCCTTATCCCTGCTAGAAAAATTCCTATATATCATCGACAATACACCATGAGCTACTCTTGCAGCCCGTCTGCACTGCTCAGAAAACTTCATATCTGCCTGCCCAACCACCCCCAGGTCCCATTCATTCTCTACCACTGTCAGTGTAGTACCACAGAGTTGATACGTTGCTCTGGGGTTGCTGTTTCCCATATGTAGTACTTTACATTTGTCAATGTTAAACTTCATTTGCCACCTCTCAGCCCATCTGCTCAACCTTTCCAGATCCTGTTGCAGTAGCATAGTGTCAGTAGTGTTCTTGACAACCCTGCTAACCTTCGTATCGTCTGCAAACTTTGACATTAAGCTTGATATACCATCATCAATATCATTTATAAATACAGAAAACAATAATGGACCCAATACTGAACCCTGAGGGACTCCACTAATAACATTAGTCCACGATGAGCAGTGTCCATTGATTACCACTCTCTGTCTTCTACCCCTCAACCACCCCTTTATCCATAGCAGCAATTTGCCTCCAATGCCACACTGCTCCAATTTGTGCAGCAGTCTTCCATGTGCAACAGTATCAAAAGCCTTTCTAAGATTCAAGTATACAGGGTGTTTCAGTTAAACGTTTCAGAACTTCTAAGAGGGGTAGGGTACATCCTGACAACTCAAAATCATATAGCAATGTGGGGTCGGAAATGCTTTCCTGAAGCGGTGTTGTACACAGAAGCACCATAAAGAAAAGAGACCGTAAGTGAGAAATCGTTTTAATAATACATGAAAAGAAGCAAAAGGTACATGGATTAAAGTAAGTGTTCGAAGTTTCTTCCACGGGCTACAATGCACGCCTCACATCTCCGACGCATGGACATCCGAACATTCTGGAATACTCCAGGTGAATTTCGAATTTCTTCGGCAGCTACTGCGATTCTTGCAACCAGCTCCTCAGCATTGTCAACAGGGGTGTCATAAACTAGCGATTTCATATGACCCCAGAAATAAAAATCAAGACATGATAGGTCGGGTGACCGAGCAGGCCAACGCACGGGGTCCAGCGTCCAGGTCAACGTCCGATCCACTGTTGACCAAATGTGACATCCAGGTAGTTACGAACATCTCCGCTATAATGGGCAGGGGCTCCATCGTGTTGGAACCACATTGTCTGTTGCGTCGATGCAGAAATCTGTTCATCTCTCAAAAGTTGTGGCAATACTTGCTGCAGAAAGATCAAGTAGATAGGTCCGGTTAGACGACACGGTAACAGGTAAGGTCGGATGAGGCGATCTCCCATAATACCGGCCCATACATTGACCGAAAATCGAATCAGTGCTGCACGACGTCGTATTGCATGCGGGTTCTCGACCGCCCAGATATGGTCGTTATGCGTGTTGAAAATTCCTTCCCTTGTGAAGGATGCCTCATCGGAAAACAACACTTCAGCAGGAAAAAGGGGATTTGTAGCACATTTTCCAAGGTACCACTGTGCGAAAGCAATATGAGGTGCATAATCCTCCGGTTGCTGTGTCTGGACACGCTGCACGTGAAATGGATGCATGTCTTGTTCTCGGAGAATCCTCCAGACGCTGCAATGGGAAACCCCGACTGCGTTTGCTAGACTTTGTGTACTCGTTCTTGGATTCCCCTGTACATGCTGCAGCACATTCTGTTCGACGGCTGGAGTCCGTGCTGTTCTTACCCTGTCCCTGTCAGCTCTTTCAAATGAACCTCTCTCAGCTAACCTCTGGTGCAGTCTTGCAAAGAAATTATGACTGGGAATACGCCTCGTCGGATATCGTTCCGCGTACAAACGCTGTGCGGCTGGCCCACTACAACACCGCTTCAGGAAAGCATTTCCGACCCCACATTGCTATATGATTTCGAATTGTCAGGATGTACCCTACCCCTCTTAGAAGTTCTGAAACGTTTAACTGAAACACCCTGTATAATATCAAAGTTATTCCCTGCATCCAGTTCTTTTGTGACTGCATCATAGTATCCAATCAAATTGATCAGGCAAGACTTCCCCTTAACAAAACCCTGCTGTGTCCGAGTATTAACTGAAGTCTTGTCTAGATGATCCAGCAGTGCTTCTTTAACCAGTGCCTCCATTAATTTTCCAGGAACAGAAGTTAAACTAACAGGTCTATAATTACTTGTGTCGCCCTTTGATCCTCCTTTGTGAATTGGGATCACATTTGCACATCTCCAGTCCATGGGTACTTCCCCTGAGTCCAAGGAAGCTCTCATAATTATGGCTAAGGGTTTGCTTACTTCCTTTGCTGCCTCCTTTAATATAACTGGATAGATCCCATCCACCCCAGGTGCCTTTCTTGTATTTATCTTCAAAAATTTCTCCTCCACTTTACTCTCAGTTATTACAAGATTCTCTAGCTTACTGCTAGAGTTGAATACACCTCTGGCATTCCCCTCACTGAATAACTCCTAATGTGCGAATGTCGATGCAAAATATTCATTCAGTTTGTTAGCTACCTGAGCAGGACCATCAACAGTTGACCCATCGATATCAAGTGGACCAATCTGATTCATCCCCTTCCTTCTAGAGTTTACATAAGTAAAGAACTCTTTACTGTTTTTCTTTGCATCCCTTGCCAAAGATTTCTCATAATCTGCCTTCACCTGCCTAACCTCCTTTGTAACTTGGTTACAGATCAACTTGTATCTATCATAGGCTTCCATGTCACCCATTAATTTAAATGTATCCCATGCATTTTTCTTCTCTGCCATATGTCTCATTAGTTCATCTGACATCCATTTAGGCCTAAACCTTGAACAATATTTGTTAGTTGGTAAATTCTAGATAAATTCTAGGCTTTACTTACTAGGCTTCCATTATAAATTCTTTGAATGCTTCCCATTTTTAATTTGCTGTTGGTAACATCATCAGTTGGTCCCACTGTATAGAATTTAAATACTGCCTCAGTACATCGTAGTCGCCTTTACGAAAGCAATAACCCTTCCTTTTACCCCTAATGGTAGATACCTCTTTGAGTAAATCCCACTTCAGCACACTGTGATCACTGCCACCTAGTAGTTCATTTCCCTGCAGATTCTTAATGCATGAAGAATCACTACTGATAATCAAATCAAGAGGATTACTCCCTCTAGTTGCCTCCTGAACACGCTGATGTAGAAAACAATCATCGAATAAATCCACAAAAGCCTTGCTAGTGTGTGAGTGACCAGCCCTCAAATTCCAGTCAATATCTGGGAAATTAAAATCCCCCATTATAAGACTCTCTGATTTACTAGCCCACTCTATTTCCCCGTACAGTTACTTATTATACTCATCAGAGTCATTAGGCCTATAGCACACTCCTACTCTCAATTTTGATCTCCCAATGCTTATGTCACACCAAACTGACTCGACACTGCACTGTCCAGCAATGTCGACTGGCTTTACTTCCTTGGATTTTATGTATTTCTTAACTAATAGCATAACCCCTCCTCCCTTCCTATCCTATCTATCCTTTCTGTAGACATTGTACTCCCCAAATTCCAATTTTGCATTCCTTATATCT
The DNA here is from genome assembly GCF_048544385.1 of Mastigoproctus giganteus. Classification (NCBI taxonomy): domain Eukaryota; kingdom Metazoa; phylum Arthropoda; class Arachnida; order Uropygi; family Thelyphonidae; genus Mastigoproctus; species Mastigoproctus giganteus. The sequence goes on along the minus strand of NC_143580.1, from coordinate 213,237,585 downwards.
GTGTGAAACTACGCCTCTTATATCCCAACAATATCTGCCTTTGATGTTTTGAGCAATACCTCAAATTCATCAAATTTATTTACTAAACTCCTAGCATTGGTGTACACGCAAGTATACATGCACCTGTTCTTTTTCTTAGCTACCCTAACATAACCTATGTGTTTGTTTGTACCCCAATGATTCCTAGCAGTCTCTGAAATATCCTGCATCTTATTTTCCAGGCTGCGGCTCATTCCAATAGAAGCAGTGCAAGAATCACTTTCACCTCTGCCAGTGGCTACTGTTAATCTATTAGTCCTTGTATCCCCCCAATCTAGCAGTTTTTCAACCCACCTAACACAGCCTCGATAGCATCAGCAAACATTCTTGCACCCTTTCTATTTAAGTGTATCCCATCCCTGTAGAAGCAGTGTCTCCTGTTAACAAGTACAGACCAGGCTGAAAACAATTCTACCCCTTGAGCCTTGCACAATTCTTCCAGCGCCGAATTGATCGACAGGGCTCTCACTATATACTCCCTCCTATCGTGTCTGGGCAGAATTGCAGACACTTTCAAATTCAACCCTAATTCACGGCTTTTTTTCAACAGTGACCTGTGCTTGTTAAGTAATTCCGCCAGTCTCCTACTCTTAATATCATTAGTGCCAACGTGTACAACTATATCACCTTTTGTGCCCTTAAAAGATGATATCCGCTCTACGTCATCAACCTTTGCCCCTGGCAGACATATCCTGGTCCTATTCCACCTATCCTTTTTACAAAGCATGTTTCCCGTTTCTCTGGCAATAGAGTCACCAACAACAACTACTAGTTCCTTTGGGTCCAGTGCATTCTGCCTTGGGGGCTGCCGCTGTGTTGCGTGATGACCAAGTGCAAGCTCTGGCATTGGTGTGGGCAGCTGAGAGCTTGCTGGGCCCCTCACTTTTAATCCTTCGAGGGCATCCACCCTATCCTTCAAGCTCTCATATAGGTCCATAACAATGCTGAGTTGTCGCCTGATTTCCTTACACTCCTTGCATCGCGCACATACAAAGACATCCCCCATGGCAGTATCATGTCCCGTACCTGACTGCTCCACAAACATCAAGCAAGTAGTGCATTTTAATAGGCTGTGATTCATAGGGCAACTGCCCCCCTCAGTTCTCCCCTGAGCCACAGCACTCCCATTAGCTTGAGCCTTTTGCTTTGCTGCTCTGGTCAGAGTCATGATTTCGATTTAATTTCAATAAAATTTCAATTTTAGTACAAAATTAAAACCCTAAACTTATATCTCAACACAGTTATAAGTGTTATCTACGAAATCCCTTTATATAACTTCCGTATCAAGTTAAGTATTAATTATTTATTTTTTACTAATTATTTATGTTACATAACCCAAGTCGTTATATGTATAGTTAAAAGTACAATTTAATTGACAATGAAGTTCAACAAGATTAATTATCTGATTAATTGACAATATTATGTACTATACTATACTATATTAAGCTTATGCTATCTATTTCGAGATATTCTGTATCGCGTAACAATGGCGGCTATTTACGAACGGTAAACACGTGGATTTGATACCCTTTCCGATACTAAGTAATACCTACAAAATCTCTATCTAAGTTACTTTAATCTAAGTATCGTAAATAAGAATATAAAACTACTCTAGAAAATAAGTTAATATGCCAATTTAAGCTAATAAAACAGAAAATAAATCAGAAAAAAACTTCTCTGTTCCAGGAGCGGCAAAAATGTACATCCGCACAGGATACTCTAGTTCTCGTACTCGAGATGAATAACATGAATAACAATAACAGAACAGAAGATTGCAGAAAAAGACAACAGAGTTTTACTTGGGTATTCTGGGTTTATAAGGCCTGCTCTTGCTAGCTGGAGAAAGGGAGTACCAAGTCCCAAAAAATCTAGCATAGAGCTATAAGCAGGGAGAGAATGGTAAGAAACAGGTTAACACTTTTGCTGCTGGCTTTTTTGATGAGGGATTGAGTCATTCTGGATTGGGGAAAGGGCAGAGACATTTTTAGGCTTTCTTTTCACTATGACTGAATTAGTCAGCCTCTGGTGAAGGTTACGTGACCAAGATATCCAGTTTTTCTTCTGTCATATCAGAAGGAAAGTTCTAAAAGTCAAGTGGTTAGCCCCTCCAGGTGAATTAAAAACCCAATGCTGCATATTTGCATTATGATGCAGTGAACAGGTTAAACAAGTTTACAATTTTTAAATGAATTATTATTCATATTTTGCAATTAGCTATGCAGGGACAGAGGGATATAGAGAATTGCACATTGATCATTCAGCTGCAGCCATGGGGAGAGATTATCCTAGGACTGGCCTCATTAATAAATAACAGATAAACATATTAAGTCTCATTTTCTCAACATCACCATCTTTTCCCATTAAAAAGCTTCTTGTTGGGTTAGGATATATCATCATCATCCCATCTTCTTGGCCTTCCTCTACTTTGTTTGCTGAGGGTGTCTCCAAGTTCTTTTACTATTTTTGCCCACCAGTCACTATCCTTCCTATTTATATGTTTTTCCAATTTGATTCTCTTATATATCCATTCATTAATAGGTTGTATTTTATACACTGTTTCTGATTTCCTCATTTTTAACTTTGTCTTAGTGTTTCTTTAGTTATTTTCCTTAGTGTTTTCATTTCTATGGTTTCATTTATTTATTTTATTTTTGCTGTTGTTCCTCTTGTCTCAGCTGCATATGTTATTACAGGTCCTACTATCAATTTATATATTTTAACTTTAGCATCCCAACAGATGTTTGAATTCTTTCAAATTGTATTATTTAACTCCTCTAATATTCTACTCGCTTTCAATGCTGGTTCTTCTACTTCTTCATGAGTTACTCCTGAACTATTTACCTGCAATCCAAGGTAGTTAAATTTCATCATTTGTTCTATCATTTTCCCTTTCACTTTCTTCAGCTTGATAATTCAAGCTGAGGAAAGTTGGACTCAGTGAGTCTATTTATTCATTTAGTTATTTCTTATGTATGTCCTTGTTCTGCTTTGATTATGCATTTACTATGTGTGTGTAAGTCTCCATAGCCGAGTGGTCGTGGGAAAGAGTGCAAAAGCACATGCTCTTTGAGAATACCAAAGTTTAAGCCTCTGATTGCTAAATATGGTCAACCTGCACTGGATCAACATGGCAGATTATGGTCCATTTCCCTCAACATGGCTTGATCCAGCAGTGGATTGACAATAGCTGCAGATTTATTATTATTATTATATATATATCTGATTACTTCTATTAATTCTGATTGTATATTGTGCGAATAGTACTGCATTTGGCATTTTAGTTAATGTCTGTCTCAACCGTCTGTTGCAGCAATTTGCATTACGTTCGAAATGCAGTTCTGTTCATGGCTGTTATATCCAGAGGCCCTCTGATGAGACTAGATCTGAAAAATCATTCGGTTCTTGTTCCTTGTTTTGTTCGTCTTATATCTATTTTCTTTTGTGGTTGGTTTAATGTGTCATTTTAGTGATATTTTACATTTTTAGGCCTCAGCATTATCTAAAGTCGGCGCCAGTCTAAATTTATTATTTATTGGCTTATAATTTTGACTATATTTGCCCTATATTTAATGTTTCTAAATTTTTTCAACACATATTCCTACCCTGTATCTTATATTTCCACTTCTGTCTTTGTTATTTGTTTCTTCACTCATTTCCCATTTTTTTTTTATATATATGTACACTGGTGTTCAAAGAAAGTGAATCACCTAGGAATTTCACATTTATAACCCTTTTTGGCGATGGTATGTTACATTAATGACTAGCAGCACAAACAGAAATATAAACAAAAGATATTTATCAATAGTTAAGGCAAGGCTGAGTAATATTTGACAGGTGCTCTCAAAATATTCCAAAATGAGCATTTGCAACCTTTTTACAACAGTTTTGGTAAACATGACAATTATGGCTGAAATGTTATCAGAAGCCCTCAATTTACTTTAGTTTATCATTTTAAATGGAAAACAAAATGAAAAGTTCACCAGGTGCAAACTAATATTAAGCTGAACCGCCTCTTGCCCTGATGACAGCAGCATACTGAGGCATTGACACGATCAATTTCTGAAGATAATCAACTGATAGTTTGTGGTTCCAAACATGAATTATGGCTTCCTGAAGTTCATGAAGGGTCCTTGGTTTCTTTCTGGCAACTGCAGATTCCTCACGATGCCAATGGTTCTCTATAGGATTCAGGTTCGGGCTATTTCCTGGCCAGCTAACAGTTGTAATGGACTATTCTTCCACCTGTAACAAATGTAAACACATTACTGTCGAACCTCTAATGCAGAAATGAAACTAAAGTAACTACAGAAGTGCTTACTTACACTTTTCGCCCGATGACAAGTCAACAGAGTCGTTCTGAAAGATGCATTACTTGGTAGGTTGAAATGGTCTCTAATGGTTGGCAGCAATTTGCTTTCCAATATAGCCAGGTAACCATTTGCATTTACGGAACCTTTTATAAACTGCAGGTGACCTACTCTGCGATATGAAATGCACCCCCATATCATGTGGCTGGTAGGGAATTTCACTGTAGACACCATACAGTCTGAATGGTATTCTGAATGGACCACTGCTCAGGGGTCCATTTTACATGCTCCTTACACCAAATTAATCGGGCCATTTTCGTTTTGTGTGTGTGAGGAGGGGCTTCTTCTTAGGACGACAGGCTACAAGTCCATTTTTTGAAGAGGCATCTTGACTTTTACTGCACTTGCTACCACTCCTGTATGTGCTTTCCATTCTCCTTTCACAGCTCAGACGAAGAAGCTTTACGGTTTTTAAGGCATAAGCACTTCAAAATGTGGTCCCATTTTGGTGTAGAGACTCGTCTGCATCCAGTTCCTTTTTTTTTTTCCTATCAGCAGAACCAATATTCTTGAGTTTGGAAAGAAATCTACTCACTGTCGACTGATTACAAGACTATAAGCAATATCATGGAACATCCTTCCTCACGTAAAGCAACAATAGCAATCTTTCTTCATGGCATCAACTGCACATAATTAGCCATCCTGACATAAGTAAGGATGACTGCAACTCTTGCAGAGCGTGCTTATATAGCTGAAAGTAACAACTGATGCAATATTACATCACCTACGCCTGTCAATCTTATCTGATGCAATCTGTAAGAACTATTGCATACTTACATTATTCGGACGACAATTACAATTTTAAGGGGTGATGCACTTCTTTAAACACCAGTGTGTGTGTGTGTGTGTGCGCGCGTGCGTGTGTGAGATTACTTCTATTTCTCAACATAGTTTTATTAATAAATTGCTAAAAATATCACTTATTAAATAATAACAAACATGATTAATAGCAGGGAAAGCTAATACAATGTTTGAATGGCATGTTGCACAGGTTACCCTGATCTAAATACTTGAAAAAAAAAAGCACTTCACATGAATAAAATTTAGAATATATTTATTACTAATAGAATCAAATGATCACACATTTCAGGGTTGTTTCTCTCCACTTTTTTAGTGATTGTGATCTTTCTGTTACACTATCACAAAAATGCCAAAAGACAAATATCCAAAGTTGTTTACACAGGTGAAGTGCTTTTACAGTAAACCCCCGCTTTTTGCGGGGGTTAGGTTCCTAAGAAATGCCGCGAATACCGAAAATGCGAATACTGAGTTATGGCTCTCATAGTAATAAAGGGGTTCTGTTCCAAATTATGAAATATATAAGAAAAACTAGTCTAAAAGTACCTTCATAATATGACTATGTACACATATACAGTACATAGTGAAATGCAAGCATATGGCATCGAAATGAAAATAAGAAACAATTTAATATTAAATGTAATATTTATTAGAAATTTCAAACAAATCTTTCAAACCAGCGCCTTTGCTAGCTAAAAAACTTATCCCGCCAGTGCTATCACCAGTTTCGCTAAAGTGTTGATAAAGGTGTTTTGCTTTTTCACGAATGATGAGTGAACTTAAGAGAATTTTATTTTGAGTTCGGTCTTCTATCCACAGATTTAAAGCTTTTTCTAATTTAACATCACAAGTTACAGAGCAAATTTTTGAAGCAATTAGCGCGTTTTCACGGACACTATGGTGGATTTTTTCTTTCGATTTCTTGATTGATCGTACCGTTGACTTATTGATTTTATAATGTTTTGCCACTGACGAGACACTTTCACCATTAGAAATTGTCTAATAACTCAATTTTATTCGCTAACGTCATCACCTTCTTTGATCATTTCACATTTCCCTTGTTATTCATAGCTATATTTTTGTATGGGTTAGAAAGAACTTGTCCACAATAAAGTCACTTTCTTCCGTTAACACACTTGAAAAAGTCTGTTTTACACCGCAAAATGGTAGATTTATCACTTTTGTAAGCATATAAATTAAAAGCAAACGATGAAACCTTCATGACAAGCGCATAGCACATACTGAACAAGGATTAGCGAGAAACATCCACACTCGCGATTTTGTCACCCCTCTCCCCAACCCACTGAGCGCTGTTTTGACCGGGAAAGATAATTTTAGTCACGCCCATGTTTTTTTATGGCAGAAAATGTTCATGGCACTTTAAAATTCACATTTTTTTAGGTTTCATTTTATATTAAATCAGCGACCACGAATACAGATACCGCGAATAGGGGGGGTTTACTGTATTTCTATTATTTCAAGTATAAAAAGAAAAGAATTGATTCAAAATATTCATCTGCCACATAAAAGATCACATTAAAAATTCATCATGAAAAAATACTGATATGTATAATAAAGTTACTAAAAGAATAAGTTACTTTTGGGTTTTTTTCTAGTAAAAATGAAACATAGAAAAGTTGAAAAATTTAATCCCAATATATATATATATATATATATATATACCTTTAAAAATTCTATACAGCCATCAATGTTTCTTGGAATTTTATTTTCCAAGTTTTCCTAAAATAGAAAAGAAAAGAACTTTAAATATAATTAATTAAAAACAAAGCAACAAAAACTTTACACAAGTAAAATTAGATTTCAAAGTATTGATTCTCTACTAAATGTCGCCAATTAATAAATTTCTGCATGAATTACTTTCTAGCAGAATTTTACTGCTAATAAATAACATATTATATGTATACAAGGGTAGGATCAAAAAGTGCTAGGAATGAATTTTTCAAAATAACTATCTTGGTTATTTCTTTGACATTTTTACCAATTGGTATTACAATTAAGAATTCTCTTTTTTTTTTCTTTTTTTTTTTTTTTTGAAAAGAGGTTTTGTAAAGTAGTTAGAGTGTTTGAAAAGGTATTCAGAAATTATTATTACATGATGGGTTGAAGCACTATCATGGAGTTATTCACAATATTCCTTGTTCGCAGATCAGGTTTCCTTTCTGACAACGCTGCTTAAGCTCTTAATGATTTCTTAGAAGACAATCTATTAACAGTACAACCTCCTGGTATGATATAAATTCATAATGAATTATGCTTTTGTAATCAAAAAATAATTCTAGCATAATTTTACCTTTATGCCTGTATCCAAATTTTTTTTTCCCATAGGAGACACCAGAGGCTTCTCTTCATAGGCCTGACATTTTTTCTGTAGATTGTAAAGGAATTTAATCAGAGTACTCACAAGCTTTAGCCATGAGCCAATATTCACTTAAGGACACAGGCATATTAAGGATTTCAGCATATTAAATTGTTTTCATTTTCTGCCATTAGTATTGCATCACCTGCATAGCAGATTATATTTAATTTTTTATTTTCAATTATAATTCCTTTATTTACTCCATTTACTAAGAACGTAAAGAACAGAACTGAGAATTTTATGTTTCGATTCAAGTAGCAATAATATTGAAATAAAAAAATAAAGTATCTCCCTTTCTCTCTCTCTGAAACACTGTTTCTGAGTTTAGGTCACATTTAGTTAAAATTAGATTATGATTTATAAAATATAAATTGAGGAAATTTAAGTGAAATATTTTGTCATGTATCAGACATGCTACATCAAGTTAATTGGATTAACTGATTGATAATAAGTTTTTTTATAAATTGCTAGGATGATTAATATAAATTGAAATGAGTCTGAGATGAGGCAGCGGAAAAGTGTGCGAGGAAGTTAGAATTAATTAATATACAGGAATTCTACAAGGCCTTTTGATGTTTTATGAGTTTTTTCCTATATAATATAGGAAAAAAATTCTATATTCTGATGAATTCTATATAATATAATTAACTGAATGCATAACAGAGTTTATTAGAAAAACTTTGAGTACAAAGGCAAGTAAGGCTCCTAGAGTTGATGGCATACACCCAGTAATTTTGAAGAAGGCTGCCAGGGAGTGTATTAAATCAATGAAGTTAATTATGAGAACATATTTCAACTTGGGAGAGATTCCTTTGCATTGGAGAAGTGTCAACATATCACCAATACATAAAGACGGTGCAAGAGCGAAGTCAGTAACCACAGATTGGTTAGTCTGACTATGTTGGTAGGGAAAATCTTATGGGGCAATGAGTAAGAGTGCAATCCTTTACTTTAGATATGTATGTCATTCTGTACAGCACACAACATGTTTTTGTTAAGGGAAAATCATGTTTAACTAACCTGATAAGCTATTTTGACACAATTACTCATGAGCTAAATGTAGGGAACAATTTCAGCAGTTTATTTGGATTTCAGAAAGGAATTTGATTCAGATCTTCATGAGAGGTCACTGTATAAGTTGGAACATGTCAGGATAAGTGGAAAAATTGTAAGATGGATTACTGCTGCAGAGCAGAAGGCAGAGGGTTGTGATTAATGGATGTTCTTCAGATTGGTATAAAGTCAGAAGTCAGAAGTAACCGCAGACAAGCCATGATCTGCACAGAAAAGTAAAGGAGATGGCTGGAATGTATAAGAAAAAGACCAGGTGCACATAGCTGACAAAACAGGGAAAGCAGTGATGGATTTGAAAGGCAAAAAAACAGATCTGGAAAAAAGTATATATATCACAAGATGAAGAGACAAAAGGAAGTATAAAGGAAAAAGATCTTGAAGGCCCAAAGATACTTCAAAGTGAGGTGATGAAGGCTTTGAAAATGGCAGAGTGAAAAGGCTGCTGGAGACGATGGAACAGCATTAGCATTAGTAGAGGCATATGATGCAAGAAAGCAAGTTTGTACAGCATCAGACAAAAAAAAAAAAAAAAAAAAAAGGCCCCTACCATTTCACCCATCCATTCACTACAGATGTTTGTCTAGTTCTGCCTTGACTTTATTTAAGCTGTCAACTTGTTCCAGCAATCAACCACCTGCTGGTTAAAGGAAAATTTCCACACATCTATCAATTTAAATTTATATCCCCTCGGGTGATTAATCTGGGCAAGAGGAAAAATCCCATCAGCATTGAGCTTATTCAAACCATTCAAGGCTTTATACACCTCAATCAGATCACCTTGTTGCCTAGTCTCCAGACACTGTAATTTGCAAAACTTAAACCTTTCTTTGTAAGAGCAGCCATTCGTTCCATTCATTAATCTTGTTGCCCTTCTCTGTACTTGTTCCAGCAGCTCCACATCCTGCCTAAAATGAGGTCACCAGCCCTGTATACAGTATTCAGGATGTGACCTGACCATTGACTTATACAAGGGGATGATCAGCTCCTTATCCCTGCTAGAACATTTTCTATATATCATTAACAAGTCACCATGAGCTATTCCTGCAGACTGTCTGCACTCTGACTGCACAATTACCCCAGGTCCTTTTCATTCTCTACCACCCTGAACGTAGTACCACACAGTTGATACATTACTGTGGGGTTGCTGCTATCCATATGCAGTACTTTACATTTGTCAATGTTAAACTTCAATTGCCACCTCTCAGCCCATCTGCTCAACTTTTCTAGATCCTGCTGCAATAGTGTACTTTCATTAGTGTTATTAACAACCATGCCAACCTTTGTATCCTCAATTAAGTTTGATATACCTTAAGACATTAAGTTTGATATACCTTAAGACATTAAGTTTGATATACTTTCATCAATATCATTAAGACACACAGAAAACAATAATGGACCAATACTGAACTCTGAGGGACTCCACTAATAACATTAGTCCACAAAGAGCAGTGTCCATTTGATTACCACTCAGTCTTCTCCCACTCAACCATCCCATTATACATAGCAGCAATATGCCCTTAATGCCATTCTGCTCCAACTTGTACAGTAGTCTTCCATGTGCAACAGTATCAAAAGCTTTCCTAAAATCCAAATTATAAGATATCAAAATTATTTTTTTCTTTCAGTTCCTTTGTGACCACTTCATAGTATCCAATCAAATGTGTCAGACAAGACTTCCCCTTAAGAAACCCGTGCTGTGTCTGAACTATAACTTAAGTCTTGTCTAGATGATCCTGCAGTGCTTCTTTAATAAGTGCCTCCATTAATTTCCCCAGAACAGAAGTTAAACTAACAGGTCTGTAATTACTTATGTCACCCTTTGATCCTCCTTTGTGAATTGGGGTCGCATTTGCACATCACCAGTCCATGGGGACCTCCCCTGAGCCCAAGGAAGCTCTCATAATCATGGCTAAGGGTTTGCTTACTTCCTTTGCTGCCTCCTTTAATATAACTGGAAAGATCCCATCCACCCCAGGTGCCTTCCTGATGTTAAACTTCAACAATTTTTCTGCCTCTTTGCTCTCAGTTATTACAAAATCATTTAGCTCACTGACAGAGTTTAATAAACCTCTGGCATTCCAGTCCCTGAATAACTCTTCATGCGTGAATGAAAATGCAAAATAATCATTCAGTTTGTCAGCTACCTCAGCAGGATCATCAACAGTTGAACCATCGGTATCAAGTGGACAAATCTCATTCATCCTCTTCCTTCTAGAGTTTACATAAGTAAAGAACTCTTTGCTATTTTTCTTTGCATCCTTAGCCAAATATTTCTCGTAATCTGCCTTTGCCTGCCTAACCTCCTCTGTAACTTGATTATAGACTAGCTTATATATACCACATAGGCTTCTGTGTCACCTGATAATTTATATGTATCCCATGCATTTTTCTTCTCTGCCACATGTCTCATTAGTCCATCTGACATCCATTTAGGCCTAAATCTTGAACAATACTTGTTACTTGGTATGAAAAGCCTAGTATTTTCCCTGATTAATTCTTTGAATGCTTCCCATTTAGAATTTGCTGTCAGTAACATCATCAGTTAGTCCCACTGTATATAATTTAAAAATAGTCTAAGACCCTAGTCAACTGTCGTAGTCATCTTAAGAAAGCAAAAACCTTTTCCCCTGATGGTAATTACAACTTGAGTAAATTCCACATAAGCACACTGTGATCACTGCCACCTAGTGGGTCCTTTATCTGCAGATTCTTAATGTATTAGAAGATGAAATGCACAAGGCATAATTTCTAATGGGTTTAGGAAATTAACTATATAATATCAGTGTAGATACACCATAGTTTAGCCATAAATTTGAACTACGTATGTAGTGTAAAGGCATCGTTTTAATTGTATCTCATATTGTGGGTGCCTTCACGAGATTATTTGAAGTAGTGCAATACCAGCTATCTCATTGTGAAAGCACCCACAATATGAGAAACAATTATAATGATGCCTTTACACTACATACGTAGTTCAAATTTATGGGTAAACTATGGTGTATCTACACCGATATTATATAGCAGATTCTTAATGCATGAAGAATCACTACTGATAATCAGATCGAGAGTAATACTCCCTCTGGTTGCCTGTCGAACATGCTGCTGTAGAAAACAATCATCCAATAAATCCACAAAAGCCTTGCTAGTGTGCAAGTACCCAACCCACAAGTTCAATTCAATATCTGGGAAGTTAAAATCCCCAGTTATAAGACCATCTGATTTACTGGTCCACTCTATTTCTCTGTACAGATGTTCAATATACTCATTAGACCTGTAACACACTCCTACTCCCAATTTTGTTTCCCAGTGTCACACCAAACTGATTCAATATTGCACTGTCCACATATGTCAACTGGATGCACTTCCTTAGATTTTATGTTTCTTAACTAATAGCATAACCCCTCTTCCCTTCCTATCTATCCTCCCTGTACACATTTTACTCCCCAAATTCCAATTCTGCATTCCTTATATCTGTGTGTCTGATATCCCACCAATATCTGCTTTTGATGTTTTGACCAGCACCTCAAATTTATCAATTTTATTTACCAACTCCTAGCATTGGTGTACATGCAATTATACATGCACCTGTTCTTATTCTTAGCTACCCTAACACAGTCCATGTGTTAGGGTAGCTATTTACGTGTTCCGCTATGACTCCCAGCAGTCTCTGAAATCCCCAGCACTTTGTTTCCACACTGGTTCTCATTCCAATAGAAGCAGTGCAAGAATCACTTTCACCTCTGCCAGCAGCTACTATTGAATAGTGACAGAATATCTAAAATTGTTTGGTGAAAATGGCATTGAGGCTCTGATACGTTTGTTCAACAAGGTTTATGACTAAGGGAAGATTCCTCAGGATTGGTTTAAATCAACTTTCCTACCGGTACCAAAAAAGCCAAATACAAAAAATTGTGCCGAATATCAAACAATTAGTCTCATGAGTCATGCATTAAAGATATTTCTAAGAATAATCCAAGGTAAATGTGAAAAGGAAATAGGGAACACTCAGTTTGGATTTAAGAAGGGTGTAGGTATCAGAGAAGCTATGTTCAGTCTTTCAGTATTAATAGAAAGATGTCTGGAAATGCAACAAGATGTCTATGCATGTTTCATAGACTATGATAAAGCATTTGACAAAGTGCAGCATAGAAACTTGTTTGCTATCCTACACCAGATAGATAAACTTAGACAGCAGTGACATCCAAATAATCAAGAATCTGTACTATTATCAGAGTGCTATGGTGAGAGTGGAAGATGAGCTGACAGAAGAAATTATGATAAAGAGAGGTGTTCATTCGGAATGAACACCTCTCTTTGGTGTTCATTGTGGTGAACACCAAAGAGAGGTGTTCATTCTCTGTGGTGAACACCTCTGGAGACGGAATGCAGAGGTGTGCATTCCGTCTCCAGTACTGTTCAATCTCTATTCTGAAAAAATTATGGAGGCACTGGAAGACAGAGCAGAAGGAATTGCTTTAGATGGAGTAGTCATCAATAATATATGCTATGTTTGTTTGTTTGTTATTTGGATTTTAAGAGCATTAGCAACTAAGGCCATATTGGTCCGGGATATGCGGTGGTCATTCCTTGACCTTTCCGCATCCTCCGTATTTGGTGGTGACGGTACGAACCCCGGTCTAATCAAGAAGCGTGTGCTATGCACTGCTGCTCCTTCCCACCTGGCTACGGAGGCGCCAGCATAATAATATATGCTATGCGAATGATACAGTCATCATTGCAGGATGTGATTCTGATCTTCAAACACTCATGGAGATAGTTTATGTGGAAAGTAATAAGATGGGTGTTCGGATAAATCCCAATAAGACTAAATGGATGGTAGTTAGCTCCAAGAATTATACAAATCTCACACTTACTGTTTGTGAGAGACTGATTGAAAAAAGTCAACGGTTATAGCTATTTAGGAAGAGAAATTAATGACAAAGGGGATGATTCAACTGAAATTAAAAGAAGAATTGAAAATGAAAGATCTGCTTTTGGCAAAATGAAAGGTGTTTCATGTAATTTTGTAATTGGTGACTGCATTGTCAGGGAAAATGGGAACATGCTACGTAAAAAGGATAGGTGGAACAGGACCAGGTTATGTCTGCCAGGGGAAAAGGTTGATGATGTTGTAGAGCAGATATCATCTTTTAAGGGCACAAAAGGTGATATTGTTCTATACGTTAGCACTAATGATATTAAGAGTAGGAGACCAGCAGAATTACTTAAAAAGTACAGGTCACGGTTAGAAAAAAAGCCATGAATTAGGGTTGATTTTGAAAGTGTCCGCAATTCAGCCGAGACACGACAGGAGGGAGTATATGATGAGAGCCTTGTCGATCAATTCGGCCCTGGAAAGATAGTACAACACTCAAGGGGTAGAATTTTTTTCAGCCTGGTCTGTATTTGTTAACAGGAGAGACTGCTTCTACAGGGATGGGATACACTTAAATAGAAAGGGTGTAAGAATATTTGCTGATGCTATCGAGGCAGTGTTAGGTAGGTCGGAAAACTGCTAGCTTGGGAGGGATACAAGGACTAAGAGATTAACACTAGCCACTGGCAGAGGTGAAAGTGATTCTTGCACTGCTTCTATCGGAATGAGCAGCAGCCTGGAAAACAAGGTGCAGGGTATTTTAGAGACTGCTGGGAGTCATTGCAGTACAAGTAAACACATGGGTTGTGTTAGGGTAGCTAAGAATAGGAACAGGTGCATGTATACTTGCGTGTACACCAATGCTAGGAGTTTGGTAAATAAATTTGATGAATTTGAGGTATTGCTCAGAACAGATATTATTGAGCAGATATTGTTGGGATATCAGAGACGTGATGTCACACAGACATAAGGAATGCAGAACTGGAATTTGGGGAGTACAATGTGTACAGGAAGGATAGACAGGATAAGAAGGGAGGAGGAATTATGCTATTAGTTAAGAAACACATAAAATCCAAGGAAGTGAAGCCAGTCGACATCGCTGGACAGTGCAGTGTCGAGTCAGTTTGGTGTGACATAAGCACTGGAAGATCAAAATTGAGAGTAGGAGTGTGTTATAGGCCTAATGAATCTGATGAGTATAATAAGAAACTGTACAGGGAAATAGGGTGGGCCAGTAAATCAGAGAGTCTTATAATGGGGGATTTTAATTTCCCAGATATTGACTGGAATTTGGGGGTTGGTCGCTCACACACTAGCAAGGCTTTTGTGGATTTATTGGATGATTGTTTTATACATCAGCATGTTCGGGAGGCAACTAGAGGGAGTAATACTCTTGATCTGATTATCAGTAGTGATTCTTCATGCATTAAGAATTTGTGGATAAAGGAACCACTAGGTGGCAGTGATCACAGTGTGCTGAAGTGGGATTTACTCAAAGAGGTAACTACCATCAGGGGTAAAGGGAAGGGTTTTTGCTTTTGTAAAAGTGACTACGGTGGTTTGAGACAGTATTTAAATTCTATACGGTGGGACCAACTGATGATGTTACCAACAGCAAATTAAAAATGGGAAGCATTCAAAGAATTTATAATGGAAGCCTAGTAAGTAAAGCCTAGAATTTAGCTAGGCTTTACATACCAACTAACAAATATTGTTCAAGGTTTAGGCCTAAATGGATGTCAGATGAACTAATGAGACATATGGCAGAGAAGAAAAATGCATGTGATACATTTAAATTAATGGGTGACATGGAAGCCTATGATAGATATAAGCTGGTCTGTAACCAAGTCACAAAGGAGATTAGGCAGCCAAAGGCAGATTATGAGAAATCCTTGGCAAAGTATGCAAAGAAAAACAACAAAGAGTTATTTACCTATGTAAACTCTAGAAGGAAAGGGATGAATCAGATTGGTCCATTGAATATTGATGGTTCAACTGTTGATGATCCTGCTTAGGTGGCTAACAAACTAAATGAGTATTTTGCATCTACATTCAACCATGAGGAGTTATTCAGGGAGGGGAATGCCATAGGTGAGAAACTCTGGCAGTGAGCTAGATGATTTTGTAATAACTGAGAGGAAAGTGGAAGAGAAATTGTTGAAGATAAACATAAAAAAGGCACCCGGGATGGGTGGGATCTATCCAGTTATATTAAAGGAGGCAGCAAAGGAAGTAAGCAAACCCTTAGACATAATTATGAGAGTTTCTTTGGACTCAGGGGAGGTACCCATGAACTGGAAATGTGCAAATGTGATCCCAATTCATAAAGGAGGATCAAAGGGCGATACAAGTAATTATAGACCTGTTAGTTTAACTTCTGTTCCAGGAAAATTAATGGAGGAACTGGTTAAAGAAGCACTGCAGGATCATCTAGACAAGTCTTCAGTTATAGCTCGGACACAGCATGGTTTTGTTAAGGGAAAGTCTTGCCTGACCAATCTGATTGGATGCTATGATGTGGTCACAAAGGAACTGGATGCAGGGAATAACTTTGATATCATATATTTGGATCTTAGAAAGGCTTTTGATACTGTTGCACATGGAAGACTGCTGCACAAATTGCAGCAGTGTGGCATTGGAGGCAAATTGCTGCTATAAATAAAGGGGTGGTTGAGTGGGAGAAGACAGAGAGTGGTAATCAATGGACACTGCTCATCGTGGACTAATGTTATTAGTGGAGTCACTCAGGGTTCAGTGTTGGGTCCACTGTTGTTTTCTGTATTTATAAATCATATTTATGATGGTATATCAAGCTTAATGTCCAAGTTTGAAGACAATACGAAGGTTGGCAGGGTTGTTAAGGACACTAATGACAGTACGCTGCTGCAACAGGATCTAGAAAAGTTGAGCAGATGGGCTGAGAGGTGGCAAATGAAGTTTAACATTGACAAATGTAAAGTACTACATATGGAAAGCAGCAACCCCAGAGTGACGTATCAACTGATCGTCAACTCCAGATAGGATGGCAACCTATGATGATGATTACAGTATCCAAAAATTTGTTTAAATACAGTCACAAAATCTGAAATATCTAGACAAATGCACACCATTATTTCAGTTCTTAGTAAATCACTGAAATAGGTGAAATAGCACTGTTTTGTTAGATCTTATGTTGTGAACGCCTTCACGATGAGTTGCCCTGATTTGCTACCTTGAATAAGCAATGCTTCAAGTAGAGAGGACTAATGTTACTTATTCTAAGTGGATACGCACCTAGATGGCACTGTTTGTTTGTTTGTTTGTTTGTTTGTTTTTAGGAGCATTAGCAACTAAGGCCATATTGCTCCGGGATATGCGGTGGTCATTCCCTGACCTTTCTGCATCCTCTGTATTTGGTGGTGACGGGCTCGAACCCCGGTCTAATCAAGAAGCATGTGCTACACACTGCTGCTCCTTCCCACCTGGTTACGGAGGCGCCTGCACTGTTTGTAAATGTGTATGAGATAATAAAGCTTTTTATCCACATCTCTCTCCCTATTAGACATAAAAAAGCAAAATAGTGGAGGAAAGTGACAGCAGGAGAGGAAGAAGAAGAAATGGCGTCAAAAAAGGAAAGGGGCAGTTACTCCACAAACACATTCACTCCAGTATTCACTCATAAATCCCTCAAATAGGTAACACTTCCCCAGTAGGGAAGACTGTTGTTAC
Source organism: Mastigoproctus giganteus (assembly GCF_048544385.1). Lineage (NCBI taxonomy): Eukaryota > Metazoa > Arthropoda > Arachnida > Uropygi > Thelyphonidae > Mastigoproctus > Mastigoproctus giganteus. The sequence continues at coordinate 213,220,346 of NC_143580.1, read as the reverse complement.
CTGTTCTCAGTAACAAAGGATGCCATCAGGCTCCACAGATGGCACCATTTCAAGGCTTGTTGGCCTCTCATTGGTGAGTGGGTAGGTACCCTAGTGATACAATGAGTGACAACCCGATTATGAAGTATAATTCCACAATATGAGAGATGCTAGACGGTGTGTGTGCAACAGTAAAGATTAAAAGGGGTTTAGGGCTGAAAGGTTAGTTTAAGCCTCTGACTATGGGAATTTACTAAGAACTAAACTGATGCTTTGCACTAATTTGTTCGTCTAGTAAATTTCCTGTAGTCTGAGGCTTTCAGCCCTAAACCCTTTTTAGTCTTTACTGTTGCACACCGTCTGGCATTTCTCATATATGGAGTTATACTTCATAACTGGGTTGTCACTCATTGTACCGCCAGGGTACCTACCCGTCCACTGATGAGAGGCCAACAAATTCGAAATGGTGCAACCTGGGTGGTAGTATCTACCAAGAATAAGTAACATTAGTCTTCTCTACTGGTGAAGCATTGCTTATTCAAGGTAGTGTAAATCAGGGCAACTTGTGAAGGCGTTCACAATATGAGATATAACAAAAATGATACTATTTCACTTACTTTGGTGATTTACTACAAACTAAAATGATACTTTGCATTAGCTTGTTCATCTAGTAAATTTCCCATAATCTGAGACCGTCAGCTCTAAACCCCTTTTTAGACAAATAGACATTTGATGGAATGCTCTCATATATTTTGTGGAAGAGTATTATTATTACAAGACTCAATTATGATGAGTCTGAAAAGAAGTATGTCTCTGTTTTCAAGGATCATAATCATGAGATCGTGGCTACTCAAAACTGAGGGGTCAATCTTGAATAATTCACTAATTTAATAGGGTATGGATCACTTCTGATAATCAAGTAACACTCATAACACACAATACGTCAGAGGAGTTCACAAGACAAGAGAATACAAGAAGTGCATTGTATTTAGCAGTCATATGAGCTTGAACTATGATCAACTCAAATGCACATAGTACATACTCTGAGATTTGACCACTTGTATTGGCTATGGCTGGGAGGGGCATTAAACCATTTGATGAGTGAATTTATGCATGCAATTTAAAGAGAAATTTGGGAATTTGAAAAAATTAAAATCTATATAAACAAATATTTTTAAATATCAAACTTTTCCTATTTTGACTTTATACCGAATGTTAGAGTGGATTATTGTTAAAAAATAAAATCAATAGCAAAATTTTATAAAAAAATACATATATATAATAAATGAACAGGAAAAATCTTTTGACTGAAAAAATTTTTTTTAAATATATTTTAAAAAATCATGAAAAAAAACTCATCATTTATTTTTTTCTTTGCTGTAATAGCCTCTGCATTTATATATTTATTATTTTAATTCAGTTTCATCAACTTCTAGATCTGAATTCTACAGAATTTTTTCAATATCAACTTGTATAAGCCATATATATTAAAGGAGGTGGCAAAGCAACTAAGCAAACCCTTAGCCATAATTATGAGAGCATCCTTGGACTCAGGGGAGGTTTCCACGGACTGGAGATGTGCAAATGTATCCCCAATTCACAAAGGGGGAGCGAAGGGTGACACGAGTAATTACAGACCAGTTAGTTTAACTTCTGTTCCGGGTAAAATAATGGAGTCACTGGTTAAAGATGCATTGCAGGATCATCTAGACAAGACTGCAGCAATAATTCAGACACAGCATGGGTTTGTTAAGGGAAAGTCTTGTCTGACAAATTTCATAGGATATTATGATGTGGTTACAAAGTAACTGGATGCAAAAAATAATTTTGATATCATATATTTGGATTTCAGGAAAGCTTTTGAAACTGTTGCGCATGAAAGACTATTGTACAAATTGGAGCAGAATGGTATTAAGGGTAAGTTGCTACAATGGATAAAAGGATGGTTAAGTGGGAGAAGACAGAGGGTGGTAATCAATGGGTGCTGCTCTTCGTGGACTAATGTTATCAGTGGAGTCCCACAGGGTTTGGTGTTGGGTCCACTGTTGTTTTGTATATTTATCAATGATATTGATGAAGGTAAACCTTCATCAATATCATCAGGCTTAATATCAAAGTTTGCAGATGATACAAAGGTTGGCAGGGTTGTTAATGACAGTAATGGCAGTGTGCTACTGCAACAGGATCTAGATAATTTGGGCAGATGGGCTAAGAAGTAGCAACTGAAGTTAAACCTTGACAAATGCAAAGTACTGCATATGGGTAGAAGTAACCCCAAAGAAACGTACCAAACTGGAAAATGGAAAATGAAAAAGACCTGGCAGTAATTGTGCAGTCAGATATGAAGTTTTCTGAGCAATGCAGACAGGCTGCCAGGGCAGGCAAACAAAAACAGCAAAGAGTTCTTTACTTATGTAAACTATAGAAGGAAAGGGATGAATCAGATTGGACCACTTAACATAGATGGGTTGACTATTGATGATCATGCTCAGGTAGCTGATAAACTGAATGAGTATTTTGCATATACATTCACACGAGGAGTTATTCAATGAGGGGAGTGCCAGAAGTTTCTCAAACGTTAACAGGGAGCTAAGTGATTTTGTAATAATTGAGAACAAAGTGGAGGAGAAACTGTTGAAGTTAAACATAAGGAAGGCATCTGGGGGTGGATGGGATCAATCCAGTTATATTAAAGGAGGCAGCAAAGGAAGTAAGCAAACCCTTATCCATAATTATGAGAACTTCCTTGGACTCAGGGGAGGTCCACATGGACTGGAGGTGTGCAAATGTTTCACCAATTCACAAAGAGGGTTCAAAAGGTGACACAGGTAACTATAGACCTGTTAGTTTAACTTGTGTTCCAGGAAAAATAATGGAATCACTGGTTAAAGAAGCAGTGCAGGATCATCTAGAAAAGTCTGCAGTAATAGTTAAGACACAGCAAGGGTTTGTTAAAGGGAGGTCTTGTCTCACCAATTTGATTGGATACTATGATGTGGTCACAAAGGAACTGAATGTCAAAAATAATTTTGATATCATATACTTGGATTTCAGGAAAGCTTTTGATGCTGTTGCAAATGGAAGACTACTGTACAAATTGGAGAGGTATGGCATTAAGGATAAGTTGCTACAATGGATAAAGGGATGGTTGAGTGGGAGTCAACAGAGAGTGGTAATCAATGGACACTGCTCTTCGTGGACAAATGTTATTAGTAAAGTTTCCCAGGGCTCTGTGTTGGGCCCATTGTTGTTTTGTATATTTATCAATGATATTGAAGAAGGTATATCAGGTTTAATGTCCAAGTTTGCAGATGATACAGTTGAGTATGCTAATCCAACTGGATCTAGATAAGTTGGGCAAATGGGCTGAAAAGTGGCAACTGAAGTTTAACATTGGCAAATGCAAAGTACTGCATATGGGTAGCAAAAACCGAAGAGAAACGTACCATCTGTGTGGTACACTCAGGGAAGTCGAAAATGAAAAAGACCTGAAAGTAATTGTGCAGTCAAATATGATGTTGTTGTTGTTGTTTGGTTTTTAGGAGCATTAGCAACTAAGGCCATATTGCTCCAGGGATATGCGGTGGTCATTCCTGACCTTTCCGCATTCTCCGTATTTGGTGGTCACGGGCTTGAACCCCGGTCTAATCAAGAAGCGTGTGCTATGCACTGCTGCTCCTCCCACCTGGCTACGGAGGCGCTAGTCAAATATGAAGTTTGCTGAGCACTGCAGAGAGGCTGCCATGGCAGGTCATGGAGTCTTGTCAATGATATATAGGAATTTTGCTAGCAGGGACAGGGAGGTGATTATCCCGTTATACAAGGCTATTTTTATTTTTTATTTGTTTTTTTTTTTTTTTAGGAGCATTAGCAACTAAGGCCATATTGCTCCGTGCGGTGGTCATTCCCTGACCTTTCCGCATCCTCCGTATTTGGTGGTGACGGGCTCGAACCCTGGTCTAATCAAGAAGCGTGTGCTACGCACTGCTGCTCCTTCCCACCTGGCTACGGAGGCACCTTTATACAAGGCAATGGTCAGGCCACACATCTAGAGTACTGTGTACAGATCTGGAGGCCTCATTTTAGGAAGGATGTAGAGTTGCTAGAATGACTACAAAGAAGGGCAACAAGATATGTGAGGGGGAACAAAGGGGTGCTCTTACCAAGAAAGGCTTAAGTTCTGCAAATTGCAGTGCCTGGAGAGTAGGCACCTGCAAGGTGATCTGATTGAGGTGTATAAAGCCTTGAATGGGTTGAGCAAGCTGAATGCTGATGGGTTTCTTCCTCTTGCTCAGCTTAAGAACCTGAGGGCACACAGATTCAAATTGAGGAAAGACAGTTGTAGAATAGATGTCTGGAAATTTGCCTTTAGCCAGCGGGTAGTTGATTGGTGGAACAGACTTCCATCTTTTGTTGTGGAAGTTGATAGCCTAAAGAAATTTAAGGCTGAGCTGGACAGGCATTTGGAAAGTAAGGAGAGGTGAAATGGGAGGGTTTTTTTTTTTTTTTTGGCTAATGCTGCATAAGCTTGCTTTCTTGCATCGTATGCCTCTACTAATGCTAATTTCTAATGGCTGGAAATGTTTTCCTCACAACTTCTTCTTTAACTTTGAAAATAAAATAAAAAAATTTCAGGGTGCAAGGTCAGGGCTGTAGGGCATTTGAGGAACACATTTGGCATTAATGCTGGCTAAGTACTCAATGCCAGTATGAGCAATGCGAGGTTTTGCACTGTCACGATGCAGTATCCACCCACCAACATGCAGTGTGGTCGTTTGCAACGAATGTGATGATCCTGCAAAGTGTGCAGTACAGTTCTGTAGTAAGGTTCCGTAACAGTCATATGAAGTGGCACAACATATTCGTAAACTATTCCTTAAATGTCAAAAAAAAAAAAAAAAAAAAATTTTGACATTAGATTTGAACAGAAGTTCAAGTCTAATGTCAAAAAATATCTCGACCTCCAACCTGTGCAAGGTTCTAAGTACTATAGGTTCTAATACCACTTATATTTAGCATTCTATTAAAAAAAAAAAAACCTAATAAAGATCAAAGTAGAAAATGAATATTCATTTGTTGGTGATGGAAAAAGTGCAAGCAATTGGGAAAGGATTTAGTTTTGATTTCCACAAATTATAAGTTGACAGCATACAAGTGAACATATATTTGCTTTTGGAATTTAACTTGGAATATATCTGAAATAGCCGAGTTTCTAGGGTCAAGAGCACAGAACTTCTCTTTGAGTAGACTGTGGTTCAAGCCTGTAACTGCTAAATGCAATTAACGATTGTATCCATGATTTATTTGAGCTGGTGGTCTTGTCAGAGTACAATCAAAAACACTCATCCATCAACCATAATTTGACACTTTACCCCACTTTGATTTTCTTTTGACCTGATTCCTTTGTGATGGGTGTGCGACACGCATTACAAAGTGAGTTGGGTATTTGGGTATGAGTTACAGTTAATATATCTGCAAAAATGGCATATTATAATTTGACTCTTTTTATCCATCATGTGCACAACAAAAAGTAGGATAAGTTAATGTAAATCTTAATTAATAAAATACTGCTAAAAATAAATTTTATAATAAAAACAAAAATGACATATAACACTGTCACGCAAATACCTGTATTCCATTTAGGGATGAAAGTGATGAAATTAAACATTTTTCTTAAAATGTATTATATATATATAATTTGCTTGTGTCCCTCTGTCCATGATGCCTTTTGAACTTTAATTACTCCAAGACTAAAGAAGCTTCTCACAAGCTTTTTCTTTTGCATTAGGTTTTATTTAGCAGTAAAATTAAAATTAAAAAAAAAATTCCGAAAAATTTTCCAACATGATTTTCGTTTGACCTGATTCCTTTTTCAATAACTTTTATTTAGCAGTATAGCTGAAAAAGAAAAAAAAAAAAAAAAAAAAATTTCCAAAAACTTTCTGACTGATTTTCAAATCCCGAGAATTGATTTAGTACCAAGTGAAACTTACTTGCCATTTACTTTGAAGAGAAGAAAATTTCTTAGCTTTTGTCATCACAATTAACAAATCTCAGGGTTAGACTTTCGACAAAGTTGGCATTTTTGCTAAGGGGCAACTTTACATAGCAGTTTCCAGGTCTTGATAATTTTTGCACAATAATTGTAATAGCTTTAAAGGGCAATACAGCTATACATGCAAAAAATTATCAAAGTGCATTTTCAGTCATTTTATTAACCAAGTCCGTCCCATCGACAATTTAGCTAGTAGCGAAGAGAGCAGAGAGAGAGAGAGAGAGGTTATTTCAATATTAATCTTTACTTCTTCTCAAAAACAGTTTTGGTGAAATATTGGTGAAATTTCACCTTTGGTGAAAAATTTGGTCAAATACTGAATAATCAGTATTATTAAACAGCTATTTTCAGAATGTTAAAATCAAATATTACTCACATAAAAGGTAAACTTTAAAACAGCATTCATTTTTGAAAAAAAATAATAAAAACTCTGAAAGCAGAACATACCCTCACATCAGGTTCTGGAATAGTTACTCCAGCAAAGAAGTCGTTAGACCTGAATACTTGCATATGTCGTGGTATCAAGTCTCCTGAAATATAAAAGTACAAATTGCCAAATATCATTCAATATTACAAATTATTCCCTGAAAATACTACATTCTTAACATTCATATAAACTAACTTCCAAAAATTTAATGGCTGAAAAAATTGTTAAGAGTGGATACACCATATTATCAAATAAATGGCAATAATGATTATCAAAAAAATAGACCCAGTTTATTCAAATTACAATATTGGGGCAATTACTGATTTACTTTCATTGACAAGGCAATAATTTTAATCAAATGCCACTGGTCCTTTCAAATGCAAATTGTTTCCATAGCTTTCTAAATTATAAAAAAATGAAGGAAAGTCTTTGCTAATATTTAAATTTTATTTGATGAATTTGAAAAACTGGTTATGAAACCAAATGCAGATATTCTAGAGATATCAAAAACATGATTCCACTTAAACCTAACGGATATAGAATTCGTATATAGTGAGTACAATGTGTGTATAAAGGTTATACACAGAGGAAGGAATTGTGTTCCTGGTCAAGAAGCACCTAGAATCTAAGTGCCCCCCAGTTGATGTGGGTGGTCAGTGAAATGTTGAGTCAGTTTAGTGTGATTCCAGGAAAACAAAAATGAGGGCAGGAGCATGTTATTGGCCAAGTGACGGGGAGGAGTGTAAAATATAACTATAAAGACAATCAGAGGAAGGAAAATAAATCACAATGGCTCATAAATGTGTGGGGGGGGGATTTAACTATCTAGATAGACTAGAACTTGTGGGTTGGTCATTCATGCAATAGCACAACTTTTCTAAATTTACTTTTCTGGACTTACTTTATGGCTGTTTTCCATAGAAAACATATTAAAACATATTTCCATATTAAAGAGGCAACAAGAAAAAGCAATACTCCTGATCTTATCATCAGCAGCAGCAACTCTCCATGCAGTAAGAATCTCCAGATAAAGGAAACATTAGACAGAAGTGATTGTAATATGCTGATGTGGGATTTATCAAAAAATATAACAACTGTCAACTGTAAATGGAAAGGACTATGTGTTCATAAAAGTGACTAAAGTGGTTTTAAACATTTTTTAAGTTCTTATTAGCATTAGCATTAGTAGAGGCATATGATGCAAGAAAGCAAGCTTATGCAGCATCAGTCTGCCAAAAAAAAAAAAAAAAACCACTCCCATTTCAACCCTTCGTTTGTTCAAAATATCTGTCGAGCTGAGCCTTAAATTTATTTAGGCTATCAACTTCCACAACAAGGGATAAAAGTCTGCTCCACCAACCAACCACCCGCTGGCTAAAGGCAAATTTCCGCACATCTATTCTACACCTGTCTTTCCTCAATTTGAATTTATGCCCTCTCAAGTGATTATTCTGAGCAAGAGGAAGAATCCCATCGACATTGAGCATGCTCAAACCATTCAAGGCTTTATACACTTCTATCAGATCACCTCGCCGGTGCCTAGTCTCCAGACACTGTAATTTGCAAAACCTAAGCCTTTCTTCGTAAGGGCAACCCTTTGTTCCATTCACTAATCATGTTGCCCTTCTCTGTACTCGTTCCAGCAGCTCTACATGCTTCTTGAAATGAGGCCTCCAGACCTGTATACAGTACTCAAGGTGTGGCCTGACCATTGCCTTATACAAGGGAATAATCACCTCCTTATCCCTGCTAGAAAAATTCCTGTATATCATTGATAAGACACCATGGGCTACTCTTGCAGCCCATCTGCACTGCTCAGAAAACTTCATATCTGCCTGCACAATTACCCCAAATCCTTTTCATTCTCTACCCACTGTCAGTGTAGTACCACAGAGTTGATACGTTGCTCTGGGGTTGCTGTTTCCCATGTGTAGTACTTTACATTTGTCAATGTTAAACTTCATTTGCCACCTCTAAGCCCATCTGCTCAACTTTTCCAGATCCTGTTGCAGCAGCATAGCGTCAGTAGTGTCCTTAACAACCCTGTCAACCTTTGTATCATCTGCAAACTTGGACATTAAGCTTGATATACCATCATCAATATCATTTATAATTACAGAAAACAGCAATGGACCCAACACCGAACCCTGAGGAACTCTACTAATAACATTAGTCCACAATGAGCAGTGTCCATTGATTACCACTCTCTGTCTTCTTCCACTCAACCATCCCTTTATCCATAGCAGCAATTTGCCTCCAATGCCACACTGCTCCAATTTGTGCAGCAGTCTTCCATGTGCAACAGTATCAAAAGCCTTTCTAAGATCCAAATATATAATATCAAAGTTATTCCCTGCATCCAGTTCTTTTGTGACTGCATCATAGTATCCAATCAAATTGGTCAGGCAAGACTTTCCCTTAACAAAACCATGCTGTGTCCGAGCTATAACTGAAGTCTTGTCTAGATGATCCTGCAGTGTTTCTTTAACCAGTGCCTCCATTAATTTTCCTGGAACAGAAGTTAAACTCACAAGTCTATAATTACTTGTTTCAGCCTTTGATCCTCTTTTGTGAATTGGGGTCACATTTGCACATCTTCAGTCTATGGGTATCTCCACTGAGTCCAGAGAAGCTCTCATAATTATGGCTAAGGGTTTGCTTACTTCCTTTGCTGCCTCCTTTAATATAACTGGGTAGATCCCACTCACCCTGATTATCAGTGGGACTAACTGATAAGATGATGTTAACTGCAAAATTCTAAATAGCAATGTCCGCAAATAGGCTTTTTATACTAATCAAGAGATGTCTTTCAAGATTTAGACCTAAATGGATATCAGGTGAACTGATGAGATCAGTGGCAAACAATAAAACTGCATGAGATGCTTATAAATTATCAGGGAGCACAAAAACCTACAGTGAGTACAAACTAGTCTTAAAATAAGTCACTAAGGGGATTAAGCAAGCTAAGACAGAATACAAGAAGTTTTTCACTAAAAATGTAACGAAAAGCAGCAAATATTCTTTGTTTATGTTAACAGTACAAGGGAAGGGATAAACCACTCTGGCCAAATAGATATAAATGGCATAACTATTGATAATCCTATTCAGGTTACTGACAAACTGAATAAATATGACAAGGTTTTTATGGATGGGGATATCATAAATATACTATTTAACTGGGAGCTAAATAATTTTGTGACAACTGAAAGTGGAAGAGAAACTGTCAAAACTAAAAGTGAATAAGACACCTGTTGGGTATCTATCAAATTACATTAAAAGAAGAAGAAAAAAAAAGACAATAAAACCCTTTGTTATTATTATGAGAGCATTGCTAGGTTCAAGGGTGGTCCCTACAGATTGGGGGTGCAAATGTCTCCCCTACTCATGAGGGGAGGGGGGCCTGTAAACTTGACTTTCAATTCCAGGTGTAAACAGATGGAGTCGATGAAACAACTAATATAGGACCACCTTGACAAGAATGCAGTTACAAGTCACCTGTGGCATGAGTTTTAATTAAAGGAAAGAGCTTATCTGAAGAATACGATTAGCTAACAAGCAACAAAGGAACTGGATGGAAGAAATTATTCTGACATTATACATTTAGATTTTAGTAAAAGTTTTGATATGAAACACTGTGGCAGAAGACAGAATGGTTATTATTGGGCACTACTCTTCTACAGATTGGGTATGTGCAAATGCCTTCCCTACTCAAAAATAAGGGTGGAGATCAATGGATGAAAATAATTACAGACCTGTAAACTTGACCTCTGTTCAAGGTGAAAAATGGAGTCAATGAAAGAACTAATGCAGGACTATCTTGAGAGAAATGCAGTTATACAACAATCAAAGTATAGATTTTTAAGGGAAGATCTTGTCTGACCAATAAGATTAGCTATGACGAGGTAACAAAGGAGCTAGATGCAAGAAATAATTTTATTATTTCTTGTGGCTTTTTCCTTGGTCTTTTTTTTTTTTTTGTTAGTTGTTGGCGCATTGGCTTCTGTGACCATAATGCACCTCCCAAAGGTTTTTGCATTTACTCTGATCCAAGCCCGAGGCGGGATTCGAACCCGCGACCTTTGGGTTGCCAGGCAGGCACTTTACCCACCCAGCTAGCCCGGTCAGCCGGCTTTTTCCTTGGGTGATGTGCTATTAATCCTGATGAGAAAAGTCATCTATGTACTGTAACAGTACTTGCCTTTACTCCTGTGTTCTGCTCCCATGATGTTTTAAGACCTATCGATGAGGATCTTCTGTTTCAGACACGCAGATTGACCAGAAATCTGTCCTGTGTTGCAAAAGATATTCCTTTCTTTCTGTTTAGACTGCCAGTTTCTGATAATTTTCTTAATAAACGTGCCCCCCCCCCTTTGACTGATTACAGTGAATACTTTTAACTATTTCATGCATAGAATGTCTCTCTGCATTCAACACAGCAACAACACTTTTCCTACACAGCGTTAATTGTGAAAACTTAGCCACTGCAATAGCACAGAATACTGGGCTCGTGGCATATGCACTTAATTTATACTGCCACCTATGATGATGATGCAATCATGTATGGCACATGACATAATCTAATAGAGCTTGCTAGAGATGGATGGTGGAATAGGGTAATACAATTACAAAACATATATGATATGTTGCCAAATTTCACAGAAATCCTGTGAATTTTGCAAGTGATGCAATTTTTTTGAGCACCACTGTAGATGTGCCAAATCAATTTTCATGAACTTAATCTAATTAAATGTATGGTGGGATATATTACCACTGTTTCTGTAAATAGTCTTCACCAGAAATGGAATAGTATCATTTTATTACTGTCATTCAATTTTGCCTTATTAGTTAGTTTCATCATCTCTTAATCAAACTTATCTTATTATTCATAGTCACGTGATTTGGCAGAAACTAAGGGTGTGAAATACCCCTCCTCTCAATTTCCAACCCTGGTCTTTGCTGTATACTTAATAGGAAGTATGCTGAAAGGAAAGAATTCATGGGATATCTGGTTCCTGGGTATATAGGTACACCATCACTGCATTCATGTAGGTGGTAATTCGACATCAGTATGGATAAATGTGTGAGTTAACAGACTTTGGAGGAATGTGAGTGCCCGACACAGGGATCACTTTATCATGGAGGTGGTACAGAAACTGCACTATCCCCATTCGATAATATCAAGAGTGTATCGGGAGTATGCCATTTTGGAAATAATATCTCATCGTGGACAATGCTGTGAGTGGAGAAAGGTGGTGGATGAACATGCCATCAATGTCTGTCTCACATTGTTTCGACCACCAGTACAGCGACAGTGGCGCAAATCACTGCTGACTTCAACGAGGGAAGTGCCAGAAATCTCCACCAATACTATCATGCAATCACTATCTGCAATAGGTTATGGGAGCTGCTGACCCACTAGAGTCCCATTATTAACACCATGGCACAGGACTCTACGCCTCAACTGGACAAAAGAACATCGGCACTGGACCTTGGATGATTGGAGATGGGTCTCCTGGTCTGGCAAATCCTGTTTCTAGTTATTTCGAATGGACAGGAGGGTGCATATCTGGCAGAAACTGCAAGAAGCTATGCACCCATCATGTTTGTTTGTTATTTGGTTTTTAGGAGCATTAGCAACTAAGGCCATATTGCTCCGAGGATATGCGGTGGTCATTCCCTGACCTTTCCGCACCCTCCGTATTTAGTGGTCACAGACTCGAACCCCGGTCTAATCAAGAAGCGTGTGCTACGCACTGCTGTTCCTGCCCACTTGGCTATGGAGGCACCCGCCCATCGTGTCAACAAAGAACTGTTCAGGCAGGTGGACGGTCGGTAATGGTCTGGGGCATGTTCAACTAGCAGGCATGGGACCTCTAGTACATCTAGACACATCTCTGAATGGTCCAAGTTACGTGTCCATCCTTGCAGACTATCTGCATCCCTTTATGGTCACTGTGCACCCACAGGGCAATGGACTCTTCCAGCAGGACAATGTGCTTCCCCACAGAGCCGTGGTCACTAGAACAAAAGGTTTGAAGAGCATTCTGCAGATTTTACCCCTATGGAAGGGCCTTCCCCATTCACCGGACATGAATCCTGTGGAGCATCTTTGGGATGCTGTGGAAAAGTCTGTTCAAGCTTTGGACTCTCCACCCATGAATGTGAATTATGGACAGTGGTGCAGCAAGCATGGATGGATGGATGGAAATACCTGTGGAACACTTTCGTGAACTAGTGGACTCAATGCCTGGCCGTGTGACGGCCCTTATCTGGGCGAAAGGTGAGCCTACCCATTACTAGGTATCTCATGATTTCTGTCCCCTCAGTGTACTTCATCTTTGGCATAAGATTCCTTTTTTTCAAATAACAATAAGTCAGACATCGTACTTTTTCCTAATTTCTGCTTTATTACCTTAGGAAAGTTATTTTCATTTCATGTACACATTCAAAAATTTAAGATCCCTCCTCCCAGAAATGTTTTCCTCCTTACCTAGGGTTTTTCGAATGAGGTAGAGTTGATCTACATCAGACTTTCCAGGCCACAGTGCTTCTCCTCGCATTAATTCTGCTGTTACACATCCTACAGCCCACACATCCACAGCAGTACCATACTGTGTGTCTCCTACTAATAATTCTGGAGCCCTATACCATCGAGTTGCTACATAATCAGTGTAATTCTCTCCAGGATCTGAAAAATACAAATGCCAAATTAAGAAAAATTATAATAAATAAATGAAAACCAATGCCATTTTGTGCGATTAATAATTAATTGCCTAAAATAAACAAATAAAATGTACTTACTAAGTGTTCTTGCAAATCCAAAATCACAAAGTTTAACCACACCTTCTTTAGTTAAAAGTATATTTTCTGGTTTCACATCTCTGTGTATGCACTAAAAAGACAAATGAATTTCAGAAGGAAACAATATAGCAAGAATAGTTAATTATGAAAAACATACTACTTAGTGCCAAACAAAGCAATGTTAATGCATTTTCCGATGCTGGTAAAATCTACAACTCTTTGCCAAGTTGCATTTTATTTTTAAACTCATTACAAGAAGTTTATCTAATACTTGTACTTAGATAACCTTTTTGTAAGGACAAAATCTGCATATGAAGAATACGAGGGAGACAGCTCATTAATTAATGTAAGTACTTATGTCAATGCTTTATTAATTATTCACACATTAACAATATTAGATACAAAATGTACAAGTGTTGATATTTATTACAATAATTTGAACTGCCATGCTAAATTAGTAAAATTATCTAATATTAATTTAGTGATATATTAGTTCAGAAAAATAGCACTGCATGAAAAATAAGACAAAGAAACATTTGCAAAATGTTTTTAGGGACACTGTTTTGTCTTGTTTTTCACGCAATGACCAGATGGTTGGCCAGTCAAAGGAAGAGACATTAGATAATGGGAAGTAATTCTTTGAGGACAGAGATCTGGCCTATACAGTTCACCCTAAATGCTAGGAAAATACATTAAAAATATAGCTATATATTTATCAAAATAAATTATACTGATTAGCTCAGAGATAAGTATCAACAATAGAAAGTTATTATTATAAAATGGCAAGACACTGAAAGAAATACAGGGGGTCCCCGGTATCCAAGTCCCCGCGGTTACAAGGATTTGAAAATTAAAGCTTTTTCCCTTGAGAAAATTGACCAATTTTTTTTTGTGAGAACAACCTTCTTCATTATCGTGCAACAAATGTTAAGCGCGAAGTTCAAGACATAACTAAATGCTATGACACAATTTTATCTGAAAAATACAACAAAAAAACAAAAAAAAAAACACAACTGAAAAATAGCGTAACTTCAATAAACTTTACTTAACTTTAAATTGTGTAACATATTATAATAAAAAATATCTAATAAAATAATTTTCTCATTTTTCAGTTCCTTCATTCATTTTTTACTATGTACAAGTACATAATAAACATTACTATAAAATATCAGTGTAGATACACCATATCTACTCATCGTTCACAATGAATTGCTCATGTATAGCACTACCTCGAATAAGTAACGTCTCACTTGCAATACCAGGGTACCTGCCCACCCACCGATGAAAAGTCAACTAGCTTTGAAATGGTGCCGTCTAGGTGCCAGCCCACCGAGAATAAGTAACAATAGTCTTCTCTATTAGTGAAGCATTACTTATTCAAGGTAGTGCAATACATGGGCAAATCGTTGTGAAGGATGAGCACAATATGCTCATGATGCTTTTCACACTACTATCATAGTTTTTCTTTAAAAGCTGTCTATTGTGTATCTACATTGATATTATATAGATATAGAATCTTAAACTCTTAAAATATTATGCCTAGTCACATTCAGTTTTATTTAAATAATAAACATTACGAAAATTGGTCCCCGTTTTAAGTGGATTCATTTTAAGCGGAATTTTCTGGAACCAATTATCCTCGGATAACAAGGATCCCCTGTATTCAGAAACTTGAAACTCACATTATGTTCGTGGCAAAAGTTGACTGCTTGTAAAGTCTGCCAAACAATGCGCTTTACAAGTTGATCCGGAACGCTAAAATGAAAAAAATAAATAACTGAATATTCTTAAACAAATAATTACTTATTATTCAGAGTATATTACTCTTCTAGTTTCTATATACAAAGTAAATGATTTTCTTTACTCCAAAGACAAAAGTGTAGAAAACTACTGTTCCAAGACTACTGTCTAAATTATACCATAAAATAAATGCAGCATATTAATGTAACAGTAAGGCTGCAGAATAGTAACAGTAAGGTTAATCTTGGTAAGGTGAAATTCTTCTGCCTATGTATCAAGATACCCAATGATCAAATTAAAATGAAATAAAAAAACAAAAATCTAAAGTTAAACTCACTCTTAGCAGTGCAAACACAACTCCCACCCAAAGAGATGTGCAGGCACACGCGTGCACACACACTAATGGAAGAATGCCACATCCACAAAATTGAAATAAAATAAAGACAGGTAACCTCACATTTAGACCTGCCAATTAGCTAGTCATCATATAAATTTGCATTCTGTTCATTACATTTATTTATTTAAACTATAGAGGGCGGTGGCCATGACATATATTACTTTCAAGTTAAGTTTGTTATTTTTTATTCTGTATTTGGATCGTATAAGGACATGCACTGATGCTGCGGACAGCTATCAACAACTGAAATACATGAAACAGAATTCACAAAAACTGTATATTATTACCACAAATATAGATGTAGATGGAATGGTATATGGTGCGAATGGCACATTAGAATATATCGAGTATGAAGGAGATGAAACTGTCAAACGAGTATGGAATTCAGTTGCATTGAAATCATTTGCTGACAATTTCAATATACAATTGAATTCCAAGAATGGAAAGGAATTTTGTAAGTTTACGAAAAAAATCTTAAATTTGGATTGATCGTTGAATACATCAATAAATGCCATACACAATGGAACCACTATTGATGTATTCAGCCGTGAACTCAAATCTACTGAATCAAAAAATTATGTATCTTATTTCAGTTTTCATAGACATTATGTTTTCTTATTTTAGTTTTCATAGACATTATGTATCTTATTTTAGTTATTAGCATTAGCATCAGTTGAGGCATATGATGCAAGAAAGGAAGCTTATACAGCATCAGCCAAAAAAAAAATAAATAAAAACCTTCCCATTTCACCCATCCGGCCACTCCAAATGTTTGTCTAGTTCAGCGGTTCCCAACCTTTTTTGACTCGTGAACCCCTTTCAACATAATATTTTTATTGCGAACCCCTGATCCTATATTCTCTGAAATCATATAAAAGTACTGAATTTTCATTATAAAATATTTCCAGTACAGTACTACATTTTTATAAGCGACATTGCATAATAAAAATTATTTTTATAATTTTATCCACTCTTATCCTGTTCAAACTAGATTTTGAACAGGATAAGAGTAGAAAACTTGCTTCTTGCCCTAATGGTAGCCGAGCATTCTGGTCCTTCCAAAGCTTGGCCACAATTTTTGCCCATCTCTGTTCCCGCTTCTGTCAAAACCAGATGGTTCTGTTGCCACATCAGCCAAAGAAAAGCTGACCTATTAGCAACCTATTTTTTTTTCCAATTCATGTATTGATGATCTTGGTAAATCATCTCAAACTGTTCCCAGTACACTCCATTCAATGAATCCTGTGGTTTTCCATCAAAAGAATGTCAGAAGGATGATGAATCTGATGCTACGAAAGCTCTAGGTCCTGATGGTATTTCTCCACTTGTTCTCAAAACCTGTGCCTGTGAACGTACTCCTGTTTTGTGTTGTTTTGTTTCACTTTCTTATTCCAAAGATATTTTTCCTTCTGCTTGGAAATTTTCTCATATCCAGGCAGTTCCTAAAAAGGGTGACAAATTCCTTCCATCCAATTATCATTCCATTGCAATTACTTCTACTCTTTCCAAAGTAATGGAGAAATCAATTAACTGCCAACTCAAACTACCTGGAAATCTTTCATCTGGTCAACGATCACCAGTATGGATTGCGTCAGTGTCATTCCACTGGTGATATTCTAACTTATGCACATCTATGCAAGAACTTCTAGAAGAGACAGAAAATGAAATGAAGACATAAGAGAGAAAATGGAAGTGAAAAAGAATATTATTGACACTATCAAAGAAAAGATTTTAGCATGATATGGACATGTAAAATGGATGCAAGAAACCAGATATTCAAAGGCTATCCTGGAATGGATACCTCCTGGAAGAAGGAGAAGAGGAAGACCTAGGAGGACATGGATGAATGGATGGATGGAGTACGGAAATGCATAACAGCCCAAGGTTTAACTAACTAACACACCTTGAACCGCACTTTATGGTGGGAAAAAATTCCTACCAAAAAATAACTTGTAGGCTGAGGAAACCCATTGTAAATGGAAACACTCCTCTTGAAGAAGATGTGCATCTATGAACAAATTCAATGGAAAAGTTTTTGGTGAAACTCAAGCCATTGCTGTTGACATTTCAAAGGCTTTTAATCGTGTTTGGCATAAAGGTCTTCTAAATAAGCTTCCATCCTATGATTTGCCAGCTGTTCTTTACGATTGGGTATCCAGTTTTCTCTCTGACCGCTCACTGTGGGTGATGGTAGACGGCTCTCTGTCTTCTAACTTCTCCACTAATGCTAGTGTTCCACACGGTTCAGTTCTTTCTCCCACTCTTTTCCTCTTATATATTAATGGCCTTTTTCCATTGACCAGAAATCCTGTCCATAGTTTTGCTGGTGATAGCACATTACTTTCCACCTCCCAGTTTGAGAAACCCTGCTCAAACAGCTTCAACTTCTCAAGTATCCATTGCCAAATCCTTAAATGCTGATCTCCAGGCAATTCTCCAGTGTGGCAAAAAAACTTAATTTCAATCCTTCTAAAGCTCAGTCCTGTCTTATATCTCGCAAAAAGGATTCTTCTGCTCCTATGCTTATCTTTGGTGACACTCCGATTTCTAGGCAAGATAATATATCACTTTTGGGCATTACCCTGACTTCTAATCTCTCGGCACAAGCACATTACAAATATAGCTTCCTCTGCATCTAAAAAACTTGGTTTTCTCTTTCGCTCTCTGCGTTACTTTTCATCCAAACAGCTGTTCTCTCTGTACAAATCACATATCCGCCTTACCATGGAATATTGTTCCCACATCTGGGGCGGTGTTCCCAAAACCTCTCTCAGGCTTCTAGATTCCATTCAGAAGAGGGCAGTTAGGTTAATTAATGACTCATCTCTAACAGAGCCTGTCCACTCTCTGTCTCATACAGGTTCTGTTTCTGCCACGTCTTTTCTGTCGATGGCTACTTCCATTGGCACTGTTCTTCTGAATTGGCTTCTATAATTCCCACTCTCTCTTTTAAAGCATTCCGAACACTGATGCAACCAGCCAACATCCTTTTACTGTCCAACTTCAAACTCACAGAACTAACTTTACTTCTTCCTCATTTATTCATTCAACTTTGTTTTCTGGAACAACCTTCCTTCATATGTATTTCCTGAAAATTACAATCTACATAAGTTCAAGTCTAATGTCAACAAGTATCTTCTTTCATCTTTTCAACCTTCAACCCATGCACTGTACTAAGTATCATAAGTTCTAAAAAAAAAAAAAAAAAAAAAAATTGCACGGGAAAACATTTATTTAAAAAAGGTTGTTTAGGCATGGGTAATGCACTTCCATCGTTTCTACTACCCAGGTAATATGAATGCATCGTTTATTCATATCTCCTATTGTGAATGAACCTTCAGAACAAGTGGCCGAGATATCGACTGCTTTGAATAAGTAACTTCACCAGACTAATGTTACTTATTCTCGGTGGATGCCACCACCCAGATGGCACCGTTTCGAAGCTTGTTGACTTACTCATCGGTGGGTGGGCAGGTACCCTGTTGTTGCAATAGCGACAACCCGGTTATGAAGTATAACTCCACAATATGAGAGATGCTTGATGGTGTGCATGGTTCTTAAACTATTTCTTGACTAAACATCCAAGAGTATGAAAAAGGTTGTTTATGCATAGGTAATGCACTTCCATCATTTCCACTACCCAGGTAGTATGCATGCATCTGATTATATCTCGCATTACCCATGCATAAATAACCTTTTTCACACTCCTGGACATTTAATTAAGAAATAATTTTAGATATTTATTTAACATGATATACTGTAAGATAGTAAAGTAATCATAAGGAATTGTGGGAGATGTGGTTTATTTCTTTGGCAATTCTTTACTTTTTATTTAATTTTAGTTTACTTTATTGTTTATTATTAGTTATATTTTGTAGTTTACAATAATATACCTATGTAAATCTAAGCAGACACCATTGCGGAATTTTTAGTGCAAACTCCCTGGAACACTTTTGCAAACTGATGGTCTAGTTCAACCTTAAATTTATTTAAGCAATCAACTTTCACAACAACAGATGGAAGTCTGTTCCAGCAATCAACTACCTGCTGGCTAAAGGCAAACTTTCGCACATCTATTCTATAACTGTCTTTCCTCGATTTGAATCTATGCCCCCTCAGGTTGTTAATCTGGGCAAGCAGAAGTATCCTGTCAGCATTGAGCCTGCTCAAACCATTCAAGGCCCTATACACCTCAATCAGATCACCTCACAGGATGCCTAGTCTCCAGATGCTGCAACTTGCAGAACTTAAGCCTTTCTTCATAAGCGCACACCTTTGTTCCTCTCACCAATCTTGTTGCCCTTCTCTGTACTCATTCTAGCAACTCTACATCCTTCCTAAAATGAGGCCTCCAGACCTGTATACAGTACTCAAGGTGTGGCCTGACCACTACCTTATACAAAGGGATAATTACCTCCTTGTCTCTGCTAGCAAAATTTCTATATATCATTGACAAAACTCCATGACCTGCTCTGGTAGTCTGTCTGCACTGCTCAGAGAACTTCATATCTGACTGCACAATTACCCCCAGGTCTTTTTCATTCTCCATCTCCCTGAGTGTAGTACCACACAGTTTGTACATCTCTCTTGGGTTACTGCTATTGTTGACAAAATTGATCTTACATGAAGAAGTGGTGCTCATAGTTCACCTGTCTATTTTATTTCAATTTTGTGGATGTGGAATGCTTCCTTAAATGGAGGGATATGCATTTTCACAGCTAATGATGAGCACCATTTCAGTTTCTTCTTTTTTATTTTATTTTTTATCTGATCATTAGGGCACCTTCATACACATGTGGGAGAACTACAACTTGTCAAGATTAATTGAAATTCTTCCAATAAGTAGGGGAAGCATTCAAAGAAGTAATCATAGAGGCTACTAAGCTTTCTACACCAACTAAGCAATACTGTTCAAGGAAAAACCTAATTGAATGTCAGATGAACTGATGAGACTAGTACTGAATTTGTTTCATGGTATAATTATTGTTTTTTTGTTTACAATACAGTTGATAAATATTTAAAAATGTCCTTAAAAAATATAGCTGCACAAGATAAGATATTAAGTATATATTACTTTTGATCAGATAAAAGAATATACTTGGTCTCCTGAACTAAGCTTAATAAAATGTTGTCTACAATTAAACCAAAACATATCATGCAGCTATAAAATATTAACTAAAGTTTTTGAAACATCTGGTTGATATGGAGACCTCAATGCATGGCTTGTGTAACAATTAAAATATTTTTTTTTTATAAATTTAACCAGGTACAATCATCGTAGAAATAAAATCATACATATAATTTTGGAAATACACAGCACAGATATTCAAAAACAAATTCTACAATTCCAACCCCAAAACAGTACTTGTAAAAGAGGAATTTACAATGAGCATAACAAAGAAAACAAAAATTTTACTATAGATACTTCAACTTTTATAAACATATAAAGTGACCACAGATATTCCACTGATTTTTTTTTCTTGGTTGATAATACACTGAAAGGACAGAATTCTTGGGATACCTGGTTCCTGGCAACATAATGGATATGTATAAATATTTGGTTAATTCATGCTCATAATGGCTAGTCATTTTCTAAAATTATAGCATAATTAGCCATTACTACTAGCAAAGGGAAAATATTTTGCTTTCATAAAGGTGACTACAATCGTCTTAGAAGATTTGTGAATTCTTTTCAGTGGAACCAACTGATGATGTTACCAACTGTAATTTCTAAATGGGAAGCATTCAAAGTAATCATAGAGGCTACTAAGCTTTCTATATCAACTAAGCGATACTGTTTAAGGAAAAATCTAAATGAATGTCAGATTAGACTAGTGGCAGAAAAGAAAAATGCACGGAATGATTATAAATTAGTAGTGGACACAGAAATCTACAGTAAGTATAAACTAGTCTAAAATAAGTCACTTAGATATTTAGGCAAGCTAAGGCAGATTATGAGAAGTCTTTGGCTAATAATGCAAAGAAAAAAGCAAGCAATTCTTTGTTTATATTAACAGTAGAAGTAAAGGAATGAACCACACTGGCCAGCTAGATATGAATGGCATAACTATTCATGATCTGGTTCACACTGCTGACAAGCTAAATAAATATTTTGCATCTACATTCACCTGAAAAGAAATTTTCAGGGACTGGAATACCAGAAATACAGAAAATTATAACTGAGAGCTAAATAATTTTGTGATAACTGAGAAGAAAGTGGAAGAGAAATTGCCAAAGTCAAAAGTGAATAAAGCACCTGGGGCTGAGAGGATTTATCCAGTTATTAAAAGAAGCAAAAGAAGCAAGGAAACCCTAGCCATAATTATAAGAGGGTTCTCTTATAATTATGGCTAAGGTTTAACATAATTATAAGAGGGTTTGGATTCAGGAGGTAGGGAGAGAGGGTTCCCTAGGGATTGGAGATGTGCCAATAATGTCTACCCAATTCACAGAAGAGGATTGGAGGGTGAAGTAATTAGCATTAGTAGAGGCATATGCAAGAAAGCAAGCTTATGCAGCATCAGCCAAAAAAAAAAAAAAAAACCCTTCCACTTCACCCCTCCGTTCTAAGCTTGATTTCTGTTCCAGGGTAAAATAATACATTCCTGTCTAGGTGCAGGAGCACCTAGACAGGAATGTAGTCTTACTGCAATTTCAGCATGCATTCATTAAAGAACAATATTGTCTGACCAATCAAACTGGATACTATGAGGCAGTAACAAAGGAACTGGATACAAAAAATACTTTTGATTCAAAAAAAGCTTTTTATGCTGTTCCACATGAAAGACTGCTGTACAAATTGGTACAGCATGGTAGTCAACTGTCCCTTATCGATGGCAGCATAGTTACTGCTATGGATAAGGGGACAGTCAAGTGGGAGAAGACAGAGAGTGGTTATCAATGAGCATTGATCTTATTATCTAATGTTATAGTAAAGTCCTCCCAGGTTTCAGTGCTGGGCCCACTGTTGTTTTCAATATTCATTAATGATACTGATGAAAGCATATCAGCCTAAAGTTTGCAGATGATACAACGTTGTCACGGTAGTTAATTATAGTAATTAGGGTGTTACTACTGCAACAAGATCTAGAAAAATTAGGTAGATGGCCAAGAAATTTAACATTGACAAATGCAAGGTACTGAACATGGGCAAGCAATAATCCAAGAATAGCAAACTGTGGTGCCATACTCAGAGGTGGAGAATGAATAAGACTTGGGGGGGGGGTATAATTGAGCAGTCAGGCAAAGTTCTCTGAGCAATGCATATGGGTTACTTGGACAGCTCATAGGGTTTTGTCAATGATATATAAGAATTTTTCCAGGAGCAATAAGGAGATGTGGATCTGTTGGAAGAGATGTAGAGAAGTGTAATGAGATTAGTGAGGAGGAAAAAAAGGGCACTCCTACCAAGAAAGACTTCATTTCTACAAATTGTGTCTGGTAACTAGGCACCTGCAAGGATATCAACTAAGGTGTTTAAGACTTTGAATGGATTGAGTAAGATAAAAACACTGATATCATCTTTCTTGCTCAGACAACACATAAGCTGGTATAACTTGAAATTGAGGATGGATTGTTGCAGGATAGATGTCAGAAACTTGCTTTCAGCCAAAGGGTACTAACTGTAGGAACAAACTTCCATATGTTATTCTGGAATTGGGTAATTGGTGATGTTAGAAGTGGTATTTTGTTTTTTATTTTTACTTTGGGTAAGTGCTATATAAGCTTACTTCCTTACATTATATTCTAGTATTAATAATAATACATAAATTAAAATTAAAAATAAATTAATACAAATTAAAAATAATACATAACAAGCAAATGAGAAACTGGGATTCTCTGCAATTTCCTTGTGCTACCTGTAATTGAAATAAGTACAATACTAGAAGACAAGTCCACCTCCATGGAGCAAGGATGGCAACCAGTAGGATGCACACTCTGGGCTAAGAATCCAGTCACTCAAAATGTATAGCATGACTCTACACCACACTGCACAGACATATTCACCACTGTGCGCAATGACTTTGTTGGGTACAGTACCTTCACAAATAACAGTGGAGGTGCTAGCTTGGCTCAACACACACACACACACACACACACACACACACACACACACACACACACACACACACACACACACACACACACACACACACACACACACACAGCTGACCAGGCTAGCCAGGTAGGTCAAGTGCCTGCCTGGCAACCTAAAGGTTCAAATCCCGCCTCGGGCTTGGATCAAAGTACTGCAAAAACCTTGGGAGGTGCATTATGGCCACAAAAGCCGATGCGCCAACAACTACCAAAAAAAAAAAAAAAAAACACACACAGTGCTTCTGGCCATGTTAACAGCATAAGAATCACAGATCAAAATGCATGTAAACATTGGTAAGAGTGTCACATGATATCACATCCACAGCTATCACTTATTTCAAATGTGTTCTGCTACATGATGGTTATGACAAAAAAATAAATGAACAAAGTTATAAATGCTCTCCAACCGTTTCTTGCATGACTGGTTATTATTAAAAACAAACAAACATATTACATGTTTATTTTGACATATTGGTCCTTTTGTTTTAATGCGGCATATTTAATGCGACATATCAAGACGAGAGAGAGAGAGAGAGAGAGAGAGAGAGAGAGAGAGAGAGAGACATACAAATGAGATAATGCATTGCCATTAAAATTTATATACAGTGGACCCCCACTTTACGATATTAATCCATTCCAGAGACACCATCGTATCATGAAAATATCGTAATGTGAACCCAATAACGCATTGTTTTTTTGGTAATTCATTCCAAGACCTCGAAAGGTAACATTTTCGCTATATAACTATGCTATTTATCTCTCTAAAAGTGATTTTTATAATGGAAATTGTACATATTGATTAAAAAAATTGATTAAATCTAATATATTGATTAAAGCATAACACAAAAAATCACTTCAACTAAAGGATGCAAAAGCAAAACAAGTGGCCAACACATTTACAAATGTTGCTATTGGCTGAGAGGAAGAACCATGTGGTCCGGTTAGAGACAACTGTAAATTGAAATAAGCAGGCACCAGTTAACATGATCACTGGTTAGTGGAATCAGCCGCCTTAATTTCAAAAAACCAATTCAAATAATTAAAATGCACTGCACTTTCATCGTTATCATATGTTCAGTTATAAGAATCAATTTTGAATGCCTTTGTGATATTTTTCTAAAGAAAACTTCTGGAGGTCACAACCATGAAACAATAAAAACAATTTGAAGTTTCCGTTTTATTGGGCTTTTCTGTTAGTGCAATCTATTATAAACAGGTAGCAAACTCAATCTTACTGAGTTTGTGATAATACCGATAGCTGGAATTCTGTGGGTTTTTAGGTTATTATGGCAAAATGTGTTTCCCCTTCCATGAAATCTTCAATCATATAAAAAACATAAATAAATTTTCAGAATCTTCTCTTCATTCCTATTTTTTAAGCTTCATAAACTTGTTACTACGCATTTGCTCACTTGCACATATTGTGTTAGTTGCAACTTGTGCATTGCGTGTTCTTTGTTATTGACTGCTTATCTTTTTTACTGTTTTAAATTTTACAACCCCCCCCCCCAAATTTCAGTGAACAGAAATATTATCAACTAGTTAGTATGTGCATATTACAGGATGTATTAATTAAGCTATGTACATAAGTGAAAATTTATTTTTTGCTAACCTGTGGAAAATATTGTTCCGATTTTCATGTGTCATTTAATTTTGTTAATGGTAATGTGTAAATTTGTGTTCTTTACTTAAGTGTAAATAATAAAGTGTAAATTTGTGATCTTTACTTTTATAGTCTGTGGATAATATTCCTTCTATTTTCGCTTATTAGAATCGCCATTTAATAGAATTAAAATTCAATTTGCAAATGTGATCACAATGACCGGCGCTTACCACCATATCATATAGTGAAAGATATTGTATTATGGAGAGTCCATCCTAAAGTGATTGTATAGCGAAACAATCATAAAGCAGGGATTCACTGTATATTAAATTCAATTAAGTCCATCTCTTTAATTAATATGACTTAAAGGGCATTAGGTAATCATTTCTCTCATTCATGAAAATAATACATAACATGAAAAAATCAATAAAAATTAATTTAACATTAAATTAGGGTATTATAAAATAAAGGATAATAAAGTGAAAAAGTGTAATTATGTTCAAACTACAGCAATACCCCACATAGCATTGATAATTGGTACCGAAATTGTTCTGCATTAGGTGAAACAGTGCTGATTGAGGTATAATTATGAGTTTTAATTGAATGCGTACCACAGAAACAGTCTGCATACAAAGGCAGTGTCCAATATTTTTAATTTCAACTCCTTTTAATTGGCTATAAATCTATAAACAGTTTGCACTTGAGAGCCAATTAAAAGGATTTTAAATAAAAAAATATTGCAAAAATTTTATTAATGAAAAGGTAACATCATGAGAGATGAGAAAAAAAAGTTTTATTGTGTTTATTTAGGTTTTTGAATAATAAAGTCTGGTGAAGTTGTCTCTTCTTTTTCTCGGCGTACAAGTCTTTGTAGCATTGAATCCCATCTTGTAGTTTTCCATATCTGGATGCTACATTCAACATCCAGATCTCCATTCATAATCGCCTCACAGGCCATATCAACCTCCCGAAAAACATTCTCCAATTCTTCTGTTGAAAATT
Organism: Mastigoproctus giganteus; assembly: GCF_048544385.1. Classification (NCBI taxonomy): domain Eukaryota; kingdom Metazoa; phylum Arthropoda; class Arachnida; order Uropygi; family Thelyphonidae; genus Mastigoproctus; species Mastigoproctus giganteus. The sequence goes on along the minus strand of NC_143580.1, from coordinate 213,194,245 downwards.
CTTTGGTGCCACTTCAGAATTGTTTTCCTCTTTTTCATATGCAATTTGCTCATTCAATGCAGTCAAATACACTGGCAGTGTCCAAAGTTTCGAATCCCAAGTTTTTTCCAATCTTCATAATGTCTTCTGCAATTGTCTGAACTTGCAATTCAAAACCAGTGAAATCATTTGTCAAATGGGGCAAAACATGTTGCCAAACAGAATGCAAGTTGTTGGCAGTGATTTCTAGCCAAGATGCAGATATATTTTCGATTATATTTAAAGGGGTAAAATGAAAAGTTTGAAAAGCTATCACTTCGTCTTGTCAGGATGGAATTAAGAATACTGAACACAGTTGCACATTGCTGTTGACTGCCTGAGGGGAGCTGTTGACACATGCATGTGAGACAATAGAGTTGGCACCGCAGCATATATGTACGCGTACCTAGGCTACGACAATGCAGCATATATATGTAGAGTACGTGTCTAGGCTATTAAATGAGTTTTACTGTGTATGGTAAATTTTCAACTTAAACTTAATTGAAAACCGTGTTATAGTGAAACCCATGCTAAGCGAGGTATTGCTGTATTATATTTAACTATTAATTTAGTAACATATAATAATATACTTTTATAATCAATTATTAACATGCTTTTATCATAGACTGATTATCCCTAAGGTATCTTAAAAGCATTGAACAATATTATTTTATACACATAGTGATGTAACCCAAACTCATTAGAACAAATAAAACTGTTTTTGACTTAAGTGTCATTCCATTAAAATAAAATTCGATCATTTGTATATGTAAAGTCAATCTGAAAAACCAAACAAAAGTGTTCGCTTACCCTTTGGGATGTTTTTCTAGTATATCTAGAACTGTATGATCACAGTATTCAAATACCAAGTGAAGTTTGCGCTTTCTGCGGAAGACTTCAATTAAATTCACCAGATTGGGATGTTTTAATTGCTGAAAATAATTTATATTTCAGTTAACATGTCAAGATAAAAGTAAATATGTATACACATGAAAATATGTATAAAAGCAAATATGTATACATAAAGAACAAATACTCACTATCGTGCTTTGAATATAATTAATTTTTTTCAGCTCAGTGAAGATTGTAGCATTATTAGTAAATTATTTTATTTTTGAGCATGCAAACATATATCAAATGAATTTTATTGCTATTGTTATAAGTGGGTTGGGGAAATAAGAAAAAGAGAGGATGAGCAAAAATACAGGAGCAAGAAGCAATCAATAAAAAAATATATATATATAAAAATACAGTATTTATTGATCAATAAATATATATATATTCCCTCTATTGCCAACTTCAAGAACATCAGAACAAAAACCTATGGGGGGAGCATAGTTTTTTTTGTTATGGCATTCTTGATATTATTTCAATAGTTTATCTTCTGATGTTGCCTGCTGCTCGTTAAAATGTGATGACTGCTTCAGGATTGATTTTATGGCAGTGATAATGGAGGAACTTCAAGGCCTCAAAACAACTCATATACTTGTAGTTTGGGCAAATATTTTGTGTGCAAGACTTTTTACCTTACTACATCCATGGCTAACTCAAAATAAATTCATTATTTTATATAGATAATATTAAAATTTACTAAAGAACTAACAAAACTCATGGCCACTGGAAATACACAAAGAGGCTAAAAACTAAAGATGCATTACCTTTAGCATGCGTATTTCACGAAGAGCAATTTTTTTTATTAAAGGATCATCTTCTGTTTCCACATATTTTTTCACAGCAACCAACTGACCATTCTCCCTATTTCTGCATTTGAATACAACACCATAAGAACCTTCTCCTATCTTGGCCATTTTCTCATATTTTTCCATGACTGGTGTTAGATGATGTCTACTTTTCCTGCAACAAAATTGCAAATTACCACTTACAGTACTATTATTCCTTAACATAAATATATTCATATGCTTATCTATTTTTTTAATAAGTTACACAATTATAAATATACAGGCATATGCATAAACTGAAAATACAAGACTAATCTCTCACATACAGTTATGAGGACCACACAAAAGTAAAGGCAACGTGGAAATTTTTTAAAAATTATTTGGTTGTGAAAAATTTGTTAGATACATTTGAACGTACTTACCAACATGTACAGAGAACTAGAAACCTTTCTTACTCTACTTTTTAACCTTTTTTTTTTTTTTTTGCATTGACTGAAATATACTGAAATAGTAATAATTTGCAATTAATAACAAAAAAAATGTGCAAAAAGCAATGACGTATGTGCAGAATGACAATATTTCCTTTCTCTGAAAACAATGGTAAATCTGCAAAAACAATGATTATAATTTTCATGGACCATTTAATAAAAGCATACAAGTTACAAAAGTTTATTATAGGAATTGGTAAAAATTGGACCATTATTATGCACAGATGATATTGTACTATGAAATCATGTATTGCAATAATCTCTGAATAAAATTAGATAAAAGTTGTAGACAATTTGGCATGACATGAAATCTAGAAACGACAAGGAAAATTCAATATACTAAATAACCAAAAATTTAGTAGATTAAACCAAAAATTGGAACTTTGCAGTTTACATGGAATTAAACAATGCAATAAGGAAATTAGGAAGTTTGCAAAGCCATTAAACCAAATTTAATTGGAGCAGGAGAAAAATTAGCCAAAACCAATAGCTATTTGTAACATAGTTTTTAAACCTATGCAGCTGAAAACTGAGTAAGAAATAAATGGATTGATCAAAAATCACAATCTTCAGAAATAAGTTTTAAGAAAAATAGATGGAACTAACAAACAGAATCAGTGACTACATTACAAATGAGGAAATAAGGAAAATTTTAGGATAACAATTATCTAATAATAAGGTAAATGATGTAAACTTAAGGTGGGATGGTCATGTGGAAAGGTGAGAGAAAGTAGATTTGCTAAACATATATTTGAGACAAAAAGGAATGGCAATAGTCCAAGAGGCAGGTAAATCAACTGTGTCAAGCAAGCAAGCATTAGAAGAAAGACAATTTAATCTGGTTGGGGCTGAAAATCTCTAACAGAATAGAATAGTATGAAAGAAAACAATGAATGGATGATTAATTTCCAAGGAGGACTGATTTGTACTGCCACAATGACCTGTACATCCACTGATTACACTAGATTTTTATTTAGATGATGATTTATTTTATAGCAGCAATAGTGATAATTATGCAACATGAAATATACCAGTACGTCTAACTGTTATCCCACAGATAACAGCTGCAATAATAACAAAAGTCTGGCTTCCATTTTCATGAAGTTAGGCTTTTGCTTCACAGCAAAAAAAACAAAAAAAAAAAACTTGCCTATAAGACATATTCACTCACATCATGATCTTCCAACCATCAGAAGATACTAATCCAGCTCTCCCTTCTTTTGCAGATTATTAACCTTGACTGCTTAGAGTGGCATTTTATGAAATAGTTCTAAAAATAGTTTGCATTATGCCCCCCCCCCCAGTTTCTTCGTCCCATATCAATATGAAAATTCCATCATTTATTCTGCTCCTCCACGTGGAGTCTGAAAACTGGATGCAGACACCAACTTTCCACTCTTCCCAACTCACAAAAGTGAAGTCTCTCTCTCTCTCTCACAAGGTACTTTTTCTTATCAATAACTGTTTCCCTTTACTGCACTTTTCTTAGAAGATCCATATCCTTCTCAAAATGGGAAATACACGTAGGGGCATATTCTACATTTAAAAATAAGAAGACAATTTAGAAACAAACATATGCTCAAAAGTCCTTATTTCCAAGATATTAAACACAGTCATAATCTAAAGCATCTGTTCAAAGTGACCTCCATTTTGTTCAAATTTTGTTTCAGACAAAACCATGATTCCCCTTGGTTGTCTTATCACTTTGGGACTTCTTAATGGTTTCAAAATGCGATTTCTCAGTTTATCTTGCATGGCAATACTCAAAAGAAACCATGGATTTCATGTTATCCCCCTCTCCACAAAAGTAATCTAAGGACATCAACACATCTGAATTTGAATGGGCTAGCACCAAGTCATTCCCTAGACTCTTGCCTATATGTGATTATTTCTCATCTGTACATCAAGTCATAACCTAATAGTTGGTTAAAACAATGGTACAGAGACCCTGCTTTCAGTCAATTCAAATAAATACATTAACAAAACAGATTTCATTAAATGACATTTAGCCTCAAGATGAGGTCAGGCACTCACACCCACACCACGAGGAGGTAGGTCTCTACTATCTAAATACTCTTACAAAATGAAGCTCCCAATCCAGGAACACATTTAGTAGATACTTTATCAAGGACCAAGTGGTCAGGAAAAGTAGTGTAGTAGCACATGCTCTTTGAGTTTCAGGGGTTCAAGCCCCTGACTGCTAAATATGGTCAATCTGCCAACCCACACTGGACCAGCGTGGCAGATTATGGTCCATTTCCTTCAACATGAATTGTTGGAGGAGGCTTCCATCCTGCAGAGGATTGATAATGGCTGCTGCTTACCTTTTTTTTTTTTTTTACCTATAAAGGACTACCAACTGGTTTCCTAACATAAAATATAGCCCAACTAGAACTACAAAATATACAATTAAAAATCATAAAGTTTTATGCATGTCAGGACAATACCCTTGTAGCTATAGGTAATCATCATGCACAAACTGTCTTGTCTCTCTCCACCACGTCACCTTCACAAGCTCCTACCAATCAAGGAACCTGTAGGGGGGGGCGAGATCTCCAACATTCACTAGATCTTAACAAAGGATATCAGTCAAGCATCATAGGAGCAACAATCCCACGCACTAGTGGAGACACCTAACCTTTGATCAACCAACCAAAATCATAGGAAATACTCATCCAAAGGAGAATGGAGAGTTCCATCACTCACTAGGTGTGGTTGGTTGGTGGAACAGACTTCCATCCCTTGTGGTGGAGGTTGATAGCCTACATAAGTTTAAGGCTCAGCTGGACAGGTATTTTGAACGAACAGAGGGGTGAAGTGGAAGTGGGTTTTTTTTTTTTTTTTTTTGGCTGATGCTGCATAAGCTTGCTTTCTTGCATCAAATGCCTCTACTAATGCTAATGCTAATGCTAAACTTCACCTACAGTGAATACTAAAAAACAAGTTAAATTTTTAGCCTACACTTGTTTAAGTTTTAGGATGTTTTTCATTTGTTTACTTATTCAAAACAACTCATGTATACTGTTAACTCAATTATATAAATGCTACTAAAATGCTAACCAACAATGCACTGGAAAATTATTCATAATCTGTCCAGTGCTCTAAAGCACAGGTATATTCTGGACAGACCTTATCCACAGTGGAATGGTTGGTGAGGATCTTCCTTCTTCAACAATTTGGACATTTTGGAAAGTCTTGTCTCTTTGGGCATTGTCCTGTCACACAGTGACCGCAGAAGTCATTGCTCTTGCAATACTTAGCTACACAGCCAAAGGCCATGCAGCAATAGCATTGTATTGAGACCAGGAGATCCCATACCCTATGCGAGGACCAGTCTGCAAACACACGAGATCTGGATATTAAGATCTTCCTAATGTCGCTGGTAATCTGAATCGCAAAATTAAAACTTGGTCTGTCTGGTCTTATTTCTTGCTAAGACCACTACGGACAGCCAGAATTGAACTTTGATTCTGCGATCTTGTAGATTACTCTTCCACTGTCCATGAGATTTTCTCGAGAAACATCCTTGTCAATGTCAAATACAACCAATTTTGAACAAAGCTTAGAGGGACAATCTACCTTGGTGTTCAGTAACCTTTAGCAAGGACATGATCTTCTGAACATTCTGCTCAGTAGCTGCTTCCATTATTACTCGCTTATCAGTAATCAATCTTATAGCAACTACCTTGCTGATATAATGTAATACACACAACACCAAGTAGGACAGTCTTTATAAGAGTACTCTTCACGCCTTCACTGGAACTAAATTTGTCCGTTGCAGCCTTGAGGATCATCATCTTCATCATAATTAGCTGTTCCTGTGTCTTAGGATGAGCCACTTCAGCAAAAGTCTTCTGCAGGAGAGAACTTGACCATAGTTGCATCAAAGTTGCATTAATACTAGAACTGCCAGCTAGCAAAAATACCTGAAACCGTTGTTGCCAGTTATTTTGACTGCTATGCATAAAATAGAATTTTAAGTTATGTTTTCATCATTTTATTATAAGCATTGATATAAATAATTGGCAGCAGTACGTAGTGTTGTGTTGTGCTTATGGTAATACATATAAAAGTAATATTACTGATAGCAAAAATTTAAACACAATTTTTTTTTTCTAGGAAATGAACTAAAGTTTAAAAATTAACATTTGAAAATTTATTTAATGAGTAAATAAATTAAAAATTAATTTGCACAATTTAAAAAAGTTATAGTTTTTTCAACAGTTCCTGTACACATGCTATTTAGACACAGTGCACATTTTTGTAGTTTTGTTTGCCTTACATTGCCTAATTTGGCATTTATGCCTTTTGAGAGGTTTGACATGGCCACTATTCTTACTGCTTTCTGTGAATCTATATATGCTTTTCTGAGCTCTTCAACTAGATTCAATATAAAATCTCTTCTCTTCATAACTTTCCCTGTTACTTCTTTATAAATAATCGAAGCATTGATTACTGTAAGATCTAATATATTATAAAAGATATGAACCAGCTGTCTACATGAACCTGTTTTTGTTGAATTTTTTTTTTTTTTTGCCATTTTGTCTAAAACATCAACCCTGTATTTTGTTTTGTTATAATATAATACTGTATCAGGCTTCTTCTTTGTACCATTACTTATTGCAACGTTTAACAGAAGTATACTTTTATTTGCTTTGACCTGATAATTCGTCAGAGTGAAATCATGAAATCTGAAGTGGAATATAATTCTGCCTTTTTTTTTTTTTTTTTTTTTTCATAGTTTGTACTATAATATTTTTTATTTGGACTAATTTCTTTGGCAATTCAAAACTGGTAAAGAAGTTACCAGTTGTTATTTGTTATTTGTTGTTATTTCGTTTTTTTTTTAGGAGCATTAGCAACTAAAGCCATATTGCTCCGGGATATGCGGTGGTCATTCCCTGACCTTTCCGCATCCTCTGTATTTGGTGGTGACGGGCTCGAACCCCGGTCTAATCAAGAAGCGTGTGCTACGCACTGCTGCTCCTTCCCACCTGGCTACAGAGGCGCCTGATGTTACCAGTGGTTGCATTTCTACCTCAATTCAAAAATGGTTCCATTAGTTTCAAGACAACAATATTCAGAAAGTGGTTGACTAGCTGGGTACATATCATCTTTCCCCAAATAAGGAAAGCCATTCAGTAGATATTTGGAAGTTATGTCAGCTGCCAACAAAAACTTTATATTAAATTTGTCTGGTTTTTTGGCCATACACTGAGTGAATCAGCATCTAACTTTAGTTGGAAATAGCTGCTCATCTATTGTAATGTTTGCTCAAAGTATATAGCAAGATTTACAGTTGAAAATAAATTTGCACCATAATTGTGAAGCTAAAGCAAATTTACCATTTCCTGAACACTCCTTCCTCGAAGAATGTATATCGAATCTTTTGAACTGCTTAATTTCATAAAAGTTGTCACATGACACTGTATCATGAAAAAATTGAGGCCCCCCATACAGTTGACCACAAACTATTCTGTTCTAAATTTCTGGCACCACATGCTCCGTGAGCTAAAAGTACAACGATAAAAGCATTGAGTTCTTGAATTGATGTAAACCAATTGTTATCCTTTTGTCTTTGTGGTTCAATTTCAATGCAATTCTGTATGTGTTTTATCATTGAAGTGTCTACAAATAAACAAAATACGCTTACCAAAGAATCCATACACACATTTTATCTTGCATAAGGAGCTGACCCAAGGTTATCATGAATTATGTTCTTTTGTAGTGCAAGTCAGGGGAGTTCCTAGGGAATGTGGCACCCAGGTGCAAATCGCAATTTGGTGCCCCCCTTTTAAAATTTTTTTCATACATATATGTAAGTTTCATGTTTTCAGGCACCGCTTGAACGTTGGTGCCCAGGTGCAGTGCACCCCTGGCACCCTTAAGACAGTCTGCACCTGGTGCAAGTCCAACCAGATTTTGAAGTCTGTTTGCTGCCCACTGACAGTCATGCATAGTTTTTACAATTATGATGCCATGTATTATCATCTACAGTATCACTTGATGTACAAGGATCAGAAATATTATTTTTCACTACTACTACTAGATTCCTCACACCTTTCATTAGGAATCCATTCATCACTTTCTTCTCTAAATTCATCTCCACTCTCCTCTCCAGACTCATTTTCAGATAGCTTTTCTAATTCCTCTAGACATTTTTGAATCTGACCTTCGGTAAGACCCTGAGATCTGCCACATTTTAGTAATACAATCGAACTAGCACTGTAAAAACTATTGCAATACCTATCATGTATAAAGTTTCACCAAGTCTAAACAAAATGGCATGTGGCATGGCACAGCAATATATAGTAGTGACTCTTACACATGCTCAGACTAAGTGGTATGCACAGATGTGCAGACATATGCACCTGGATATGTACTTACACAAACCATAGAATGATTCAAATCACAAATTCTTGTGATTCGAAGGTAAATAAATTCAAAAACTTGATTAATCGTATAAAAATTAGCTAATTTTACTGAAACTTTACAAACAGTCAAATTGACTGCTTTGGCTAAAATTTAAAAGAAAAATGTGGGCAAAATTATTTGCAATTGAGCAGGTTAAGTTGCATTTTAGGACAAAGCCTCAAGTTGCATAGTGAGTTAACATGCTTACAAGTTAGCAGCAGATCAGATCTGCTTGCAGCTAAATAGTTATAAAATTGGCATCATTATGTATATCACATATTGTGAATACCTTCACAAAGAGTTGCCATGATATTGCACTACCTCGAATAAGTAACTCTTCACCACAGGAAAAGACTATTGTTACTTATTGTCAGTGGATGCCGCCACCCAGACGGCACCGTTTCGGAGCTGATTGGCTCCTCTTTGGCGGGTGGGCAGGCACCCTGGTGTTGCAATGATAGCAAGGCAATTCCACAATATGAGAGATCCTTGATAGTGTGTAGTAATTTGAATTACGTTGCATTTTAGGGCAAAAGCCTCAAGTTGTGTGGTGATTTAACATGCTTACAAGTTAGCAAAAATGCATCAGATCTGCTCGCAACTAACTACTAAATAGTTTTAAATTGGCATCATTATATTTATATATCTCATATTGTGTAATGATGGCAATTTTATAACTATTTAGTAGTTAGCTGCAAGCAGATCCGATGCATTTGCACTAACTTGCAAGCATGTTGTTAAGTTAATAGAAAGTTAGGATCATGGATTCACACTTCTGTAGTAAAAAAGGCTGCAAAACTGCAACAATTTAAAGTAAGAAAACAGTCAAATTGACTGTTGCAGCAGCTTTGCCTTCAAAATGGCATTATCAGTATGAGTCCTTGTAACTTGTCCAAAGAGACAATGTGTTCATAACTGCTAGTTTAGGCAAATCCAATTCCTCAGCCTTGATGATATATCCCAGGGCATCAGCACTTTTTTTGTAACCCTACTTATGTAGTCCAAACCAAACTATGGCAACACTGCAGTGTATAATATGTAGTCACCAGCAGTGTAATGTCATGAGATGTTCGTGTTATGCCATGAGATGTGACTGTCCACTTTGCATAGCCAGCAAGTAGGCACCAGCTAGTTACCAACCCTGGCATGTGGAGCCAGGCCGGGGATCCACTATCTAGTACTGGTATTCACAACGTTCTGATCATAAAAACACTATAGCAGTGTGAAGAAAGTATAGCAAGACAGAAAAGATGAAAGAGAAAAATAAGAAGACTAGACAACAGAAAGGAGAAGGAGAATAAGAAGGCAAAGATACTCAATGCATTGAGTTAATACATCCAACCATCCTGATAAAAATGTTAAAAAGTCTCTATCCAACCTCTAACCAACCACCATACCTTCTGCAACAATGGACGTGATTTTCTATGCACAGAATGTGATGAGGGGCGGGTTGCAAATGAACAGTTCACACAAGTAGGCTACATTGCTTTATGTAAACATTTCTGATATGTATGCCCATTCCTCGCACAATGGGACAATTAATGGGATTAAGTTTCTTTAAGTAGCAACGTCTAGTCACATAACCATAACAAAGGCATCTATAGCATATTGTGGTTAGATAAAATCTCCTAAATTTATTGCTCATGTAACCCAAAAAACACATGGTTTAAATGCTCAAGGTGGCCCCAATTCTGAAACTTACTGTCAGGGCATCGGCACAGAAAACTATGGAACTAAATTTTTAAATATATCACGCTCAAAGCTACACAAATTATTAAAAACTTATTAAACTATTATCAAAAATTATTATTAAATTATACACTAAATTATATATATAATATTAAACAGGATTTCAAGGAAAGCAAAGATATTCATTTCAAATTTCTAAATTATAATATCCACAGTTTCCTGTTCGAGAGTTCCCCCCAAACAGGGTACGAAATTTTTTTTTTGGGGGGGGGGGACAAAATTCCCCAAAAATTCACTGATTTGCTGTAAATTTCAAGTTAGAGAGGGCACACCAAAAAATCTCGCACAGGGCAATGACAGACCTGGTGCCACTTCTGCCTACATGCTATGCCCTTTTCTCTTGATACCACTTCAATCATTTTTTAATTCCTCTCTCCACCTTGATTTTGTTCATATTTTCTGCTGTATCTTTGCTGTATTATTTCCTATCTGTCTTTGGATTCCCATTTAATATTACATGTATATATAAAACTTGGTTTATCACTGAACTTGATGATATGTCACAGTTTTTATTATTTTAACCAGTCCTTGAGGTTGGTCCTTGAGGTTGTCACAGACATTCTCTCAGATATGCCAGACAAGCTGTACTTGCTACCTGGGAGTCTAAAACGCTGATGGAACTGATATTCGGGTGACACTCAAGTCAAGTGGACCCAATTTCGGCGAAGTCCGGACGGTCTGTGACAGCCAAATCCTCTGCCTGCACCTTCACGATGGTGGGACTGTTAGTAATCCTGGGTATAACCTCCATGCACAAGTACATGGTGGGTGACCACCCAGGTGTGAACCAACGTAAGCAGGGGTCGAGATGTGGCGCCCTCCACATGGAGGAACGCCGCCCCTCTATGTTACCAAGCAGTACTAGGTGGAAGATGACTCTCATCAACCGGTGAAATCCCACCACTTTGCTTATTGGAGGCTTGAAATGGTGGAATCCATGTTTAGTCTCTAGAGCTAAGTTCCGGTCAACCCTTCCCTATCTCTTCCATCATGCAGTATGATTGATGACTTTTGAGGTTATGATGAACGTCGCGGCGAGATCCAATATTCCTTACATTTCGAGGATACAGCTCTAAAACGGTGTTCGCAGGCCGGCCGCTAGTTAGTACACCGGACTGAACCTACTGGTAACTCTCTAGGAAGCTTCCAGATCAGCTAGTGTATAATCTTGCTACCTCTACTCTGCCAGATAGTGACTGGAGGGAGTCCGAGTAGTGTGTATGCGGGGAGCATTGTCGAGGCCACGTTATGTCAAGGATCTGGGTATATTCTTACCACATGTACGCCATATCCAAAAATTTCTTTACTTCATACAGCATGTCCCACCTACTTTTTCTTACTATTGAATACACCATGAATTGTCAAACTAATAGAACAAGCTTATCTGCGAAAAGATCTAAACCTCCCAAGGACTTCCTAATTCATTTCACAAATATACGTGGTCTCAATTCTAATCTCAACGATGTCCATTTCCACTTGCAGTCTGTCAAAAACCCTGTACTTTTTCTGACAGAATCTCAGTTATTGGTTGATTCATCTACTGCTCATCTCAGATGCCCAAATTATTCGCTGTATGATTCCTTTCGCCTCAAAGGTGGTACTTGTGCATATGTCCGTTCTGATATTCCCTGTCAGAGACTTGGCAATTTGGAATCTCCTCTCTTTGATCTTCTCTGGCTTAAAATCTCTCTACCTCATTGTGTCAAATTCATCTGTTGTCTCTACCGTTCTCCCAACTCCACTAATCACTTGGAGCTCTTTGACTTCCTCTCTTTGCAACTTGACTTTCTCCAGTCCAACTTTCCTAACAGTGAAGTAATTTTCCTTGGTGATTTTAATATTCACAACTCCAGCTGGCTTCAGTTTTCTAGTCACATCGACCCAGCAGGTCGAGATGCTGAGGCTTTTGCAATTACTAATGACCTAGCACAGATTGTTCATTTACCTACAAGAATACCGGACAATCCTAATCATACAGCCAATACGCTTGATCTTTTTCTCACAAACAACCCTTTTAAGTACACAGTCGAAGTGAGAGGTCCTTTAGGCACTTCAGATCACAACTTGGTGATTGTCTCTTCTCCAATGGAACCTTTATCTCATGGCTATTCCCAACCACGTGTTGTTTGGCATTACAAGAATGCAAAATGGGATGACCTGCGAGACTTCTTTTCTTCTTTTCCTTGGTCGGATTACTGTTTCAAAACTTCTGATGTCAACGTTTGCTCAGATCGTGTCAGAGAAATTATTCTTGCAGGAATGGAATCCCTTATCCCACACTCCACTTTTAAATCTCGTCCTTTATTTAAACCTTGGTTTTCCAATAAATGTGCTAAGGCTGTCCAAGAGAAAATTTTGCATATCGTAATTGGCTTGTTTCTAATTCTTCAGTTTCATTTTCTGCCTACACCAAAGCTCGCAACAGTTGGAAAGCAGTTATTAATCAGTTCAAACTAGAGTTTGAACAGGCTAAGAGTAGAAAACTTGCCTCTTGCCCTAATGGTAGCCAAGCATTCTGGTCTCTTGCCAAAGCTATTGGATGCAACTTTTGCCCATCTTTGCTCAAACCTCTGTCCAAATCAGATGGTTCTGTTGCCACTTCAGCCAAGGATAAAGCTGACCTGCTAGCATCCCATTTTTCTTCCAGCTCATGTATTAATGATCTTGGTAAAACACCTCCCACCATTCCCAACACGCTCCATTCAATGCCTCCTGTGGTCTTCCGTCAAAAGGATATCAGAAGGATTTTGATGAATCTTGATGCTAAGAAAGCTCCAGGTCCTGATGGTATCTCTGCACTTGTTCTCAAAACCTGTGCTCCTGAACTTACTTCTATCCTTTGCCGCCTTTTTTCACTTTCTTATTCCAAAGGTGTTTCTCCTTCTGCTTGGAAATTTGCTCATATCCTGCCAGTTCCTAAAAAGGGTGACAAATCCCCCCATCCAATTATCGTCCCATTGCAATTACTTCTACTCTTTCTAAAGTAATGGAGAAATCAATTAACCGCCAACTCAAACTACCTGGAAATCTTTCATCTGGTCAACGATCACCAGTATGGATTCCGTCAGTGTCGATCCACTGGAGATATTCTGGCTTATGTTACCCATTTATGGACTAATTCAATGGAAAGGTTCGGTGAAATACAAGTAGTTGCTCTTGACGTCTCAAAGGCTCTTGATCATGTTTGGCATAAAGGTCTTTTAAACAAGATTCCATCTTATGGTTTGCCAACTGTTTTTAGTAATTGGTTATCCAGTTTTCTCTCTGATCGCTCACTGAGGGTGATGGTAGATGGCTCTCTGTCTTCTAACTTATCCACTAATGCCGGTGTCCCCCAAGGTTCAGTTCTTTCCCCCACTCTTTTCCTCTTGTATATCAATGACCTTCTTCCATTGACTGGAAATCCTATCCATAGTTTTGCCGATGATAGCACATTGCATTCAACTTTCCATTTTGAGAAACCTTGTCCTGCTCAATCAGCTTCAACTTCTTGAAAATCTGCTACCAATTCCTTAAATGCCGATCTTCAGGTAATTCTCCAGTGGGGCAAAGACAACTTAGTTGATTTCAACCCTTCTAAAACTCAGTCTTGTCTTATATCTCGCAAAAAGGATTCTTCTGCTCCTATGCTTATCTTTAGTGACACTCCAATTTCTAGGCAAAATGATATATCTCTTTTGAGGATTACCCTGACTTCTAATCTCTCTTGGCACAAGCACATTACAAATATTGCTTCCTCTGCATCTAAAAAACTTGGTTTCCTCTTTCGCTCTTGGCGTTACTTTTCTTCCAAACAGCTGCTCACTCTGTATAAATCGCAAATCCGCCCTGCCATGGAATATTGTTCCCACATCTGGGGTGGTGCCCCCAAAACCTCTCTCAGGCTTCTTGATTCCATTCAGAAGAGGGCAGTTAAGTTAATTAATGATTCATCTCTAACAGCACATCTCTCCACTCGCTTTCTCATAGACACACTGTTTCTGCTGCATGCCTCTTCTACAGATACTTCCATGGGCACTGTTCTTCTGAATTGGCTTCTATAATTCCTGCTCTCTCTTTCAAAACAGTCCGAACACGTGCCACCACTAGCCAACATCCAATTACTGTCCAACTTCAAACCCACAGAACCAACTTTTCATCTTCCTCATTTATTCATTCAACTGCCGTTTTCTGGAACAACCTTCCTTCATACGTATTTCCTGAAAATTACAATCTACAGAAGTTCAAGTCCAATGTCAACAAATATCTTCTTTCATCTTCTTAACCTCAAACCCAAGCACGGTACTAAGTACTATAGGTTCTAATACCTCTCGTGTTTGGGGTTCACATAAAAAAAAAAAAAAAAAAAAAGTCAGTTCACTGGCTTCTAAATTTCATTTATTTCAGGTTTTAATAATTCTGCAGCTTTGAGCCTGTTACATATTACAAAATATTTTAGTGCCACAGTTTTCTGTGCTATTCCATTTTCACATTATTTACGGGATTTTCATTATTATTCTTTGCCTTAAGTTACATGCATTTTATATATATATGCACATAATTGTATTTCACCTTATTTCAAAAAAAAAAAAAAAAAAACACAGACTGGTTAACTTTCCAACTGAGGAACATAAAACCTTGTCAGAAGTAGTTAGAACCCCTATACAGCCAGCACCAAGATTTCTTAATCTCAGTTTTATCAACAATGTTTTATTGTTATATTTTTTTTTTGTTGCCAGTAAAAAACAAGAAGTTAGCATTAGTAGCAGCACATGATTTTTTTTTTTTTTTTTTTTGGCTGATGCCAAAAAAAAAAAAAAAAACAAAAGAAAGGAAAGGAAAAAGAAAAGAAAAAAAAAGACATTCCCATTTCACCTATTCAATCCCACCAATAGTTTGTCTTGTTCTTCCTTGAATTTATTAAAGATATCAACTTCCACAACAACAACAGATGAAAGTTGGTTCCAGAAACCAACCACTCGCTGTTAAAAGCAAACTTACACACCTCTATTTTACAACCATCCTTTCTCAATTTGAATTCAGGCCCCTTTGTCGTGCAGAGTCTGAGCAAGAGGAAGAATCCCATCAGCATTGAGCTTGCTAAAACTATTCAAAGCCTTAAACACCTCAATTAGATCACCTTGCAGGTGCCTGGTCTCCAGATGCTGCAATTTGCAGAACTGAAGTCTTTCTTGGTACACCTCTTTGTTCCTTCACCAATCTCGTTGTCCTCTGCACTCATTCCAGCAGCTCTAGATATCTGACTTCATATCTGACTACACAACAACCACAAGGTCTTTTACATTTTCCACTACCCTGAGTGTAGTACCAGATAGTTAGTACATTACTATGGAGTTACTGCTACCCTTATACAGTACTTTGCATTTGTCCAATTGCCTTCGGTTGCCATTTCACAGCCCATCGGCCTAACTTTTCTAGATCCTGTTGCACAGGCATACGATCATTATCTACCCTACCAACGTTTGTATCATCTGCAAACATGGACATTAAGCCTGATATACCATCATCAAAATCATTGATAAATATAGAAAACTACAATGGTCCCAACACCGAACCCTTGGGGACTCCACTAATAACATTAGTCTACAAAGAGCAGTGTCCATTGATTACCACTCTGTCTTCTCCCACTCAACCATCCCTTTATACACAGCAGTAACTCATCCTTAATGTCACACTGCTCCAATTTGTACAGCAACCTTTTATGTGCAACAGTATCAAAGGCTTTTCTGAAATCCAAATATATGATATCAAAATTACTTTTTGCACCCAGTTCCTTTGTAGTCACATCTTAGTAACCAATCAAATTGGTCAAACAAGATTTCCCCCTAACAAACCCATGCTGTGTTTTAAATATAATTGCAGCCTTGTCTAGATGATCCTGAATTACTTTTTTAAACAGTGACTTCATTTTCCCCGGAACAGAAGTTAGAAACTAACAGGTCTGTAATTACTCATCACCCTTTGAGAATGGGGATATATCTGCACATCTCCAGCCTGTGGGGACCTCCCCGAATCCAAGGATGCTCTCATAATTACAGCTAACAGTTTGCTTAGTTCCTTCACTGCCTTACTTAATTGGATAGATTCCTTCCTTCCCAGGTGCCCTTCTTATGTTTAACTTCAATAATTTTTGTTCAGCTATCCTCTTACTTATTAAAAAATCATTTAACTCCCTGTTAGAGACTAATAAACTTCTGGCAACCACCCCTCTTAAGAATTCCTCATGAGTGAATGTAGATGCAAAATGCTTATTCAGCTTTTTAGCAACCTGAACAGGACCATCAACAGTGGTACCATCAACATCAAGTGGACCAATTTGATCCATCCCCTTCCTTCTAGTGTTTACATAAGTAAAGAAGTCTTTGCTGTTTTTCTTTGCATCTTTTGCCAAAGATTTCTCATAATCTGCCTTTGCTTGCCTAACCACCTTTGTAACTTGATTACAGACTAGTTTATATCTAACTATAGGCTTCTGTGTTGCATGATAATTTATATGCATTTTTCTTCTCAGCTACGAGTCTCATTAGTTTACATAAAACTATGAAAGCATACCTACCTACCTACCTAAGCAAGGGTTATGGCCTAAATTATGCCGATAAAAAGCATTAGCCAGCAATAAGCAGCTACCATTAATGAGAGAGGTATTAGCATTAGCATTAGTAGAGGCATTTGATGCAAGAAAGCAAGCTTATGCAGCATCAGCCAAAAAAAAAAAAAAAAAACCACTTCCACTTCACCCCTCTGTTCGTTCGAAATACCTGTCCATCTGAGCCTTAAACTTATTTAGGCTATCAACTTCCACGACAAGGGATGGAAGTCTATTCCACCAACCAACCACCCGCTGGCTAAAGGCAAATTTCCGCACGTCTATCCTGTATTATAAAATGATATTAAGTTAGATGAAATCAGACAATTGCTTTAACATTTAATATTCAATATTTTAAAATTACAAGATTAATGAGTGTTTCTGGATAATCCTTTTTGTGTATAATATTTTCTCAATAATACATTTTGACATTACATAATGGGAAGCTTTAAAACATTCCCATTATATAATGGCAGAGATATACATCAATTATATTTCTATAAGAAACAAAAAAAAATTCATATTGTTGATAAAGAATTTAACAGCCATATACAGTTGTAAATATAGAATTTAGCAGCACATATAATTGTAGATATAGAATTTAGCGGAACATATAATTGTAGATATAGAATTTAGCGTAACATATGAGTGTAGATAAAGAATTTAGCAGCACGTATAATTCTAGATAAAGAACTTAGCAGTACATATAATTCTAGATAAAGAACTTAGCAGTACATATAATTCTAGATAAAGAATTTAACAATTGCAAATATAACTGTAGTCAGTTGTTTTTAAAAGTAGTTTCTGCTTCCAAAGACAACTGATTAAAATTGTTTTCAAAAGACAATATGTAATTACAAACTAACCAATTTAAAGTTAAAAAAAAAAAAAAAGCCTCTTTAAATTTATTTAAATGTTTCTGTTGAATAAAAATATTTTAATTTTATTTATTACACAATGTCTGTCTTACTTAGAAGTTTTGCCAGAAACTTATGATAATTTTCAACTGATAGTCATCTATTGACGTTCATTAACCACATAAACTTAATAATAATTAATAATAACAACCATGCCAGCATACCCGGCCCCCTGCCGTTCTGTGTTCAACAGGGGTAGGCGCAGAAAAGAAGTGGACTACTTTAATTCTATTGAAAACACAAATTAACAATGGATTTCCCTAGGGGTTGGTAAGTATGGGCTTGGCACACCCAGTGTCCTGAGCTGGATATCATCATTCTTCTCTTCCTTGGTCTTCTACTCTTCTACTCTTCTACTCTCTTCTACTTCTCTCTCTCTCTCAGGGTAACTCGGAATTTTTTTTTTTTTTTTTTGGCTGGTGCAGCAAAAGCCTCAGGCTTCTTTTCACCATATGGCTAATGATAATAATAATATACTGTAATAATATTACACACAAAAATATTTGGATATTAATATAACATAACACATTCGCAGGCCATTTCTATTGTTAAAACAATATAGAACATTACCCATCAAGATTTCAACTTAAATGTCGTTATTAATACTAGCATAATCCTTTTTCTGTATAATAATATATTATTAGCCATATGGTGCAAGGAAGCCTGAGGCTTTTGCTGCACCAGCCAAAAAAAAAAAAAATTTGAGTTATCCAGAGAGAGAGAGAGAGAGAGAGAGAAAACAAGAGTCAGAAGTAGAAATGAGTCACCAAGAAAGAGAAGAAAGGTGATACCCAGCTCAGGACCCTTTTTTGTTTATTGCCAATATATTATTACAGATTTGTGAATTCACAATAAACTGTAAACTTACCAGATTTTCAAAGAATGCGTTCAACTCAGACTATTTTATACGACAAACAAAACACTTGATAGTATTTGCTGCTATACCTTCGTTGCGTTTGTTTACTATACTAAATCTGTAATACATTCAGAAATTCAGACAGTTTGTAGTCACGTCAAACAAATACCAAATGTGTCGATTATCCAATTCATGGTATTTTCTTATCGAACGAAAAGAGCGTGAACAGTTTTCATTAATTTATATATATTTTGGAAATTTTGTGTAGTAGTGAAAATGCTTGCGCAACTACACGTCCGCCATTTTACACGCCAATTGAAACACCTGTTTCAGGAAAAGGAAAGTAGCTGTTAACGTACAACCTCTGCCTTGTGATTCAATGCCTTGATTGGGAAAATTCATCTACTCAGAACGCATATTTAATAAGTGTTTACTTTAGGAACCAAATATAACGCGTGATGAAAAAGTAACAGCCGTAATTAGTTTCCACTGCTGACTTTAAATGGTAAGTAGCATGCGCTACGTCTAATACCGTATAACATATACCTCGTTCTCGGTGCTATGCCATATCGTTGTCGTGGCAACAAGCAACAGGAAGTGGCGTCAGTTGCTTAGTTAACCAGCATGCGCACCCCAGATGTGTAGGCGAGAACTATAAATTTCCATTATTCGAATATTCAAAAAAAAAAATAAATAAATAAAATAATAATAATAATAAAAAAGCATCGTAATAGAGTCGATGCGTTAGGTGTGTTCAAAGCGCCAAACTAAGGCAACTAAAGTAACTTCACAGCTACAAACCAGGAGTCAACTCTGTCTTAGCAATAAAAGCAGTTGTATACAGGGATGTATTTGTTTGTGTACAATAAATAGTTCTTTTGCTTCTGTACGTGTCTGTAATTGGCTGACCCTTAGGTCGATTTGCAGAACTACAAACCCCAGTTTCGGGGAGAAAAATTACAACCGTCACGTGAAACCTACTAAATCAGCCACGTTTGGGGAGGGGGGGTAATAAACATTCCTTGCATCACTGACGAGATTCGAAGTGTGTGCAATGTGTTCATAAATCAGGGTGGCCCTAGGCAATCGTCCATCTCCACCTAGAAATTCTGTGGAGTCCAAACTTTTAGAGAAGTTGGAATATTGGCGGGCCAGAGAAAATTCCTAATTACAGAAAACTACATTCTCTGCATAATTTTAATGTTATGCAGAGAAACAAATTTTATACCTACCTATCCAGCCTGGAGCAAACACAGCTTTGCCAACAAAATATCTCCTACACAACAACACAGGAAGGGGAACCCTTCACCAGGATTGAGCTGGAGATTGCGGTTGCCAAGCTGAGGAACAAGAAGTCCCCAGGGGAAGATCTCTTAGAACCAGAGATTATTAAGAAGACAGTCGAGACCATTCCGGAGGAAATATTAAAACTGTACAACAAATGCCTAAAAGAAGGATACTTCCCCCGCGCTTGGAGGGTGGCAACGCTCCGACTAATCCTAAAAAATCCATCAAAGCGGCAGGACCTCCCGGGATCCTACCGACCCATAGCACTCCTGACAATACTCAGCAAACTGTTGGAACACCTGCTAAGAAATAGGATAGGAAACCACAATTCAAATACAGGTCTAGAGTCCTCGAATCAGTTCGGCTTCCAGAAAGGAAAAAATTAAAAATTATTATTTTAGGGTTGCCCGTAATTAAATACATTAACCCGTATTTTGTGTCTGTAAATTACGTATGTTCTATGGTTGATTTGCCTGTTTTGCTGGACGAAAAAACCCCAGTTACTGGGGAGAAAAACCTTGATATCTACGCCTGAGACCAACTAACTCGGCCACGGAGTGAAAAAAGCCCAATAAAGTTCCTCGCGTCATCGACGGGATTCGAACCCAGGCCTTTTCCACCCGGTGTGGGGAGGACGGTGACGATACCACTGTGCTACCCGCGCAGACCCTCCGGAAAGGAAACTCCACCACCGATGTCCTGCAAAACATTGTCAATGCTGCCACAACAACAGATCGGAAATACTTCCTCGTCATTGCAATCGACTTCGCCGGGGCGTTTGACACCCTCTGGTGGCCAAGCGTCCTTGGCAGGCTCCGGGAGGCCAACCTTTCAATCAACCTATTTAAGTGCATAAGTACATATCTATCCAACAGATCTGTCAAAGTCACTGCTCCATACTGCACAGTAACAAGATCAATTTACAGAGGATGCCCGCAAGGCTCCGTTCTGAGCCCACTTCTTTGGAACGTGGTCCTGGACGGATTCCTAAATCTCAATCTCGGAAATGTCACATCCCAAGCCTACACAGACGACTTCATTCTGATGCTGGCCGAGGACAGCAGAGCAAATTTGGAACATACAGCAAACCGGGCGCTTGCCACCCCACAACAATGGGCTGATAGAAACAACCTAGCAATATGTTCAGCAAAAACAAGCTCGATCCTACACCGGGAGGGGGAACCTGGACGTCAGGAGACCTCCCCAAATCAAAGTAAATGGGACCACTATCAAGCTCACAACAGAAATGGAGCACCTCGGTGTCATTCTAGACAGAAATTTATCCTTCACCCCCCACCCCC
This sequence comes from Mastigoproctus giganteus, assembly GCF_048544385.1. NCBI lineage: Eukaryota > Metazoa > Arthropoda > Arachnida > Uropygi > Thelyphonidae > Mastigoproctus > Mastigoproctus giganteus. The sequence goes on along the minus strand of NC_143580.1, from coordinate 213,172,950 downwards.
CATATAAACTACCTCCGGAACGAAATTAGAAATTTCTCCTCTCCCTTTGCAAGAATCACCCGTAAGGACTGGGGTCTGAGGAAAAAGACTCGCCCTCTTCCACAAAACTGTCTTTCTGCCAGTCATCCTGTATGCATCGGGAGTCTGGTATAAAAAAGCGACAACCGCAACAAACAGAAGAAAGCTTGAAACTGTACAGAGATACATCCTGCTCATGATCTCCCGAGCCTGCAACACGGTCAGCATTCATGCACTCCAGGTCCTTATGGGAGCCCTTCCCCTGGATCTCGAGATAATTCGCTGTGACCTCCTCTACAACCTTTCCAAAGGCAAACCTGCTGCCTGTCAAGATTTCACACTAGACTTAACCAATGACCCCAAAATAGAGAAGAGGAGACTCACCTTATATCTTCAACAAAACTGGCAAACATGCTGGGAGAATTCATCAAAAGGACAATTTCAAGGAAATTCGTGCCAATAATACAAGCCGTCTACCCGGAACATCCGCACTGGTTCTCCTCAGGACTGCTGGTTACATACCTGCTTAATGGTCATGGCACCATCAGACATAAACTATCAAACTTTGGACTCAGTGATACCCTTCTATGCTATTGCGGAATGATAGAAACATGGGAGCATCTTATGCACCACTGTCATTTATATGACGACCTACGATGCTCTCTTATCACTGAAATCCAATATGTATTACAGAACCAAGAGAACCCTATACTGGAGGAGGAGGGTAGTTATAGGGCACTAGCAAAATATGCACAGGACCTCTTTGAGAGAAGACGAACCTTCCCTGTGCCACTATCCCAGCAACCACAACCAATGTAAACCCTAGCTAACTCCCTCAACGAAACCACCAAAGATCACCAGAATCTACCAAACCAACCAGGAATAACCTGGCCACGTAAACCACTACACAATTTCCATGGACGGACACTCAGCCAACTGAACAAAACTACTTAGGATAGGACCACATCCCATGAAAGATAAACACTGATTGGGCTGGACCAGACCCTGGATGTGACAACCACAGGCAAGACCCATGGACTCGACCCAAGGAACTGACCAAAAGCAGACATATTGCTACTACGTGAAAATCACGGACCGGACCAAACACATCGATGTGATAACCACGGACTCAACCCAAAGATTTGACCAAATAACAAGTATATTGTCACCGAGCCTTATTGGCGATCTATGCCAGTTCCCTTGTCTGGCCCACTTTAGCCTCCCTGGTGGCGGGGTGGTTGAGAGGCCTCCTGTCCCCTACTCACCACCCTTCTTTTTCTCTCCGGTGGGACATGGGCATGCCCCACTGACATCTGATTGGGATTGTCTTCACTATTGACCCCATCTTTCTGCCTTTCTCTCCTCCAGCCTTCAGACTCCCTCCCCTATCTTCACGCTAGCGTACGCCCCACACGTCAAAATCTCACTTTGTCCAAATTACTTTTCACTCACATTTTTGCCTCTAAGAGTTCAAGCGCTCTCCCCACGAAATCGATTATTAAATAATCACTATATGTATATATAGATTTATTTTTATTTATTTATTATATATATATATATTTTTATTTATTTATTTTTATTTTTTTACTTTTTTTTTTTCAAGGTCCTAGCCACTGAAATCTCAGGAAATTAGGTGGCAGGACCTGCCAGAGTAAATACAAACTATTAGGTACCTGGTCTGCCTCCACGGGGTGAAGTGCGGGCCTCAGTAGAGGTCTACTGGCTAAATGGCCAGAAGAAGAACGGTACATGACACCACACATTTCAAGATCCACACACTTTTAAATCTCTGGTCTTTACGCGAACTGTATCACACCACAATGTAAACTACGTGGAGATGGGGGGAACCCCTCGTTCCGTCTGACCCTAAATACACTTTACATTATATCTACAGATGAGGCCTCCGTAATCGAGTGGTCAGGAGCGGGAGTGCAGTAGCACACGTTCTTTGAGTAGACGGGGGTTCAAGATGCTAAATACGGTCAATCTGCCAACCCGCACTGGACCAACGTGGTAGATTATGGTTCATTTTCCTCAACATGAATTGTTGAGGAGGCTTCCATCCTGCAGTGGGTTGATAATGGCTGCAATTTTTCTTTTTTTAAAGAGGTCTCCATAGCTGTGGTCAGGAGCGGGAGGGCAATAGCACACACTCCTTGAGTACACTGGGGTTCAAGCCCCTGACTGCTAAATACGGTCGATCTGCCAACCTGCACTGGACCAGCGTGGTAGATTATGGTCCATTTCCCTCAACATGAATTGTTGAGGAGGCTTCCATCCTGCAGTGGGTTGATAATGGCTGAAGTTTTACCCTTCTTTTTTTTATATCTACAGATTATCGCTTCTCGGCCTTCTGGCTTAGATCGTACTGTAGTATAATACAGGCAGTTCTCGCTTTACGAATTCCCGGGTTTACGAGTTTTTTTTTCCCCAAGTATCAACAAAATTGAAAATATGAACATTAATTGTAAAAAAATGAATGTTAAACATTCATAAATACCTTATTCCAAACCACGTGCGTAGCTATACAATATAGTGTACCCCGCTCTACGATATTAATCAGTTCCAGAGACACCACTGTATCGTTAAAATGTTAATGTGAACCCAATAACACACTGTTTTTTGGTAATTCGTTTCAAGATCTAGGAAGTCGAAATTTTCGCTGTATAACTAAGCTATTTGGTCTCAGAGACTATATTGGTCTCAGACACTTTTTAAATTCTGTACAGTGGGACCAACTGATGATGTTACCAACAGCAATTTCTAATTGGGAAGCATTCAAGCAATTAATAATGGAAGCTACTAAACGTTTCATATCTATTAAGAAATATTGTTCAAGGTTAGGCCTAAATGGTCTATATTATTAATATTATTATTAGCCTAATGGTCTAAATTATAAAATGAACTAATGAGACTCGTGGCAGAGAAAACAAAATGCATGGGATGCACATAAATTATCAGGCGACACAGAAGCCTATGGCAGATATAAGCTAGTCTGTAATCAAGTCACAAAGGAGGTTAGGCAGGCGAAGGCAGATTACGAGAAATCTTTGGCAAATGATGCTAAGAAAAACAGCACGGATTTCTTTACTTATATAAACTCTAAAAGGAAGGGGATGAATCTGATTGGTCCACTTGATATCGATGGTTCGACTGTTGATGATCCTGCTAAGATAGGAAACAAACTGAATGAGTATTTTGCATCTACATTCACACATGAGGAGTTATTAAGGTTTGAAAATGGCAGAAGGTTATCAAACTGTAGCAGAGTACTTAATGATTTTGTAATTACTGAGAACAAAGTGGAGGAGAAATTGTTGAAGTTAAACTTAAGAAAGGCACCCATGGGGTGGATGGGATCTATCCAGTTATATTAAAGGAGGCGGCAAAGGAAGTAAGCAAACCTTTAGCCATAATTATGAGAGCATCCTTGGACTCAGGGGAGGTCCCCACGGACTGGAGATGTGCAAATGTGTCCCCAATTCACAAAGGGCGATCGCAGAGTGACACGAGTAATTACAGACCAGTTAGTTTAACTTCTGTTCCGGGTAAAATAATGGAGTCACTGGTTAAAGATGCATTGCGGGATCATCTAGACAAGACTGCAGCAATAATTCAGACACAGCATGGGTTTGTTAAGGGGAAAGTCTTGTCTGACAAATTTGATAGGATATTATGATGTGGTTAAAAAGGAACTGGATGCAAAAATTAATTTTGATAAATTAATACTTGGACTTCAGGAAAGCTTTTGACACTGTTACACATGGAAGACCACTGTACAAATTAGAGCAGAATGGTATTAAGGGTAAGTTACTACAATGGATAAAAGGCTTAGTATTGAAGTTTGCAGATGATACAACGGTTTGCAGGGTTGTTAATGGCAGTACTGGTAGTGTGCTACTGCAACAGGATCTAGAAAATTTGGGCAGATGGGCTAAAAAGTGGCAACTGAAGTTTAACCTTGACAAATGCAAACTACTGCATATGGGTAGAAGTAACCCCAGAGAAACGTACCAACTGTGTGGTACTACACTTAAGGTGGTAGAAAATGAAAAAGACCTGGGAGTAATTGTGCAGTCAGATATGAAGTTTTCTGAGCAATGCAGACAGGCTACCAGAGCAAGTCATGGGGTGTTGTCAAAGATATACAGGAATTTTGTTAGCAGGGAAAAGGAGGTGATTGTCCCTCTGTATAAGGCAATGGTCAGGCCACGCCTTGAATACTGCGTGCAGGTCTGGAGGCCTCATTTTAGGAAGGATGTAGATTTGCTTGAGCGTGTACAGAGAAGGGCAACAAGATTGGTGAGGGGAATGAAGGGATCCTCTTACCAGGAGAAGCGTAAGTTCTGCAAATTTCAGCAGTTGGAGACTAGGCACTTGCGCGGTGATCTGTTTGAGGTGTATAAGGCCTTGAATGGGTTGAGCACTCTGAATTCTGATGGATTTTTCCACTTGTTCAGATTATTAACCTAAGGGGGAATAAATTGAAATTGAGGAAGGCCAGATGTAGAATAGATGTACGGAAAATTGCCGTTAGCCAGCGGGTGGTTAATTGCTGGAACAAACTTCCATCTATCGTTGTGGAAGTTGATAGGTTAAATAAATTAAGTTGGAACTGGACAAATATTTAGAGGAGACTGTTTTGTAATTTTTTTTTTTTTTTTTTTGGCTGATGCTGCATAAGCTCATACGCTTGCTTTCTTACATCACATGCCACTACTACTACTACATGGAAAAATTATTCCGAAGTAGTTGACTTTTAAATAACTCCAGTTTTGTTTCAAATGCTTTGACATTATAATACAATTCACTGGCAAGTTTGTTTCACCCCTGTAGTTTCATATTAAGAAAATTCAGGTGTTCACATATATCTGTTAAAAAGGCATAGTTACACAACCATTTGATATCTGACTGTTCCGGAACAGGTTTCAATTTTTTGTTAATAAATAATCTACTTCGATCCTAAATTCAAAAAATCGCTTCAACACGTTACCGCGACTCACCCATCGTACTTCACTGTAGCACAACAAATCACTGTATTTAGCCTCAATTGTTTCAAGAAAATTTTTGAATTGCCAACGATCCAGACCAGTTTTGCGAATAAAATTTACTGTTGACATTACAGTTAACATGACTGAATCTACGCCCAAAAATTTTCTGCACAAAGACTGCTGGTGAATTATACAATCAAATTGCATTGGTTTTTTTTAAATATTTTTACTGTCAAGATATTTATGAAACTGACCCTGGAACCCAATTTTAGTACCGACCATAATTTTAGCGCCAACCATCAAAACTGCTGATAGTAAATCCCAATTCAATTTGAGGCCGTAAATTGCTTCTGACACACTCCAAAATATATTTTCACCTGTTGTTGTATCTTTCCAGCTTTTTAATGCAACTAGCTCTTAAGTTAATGCAAAATTTTATTTACACCTCGGATATAAATCTTCACTCTCATCAATTGCTATTTGGAAAATGTGTAAATTCACGAACTTTTCTACGAGTTGATTTTGAACATCGGCTCCTAGATCTTCAATTCTTCTCTTTACAGTTGATGAAGATAAACTTACAGATGCAAAATTCTTTACGTTTTCAGGATATCAACTGCCAAATACAACTGCAATTGCCAAACAAATTCTCTATCGGTAGAGGCCCTTGCTCCTTCGGCAATGATTTGGGAGGTTCGAAAACTAGCCCTAACTGCAGATAAATTTTGATGAGTAAAAGTTCTAATCTTCTGTTGTTCACTTTGAAAAGTTTGGGTTAGTTCTTGGAGTTTTTTTTGCCGCCAAGCTCCTTGAAATTTTTCGTAATTTGAGGCATGTTTTGTGGTGTAGTGACGTTTCACATTATATTCAGGGAACACCTACAAGGCTTCATTGCAAATAAAACTTGAAGTAGCAACTTCAAATATCAATAATGAGCAGTGCAAAAAAAGTAATTAATTGGCCACCGCTTATTAAAAACGCGGCACTCAGCATCAACTTTTCTTTTTTTCGACATCATTTTTATGGGGTCACTGGAATAAAAAAAAAATACTCGTGAATACTGAAGTAAGCACTGACGTGTCTTAAAATTTTATTAAATATTTTAACATAAAGGCTATTATTATATTCATATTACTCTTATATCACGTGAAATTGATAATATCGTTTATTAGGCTGTTTGCCTAATAAACTACATCATTATAATATAAAACTTATAGTTTTATATTATAATATAAAACCATATTATTAATTTTAATATAGTTTAATAAGGTGAGGTTTCGAGTATCTTACCGATACCTTTCATCAGATTATGCTGTGGGGTTCACAGAAAGCTAGAAATTTTAATATTTTAGGATATTACAGTTACAATAACCAATATTTCAATTTGCGAATTACAATTCTAAAGTATTAAGTTTTGAATTGTTGTTACAATAGAAAACAGGAAATCTAAGGTAATATAAAAAGATTAAATTCATACCTGCCGACAGCCTTCTCTTGCCGATACTACCAGAGACTTTATGTGCATGCAGACTGCCAGCAGCTAATTTATAGCAGAGGAATTAAAGTAGTAATGGAAGAATACATGAACGAAACGTCAGTATGGTAGGTTCGCCACTCGGATGAGGAGGTGGAAAAAATGTTTGCCGTCGCGATATTTTAAAAATTTCTCTCGATAGTATTTTTAGATTATAATTTTCAATTTAAGTTTATTTTTTACCTTTCGGTTGAAATCAAACTGGGATCATTGTATGTGGATGGTATCGACGATTCCTCTCAGCTAATATGGTCGTTGTTTGGCAAGCCATCTGGATCTGCAGACCTTGTTGACATGATGTTTGAAACTGAGTTTAGGGTCGAAGATAACACCGAAGATAACTTGGTTACTGGGGTGATGGGGGTTCCATGGATTTCCAGGTTTAGTTGCATTGGGTTTGATTTGAGTGAGAACCCCATTGTGTGGATTTATCTTAAGAGAAAACTGTGCTAAGTATGTAATCAGATTCTTAAGGCTGTTGATGATGGTTTCGGAAGCAGAATCAGGTCGGGCGGCCCCGTGGATCCGATAGAGGAGCTTCAAGTCGTCTGCATACCTCATAAATTCTGTTTGCTGGTACAGGAATGAGTAGATGGCAGCCGTAATGAGGAGCCCTGAAAAAACTCCGCCATGGGAAACACCTATACAAACTTTCCTTGTGAATGATTTTTTATTCACAGTCAGGTGAAGGACCTTGGTCGTAAGTAGCAACTTCAAAAATTCCAGTATATTGCCTTTGATCTGGTATCCCTCCTCACAAAGTTGCAGGAGGGGCTGGATGTCTATGCTGTCGAATGCAGCCTGGATATCCATATAAACAATTTCCATCTCAGCCCTATCTTGTAGAGCTCCCCAGAATGGTGTTGGTGGTTTCCAGCAGGTTGGTAATGGTGGACCTGCGTTTCTAGGCATAGTGAATAAATAATGATTCACATGGCAGAACCTGGTTGGTTAGGATGGGAAGAAGGCACTTCTCCATGACTTTTAGGAGACACGAAAGCTTTCATTATTGGCCTGAATTGTGAAACTGAGGTCGCTTCTTGTGTTTTGTTAATTTGTCGGACAATATATTGGTTCCAGGCTGTTGGGAAACTTTGTGTTGTGAGGATTCCATTAAGGATCCTCACATGATGAAAACACTAACGCTCTTAAGGTTGAATTGTGGGACCCCCATCATATCCGGTGCAAGACGTTGGTGGGATATCATTGATGGCCTGGGTAAGCTCTCTTTTTGTAATGATGATGGACGCGAGGACATCTCGCTGACAACTGTTGTGAATGCTCTTAAGGTCTGATGCTGAATCTTAAATCTTGTGATGTAGTCTAGCCATGCGATCGGATTAAGTTGTTGGGGGAATTCATCATGCCTTGCCTTAAACGGTGCCTTCCCGATCTTGATTGTTTTGTCGATGTAGGCTTTCATGGCTTTAGATTTGCTTTTTCTGGACTGGACACGGGCTCTTGAGTATGCAATCCTGTCTAGTGGGGCTGATGTTGCTTTCCATTTTGCATATAGTCTTTGTTTATTCTGAAATTTAAGGCTGAGCTGTTGGGTCCACCATGCTTTGCTCCGACAAGAGATTGAAACTGTTTTTTACGCTGCAGTTCAAGCAATAGACTGCAGCCAGCAGGTAAGAAAGTGCAGCCCGAGTTGTGGGTGACATTGGTTTAGGGCTTCCCAAGGAAAAATGGATGTTGCGAAGCAGCATTTCTGTGGATTCAGGGGTGAAGGGCCAATCACTGTCTTCTTCACTGGTGCCTGATGTTGCCAGGATGTCCTGGAAGTGATTGGAAGAATGAGGGCTACTGGTAGATGGTCTTAAATTAAGGCTGGCTGTCGACGGTGAGGATGTCTGTTGCATAGATTAGGTCTAACTGGTTAGTGCCTCTGGTAGGGGAAAAATTATGGAGGGACAGACCTACTGCAGCCAGATTAGAAGATAACAATCTGTGAAGACTATGTTGGCCTAAGCTAATATTAAAGTCTCCACAAACACAAATAATGTTGCTTTGGGGTGGCATTGATTAATGATATAGTTGGAGACCTCTTGTAAAGTGGTCTTTTCTGTGAGAAGGTGGGATGTAGACTTTTTTTTTTTTTTTTTTTTTGGTTGTTGTTGGCGCATCGGCTTTTGTGGCCATAATGCACCTCCCAAGGTTTTTGCAGTACTTTGATCCAAGCCCGAGGCGGGATTCGAACCCGCGACCTTTGAGTTGCCAGGCAGGCACTTTACCCACCCGGCTAGCCCGGTCGGCAATGGATGTAGACTGTGCACACGTCAAGTCTGTGGACTTAGATGCTGAGTGAGGCTCTTGCAGCTTCAAACAGTTCTGTTTTTAGAGTGGCTGAGCTAGCAGTGAGAATTTTTGTGTGTTGAAGAGAAGACCTACACCACCACCAGTCGTCCATTCTCTGGAGGCAAAAATGCGTGAGAAGCAAGCGGGTTGAGAGAATGCGAGGTCCTCTTCATTGGGGACAGCCATGTCTCTGTGATACAAATGATATCATACAACCTTGACAGGAGAAGAATTTTCATTGTCTGAAGTTTATTTCTCAGGTTTCTAGCGTTTTGATAGAAAATTGTGCACAGTAAAGAAGTTTGGATGTATGTCCTTGTTGGAACTCTGATAGCCTTCACCAATCGTCTATGATTCGCTCTGGAGGTAGTTCTCACCTCAATCTTCATATGTCCTCCCTCAGGCGTTAGTGGCAGGTGATCATGTCGCTGGCAAGCTTATGTGAGACTGTTTGGACCTTTAAGAAAGTCCTGTTCAGTATAACCTGAATGTTCCTCCCCAAACTTATAGACTTGATGGCGGGTCTGAGTCAGGTTTTCCTTTCATTATTCGTGGTTTCAATCCGTTCAGGATAGCGCATCCTGGTAGAGGTACGCTTAGAAGTGTAGAAGTGTTTCACAAGTGCCCCTGCAGGCCAAGATGATGCATAGTATAGTTGTTTGGTGGTGAGCCAGAGTCTTTATTCAGATAAGACCACATCTGTTCAACAGTTTGTGGATAAAGCCTAGAGACAAAAATTGATTTTTCATGTGAAGAGATTTTCAGCGGAATCGCATAAATTTTTGTTGAGTTAGCAGTCCCTACTGTGGGCTTCCTGTTGTAGTTTGCCTTTTCTGGTGCAGTTACTGCGTTTTTTTTTTTTTGTGCATTTCTGCTTCCCTTTGAAAGGATCATCTTCTTAGGAAATTTTGGATGTCTTGGTTTGGTTGTTTCTTCGATGTGGTGACGTGATGAATAATTTCGGGATGATTTGCTGTGATGCGGAAATTTCAGGATGCGATTTGGTTGATAGAAAACCTTCGGTGCCTCAAACTGTAGACTTTGCATACCGGGAATTGGTTGCTCCTCTTCCTCCAGTGCGTGCGGCCTGATCTATAAGCTAGGGGCATTCTTCCAAGGTGTCCGGACGGTTGAATGATTAGATTTAAGGACATCTGCAAATGTAGCACATCGGCTTAATTCTGAGTCTTGGATGGAATAGTTTTGTTCCTGAGACGGGAGAGAATAGGTGGTGCTGTCCTTCTGCGATTGATGTGAGGAGGGATAAGAGGAGGTTAGGAGTTCAGACTCTGGTTCTTTAGAGGGGGAAAATCGACCATGTTGAAAACTCTTATTCGCTCCCAACGTTTGTTCCTTGAATGGCTCGGTATTGATCCTGGGTGGGTGGGGGTACAGTTCATTTTTCCTGAGTGGGGGGATGACATTCATCAGTTGTCTTTTCCTGTGATCGAGAATGATTTTTTCCATGTGAAGAACACTGTTCGTTCTTGCCTGTTGAAGAGGGCTGTTGGAGACAAGTGGATTGTCGATCGAGGCCTCAGCGGAATCGCTTCTTCTGGGATTTGTAGGGGAACGAACGTGACTAGATTTTCTTTTGCACTCAGGACAAATTAACACGATATTGGTCTTTTCATAATTTTTATAAATCTTAATAAGGTCCTGCGAGTTGAGAAGGCTGGAAAGCTCTCTAGAATCATCGGACTTATTCAGTTCGATTTTATTGTAGACATCTAGAAGAATAAGCTTGATGTCCTTGCTACATCGGTGCAGAAATCTGACGTTATCATGCAGTTCTGCGAGGTTCGCTTTCATCATACGGAAGCCGAATTCCATTTTCGAAATGACGTTAGATGTCTCCTGGAGGTTCCTTAACTCGTTTTCAACAAAGTTGACTCTTGACGTCACAAATTCGGAACTGTTGACAAACGCATCCATGACGGTGGATTTACTTTCCGTTGTCATTTGATGCTAATGTTCGAGTTTTGAGACTACATCCTCTGTCAGACGCATGTGAGCATCTTTTAACTCATCTAGTCCGGCTACCAATTCCGTAACCGCGACTTGAATTGGGTTTACAAGGTTTCTCAGTTCATCACAACCAATAGGATCAGTTCGTTCTGAATGTTTTCTGGAAAAAGGCAGATACGCTGTGTCATGAGCTGTTTACCCGGCTAAGGGCAATGACCCAACCTCCCCAGGCTTGATGCAGGACCTGACTACAACTCATCGGACGAGACTCTGCTCTCATGAGTGCCATTACTTTGTCAACTGTACCAGAAAGATCAAAGTTCCACGATATCGGACGGGACTTTGCTCCCACGAACATCACAATCAAACACGGACACCCTGTCAACTGGACCGACAGCGCATGTAATTTACCTAACGAACTACCCTAGAATGTGACAATCACCATATGCAGGAGTGACAACACTGCATCGACGCCAAGATAACAGACCAAACAGTGAAAGTGACCACATACCAACAATGGCCACCCAAAATGGAAATAGAAGGACCATGACCACAACCAAACTGGATGAGACCTTGATCCCATGACCAACGCCGGCATTCAACCGATCTCTGAACAAGTCGATAGAGACCTTGTCCCTGGATGTACCTCCTGGTGGGGCCAGTGATGTGATGCTGTCCTGAACCTGCTGGCCTAGCCACCACTCTGCAGCCAGGCTGCACACACGCCATATTGGCGATCTGTACCGGCTCCCTTGTCCAGCCCTTTCTATCCTACCCCGGCAGGGGGGGAGGAGACGGTCATACTGTTTCCTCCCCTCCACATCACCCCCATTCTTCCTTCTGGCAGGGCATGGGCATGCCCTGCTGACACCAAATTGAGGCCTCCTACTCTATTGGCCTGATCCTTCCTCCTTTAACCCCCCAGTCTTCATTCTCCCCCCTCTCTATATTTACACAAGCGAATTCCCCCACACACACATAAATTCAATGAATCCAAATTAACTTACGCCCCTACGCAATCGAGAGATATCACACATATATCTATACATATATGTTAAAAATTTTTTTTTTTTTTTTTAAGGTCCTAGCCACTGAAATCTCAGGAAATTAGGTGGCAGGACCTGCCAGAGTGAACTAAAGACTATCGGGTACCTGGTCTGCCTCCACGGGGCGTAAGTGGGGCAACGTTGGGCCTCAGAAAAAGTCCAGCGGCTAAATGGCCAGAGAAACAACGGTACAAAACATCACACTTCCATAATCCATACATTTTTAAATCTCTGGCCTTCCCAGTGAACTGGTACACCCACAATAAAAGCAACGCGGAGATGGGGGAAACCCCTGGTGCCGTTAGACACTGAAAACACTTACACTTACGCTGTGTCAACTTTATCTCTGTCATTATTGATCGTTTTGCAAGCATCACATTTCCAAGCAAGTTTAATCTTCTTTGCAAGCTCTTTGACATCCAATATGGGCTACAAGGTCGGCAGAGACATACCTGCTTACAGGACGCTTGTTTGAAATATCCAGTACACACCAAACTTTCACGCATACCGAATAAACTGAAATGTAATGTCAAAACGGGCTTAACAAGGTCGGTAAAAGATTAAAATACCTTCCACGTTTTTACGTTAAACTGCGTAAACTGTAAGAAGGTCACTTCGAAAGTGTGCCCTGGGGAAGCTAGATTAAACAGGGAGCAGGAGACAATCAGTGGGGGGTTGCGCTGACCTTGTCCTCAACTGCAGCTGGCGAGAGTGACTTTCTTTGTCAGAGGCAGTGGCGGGTTAAGGATAGTTGGGGCCCCTAGGAAAATTATATTTGGGGCCCCCAAATATTATGATGATTTGAAGACATAATCATCATTTTTATAATGATTACGTCTTCAAAGTTTATTTTTTCGGAAAATTCGTGTTCAATGGAAATTAGAGATAAGGCATTTAATCGCTCTTGGCTCATTACAGTCATTGGTATTGCGGCATTATTTAAAGCGTATATAGTCCGCGCTGTTCAAAATACGTATTAAAACGCAATAATTGTTTTAAAAAAATTTTCGCTTAAAATAATCAAGATTTTTATGATGTTTACTGAAAACATTAATCTATTTTAGAACACTATAAGAAAATGTCTTGGCTTGGGGGGGCCTCAAAGCTTGGGGCCCCTAGGCATGTGCCTCATTGCCTTAATGGGTAATCCTACCCTAGTCTGAGGTGGAAACAATTATAAAAATACCTGAATCTGACGACCCGATGAAGAGTGTCCAGATCTAGAGTTTAGTCCCTGGTACACGAAAAATCACCATTGAATAGTTTTACAAAATCATTTAAAACTGCTATATTTCAGAAGCACCTTTCAGTACATATTCACCACGGTACGCCCACGCGCAGTTCAGATATCCTCGCTCACTACGCAAAGATCCCACTTTACCCCCAGTCTACACCCCCCCACTCTACCTGTATTGCTAGCGTATGCCCCACACAATATAAAATTTAAAATATCCAAATTCAAGCTGCACATGTAGACCTTTTTCGGCCTAATTAGATTCTAGCGCGCCTGCCCCCGTTTTTTTTTTTTTTTTTTAGGCCCTAGCCACTGAAACTCAAGAAACTAGGTGGCAGGGCCTGCCACAGTGAAATAAAATAAAAATACTTTTGTACCTGGTCTGCATCCATGGGGCCAAGTGTGGGCAACGGTAGGCACCAACAGGGGTCCAACGACTAAATGACCAGATGAACAACGATACACAACACTACACATATACAATATCCACGCACTTTTAAATCTCTGGCCTCAAAAAAGTGTTCTGTTTCACATGACAATGTATACTACACAGAGATGGGGGACCCCTGGTGCCGTGTGACCACTAACATACTTTACACTTACACAAAGATCCTTACATTCAAAAAATATTGGTATGCGGTGTGCCACTTCAAGAAAGAGGATTATACGTGCGATTTTCTTTAATGAGACAGTGACCGCTGAAGTGTACTAAGATTTTATTTGATATTTTGCTCAAAGTGGATGAATGATACTGATGTTTCCAGCAAGATAATTGTTTGGTTTGTTGTTGTTGGGTTTTAAGGCAAGCAGTATATAATGTCTGTAAACTACGTGTGTTCTGCGGCTGTTTTGTTGTTTCTGGTCAAAACATCAGTTTCCAGGGGGAAAAAAAAAACCATACTAACCTCTCCTGAGACCGACTAACTCAGCCAGGTTGTGAAAAAGACCATAAAAATTCCTCGCTCATTGACAGGATTCGAACTCAAGTCTTTTCCACCCAGCGTGGCGAGGCCATGATTATATTAAACGTACTACTCACGAGGTACAAACAAGAAGGATGGCGCGTGCACACAAACTGTTCGCACACATGTTGACAAAATTCTTTGATAACTGACATATTGTGCGGGGTTTATGGCCTCCCAGAATCTGCAAAGTGATGTTACCAAACAAACCACAGATTTTGGATGAACTGAAGTCTTAATATAAAAATTATATATATAAAAATATATACAGTAGTTTTAAATGCACAATTTTATGAACCAATTAAGATTTATAAATTTAAAATGCATATTTTTTAAAATACATTTGCCGTTTTAGTGACAAGATATATTAAACATAATCGCGTAAATTACGATTTAATCATTAATTCCAAAATGAATTTAAAAAAAAAACTAAATTTAAAACATTTTTAGGAATCTCACCACACGCATAAATTATGGCGGACTGAGTGAGACCAGTGAGCATCTTATCGAATAAAACTAAAATCCAATGCGAAAGCTTTTTCTCACTGAGAAGAAGCATTCGTGTTGGATGCAATAACGGCATACTTTAATAATAATAATACCATACTTTCTCCTATCAAAGTGAACTTTACTGCAAATTACTATTAGTTCATTCTTTATTAAAACTTCAACACTAGCACGTGCGTTCTACTGTTAGATCTGCATTCAAATTAAAGTTTTATTCAAATTGTTATTCTGAATGCTGGTTTTACAATGCTCCCGAGGCACATATTTTGTTTTTGCGCCTTATAACTTCTTGAATTAACTCTGCTGGCTTAATGGATAGTAAATCACGCTATCAGTCTAAATGGATAACTGACATCACGCAAATAAGCGTCATCAAACAGAACGGCTTTGGTAATAATCACGAAGAATGATGGTAGTAAGGTTGATTTTCCATTTTTTAAAAACTTTTTATTATTATTTTTTTTAATTCTATTATTTTCTTTTATTTTGAAAAAGCGAGTCACCCTACTGTTTAATAGACAGGAACTTACTTGAGTAAACAACCACAAACTTGCCACTCACTACATACAAACATGTCTTGTTCCAATTCCCATGTATACCTTGACCATCTGGTCCCCTGCTTCCCTCACTAACATCAAAAATTCATGGGTATCGAGTACTCGATTTTAAGGTGGTTGAACCATGTTAATGGCAACCCTTTCACTATCTCGAGATCAGTCATGTATGTAAACCTTGGTTGCACCCCTTGGAATCAGTTGCTCATTGCAGGTTATTGTTATTTATTTGGTTTTTAGGAGCTTTAGCAACTAAGGCCATATTGCTCGGGGATATACGGTGGTCATTCCCTGACCTTTCCGCTCATTGCAGGAAATCTGCGCAAGTTCCGTGATGAGAAAGTACAGATCACAGAAGATACAGGGCATGTACCACCACATACAACGGTAGAAGTTTCCTGATTATCTCCTTCAGGATGGAACCTCCGTTGAATCCTCCACTACAGAATTAATTTGTTTTAAATTATTATTTGTTTGTATGTATGTGTGTGTGTTAGTTGTATATATTACGATACATATGTATTTATATACCTCTACCTTTTGATTGTGTCACTGTATATATGTGTATGTGCTTTATTTGCTCGCATTAGATGTTATTTGTTCTATTATTTTATAGAAACTAATGGTTATCCATTACGGTACACGACACTACACCCAACAATATCCATACACTTTTAAATCTCTGGCCTTTACAGTGTTCTGTAACACACGACAATGTAGACTACGCGGAGATGGGGGGAACCCCTGGTGCCGTTAGACCCTAAACACACTTTACACTTGACAATAACGTGTTAAGAACAATAAGAAAAGCTGATTATTCGTAAGTCATACTTTAATATGCAAAGCACATAACTTTTAATCAACAGTGTTAATATGTTTGTTTGTTTTGTTCTGCGCAAAGAAAATTCCCACTACAAACAAAAGAAAAAGAGTAAAAAATGGAGCAAAATATTACAATTTACATACTGTATAGCCAAAGTTATCTAAAACATAGGCCCATCTTTCCGGCGATCACAGAGGAGTCCTGTATGGTATGGGTTCAGGTATCTCGGGTGTCCCAAAGGTGTCTCGGGTAATTTACACTCCTGTTTGAAAATAACGTTTAGATTCGTCAGATTCACTGGTTGCTGAGAGCCATCTCGCATACATCGTTCCAGTGGGCTAAGGCAGTACCATCCGGGAACAATATGTCGACGTCCGGATACAATGTCATTATGGGATAAACCTGCTTTTCAAAAATATTCAGATACACCTTACAGGTGACAGTCTGCGCGGATAGTACAGGGGTATTGTCACCGTCCTTCCCATACCGGATGGAAAAGGCCCTGGTTCGAATCCCGTCGATGATACGAGGAACTTTTATGGGCGTTTTTCAGTCCGTGGAAGGTCCCCCCCCCCCCGGAAAAACTGTGGTTTTTTGTCCAGCTAAGCAGGCAAATTGAACAGAGAACACGCGAAATTTACAGACACAATACACATGGGTAGTTTAACGTAAATTTCCAGGTGACCCTAATAAAAATAGTTCAGTTTTTTTTTTTTTTTTTGTTTTCTCACAGGTGACATAGGCTTCCAAAATTACAAGTGCTATATCAAAAAAAAAAAAAAAAAGCACATACATGAGAGCACCAGCAGCTTGCAAAAACTCAGCGCAAGTACACCACACAAACCCTCATGCATCTGTCAGTGTTAAACAATGTGGACTATTATTTGCTAACCACATTACATTTTTCCAATGCTTCGCCTATTACTGCCGCTGAATCGAACATGATAAATGGGTTCCCTTGTTCCTATAACAAAAGACTTGCAAATTGTTATACAGCTGCAATCACCCATTGTTCTGAATTTCTTGCATGTTGTATACCTTTTTCCCCTCAACAGCATTTGAACAGGCTCAATATGGCCATGCCAGCTCTTCCGCCATGCAACTCTTAAACCTCAACTTTGCATGCTGTGCCAATGGAAACGGATTCTTACCGTTTAGTGTTGAAGGTATTGGTTATTGTGTGCAATGGTGTGCAACGGTCTTCTTTATCATGTCTGATTTTGGAGAAGTCCTCCGTGGTAGATTAATCGCCATGATTCATTTGCCATCTGCCATTCATTTGGAGAGGTCTGGGTTCAATTCTGATTCCTAATGCTGTATAAGCTTGCATCCTTACTGCTACTAATACCAATAGAGGACTGGAGGAATTTCTACAGGCCTTTTCAATTAGTAGGGTTCTCAGGCCGTGATCTCTCTCTCTCTCTCTCTCTCTCACACACACACACACACTTATACAGATTGCTCATAATAAGATTAAAATTTTTACCTCCAAAAACTTAAATGCTGTGTTTAACCAATTTTTATGCGCAGATTTCGAAAATCGCCATGACAGTTTTACATCACATCACAGTTAAAGAAGGAGTTATGTTTTACCAAATATGCCAATTTGCATAATCTAGCCAGTAATGTATGACATACTGATTTATTTTAACAGATATCAGCTAATCCTCTTAATTTTAGCAATCGATTCTGGCCTCGGTTTTCTTGTGATAAACACAATCAACCAGACTTCTACCCATGGTTCGTTGGTTAAAATTCCGATGGAACAATTTACAATTTGAAGTGAGCACACTTAGCGTTTTTGGTGAGGATTTTTGTAGGCTGTGCCAATGTTTTCCAAGTATTAAGTGATCGCGACACGTTCTCAGGGTTGTAAATCTATCCTCCAAACATTTAATAGGTAACGTATAATATCTTTTTATCAATATTAAACTTTTAGTTGATACTTCTCGGCCCATCTTGTATTACAAACTTCAATTATACATATATATCCCTTTATTTTGAATTGTAAATTGTTGTAATTTATTGTAAATTGCGTGTGTTCTCTAGGGTTTTTTCGACCAGAAAAACAGGCGAAACGACCAGACAACACACGCAATTTACAGACATAATATATAAACGGTTATATGTAAGAAATTAAGGGGGGCCCTAAAATAATAATTTGAACTTTTGTTTAATCTACACTCAGTGATCACTGAATTATGACCACCTACCTAATACCGTGTTGGGTCACTTGTTGGCACGGATAACTGCCGTTATTCGCCTAGGAATTGACACCACTGGATGTCTGAAGCCGTCCACAGGGATCTGCAGACATGCTGCCTGCAAAGCTTTTCACAGTGTCGAAATAGATGAAGGTTGCGTGCCTATGCGCCCCACGCCCCCACTACTTCCCATTCCTAAACATCCCACAAGTGTTCAACTGGACTAAGGTCAGACAAATTTGGAGACCAATCAAGATGGGTGATGTCTTCATTGTGTTCCTCGAATCACTCGTGAACAATGCGTGCTCGATGACACTGGGGTATTATCGTGTTGGAAGATCAGGTTTTTGTCCGGGAAAAAATGCATGACAGGGTTCACATGATAGAGGTGTGTGTGTGTGTGTGTGTGTGTGTGTGTGTGTGTGTGTGTGTGTGTGTGTGTGTGTGTGTGTGTGTGTGTGTGTGTGTGTGTGTGTAACGGAGCGGCTCCTAGGACTAAGCCCATCTCCACCTTAATTATCTGTGTTGGTGCAGAACATCTGCATAATGGGCCTGAAAGTGTTAGTGTAGTGTGTGTGTTCTGTTGTTAGTGTCAGGCCACTTTGCCACCCGGGAGCAGCCAACACCCGGGCACAAGGAGCAGGGCCTGGGTCTGTTATCGCTGTATTGTGCTATTTAGCACTATAATCCCACACCCAACGCAGTAACACAATACCGACCGGTGCAACAGTTGCCGTAGACCTCACCAGTGAAAAGTATGCCCATACGCACAAGGGATCCTAGTTCTTGCCAGAAAAACATGTCCCATAATCAGCAACCACCGCCACCTGCCCGAACAGTGGGCACCATGCACAATGTCCATGGACTCGTGTTGCTTTCGCCACACACGAAGGCATCCATCGGCGTGTTGCACTAGGTATTTGGCCTCATCTGATCAGCATACTCGTTTCCTCTTGACCAGCATACTCTTGCGTTCAACCAACGTGTTGCTGACACCGCAGCACGTCGACATCAGCGGTGAGGAGAGGGTCTCTCTTAGGTCTTCTGCTATGAAATCACATACGTCTAAGTGTGCAGCGCATAGTCATTTGGGGTTTTGTTCTTGCATTCCCCATATTGTATTGCAATATCAACTGTCACACATTGATGACCTGCCATTCAGCCCGTACAACGCGCTGCACCCTTCTCTCACCACGAGCATCCACTCTGGATAATCCTTTACAGTTCTGTCGGCGGGACGCGGTTTGACCCGTTTAACACCATTCTTTGTACACCTAAACCACAGTGCGCCGTGAGCAAACCACAAGATGCCGTTTTCGATATAAAGTAAAGTAAAGTGCAGCCATTATCAACCCACTGCAGGGTGGAAGCCTCCTCAACAATTCATGCTGAGGGAAATGGACCATTATCTGCCACGCTGGTCCAGTGCGGGTTGGCAGATCGACCGTATTCAGCAGTCAGGGGTTTGAACCCCGGTCTACTCAAAGAGCGCGTGCTACTGCACTCCCGCTCCTGCCCACTCGGCTACGGAGGCCGTCAGCACTCAACGCACAAGCTCCCACAATCAAGCCCTTTTGAAACTCCGTGATAGCTTTACTACATCCCACAACTGCTACTTTATCAATTTGACTTGCAGGAACAGCTGCAAATTACCCCTGTTCTGGCGTGGGCAGCTGCACGGCTTTTATACTGCAAGCTATGCTGCATAGTCCATTATGGATAAGGTGGTCAGAATTCAGTGATCACTGAGTGTAAGTTCATCCTATTAAGCAGTCACGAACCTGAACTACGGACCACTCAAAGAGCGTGTGTTACTGCACTCGCGCTCCAGACCACTCGGCTACGTCAGGTCTGTATGTGTACGCGTGTGTGTGTGTGTGTGTGTGTGTGTGTGTGTGTGTGTGTGTGTGTGTGTGTGTGTGTGTGTGTGTGTGTGTGTGTGTGTGTGTGTTTTTCTCTCTTTTCAACCGCATTTTCAACGTATTTTTTTACTGCAATATTATTTTCTTTGTTATATACAGTGAGTGGGTTTCCTTATTGTGGTTTTCTAAATAAAATAAAATATTGGTCCACAAGTTAAGCAGATGTTGGTTTCACAAGAACCGGAAGACAAAATAACTGATACTGAACGAAATATTTGGAAGTCGTTCCACCTATGATGAATGGCTGTCTTGATAAAATTTCGAGTGGAAATTACAAAGAACAAGGTTGGAAAATTATGGGAAAATGGGATATAGAATGTAACCCACTTCTGATTGAAAATAATAGAAAAATGGGACACAGAATATCACTCAAGTTCCATTACTTGCTCTTTCACCTATTTTTTTTCCACTAAATCAGGGCGATGTTAATGAAGAGAATGGAAAAGATCCACCAGGATATGGAGAAGAGGAAGGCGGGATGAAGGTACGATGGGTGACGATATCTCGTTCTTGGTTAGAGATGATCACAGCGACCTTAAGACGAAGATATTAATACATACATTTTTAAGGATTTTTTGATTAACCCAAATAGGGTTTCCTACTTTTGTAAATTGTAATTTTTTTTTAGCTTATTGTTTACTTGTAACAAAGATGATACTCAAAATAATACACAAGGTAAACATTGTGAAGGTGTGGCTATTAAATAACAAAATTCGCGCCCAGCTACCACATACCAAGCTCCACAGACGCAGCAGTTGACCTTGAAACTTTCCATAGTTGTCTCCCAAGTCATGTTCCAACACGCTCATTCGCTTAGCAGTCGGATATTTTCGCTACCTTGTGTGTTTGCAGTTTGCCACAAAAAAAAAATGACAGATAAAAAATCGAACGAATAAACCTCATTTTTTTAAAGTAAACTAAAGAAAATACCAACTGAAAGTTATAGATTACGTCAAGTTTATGGAGAAGATACTTTGCCAAGAGCTCACGTGTTTGAATGGCATAAAAGATATTTAGAAGGAAAAAACAACGTGGAAAACAACGAACGACCAGGCCATCATGTATCCATGAAAACAGATGAAAATGTGGACCAGGTAAGGACATTGATTACATTTGATCGTCGTTTAGGCATTAGAATGGTTCCATCAGAACTCAATACGGACAAAGAGACAGTCAGACAAATTTTAACTGAAAATTTAGATATGAGAAAAGTGTGTGAGTGTGCGCCAAGCTAGTGCCAAAAATATTAAATGAAGATCAAAGAATGAGAGAGAGAGAGAGATTTGAATCAGTCTGCGTTTGGTAACTTAAGAAATGAAAAAAGTAAAATTACATATGCACATTTGATTATGCACAATATTAAGTTAAGTCATGATAGTTTTTTTTAAAAATATTCTATTATATAATGAAATACAGTATGTTAATTATTAAATATTAAAAATTTACAAAACATATCATTCTTCATGCATACACAAGTAGACACTTCATTATGCACGAACTTAAAATAAGCAAGCTTTTGTTACAGAACACATCGCTACAACTTAACTTAATCTTATCTTTAACTTAAAACTTTAGTGATAAATTTTATTCTAAACGAACCAACACCAAAGAATCGACAGGACAGTAAACACTAGCAATTAAATATGCAGAGATGAATATAGCACACTTTAAATAAACGAGGTGCAAATTTTTCACACCGCGTTTAAAAATCTATAATCGACAATTAGCTCATTCTTTACCTTATCTCATTTGGACGCAAAAGCCTCCCTCTTTCTCCACATACAATTGCCATCGTTGTATCCAATCACTTTGTGAAGATTCTAAAGGAAGCTGTTTACACCATTGAATAACAGCACTTTCCCAATCAGATTATCACGGCAATGAGGTTCCACCAATGAATCTTTCATCCTTTGAAACAGGTAGATGTCGCTGAAATCACAGTCAAGCGTTACCTACGCTGTCAGAAACTTCATCATTTCCCCAGTTCCGTTTGAAATTTGCACAAATATAAATGCACGTAGCAATCACACGACTACCAGAGCTATTATACAAATGCCAACATAACGACTTTTTGCTCTGCACATGTCCAAAGCTTAGCCAAATATACAAGAAACTGTGGCGCCCACTGTGAATTCAGCTACATTTCAATTTATATAAATAATTATATTTGTATCTTTAATAAAAATTCAAGAATTGGAAAATACAAAAATACTCAAAATATAGCACTTATATTAATAATTAATTATATCTTGAATTGAGACCGGAAATAAAGCAAATGCATTTGATTTATTTAGCATCAAATACTTGTTATAATTTATGTATTAGTATGCTGAAAATGTCCATTTTGGGGAGCCTTTATTTCGTTATTGATAATTCTAGACAGAACCATCTACTGACATCTTCTGCAATGTAGACATGACTTGTCTACATTGCTTATTCTAGATACATTTGATTTATAAGAGCTCTAGTTTTTATAGAAGTTGTTTTTAGTAATCTATTATGTTAGCTGGGAAAATTGCATAACCTACAAGGTGCTCCGCCTTCGAAGATGCATTGTGCACAATTTGCATTCGGGTGACATAAATGTTATGCGACAACGCCCATCTTCACGCGCAGAGGTTTAATTAGAACGGCGTTATTGAATATTGACTTCGTCTCTATAGCAACATGGTAAAACACGTACGTCATTTTAATTAGGCGGGGATTTTCTGCTGTTAGCGAAAATAGTCTGTCTTAGAAATCAGGCTGATAGTTGGGTAACGAAGTGAGACCAAAATAAGGTTAATTATACTTGTATATTTTTGGACATTTTCTCTTCTGAATGCGAAATGTTTGGTTTTTGTGTGATATATTTAATGCAGAAAGGGAAAAAATTATTTTAAAAAATAGAAAGATTTCAGAGGATCCTCCTCTAAAACATCCGCTCGCCCTCTCCTTAACAGCAATGTTTACGAGATAATTGTACTGAAATATAAAATAATCGCATAATTGGGAGAGGGGGGGGGACACTGATATTTTTCAGTTATGCGATTATTTTCTATTTCAATACAATTTTATAAGATCTTTTATTTGGTTATATTTATGAAACTATTCAGGAGCAGGTCCCTAATATTAGATGGCATATGATGGCATTAGTATTAGCGATATGTCTAATAATAACCGTAGTCTAAACCGTAATTTAATTTATGGCTCATAGTTCTGTAATCATTTACAACAGCGAAAACTCCATCCTTATTCGTTTTACTTTCACTTCTAAGAACCTTGAAGATGTCTAGTTTCCAAGCTCGTTGGCCACATATTCGAAATCTGTCTTTCCTAATATGGAAGTCCTTTTGCCGATATTACCAGGCTCTCGATAAGAGACTTCCTGTAATGAAGTCTTTGGGATTCTTTTGTTAGGCCACTGAACTTGATAGTGCTCGTAGAGACTTCATAGTTTTCTACTTAATGACAAGCACAATTTAGGCACTTGCTTCACGAGCGCCTGAACTGAAGATCACATGTCGGAGGTGAGTGATTGGCATAGAAGACGGTTTGGACTATGTAATGGATGTCGTCGAAATTGTTGCCTATCCAAGCATACTTTTAATCCTATACGCTCATACTATGTAAGAAAAAAGACGCTTCCTGCTGCGCACGTATTTGCTTGTATCTTACTTTCCGGACGTCTATTGTAATGCAATTTGAACAGCAAGCACACATCAACCGAGTCTTTCGATTAATGTTTAAAATATCCCTAAACTTTTGGCCCTACTTATCTCTGACAACCTCATAATGTCTCTGAGGATGTCACAATGTTAACTTGCTTTAAAGAATTTAAAATATGCAAATTTCACTACTTTGTGTGGAACCGGAAATGCCACAAGAATAGGTGAACAAAAGTAGCGCATTGGCTCGTTCTGCAGTAATCGCTAAACATTGTTGTACACACATCATGTGTCCAATGAATTCCCAGCATTTTTTTTTTTGAGACATGGCTGATTTTTTTTGTTTTTACACCTTCTCCGTCTGCTATTTCCTAACGGAGGAGACTACCAGAGAAACTGTTTCTCGATCTCCGGTAGAAGCTCTGAACAGCTGCTCAGTGTTCAGTCCCGTTTAATTTTTGATGTTATCTAGCCATGATCTTTCTTCTCCCAGGCTTTCTTCTTCTTCTTCTTCTTCTTCCCTCCATTATCCCTTCATTAATTATCCGCGGAAGTGAGTATTTGCAGTTTTTCTTTTCTTTAAGTTCTTCAGCAATTCACGGGTTTTTCCAATTCTCTGCAAGACACTCCTCATTAGTCATCTTTGCTGCCCATGGAATCTTTAACGTTCTTCTGTACATTCTTTCTTGGAGGTGTTGGCTTTCAGAGTCCATGTCTCGGCACAACAAAACTGACCAAACGTAACATCCCATCAGGCAGACTCTAAGGTGGAAAGAAATCTAGTTTCCAATTGCATAGTGCAGATCCCATTTTAACGAAGTACTGCCTGGACATTTCAATCCTTGCGTTTATTTCCATATCTAGTTCATTTTTGTCATTGATCCAGCAGCCCAGATATTTGAATTCTCTCTCTCTGCGTTCCTTTTAACATGAGAGGAGGTGTTGGTATTGCCCCGTTAAGTAGTACCACGAGCTTAGTCTTGCTGACATTAATCCTGAGGCCCATTGTTTCACTTTCATCATTCAAACGATTGAGGAGTATCTGTAAGTCCTGCATATTATTTGTACAAAGTACAGTGTCACCAGCATACACATCCTTGCCCTACTCCGTGTTCAACATTTATGTTTTCTGTCTTTTTTGCTGTCAACTACAGTCGATGCCATTTGGTTCATGACTATGCAGGTTTTTGACTATACGGACGTGTTTTTCGTCAAGACCAGACTCTTCAAGGATCTCAATGAACTTGGTGTTTTGGACTCGATAAGCTACTATGACATCATTATGACTCCTAAAAATTCGTCAAGAACAATTTCTCCACTGATCAGAGCCTTCTCAAAGTCAATAAAACAAAAAACATTTAATGGGCGTCGGTCTCTTATTCTCTACATCATGATCTGAGCACAAAATAGTGCTTCGCTTGTATCCAATCCTTCCCTAAATCCAAACTGTGCACCGTCAGTCGACGCCTCACATCACAATTCCCGACTATCCGATTTTGAATTATATTTAGGAATATTTTTAAGACTTAGCTCATCAAGCAGATTAGACTGAAATCACTACAAGTCCTGGTGTTTAGTCCGTTACGTCACTAAAAAACCCGCAGTTACTGCACTTTACATCGTCCTCATTGGACAATCTGCCTTTTATACTCAATTAAATCAGTATGTAATGTATTCATCAGACCTATTATAATAGTTATAATGAAGTCGCCAGCTGAAGATGAGAAAAACTTTCTTTCTTTTGAGACTTCAGTAACATTTATTTATTTTATTTTGTTTTTAAAAAAAGATTATATAAAACTAACATTGTATGTGAAAACAGTAAGAAAAAAACGCTTTATTTAAATAATAATAATAATTCTGTTAATACTGCAGAACAGCCACATAGGGTGTCAGAGAAATTCATAAGATAGAGAGAACGCACGAACGTAACCGTATTAAGAATCAGGGGTTTGAACCACAGTCAACTCAAACGCGTGTATAATTGTACTCTTTTGCCGAACCACTCTGCTTCAGCGGTGCCTCTTTTCAATTACAAAAACTACATATCCGAAAGTGAAAAACAAAAATTAACAATTTTTTGAAAAGAGGACAATTTATGGTATTCCATAGCAAATGATGTTAGTAATTAAAAGAAAGAAACTATAAACCGAGTACGAATGTTTCGTTCGTTTAATGGAATGGTTATAAGGTAATAAAGATAAATATTGATGACAGTATGTCCATAATGCTAGTATCTAACAACCAGACGTTTCTCTCTCTCTCTCTCTCTCTCTCTCTCTCTCTCTCTCTCTCTCTCTCTGTCTTTATATAGTTTATTTTCACTTTACCTTTTTATTGGTGTCACTTTTTTAGTTTCTTAATTAATACGACAAATCTCATGACTTCTGTTCATGTGGAGGTTTTTGACCGGACACTCGGTGAATATGGCTGCCACTCTCTGTCCTTTTCGGTCGAGCGTTCCGTCAATATATCCTCAGTACCTTACCTTGGTCTTCATTTTTTGTTTTTTTTAATGGATTTGCAGTTTTTTAGCATTTAAAGAATTGATTTCTGTTTTTTAAATACCAATTTCACCTTAAATTTGTATTTATAATGTCACTTATCTTTGTAAATTAGAATTTTATTTCTAACTCTGTTATTCCCCCACACCCTTTAGTCCTGATGACGTTATTTAGCTGAGTAACGACACGTCGCCTGATTTTTAGGTACTAGCATGGGTTGGCTATTTTATTTTTCATCTTAGTTGCCATATTGACCATTCCAATAAACGTATGTAACATTTATACGTGATTTATAGCATCTTTCCTTTAATTACTAATACCATTTGCTAAAAATTAATATATTTATGACCTTCGGTATATATTTTAGGTCATCATAATTCACAAAATTAATTTGTTTACTTAATCATAAATAAATCTGTAATTGTTTTTGAGAATTCGCTGTGTTCTTAAAAAGAATCTGAATTATATTAAATTATTCAGAATAGGATTAATGGTCTCAGGCGAGGGGAGCATAATTTTTTTGTCCCATGGAAACCCAGTTTCTTTCATTTTGAAAAAAAAAAAAAAAAAGACAAAACCCGACAACAGTTTACTCGCAACTTGCAAACATGACTGACAACTCAGCTGCTTTACCAAGGTGAAGCATTTTAGAAGAAAATATTACCTTTTAGATCATAAATTGAAATTTGGCTAATCCAAATGTAACATTATCTCAAAATACCATGTTTTATATTGAAAACCTAAATCTGAATTGATCTATGATTTGCATAAAGCTTCCAGTATAATGAAACGAAAGCAATTTCAAGGTACTGCATCCGAGTGATCATCATGCTGGTACAGCGCTCCATAGATAGCGTGTTGGACTCTACATGATTCTGCAAAGAAAGATTCTGAAAATGGTCGATCGCGTGCACAGAAATAAAAATATAATATAATTGTCTGGAAAACACCAATGCCAGAAATCTTGTTAATTACTTGCCTGATTTCTGTTTTAAGTTTACTTCAAATGTTTATTTACCTACTTACCAATGTTTTTTCTAATAAAAATTGTATATACTGTATTTTTTTCTTTCAGCAAATTAAGCACAACTTATGAAACTTTTAGAGCTCAACTTACCTCATAGCTTCTTTGGGTAAGTTTTTTTGAGGATATTTTCTGTTCTCCCGACTGCCTGATAAATCATATTTAAATTGATTCGAAAACGCATTATGGTGATAATTTGGTGCTCTGAACTCTGCTGCATATTCGCTTCTTCTCTTGTAAACCGAGTCATGTATTTGTTCACGTCTTTTCAGTTTCATCATATGCCATTTAGCGATTATATCTAAGGTGTTTTCACCCCAGGGCATCGTTTTAGCTTCTGATGCACAGATAGTTGAATTCTGTCAAATGCAGAAGTTACTTCGTTTTGTTTTAATGGCCTTCTCTAAGGAATTCAACAAAACTTTCCTCAGATGCACGAACAAAAAAAGTTAAAATAAACAGCAGTTATAAATCCACCATATTTAAATTTAATTAATATAATTTTAATTTATGGAACAACTGTCTGTCTTTACCGATACTTAATTCAGTTACGAAATGAACAGTTAGGAAATCGTACTTTTTGAAAAAATATCGCTTCACTTGCAATGTTTATATATTCCCATTAAACTCTGATATGAAAATACTGACTTCATACACCGCGCAAACTGTTGGAGTTTCATGTTACTTCAGTCAGTTCTAGATACAAAAGAACTGACTTCATACTGCTAAGGGATAGTTACTGGTAAAGTTATGTTATCGATTTTTGATTCTTAAGTGGAAACGCCTTCTTCAGGGAACGAAAAAACACAAAAGCAACTAATTACTTATGAAACAGTAAAAGCTTTTGAGAGAAGAGATGATCGATATCGCGAATAGACGTTTGCCCTTCCATTTCCTATCGGTATAGATTTATTTTCTTAAGAATATGCTTTAAAACGGTAAAATACAACAGGCGGGCATCCTGTTGGACTAGATCGACCATCGATCGCTTCCTGCCAGTCAGTATCTCCTCATCGCAAGAAATAAAGAAAAGCTGGATGAATAAAATAAGCCAACAGGTGTACGGAAGTAGAGAGTTCCATTTCCCTGGAAAATGACGAAAGAAATCAATACCGTCAGAGGGTTACTGATTTTTAACTTCTAACAACGTTGAGAATACTTTAGGTTTCCTTTATATAAGAATGCTTTTTTCCCCCTTAAGATGATACTATATTTGCATTGCAGGTCATGAGTAACGATTTAAACAGAGAGTTTTATACTTTTCAGGAGAGCAGACTATTTATGATACAGAGGTGATCGCTTCTTCGCTTCACTCTTAGTCCAACCCTGGTCTTACGCACGACTTGAAATAATGCGCATCACTATTTAAAATAGTGATGCGCATCACTAAAGGCCGCCGTAGCCTAGTGGTCAGGCGCGCGGGTGCATAAGTACACGTGCCTTGAGTGACCGGGGTTCAAGCCCGTGACTGCTGAATACGGTGCTGTTTCTTTTATTCTGTCTATCTTGTGAACTCCTCTGATCATTTGATCGTCCCGGAGTATAAACAGAAAATTTATTTATTTAAAACAGACCTGTAATACGGCGGGTAGCATAGAAGTAGATATTTTGCAGCAAGCATTGACTGTGCAGGATAGAAGACTATAACCATACAGAGTAGAAAATAAAAGAGTATTCTATCCTATACACTTAGTTCCAGCTTTCAAATATTTCCTGATGAGGCTTGATGGAATTATTCAACATGGAATCCAGAAATTTCACCAACAAACGCTGCCAAGTAGCTCTATTGTATTGTTATTTAACTTAGGTCAAAACTGTATACAATGCACGCGATTTAATTAAAGTTATTCATATTTCAAATTAATTGTATTGTATAAAATAGAATAGGGTACTCAGCTGGATATTATCATTCTTCTCTTCCTTGGTGATTCCTTTCTACTTCTGACTCCTGTTTTCTCTCTCCTCTCTCTCTCCAGGGTAATTCAGATTTTTTTTTTTTTTTTTGGATGGTGCAGCATTAGCCTCAGGCTTCCTTGCCATCATATATGGATATTAATAATAATAATAATAATTGCTCACGAGCGGGAAGCTCTTCCGGGATGACGAGCATGAAGGATTCATGCTCGCCATCCAAGACCAGGCAATCAACACCAGGTACTATGGAAAACACATCGCCAAAGAGCCCGGAGTGTTCGATGACACACGTCGACGATGCCACCTGGCCTCAGAAACGACCCAATACATCACCACGGGATGCAAGATGATCACCCAGACTGAGTACACTCATAGACACGACCAGGTAGCCAGGATAATACATCAGAAGCTAGCAAGGAAATACCAGTTGATCAAAGAAAGTGTACCCTACTACAAGTACGAACTCCGTGCAGTACTAGAGACCTCCAACCCACAAGCTGTACAGGGACCGCGCCATAATAACGGATAGGACAATCCCGCACAACAGACCGAACATAATCCTTGTGGACAAAGAAGGAAAAGGCTACCTATCTGATTGACATAGCGGTACCCAACACTGACAACCTGCAGAAAACCCATGGGGAAAAAATCAGGAAGTACACGAACCTAAGACAGGAGATCAAAGAGATGTGGCATATGCAACAAGTAACGACCATCCCGATCATCGTGTCAACCACAGGTATGGTGCCAAAGATCCTACATAACAGCCTAGCAGCAATAGGTCTCCCACCTACAAGGAACTCCAGAAAGTCGCAATCCTGACACCTGTAGGATAGTCAGAGAGTTCCTCGACCAACAGTAACACCAGACATAACAACAACCACCCTGTGTACTTGGTAGCAGTACCCGTCACGAGGCGGAACCGCCAATCAGGAAGAAATAATATAAGAGCCAATAACAATAATAATAATAATAAGGCTAGGGAGTATCTAATGTAATTCGGGAAGGACAATGTGGGGCGATTATCCATATATTAATTATTAGATACTCCCTAGCCTTATTATTATTATTATTGTTGAAATTATTCAACTCTTACACCAGTTGAATAATTCAAAGTTAGTTTATTAAATGTTTATGAACTAATGATACTAGATTTGACACAAAGATGGCAATTCAGGACCCTTTTTTCAGAGTCCATCAGCAGCCCACCTTTGTATCAAATTTAATGTAATTAGGTCATAAGCACTTATGAAACTAACTTTGAATTATTCACGTGGTATAAGAGTGTTTCATTAAATAATTAGGCTAGAAACTATGATTCAATATACTGTATATGGTTCAGGAGAAAAAGTAGGTTATTACAGTTTAAAGTATACTGTCTCAATGTAAAGAACCGCGGGATAAACATTTTCTAATAAAGTCAGAGTGTATTTGAAGTCAATACGCAAAGTTTAACAATAGTATATTGAATTTCAAAAGGGAAGAAAAGGCAAGCATGGTTTGTGCCTAGATATCTAAAAGCACCTAGAAAAAGAATGGAATTAAAATAAAATAAGAAATGAAATATATGCAATCGAAATGAGAAATAATCTGGGAAAATATACCTTTAGTCCACAGTAATCAGTCTTCCACACTTAAACGGTGGTCAACCTCAAAGATTTGTTTCGAACGGGTATATAGTATGGCCCTCGGTTTCTGTAATAACTTTGTATAAATAGCAAATGTTAAATATATATTATATAGATACTGAATTTTGGTAGGTCTCAATCTTAAGCTAATATGTGATAATAAATTTTAGGCCGAAAAATATAAATTAAATCAGCAAATATACAAAGGTATTGTTGACCCGACCAGGGGGATGAGACAATTAATACAATTTAGAGCGATTTAATGAAGTAAAGTAAAATATACTACATAACAGCGTACATAATAGATAAAGAGAAAAATTAAAATATAAAATGAAATCAGCAATAACAATAAGCGCAGTACAATATTAAAAATAATAATAACTTTTATATGCAGGCTACGAAATACAACTTTATTTTATAGAGCTCACTAGAATTAGAAATGCTATTTAAACTAACATTTAAATGAATGATAGATGATTTTACGAACTTAAATTCCATTTTTTTAACTGTATGAAGTTCTTTTTTTGTAATACGTCCAACATTAAGCATAAAAACTAGACTTTTAAGTTCTTGATGGAATCGATTACTGGCACTCATAACATTCGATATAAATAATAAATAAATCAATTAATTTATATAAATTAACAAATTCAGGTTATTTGTTTTATATAGGACATTCATCTTTAGAGGTTCCAGCTTAAAAAGTTTTCCTTGTGATTATTTTATTTTATATTTTTATCTACAATATTTTTACATAACTGTATTGAACTTATTAGTTTAAAAAATGAAGTATGGTCCAAATAAAAATCTATGCTTTACTACGTTTGACTGATTAAACATAATCCCAAGCTTTAGCTCCGAGTATTTGACCTCGGTCTTCAGCTGGAACAAATATTTTTGCTTTGAAACATTCACGTGAAATCCTATACTGTTAGAACCTATTATATAAAACGGAAAATTATATACCTCATTTATATCATACCATTTCGTCAGTCCAAACGTTGTGTCCGTGAACAGTGAACAACACTGCTGTCCATGTTAGCAAATGGTGGTATTGATTATTACTAAAGAACATCATGACAAATACTGCTGTTATTATTCAGATGCATAGTGAACAAGCAACAATTAAGAAGAGTAAAATGCACAAAAATGCATAAAATAACATTAAAGAGTTCATACTCATATAAAGAATAAAATCCAGTTGCAGGAAGCTTAGGAAAATGAGCTCATTTTGTATATGAGAAGCTGTCTCTAATGGAAAATACTAACAGCCTTTTCACAATGGTATTGATTGCTCATTTTTGAGAGTACAATATATTGGTACGGTGTTACGCTATAAATAAAGAGCATTTTTCATAAGTACCCCATTTTTAAGAAGAAGAATCTCTATTCTCTTGATGGGAATAAGGATTATTCTTCTTATAACAATAGGATACTGCTTATTTGAAATCAGTGCAATTCCCAGACGGTCTTTTGTGAATGGTTTTTGGATGGTTTTCCGGATGGTTTTTGTGAAGCCATTGATTAAAAGGTCAAGCACCGTTACCTTGAATAGGGAGATAAGCCCTTTTAAGAGTTTCTTTCAATAAATAATATTTAAACTCCGTTTGAGTTGTCTTATTGTGAGGGTTAAATTGTCATTGGGCTCTAGATATCAGTAGCAAAACTGATAACTATTGAAACTGCATCTGATAGGGATAGATGACATATCATTTCAAATAGAGTTGTATTTCATAGTTTTGCATGTAAGAGTTATTTTATTAATTTGATATTATATTTCACCTCTTGAGGTGAAATATTGCTTATACTCTTCGCATCTGATTTTAGTGTCTTAATCCTATATGATGTTTCTTAAATACATAATCAAATAAGATTTTGTAATTCCATATATTTGTAATTCATATAACGTAATGAAATTTAAAGCGTTGAAAGTTGTAATTAAATCTATTAAAGCCAACACTACGTATATAAACAAAAATGATTAAAAAGTTTTCATTCTCTTATTCAATTATAATTTTTAAAAACTGAGAAATTCATTAACGATACTAATATTTATTTATTTTTCTACATGTACATTGAATTTTACGACAGGAGTCTTCTTGATTTTAATCGTCAAAACTGAAGCATGAATCGAAGATATTGAAACTTTGATCGTTTATTTATATAATTGTGTACGCAATGTTCGCTTTAAGAGATAAAGTTGCTACAGTATTGACTTTTCTAATAAAAGCAATTGAAAACTCTTTACAGTAATAATTCTTTTTTGTAATCAATTTTTACTGTACCAACCTAAATGATATGACTGGTGGTGACCAAATCTTTGTTCTGTTATGGCCCATTACCATTAAATCCCATAAATCAGAATCAGCTGGTTCCTTCTTCGCTACCTTCAAGGAAGATCTACTTGATGGGTCACGTGGAGTAGAGCTGAGGTCGTTGCCTTCTCTGCTATTAACAGACTGCATCATGACTCCTGGGGCGTTTCCTTCGGCTTGGAAACTATAGGAACAAATTATGCAGCATAATTTAGATCATTTCCGTACCTACCTCACAGGGTGGAGCAACAAAGAAATGAACAACAGTGTTGCATTTATGGTCATGACCTTTTATTCTAGACGTCTCCAGTGAGTAATTAAATGACATATCCTAAATCTAACCAACTATTTTATGTCAAATAAAATTCATAAGGGAATCATAACTAATATTATTAATGCACATTGGAAACAATCCTTGGTTTTGGCAAATAATTTGAATTTCTCTTCAATGACACGTGTGTTCGCTGAACAGTTACTAGGTTAAATGTTTGCAACATTTAGCAGAAGCTCTGGGTGCCTTTACAGTAGCACAATCTCTGTTGGGAAAGATTTGAGTTTGTATACAGTCTAGACGAGCTATTATATACATTATTTATTTTTTTTTTTCCACCAGGTGAGGGTTACACTTTTTTTTTTTTTTTTTTGAAACATAGTTTCTCATCTTACAGAATAGAGAAACTAACTACAGAAATACGCCTTTTACAGATGCACTATGCGGTATGATCAAAAGGTTCAAGAACTGAATCTTGAATTTGCGGTGTCATAGTGAGCTGTGACTTGGCATAACATGTTCGGCTATTCATCTATACATAGTAACAAAAGAATCGCCCGTTCATCTGCGGTCAGTCTGAATTAGCGTGCGTTGAACAGATGTTCTGTATGCTTCGTCGCAATTTTAAAATGAATGATTTTATTGAGCAGCGAATTTGAATCAAATTTTGTTTCTAATTAGGGAAAAGTGCAACAGAAACACACAAAAAACAAACTATGACGTCTTTCGAAGGCTTTCAGTGGTATGCAAAGTACAAAGAGGGCTGTTGAACATGATACCTCGCTCTGGCTACCCTTCAACTTCAAAAGTCGATTGGCTCACATCGCGAGCACCACCGATTTTTGAAGTCAACTTCAAAAATCGGTGGTGCTCGCGATGTGAGCACCACCGATTGAATAATCGAATGAATAATTGAAAACGGTCTGAAAAATATTTCAGGGAATTGATGTCTGCATCCTGAAAACGCCCCTGCACGCTCGGCTTTT
The DNA here is from genome assembly GCF_048544385.1 of Mastigoproctus giganteus. Lineage (NCBI taxonomy): Eukaryota > Metazoa > Arthropoda > Arachnida > Uropygi > Thelyphonidae > Mastigoproctus > Mastigoproctus giganteus. The sequence continues at coordinate 213,138,600 of NC_143580.1, read as the reverse complement.
TCCATTCAAGAATTTCTTGCGAGGCATTCCGTCACTGTGGTACCCCATTCGCCATACACACTGGATTTTTCTTCCTTGTGTGAGCTATTTCTCTGATCCCCCCCCCCCCCCCCCAGAAAACTTTGAAACCCTCTCAAGAGGACACAGATTTGCAACGACTGAGGAAGTTAGAACGCAACACAAGAATTATAAATATATTCCAAAAGAAGCTTATCGGGAATGTTTTCAGAAGTTGCAGAAGCGTTGGAATTGGCGTGCATATATATATTTTATATACATTTGTATATATGAATCATCGAAGCTGGCAGAGATAAGGAGGCGATTATCCCTTTGTACAGGGCCATGGTTAGGCCACATCTTGAGTATTGTATGCAGGTCTGGAGGCTCATTTTAGGAAAAATGTAGATCTGCTGAAACGGGTTCAGAGAAGGGCCACCAGATTGGTGAATGGAACAAAAGGGTTCTGTTACCTAGAAAGGCGTCAGTTCTGCAAATTGCAGCGTCTGGAGACTAGGAATCTGCGGGGGATGTGATCTGAATGAGATGTTTAGGGCCTTGAATGGATTGAGTAAGCTGAATATTAATGGCACTCTTGCTGAGACTACACACATGAGGGGCATAAATTGAAATTGAGAACGGATGGTTGCAGAAGTGTGCCTTCAGCCAGCGGGCAGTTGATTAGTGGAACAGACTTCATCTGTTTTTGTGGAAGTGGATGGCTTGAATAAATTCAAGGAAGAACTAGACAAATTCTTGGAGAGTATAGATGGATGGGTGAAGCGTATAGTTTTTTTGTTTTTTTTTTTATATAAGCTGGAACAGACTTCCTTCTATTGTTGTGGAAGTTGATAGCTTAAATAAATTTAAGGCCGAACTAGACAAACATTTGCAGTGACTGGATGGGTGAAATGGGAAGATTTTTTTTTTTTTTTTTTTTTGGCTGATGCTGTATAAGCTTGCTTTCTTGCATCGTATGCCTCAACTAATGCTAAAGCTTGCTTTCTTCGACACTACTACTAATATATACAGGGTGTCTCAAAAATACAAGGCATAACTTCAGGAATGGGTTCCTCATATGTAGACAATAAAAATATTTTATATCAACGTAGTTCCGGAAATGCTTGGTTCCTGAGTTATTAACCGGAATGTCTTATCTCCCGCAGGTGATTTCCGTCATCACAAGGTACTGACAGAATCTGGTGGTTTCCCATTCTGACCATGTACTCAAATACTGGATATACACTTTATGTGCGGTTTGGCGGACGGCAATGCTCTGGAGGCTCGTCGTTTGTACTACGAAAGGTTCCTAGAACGAAGATGTCCAGACAGGAAAAGAAACATACGTGTTCTGATTCCAGGTGTGTGCTGATTCTGCGTGCGCTGATTCTGCGTCTGCTGATTCCAGGAGTGGCATGCACAACATCCAAAATCTCCTCCTCTACTTCAGGAGTCGTAGATCTTGGTCGTCCTCTGTCGGCAGCACGAGGTGTAAAGGTCCCATGTTCACAAAGGCGGCGATGGATACCTTCAAACGTTTTCCTGTCAGGACATCTTCGTTCTGGACACTTTTCGTGGTACAAACGACGAGCCTCCAGAGCATTGCTGTCCGCCAAACTGTACATAAAGTGCATATCCGCTTGCTCCTGATTTGAGTACATGGTCGGAATGGAAAACCACCAGATTCTGTCAGTCGGTACTGACCTTGTGATGAAGGAAATCACCCGCGGGAGATAAGACATTCCAGTTAATAACTCAGGAACCAAGCATTTCCGGAACTATGTTGATATAAAATATTTTTATTGTCTACATATGAGGAACTCATTCCTGAAATTATGCCGTGTATTTTTGAGACACCCTGTGTATATATATATATAGTGTGAAGGTGACTCCTTCCAAAGAAAACCATCTGAATATTCGGTAAGTTTCTTCATTTTCCATATATTAGTTCAGTTCCAAAACTTTTTGATCACATTTCTTACAACATCTTAAAATATCCATAAATAAACAGTGGTATACCGATGTCTCAATGGTTCACAGATAGAACACAAATCAGTTACGATAAAAATCAAATAATAATAAAATGTAGCAATATTTATATAGATTCTAAATGAACATTTTTAGTTGATTTAAGTAACTGGGTAATGCTATAAATGGATCTAATTTATAATTATCCGCTAATGAAGCATCGAATAACGTGGGTTATTTTTTTCCACAATTTACTCTGTATTTTATTTTAAATGAGACTTTTTTGAAGGTAATTCTAACAGTTACCTTTAATATAATGTATGATAAAACGCCGTCCTAGTGCAATTATTTAAATCATAATATATCACTCACAATATATCTTAAAATATCTATTCTTGTAATATATTTTACATCCCATTTCGGTTTGATTGTATTGTCCATTGGTACGTAGTTTCATCAAACTATATTTTTCATATGTCATATTAATCAGCACTAATAAATGTCACACTAGGGCCACTCGGCATATGCATTCATCTACCCAAGTGTATTATATTCGTGAATTACGCATGTTCTCTGGTCGATTTTCCTGTTTCCTAGAAGAAAAGCCCGAGTTTCCGCGGAAGACCAACTAACTAAACTCCGAAGTGATAAACAAACAAACAAAAAAAGCCCATAAAAGTTCCTCGCGTCATCAACGGGATTCGAACTCTGGCCCTTTCCATTCGGTGTGGGAAGGCCCGTGACGATGCTACTGTGCTACCAGCCCAGACCTGGTTGTCACTGTGAATAAAAATGAAGGTAGGGAAATTTCATTGGACGCGAAGCACTCAAACCCCTATAAGCTGAATTTAATACTCAATTTGAAGCCATTTCTGTTCCATTAAAAAAATATCATTCATCTGCTCTTTCAGTTACTTTTTGATTTCTACAGCTCTGTTAATAAACAAAAGGTAAATTGAAAGACTAAATAACAAGAGAAGCTAGTTTATTTAAAAACTGGAATTAAGAACTCCAAAACATTTATTTCTTTATATTTTGATATGAAATAATAGCATTTTTTTGCATTTTGTATCGCATTTTGTATTTTGAAATCTTACAATTTTGTATTTTGAAATCTTTGAAGGAAACATAAGGTGTAGATTTGAGTATTATACAATTTGAGTTAATTGTATAATTAGTAGTAATTATACAATTAATAAGTTAAAATCTTAATTATATAACAGACAAAATATTTTATTAAGATATAGAATATTAAATTTAATTTTCTTAAATTATTTTAGTGAAAGTTATTTTACTTAAATATTTACTTTCTTTTAAATAGCTATTTTATTTAGCAAAGAATATATCAATAAAAATTATTGCTGGATATTTGGCGAAAATACTGCTCTTTTTTTTAACTTTTCATATATATTTTTTATTTTTTGTGTAACTAACAATTTTCTGCACTATTAATATCTGATTGCCAGAGAGCGCAGGTGCGCGTCTGTTTGAGGTGACTCCATATTTATAGTTGTGTTATTTAATGTCGCCTTGGAATATTTCACCGTCTGTCAACGAGATTCTGGAAACTTTATTACCAAGGGCAAACTCATAAGATCAATATTTCCAAGTGCAAGGTCGGAAACGTCTAGTACGGAGACTTCGATTTCAAACAGTCACACCTTAACTTCGACTACGTAATGCATTTTGCAGCATGCCAGGTTTTATTTATTTAACAAGGCAGGTTAGTTTTAATCGTTTTCTTCCATTTTATTTTTGTAATATGAAGTTCTTAATAGATAAGAAAAGGGGGAAAAAAAGCAGTTCTGTACGTCTTAGTATTAGTATTAGTATTAGCAACGGCCGCATGGTGCAAGAAAGCCTATGGCTTATGCTGCACCAGCCAAAAAAAAAAAAAAAAAAAAAAAATCCGAACAAAACAATGATAAAAACAATAAATAAATAAATAATAATAATTAATAAATAAAAAAAATAAAATAAAAAATAAATAAAAAGGAAATTAAACCTATCATCCTATGCGCTTCCCTTACCCGAAAGTACTATCCAGATGACCTTTGAATTTCACCAAACTGTCGGCCTCTACCACCCATGAAGGCAACTTATTCCAGTAATTTATAACTCGCTGGCTAAAATAGAACTTCCTGCAGTCCAATCTAAACATTTCCCCCCGTAACTTAAATTTATGGATGGGAGTCTTAGATGGGATTCGAAACTAGGGAAACAAATGTTAGTGATATTCATTGAGTTTATTAGATGAATTTAGGTATTGGGATTTGAAAAGTCCCTGTAATAACCCCAGGGGCTCACATCTGGTGAGTATGGGCTTGGTATACCCAGGGTCCTGAGCTGGATATCATCATTCTTGTTTTTCGTGGTGATTCCCTTCTACTTCTCTCTCTCTCTCTCTCTCTCTCAGGGTAATTCAGTAAGCCCCAGATTCGATTAAGTTACATAATGGATACTGGGAAAAAGCCTAATTAAACAAATAATCTTGAACAGTAATAAACATGTCGCTTTGAAACGTCACGAGTGCGTTACAAAGCAGGAAGTTCTAGAAAACCAAATGCCTAACAGAGTTAGGTCCAGGAAAAATGTTCTGTTTTCAGGAAAGTACAGTAACACGGTCTGTTATCTGTAATATAGCGATGGCTTCTCACTTTTATCCTTAAGATTACAAAAGCTTATAAAATAACTCGTAGGAGCAGACTGACTAAGAAACATTTTAATAGGCACGTTTTAAAAGTAATCTGTTCCTGAAACTAAAGAAACTTATCAAAAATTGCATTATTAGCAGATTGAGATTTAAAGAACCATAGGTTTATGTTTCGTAGATAATTTTAAAAATATTAATCTTAGGTTTCTTTTGAAGTAGGGCCTACCTTTAAGTGTATCTTTCTGCCTTCGCGTGCACTCTTACTATCTTCTGAGTAATTGATCGCAAAAACTCTGTAAACGAAGTAGTTTTATGTCTACTATAGTCTTGTTTACTTGGGTGTGGCTCATGTCTTTGACTAGACCATGGTTAAATAGTGAGATCATATATTTATAAAAGGAGGTTTTTCGCTGTATTGCCAGTATTAGTTTTGGTAGTAATTATAAAATAATTATGTGCCGTAAAAACAAACGAAGAGAGGACCATTAGATCGTAAATAAATCCTTGGAAAGCTAATGATCAGCCAGGATCGTTTTTTTTTTTTTTTTTTTTTTTTCAAATCCGTGACCACACAAGAAATTTTGAAATTTTGTTCAAATAATGTTGAAAAGTGTAATTTAAATATTTGTAAATAAACTTAATTCTTAGCTTAAAACACAAAATAAATACGAGTTTGGCAAATATCGCAATATACACTGCTGTCCAAAAGAGTCAAATTACAACCTTAAAATCTGAGATATCAAGAAAAAATATGTACTTGATTGAATTACGTAAAATCTTTTGTGAAAGGGCATTATTATTATGAGACAAAATTATATTGAATAGAAATTGATCTATATTTTCGTGAATCTTAATCATGAGATCTTGATTACTCAAAGCTGGAGGCCAGTTCTGCATAATTCAAGTATTTAGTAGAATTTAATATGAAATGGGACCACTACTGACTAAACTCTTACAACTAGCTGTCATGCTGTTTATAATGCTGATGATAAGAGCTTGTAGTTCAGGAGCGAGATTTATTTGCTTTACGTATTCTCATGTCATATTCGGATTTAGCATATTAAATTGCATTTGCGGTGAAAATTCATGTAAAAATTTACGCAATAACTTTTAAAATTTTAAAACCGTGTTTGTAACTTAACTTTTTTGGATGGAAGTATAGGAGGTAAATATTATATTCATTTCAAAGAAAAATCGACATTTAAACTGTAAAATATTTTGCCATTATTTTCATCAAAAGATTTGAATCTAGAAATTTCCATTTATTTTCTGAATAGACTTTTTTGTTAGAGAAATTTTTTTCTAAGACAGTATATATTTTAGAAAGATGTGACTATAAGTCGTTTTTATCTCTAAGGTTTAAAACATATCTATAGAAGAGAAAGTGCGAAAACTGTTTTTTTTTTAAAGCAATAGAACTGTATTTTGTAACATTTTTTTAAAAATTTTTTATTAAAATATTTTCTTACTAAATAGTTAATATAAGTTTGCATCTCTGGTAACAGTCTATCCATCATTTTTTTCATATTGGGACCACTTTTATATTTGAGGTTATAGGTCACGGACAACAAAAACTATTAAACTATACATGCAGATACATTAACTATTTTTATGCAATTATGTGTGATCATATTTAATATATGTAAGGATTGTTGCCCCGCAAAAAAAAAAGAAGAAAAAAATATATTTTATTGGCAGGTCTCGAGGACCACTTTCATAAGTAATGCGGACTTTGGGTTGGGGAACAGTGATCTATACTATCTGAAAAGAGTGATTTGCGCCTTGCTTTACAGTATTTATTTGAACGCAGTAATTACTTATGATAATTGAAATTAAATAGGCACTTATAAACTCAATTCCTTATAGCTTATATAATATTAGCTTGAATGTTTTATAAAAACTTCGAAAGACTCCTAAAGTTGAATATTAATAAAAAAAATCGTAATTAAAAGCTATCAATTTTGATAATAAAAGAAGTGTCTACCGTGGCAATTTAGTTGCTATAATACATCGCCGCCTGCTACTCACTTGAGTAGTTCGATTTCTTTCGACAACTGGAGGAGGAGTTTTTAACGTCCTCTTAAATCGGGGCTGTAGTTAACAAAACTCGGGAGAAGAAAGCAGGGTTCTCTCCCCCCCCGTGAGGGATCTCGATTAATTTTAAGCAACCTGAAAGGATTTTTTAAAAATATTTTATAAATACATATAGTGTAAAAGTGAATTTTTTTTGCAATCTGCAGCTAACAGTCATTTCGAGAAAATTAAAGGTCACATATATAACAACGTTTTCTTTTTTTATTCCTGTACAGCCACCAGTAGCAAGCGAAGTTGACATCTTAATTATAGCTGTTTTTATGTAACCCGATATACCAGCATTCATTTAAAAATAGGAAATGCTCTTTTTTTTTTTTTTTTTTTAATGGCACCTTGCAAATCCGATCGGGCAACGTGGGTACCAGCAGAGGCATTGACTCCTAGTGACTGCTCGAAGCGCCATGATCCAAAGAACACCAAATGCTCGATGAAATAAAACATGTTTTCCTTATTTTTTAATTATATTATTGATTTGTTACTTATTTTTTATATTTTGAGTCGTTAACGTTTAATTAATTTTCGGTTTATCTCGAGCTGGCCCCGAATAACAGTGAACACCTCCACTATTCCAAAACCTCAGATAGTCCAGTTATGCGATAGCCAGTTTCCGACCTGATGAAAGTTAGAGGTCCAATAAATCAGGTGAACTCCGACCAATCCAATCCAGTCACAAATTGGTAATTCCCTGATTTATTTTCTGTTCTTTTAAGTTCTTACTAAACGAGGTTTTTCTATAAGGAGGCCGCCGTAGCCTAGTGGTCAGGCGCGCGGGTGCCTAAGTACACGTGCCTTGAGTGACCGGGGTTCAAGCCCGTGACTACTGAATACGGTGCTGTTTCTTGTATTCAATCTATCATGCGAACTCCTCTGACCGTTTGGTCGTCCCGGAGTATAAACAGAAAATTTATTTATTATTTATTTTATGGCGTTTTAACTGGAGGCCGAGTTAGCTAGTTTCAGGCGGAATTGCAGGAGATAACACACACACACACACACCAAAAATACAAGTTTCCCGGAGAAAAAGCTACTCTGGCCAACAAACTCAGCCACGTTGTGAAAAGACCCATAAAAATTCCTCGCGTCTTTGACGGGATTCGAACCCAGGCCTTTTCCACCCTGTGTGTGTGGAGGACGGTGACTATATTAACTGTGCTACCCACGAGGTTAATCATTCAATTCTGAAGACTCCTCTCTGGAAGGTGCGTTGGGACTTGGCAGATATTCATTGAATCGCGGAGTAATAGAGAATGATATGTTCGATACACTAACTACAGTTTTTCGATCCGCAGACTTAAAAAAAAAAATACTTTGATATATCTACCACACCAAAGTAGCAGTTGTCGGGACATGTTGTGGGTTCTCTACGTATTCGATATAGCAAAAGGCATACACTTACGACTGCCAAGAAACCATCTGCCTAATCTGAACCTGCAACTACCACAGCAGCAATGAGCTGTCCGCAACTTGTCTTGATGACCCGCAGACCTTCCAAAATAGGCTTTATATACACTGCAAAACTTGTTGAAACCAGCGACATTATGCTTCCGTGCTTCTGACCTATCTACAAACACAACAGAAAGCTAAAGTGTAAAAAAAAAAAAAAAAAAATGGAAAGAAAGAATACTACAGGCTAAATGTCGCAACAACACAACACCTCCAAAATATTTACACTAGAGAAAAAACAATTACGCCGTTTGATTCATCACACAAAATACATTATAAGAAACATAAATATAAATAACTTTTTTTGTTACCTAGTGTTGTTTATATATTAAACAGACTCCACCGATCGACTCTCTTATACCGTAAAACTGTTCATATATGAACATTTTATGAGCGAGCACGCAAGTTTCATCCAAGTAAAAGTTAGCCACTGCCAGCTATTGGTGCAAACGTATTTGTCAATTATATGTGTATGTTGGTCACAGCGAATTTTATCCAAATGGTATCACCTACGTGCATCATAATGGCTAGCACTTAAAGAAGAGTTCCGCCGACTAAGTGAGCTCATTATACCTGTTTTGTACTTTTTTTTCTTTTTCCCCCGTTGTGCACTTTTTGAATTAAATGCATTTAAATAGAACTGGATATACCTTACAGGAATATGTCTTCTCCAAATTGCATTTTAGTATAGCAAATTTAAGCATAAATTTCGCCAGACGATAGCATTAGCGCCATTTTCCATCGAGTGCGAGTGAAAGTATTCATGATTTATAAATAAGGCGACCAAACGACTCACTTCTTGGGTGTCGGCTATATTTCGAGTATTTGACCTTTAAAAATTCTGAGGTTTTTACTCTATTTTTAATATTCTTATCTAAAAAGTCACGTAAATGTCACAAGTATTAGCCATTTCATGGCATTTATTATTTCCTTCTTCCGTAGTGGTTTCAGTTACACGCAGCTTTTTTTTCTTTTTTTTTCCAGACGAAGTATTTGATAATATTTTATCATAAAATGTCATTTTATCCCCTCATCTTACGAACAAATAAAGTTAGATGCAGTGCTTCTGACTTTATTCATATTTTACTGAATTCGTATTCATATTTAAAGAAAGATGGCTTTGGTAGACGTTATTGAATTTCAAAAGATTTCCATAATCAGTTTTCTCGAGGCAGTGGATTCAGGTTTAATTAAAGGAAGTAATACAGCATGCCTGTTATGGTAGCATCGATGTTTTTATAATAGTCGAAGACACATAGAAGTAAATGTTATTAACTATTATATTGTAGATAAATAATTATTTAATATTTATTAAATTATCTGGTTGTAAACGGTCGGCGCTCATTCCTGTTATACTTAAATCCGCCACTGTTTATCATTTAAACTGATTTGTAAAACGTAGTGCATGGTACATCGAAATTTATTTGGACAGTATATTACTTCAATTTTGTACTTGTATACAATAGTCTGCCCTATTTAGATAAATAAATCATAAGTAGTTGATGAAATTCCGTATATTCAGTCCTTGTCTGGGAAACGTTGTCCTTCGGCGTAGGCGGTCTGAAATGCAGTTTCCTTGGTAATTCTAAAAACTAAGGAAGAGTACTTCTCGGATGTTCACACCTCTCCAGATAAAGAAAGCGAGGCAGATTACTGCCTGTGCCCACACTATTTAAAAATTTACTTCTTTTTAAGTTAATTAAAAATATACTAGTATGGCTAGAGTAAAATTTGCATCCATATTTTATAGCGCTTATTACATAGCGTCCATATTTTTTTATCTCATATTTCAAAAATATTAGTTTACATTCTCTTAACATAGATATAAAATAGTATAAAATTAACAGGCTGCCGTAGCCTAGTGGTCAGGCGCGCGGGTGCATAAGTACACGTGCTTTGAGTGACCGGGGTTCAAGCCCGTGACTGCTGAATACGGTGCTGTTTCTTGTAATCTGTCTATCTTGTGAACTCGTTTGGTTGTCCCGGAGTATAAACAGAAAATTTATTTATATATATTTTAGTATAATATGTCTGAAGAGATCCTCGCTAGAAGTTCACACTATAATTGGTTTTCTCAGGGCAGTGGATTCAGGTTAAAGGAAGTAATACAGCATGCTTGTTATGGTAGCGATGATTTCTACTGATGCCTGATCCGCTCGGCAGGCTGGTGGAAGGTGTTGGTAAGAAAAATTCTGGCACTCTGCTTTGTTGTGAAAATAGGGTGAGCATGAAACTTAAATAGGGATTATTTGTCTTCGCGCATGCGCGTAAAAGACCACGAATCGGAGATTAGATATGGGCGGCGAACATTAATAGAATTCTCGTGTCATTTAATTTCGACGGTTTATGCAATTAATAGTCTCGTATAATTACGTTGAACACTAAGTATTTTGGTCTCGTTAAATAAAAAAGTTTTTCGTTAACGGCATGAAAGGCTAATTCTGACGCTGCTGAACGAGAAGCACGAACTGAGGCCGCGTGATTGAGAAGAAACCGCGTAGAATCCTGATAAGACGAGTCGCAATCACCGCAAGAAATGCTGTATACCAGGTCATTTATTTTTGTTGCCAACGAGGAAAGGACTGAGCGATTGTTCAGTATAGTGTGTAATTTCCGTATTGGCCTGACCACAATTTTAAATTTGGTATCTTTAAAGAATCTCTTAAGCTGTTTGTGCCACTGTTCAACATATGGGACAGAAATCAAGTATTTTTTTATATTACTATTCTTGGTAGGTGTAGTGATTTGTATCCTATCCTTAGCTTGTACCCTAATTCGGTTTATTGTAGCAAGGAGGTAACCCCTATTTAAGAATCTGCTGGTTAATATTTGTATTTCTGTGTCCAAAGCAGGATTCCGTCGTTGAATATTTATAGGCATTGAGAAATTGATTTAAGATAATCGATCTTTTGTAGGTGAACGGGTGAATAGCTGTTATAATGCAGAAGCATACCGGTGTTTTTAGGTTTACGATAGATGTTAAATTAGATTTTATTCGCGTCCCGAGTAAGCGTGAAAGTTAGAAAATTTAATGACTTAGTATCCGTATTCTCCCTCTCCAATGTAAATTTGAGTCTAGAATGAATATTATTAAACGAGTGTAAAATGTCTTGGATAGTACCACTATCAGTAATAACTGATAAGTGGTAGATGACTTTCATCAACCGGTGAAATACCACCACTTTGCTTATTGGAGGCTTGAAGTGGTGAAACCCATGTTTAGTCTCTAGAGCAAAGTTTCCGGCATCCCCCCCCCCCATACTTCTCCTTCAACCCATGCACGGTACTAAGTACTATAGGTTTTGATACCTTTCGTGCTTGGGATTTTCATTAAAAAAAAAAAAGAAAACTAGAACATTGTCTAAATACCTCCCATAGTATGTGATACTGGTATAAAAGTCGTCAAACGTCTCTCATATACATTTCATGTGTGGGGTTTTCATAAAAAAAAAAACACTCTCGTATCACAGATTAATGCAACATAACCGTAAGAACTTCAAACAAGGTTTATTGCCAGGTATTTCAAAAAAATAGTTACATCACTGGGTTTAAACGCGAATAAACACTTGCACCTTTTTATTGCCAAAGACGAAACGCGTTTAAAAAATATTCCTAATATTCTTGCCATTAGCTATAAGTTAAATTGGCTTTATTATTAAAATATTTTAATTCATGTAAAAGCAACTCTCTTCAGTCGCTTCCCCGCTCCCTCCAATAGAACTGTAGTATTAGCAGTTTGCGACCTCCATGACATTACTCTCTTATTCAATAATTTTTTCCACTGTAGGTTGAAAATGAACAACAGAAACAGGAAAACAGTATTAGTTTTCTTAATGTTGCCATGAGTGAAAATACATTAAAAGACTGAAAACGTGACCACACAGATAAATATGTGCATTTTTATGTTACGAAAGAGAGCATATTTAAAGAACTCAAATTATTTCTACCCCCCCCCCCATACAACACATTATAAAGAGATAGCTTTCAAGGAGATCACATTCACACATCATGAGCAAAAGAAAGAAGACAACCGATAAGAAAATGGGGACAGAAGAAACACGGAAGTTGACATTCGCGTTTTATGGAAAAATAAGCTGCATAGATAACCGTGTTTACAGACTAGATTTTGGTGACCTCTTATTTCAATCACAGCACCGACACATATCGGGAAGGCGGTGACTGAAACATCGTTTATATCCCTTTTTCCTTGTAACTGATAATACGGACATCGGAAAGAAAGCAATCTTACAAGCAATAATAGGCTTATTTAATGTCTTGCTAAAACGATTACTTTATAAAAATTATGCGTAATTTGATTTGCGAAATATTCTGTCACTGATTTAAATAAACTATTTTAAGAGGATAATCATTCTTCTCTTTCTTGGTAATTCCTTCTCTCTCTCTCTCTCTCTCTCTCTCTCTCTCTCTCTCAGGGTAACTTGGAAATTTTTTTTTTTTGGCTGGCGCAGCATAAGCCCCAGGCTTCCTTGCACCATATGGCTAAATAATAATAATAATAATAAAGAAATAGCTGGAAATTTTGAGTTTTTCGATTTTAAAACTTGTTGATATGTAATTTGAATATTTTGTTTGGCCTACACGGCATTCATTGCTTTAAAATTCTTGATAAAAATTGGAGTCAGCCGTAGCCGAGTAGTCAATTGAAAGGTTGCATACGTACACGTGCCTTGAGTGACCGGGGTTCAAGCCCGTGACTGCTAAATTCGGTGTTGTTTCTTGTATTCTTTCTACCTTGTGATCTCCTCTGACTGTGTGGTCGTCGGAGTATAAACAGAAAATTTATTTATATAAATTGGTAGTGTACAAATAATAGATTGTGAATTCAGCTCAGTTAGGATCAACAGTAGCAATATGTACTGCCCTACCAAAACATTCCTACATAATAGCATGTAGGAATATTTTGGTAGAGCATCAACGTGACAAAGTGGAGGAGAAATTGTTGAAGTTAAACATAAGAAAGGCACCTGGGGTGGATGGGATCTATACAATTATATTAAAGGAGGCGGCAAAGCAAGCCATAATTATGAGAGCATCCTTGGAATCAGGGGAGGTCCCCACGGACTGGAGATGTGCAAATGTATCCCCAATTCACAAAGGGGGGTCGAAGGATGACACGAGTAATTACAGACCAGTTAGTTTAACTTCTGTTCCGGGTAAAATAATGGAGTCACTAGTTAAAGATGCATTGCAGGATCATCTAGACAAGACTAGCAATAATTCAGACACAGCATGGGTTTGTTAAGGGAAAGTCATGTCTGACAAATTGGATAGGATAATATGATGTGGTTACAAAGGAACTGGATGCAAAAAATAATTTTGATATCATATATTTGGATTTCAGGAAAGCTTTTGACACTGTTGCACATGGAAGACTATTGTACAAATTGCAGCAGAATGGTATTAAGGGTAAGTTGCTACAATGGATAAAACGATGGTTGAGTGGGAGAAGACAGAGGGTGGTAATTAATGGGTGCTGCTCTTCGTGGACTAATGTTATTAGTGGAGTCCCACAGGGTTCGGTGTTGGGTCCTCTGTTGTTTTGTATATTTATCAATGATATTAATGAAGGTATATCAGGCTTAGTGTCGAAGTTTGCAGATGATACAAAGGTTGGCAGGGTTGTTAATAACAGTGTGCTACTGCAAAAGGATCTAGATAATTTGGGGAGATGGGCTAAGAAGTAGCAACTGAAGTTTAACCTTGACAAATGCAAAGTACTGCATATGGGTAGAAGTAATCCCAGAGAAATGTACCAACTGTGTGGTACTACACTTAAGGTGGTAGAAAATGAAAAAGACCTGAGAGTAATTGTGTAGTCAGATATGAAGTTTTCTGAGCAATGCAGACAGGCTGCCAGGGCAGGTCATGGGGTTTTGTCAATGATATATATAGGAATTTTGCTAGCAGGGAAAAGGATGTGATTATCCCTCTCTATAAGGCAATGGTCAGGCCACGCCTTGAGTACTGCGTGCATGTCTGGAGGCCTCATTTCAGGAAGGATGTAGATTTGCTTGAGCGTTTACAGAGAAGGGCAACAAGATTTGTGAGGGGAATGAAGGGATCCTCTTACCAAGAGAGGCTTAAGTTCTGCAAATTGCAGTGGCTGGAGCCTAGGCACCTGCGCGGTGATCTGATTGAGGTGTATAAGGCCTTGAATGGGTTGATCAAGCTGAATTCTGATGGGATCCTTCCACTTGTTCAGATTACGAACCTAAGGGGGCGTAAATTCAAATTAAGAAAAGACAGATGTAGAATAGATGTGCGGAAATTTGCCTTTAACCAGTGGGTGGCTAATTGCTGGAACAAACTACCATCTGTCGTTGTGGAAGTTGATAGGTTAAATAAATTTAAGGAGGAACTGGACAGGCATTTGGAGGGAATGGTGTGATTTTTTTTTTTTTTTTTTTTTTTGGCTGATGCTGCATAAGCTCATACACTTGCTTTCTTGCATCACATGCCACTTCTCCTACTACTACTACTACTACTACTACAAACTTTCCAATCGGTATGCACTAGTCTGCTGAGGCCTGTCTTTTGATTTGCGATTTTTGTGTACATGATCGGCCAGATATCTTCGGACGCGGGAATGGGACTGGGACCAGAGATATAAAAGAATTACTTATAATAAAACTAAGATATGGAGATGAATATTGAAACAGTATAAATGTAATAATACACATATTTATTATAATTATAATTACAATTAAACTTATTATAATAAAGCCATTAAATAAGATGGTAAAAGTCATACATATTGCACGATTAAAAAAAATTTTAATTAAATTTTTATTGTAAGATTTGAGAGTTTTTAACATATTCTCAAATGAAATCATGAGGTGTGATCAGAAATTTCGGGCACTGGAATTAATATTTGGGAAGTGGTAAAGCCTGTAGACTATTCGAATGGATCTCTTTCGAAGTAGTTTCCTTCACCATGTACACCAATTCCAACACTTCTGCGGCTTATTTTGTAATTGTTAATAGCTCTTGTGTCTCGTTCTGAATAATTTCTCAGTCGTTGCAATTCTATAACCTTTCAAGGTGGCTTTATGTTTGGGAAACAAAAAAATCACAGAATTAGCTAACATAAAGATGGACAGGGGCCAGCGCAGTGGGTGCAGGGGAGTTGTCATGATGCAGATGCCTAAAGCCCACTTTTCCGGAAGATTTTTCCAAACAGTATTGCACAATCGCTGTAGAACTGTTTTGTCGACTTCCTGGTTCACTCCATGCAGAACAATTCATAAGAACAATGCTTTGCGAGTCAAAAAATAAGATAAGCATGATCTTTACTTTTGATCGAGATTTTCTTGCTTTTTTTCGGCCTTGGAGAACATGGAGTCTTCTGCCGAGAAGATTGGACCGTTGCTTCTAACTCATAGACCCTTGATTCGTCTCTAGTAATGACGGAAGTGTGGGTCAGCAGTGGCACGTTGACAAAAATCCTGGCATGGAGAATTGACTGTTCTCTGTGGCAATGAGGATGCCAAAGCACAAACTTGGCTTAAACGCGTCACATTCCCAAATCTTGCGTTAAAATTGATTGAAATGTCCCATAAGAAATACCAGTTTCATCAGTGGCGAGACTACCATTCCTGCAGGTTTGCGTCGCGGGGAGGGGGCGAAGAGTCGGGGTTCGACTCTTCGCCCCCTCCCAGCGACGGGCTAGTTTGGTATGTTTGTTAAAGACCATGTGAGACCATCGACATTTTGGTGGGTGGGCTCAGAACTTATGGTTTCGTCACTACGTTTCATTAGCAACTTCGTGGATAGTTAAACATCGATCATTCCTAATCAGATCTTGAAAACAAGATATTGAAGCATTGATTTCTGAAGTGCGGCAGAGTGATTATGATCTCTTGACCGACAAGCGGCTCTCTTTAAACTTTTCGAATCACTAAAGTCTTGGAAAGACACAACGTTTTCTCTGAAAATTCTTTTAATATTTCATGTGTTTCTGTTGCACTTTACCATTATTTGAAACAAATTCTAATGCAAATTCGCTGCTCAGTAAAATCACCCATTTTAAAATGCGACGAAACACATTAAACACCAATTGAAAGTGCGCTAATTCAGATTGACTACAGATAAAAGGGTAGTTCAAGCGTTACTACAGGTATATCTAAATTAGGCAGTGAACATGTCGCAACTCGCTATCGCCGTAATTTCAATATAGGTAGAAAATCAGTCACCGAAACACGCCTCATGAACAAATGAAAAATTAACACATTTTGTAACACGAGCACCAATCCTAAAGTTTCCCAAATTCAACTTCAGATTATTATTTAAAGTGCACAGGAGCTTGTCGCTCATATCAGTTATATTTTATGTCTCTGGAAGTGGGTGTTCAGAGGCCGATTTGTATGTTTTTCTGAGGGGGCACCCCCATACTTCCTTAGACAGACTAGGAACGGAATACGTTTCTAGTCTAGTCTTGTGTATCAGCCGATGGCAACATCTGTGTGCCGAAAAGTTCAGATTTTATTTGTTCTCGGAAGAAAAAAAAAGTTAAATATAACCGGAGAATTAGTATATGTATTGATCACATGATTATCTTATTAGCTTTAGTCTACCGAAAAATTGATGTATCTTGTATAATGAAGTAATAAGATAGCTTTAATATTTTTTTAAGGTCATTTCGGGAAATTCTCTGTGTATTTAGTAATGGGCGATGTACTGTAGGTCTGCTAAGTGATTTATTAGCAAATTCTTCATGCGGAAATATCTCAAAGTCTCAAGAGAAATCATGAGAGAGGGGAAACGTAGGCGTATGTTTTAAGTTGCTACTTCGTTCATTGCCATCACTAATGTTAAAAAAAAAAAAAAAAAAGAAAAAATATGGAGTGAAAGAATAATTTTTGCAGTTTGTATCAAGTATAAATTATAAAAGGATTTCAAATTCCTAGGAAATTGATAATAGGCCGGAAATTTTTAAATAATCTGTAAAAGAACTCTGCTGATTGAGAATCTTATACAATTTGTATATACCGCTAATAGCTTACAAAATAGTTGGGGAAGTACCCTGTGTTTGACTAGCATAAAAGATAGTGGCTCCACCTTGCTCCTAACGCTAGTTAAAAATACAGTAGTAACAATTAGCAGTAAATTAAAAACAGTAATACAGTAATATGTGTGTGCAATTAAATCAAAAATAAAAAAATTAACGGAACATTTGCAGAACCGCTGTATCTCAAACTTTTTTGCTACATTATCTGTCCCCCTCTTTCATTAAAAAAAAAAAAAAAAAAAAAAAAAAAAGATTTTCCAGATTTTCTCGACACGTAATGTACTCATATATTTATTTACATTAAATTTAAACAGTTGATAGTTGTATTCTGTATACCAATACAAAATCGCTTTTGGCACCCTCCTCCCACACCGTGTAAAAAAATGCTTGTGGTCGAGTCCTGTCGCGTAAGGAGGAATTTTTATCAGCATTTTGGAAAGTTTGCGAAGTTGTCATCTCACGGAAACTCGAATTTTTCATCCAGCAAACAGTCAAACTGACCAGCGATGTGCATGTAATTTGTGTCGGTATATACAGGTACCATATACCGACGCCTCAGTTGGTATTGGATTTGGGGTTGGTTTGTGTTGAATTACATTTACTTTGAATTGACCTCAAGCTTTTGGCCACGCTATTTCAAGCCTCTCAACATAATATGTTGAATGTTGAGACATGATACATTTATATGAAATGTGTCACGTCTCAAAACTCCATATCCCAACCAGGGTGTTCGGATATAGAGTTTCAGTTTAAGCGTCTTTTCCAAGATTTTTAAAAATGTATCGCCAATAGTCATACGGTGTGTGATAAGTAATTTACTGTTTATTTTGTTTCATCTACAAATATACCGACGCCTTAATGCCTGAGTTGTCTTGACGCTAATTGAAAACAATCAACCTCAACATAGAACATGGTGTCATAGTATCTGAGATAAACTAAAAGCTAGGGCCTTTTTCTGGAAATTATTTCATTTTATCTTTGACTGTTGACTGTATAGAGAAATAGTTATCAAACTGTAAAGAGTGGAGGCATTTCAAGTGAGGCACGGTATTGTAACACAGTACATGTTTTTATTCTCGCTAGAACCTGGAACGCAGTTCTCTCTCCTTTAAGGCAATGTGAAATCCGAAAATCTTAGTTTTCCAACACGTAAAGTGACACCATTTCAAACATCCCAGAGCTTGCTCACGAAGGTACAAGTGTACCTCGCTTAGCCAAGTTCGCTTAACATAACGAAACATGAAAATTATTATTAACTTCTCACACTGAGACCAAAACAGAAACACTGGTCAAAACGAACGTCAGTGTCTCACCGTCGAAAAAGAAGCTAGTTTTGCCAGCAGTGATCATTCGTGTATTAAGAATTTGCAGATAAAGGAACCACTAGGTGGCAGTGATCACAGTGTGCTGAAGTGGGATTTACTCAAAGAGGTAACTACCGTCAGGGGTAAAGGAAAGGGTTTTTGCTTCCGTAAAGGGGAGTACAGTGGTCTCAGACAGTTTTTAAATTCTGTACAGTGGGATCAACTGACGATGTTACAAACAGTAAATTCTAAGTGGGAAGCATTCAAAGAATTAATCGTGGAAGCTACTAGACTTTATATACCGATTAAGAAATATCGTTCAAGGTTTAGGCCTAAATGGTTATCAAATGAACTAATGAGACTCGTGACAGAGAAGAAAAATGCATGGGATGCATATAAATTATCAGGCGACGCAGAAGCCTGTGGCAGATATAAGCTAGTCTGTAATCAGGTCACAAAGGAGGTTCGGCAGGCAAAGGCGGATTACGAGAAATCTTTGGCAAAAGATGCTAAGAAAAACAGCAAGGATTTCTTTACTTATATAAACTCTAAAAGGAAGGGGATGAATATGATTGGACCACTTGACATCGATGGTTCGACTGTTGATGATCCTGCTCAGATAGCAAACAAACTGAATGAGTATTTTGCATCTACATTCACACGTGAGGAATTATTACAATTGGAAAATGGAAGAAGGTTATCAAATTGTAGCAGTGTGCTTAATGATTTTGTAATAACTGAGAGCAAAGTGGAGGAGAAATTGTTGAAGTTAAACATAAGAAAGGCACCTGGGGTGGATGGGATCTATCCAGTTATTTTAAAGGAGGCGGCAAAGCAACTAAGCAAACCCTTAGCCATAATTATGAGAGCATCCTTGGACTCAGGGGAGGTTCCCACGGACTGGAGATGTGCAAATGTGTCCCCAATTCACAAAGGTGGATCGAAGGGTGACACGAGTAATTACAGACCAGTTAGTTTAACTTCTGTTCCGGGTAAAATAATGGAGTCGCTGGTTAAAGATGCATTGCAGGATCATCTAGACAAAACTGCAGCGATAACTCAAACACAGCATGGGTTTGTTAAGGGAAAGTCTTGTCTGACAAATTTGATTGGTTATTATGATGTGGTCACAAAGGAACTGGATGCAAAAAATAATTTTGATATCATATACTTGGATTTCAGGAAAGCTTTTGACACTGTTGCGCATGGAAGACTACTGTACAAATTGGAGCAGAATGGTATTAAGGGTAAGTTGCTACAATGGATAAAAGGATGGTTAAGTGGGAGAAGACAGAGGGTGGTAATCAATGGGTGCTGCTCTTCGTGGACTAATGTTATTAGTGGAGTCCCACAGGGTTCGGTGTTGGGTCCACTGTTGTTTTGTGTATTTATCAATGATATTGATGAAGGTATATCAGGCTTAATGTCGAAGTTTGCAGATGACACAAAGGTTGGCAGGGTTGTTAATGACAGTAATGGCAGTGTGCTACTGCAACAGGATCTAGATAATTTGGGCAGATGGGCTAAGAAGTGGCAACTGAAGTTCAACCTTGACAAATGCAAAGTTCTGCATATGGGTAGAAATAACCCCAGAGAAACGTACCAACTGTGTGGTACTACACTTAAGGTGGTAGAAAATGAAAAAGACCTGGGAGTAATTGTGCAGTCAGATATGAAGTTTTCTGAGCAGTGCAGACAGGCTGCTAGGGCGGGTCATGGGGTTTTGTCAATGATATATAGGAATTTTGCTAGCAGGGAAAAGGAGGTGATTGTCCCTCTGTATAAGGCAATGGTCAGGCCACGCCTTGAGTACTGCGTACAGGTCTGGAGGCCTCATTTTAGGAAGGATGTAGATTTGCTTGAGCGTGTACAGAGAAGAGCAACACGATTGGTGAGGGGAATGAAGGGATTCTCTTACCAAGAGAGGCTTAAGTTCTGCAAATTGCAGTGGCTGGAGACTAGGCACCTGCGCGGTGATCTGATTGAGGTCTATAAGGCCTTGAATGGGTTGAGCACGCTGAATTCTGATGGGATCCTTCCACTTGTTCAGATTACCAACCTACGGGGACATAAGTTCAAATTAAGAAAGGACAGATGTAGAATAGATGTGCGGAAATTTGCCTTTAGCCAGCGGGTGGTTAATTGCTGGAACAAACTTCCATCTGTCGTTGTAGAAGTTGATAGGTTAAATAAATTTAAGGAGGAACTGGACAGGCATTTGGAGGGAATGGTGTGATTTTTTTTTTTTTTTTTGGCTGATGCTGCATAAGCTCCTACACTTGCTTTCTTGCATCATGTGCCACTACTACTACATATGGGAATTGACACAAGTGCACAAACTGAAACTGACGGGTACCTCTTCATCAATCCCTCACAGCGAGCCCTCTTGGGTAGCACAGTTGGTAGAATCGCCATCCTCCCCACACTGGGTGGAAAAGACCCGAGTTCGAGTCCCGTCGATAATGTGAGGAATTTTTATGGGCTTTTTCACAACGTGGCTGTGTTAGTCGGTCTTAGGCGAGGATATCATGGTTTTTCTCCCAGAAACTCGGGTTTTTTGTCCAGCAAACAGAAAATCGACCACAGAACACGCAGTTTATAGACAGTATAGAGTCTTAGGGTTTGCAAATCGGTTTTCATATTGAGTTGTTAAAAACGAAACCGAGCTTCTAAAACCGGATTCGAATATTTTCTTAGTCAGCCCTCGAATATAGTTTTTTGTTACGCACATTTTCTTTTGTTTGTTCGTTTGTCTGGATCGTTCAACTGCTTTATGTTTTAAACATGTTTTTTTATTTTATTTTATTTTATGTTTAAGTACGAATCTCATGGGCAAGTGGCCCAAATCTAGGAGGGGTACCTTTTATCATCCCACCTGTATCATGGCACGATGCAGGTGTATTCATTTACGACTGAGTGAGTCGGAGCGATAGCGTAAAAGAAAATGCTCAACATTTCTCCGTTCCATCTGTCTTGTTCGCCAGGCAAGTTATGCAACGCACCTTATTGATGGTTACCCACTAGAAACAGATTCGCTGAATATTACATCAAATTTCAATCGTAGAAAGTTTTTTTGCTTCTTTATTCCTATTAAATTTGCGATCAAATGTTCTCCAAAAAGCAGCTTCACCAAATTTAGCTTTTATGTCATTTTGAAAATACAGTAGATTTAATTGGGGAAAAAAAAATTGCAAGTAAATAAATAAAAAATTTCCTTCGTGAAAATTTTGAAACTTGCCTCGTTTAGATTCTTCATTCAGTGCTTGTGGGAGTGACGCATAGTATTGTGCTTTTGTTATCTTCAATATTTTTATTTAAAATTGTCGGTGATATAAATTCCTACTAATTAATATTTATTACTCTTAATATTTCTAAGATGAAATCAAACGTATGGAATTATTTTGCTCGAAAAAGCAAAGATGAAGCACAATGTTCGAAATGTCTGAAGATAATGAAGTCGTCTGGAGGATCTACATCATCTTTGATGTTGCATTTAAAGAAAATGCATCAGATTTGGCATTAAACATGATAACAGTGAACCCCGTAAAAATGGTAAGAACTTTAGAAAACTTTATCGTTAAAAAATCTATGGAAGAAGAGATTTCAAAATTAGCTGCTTTAGTTGGATTTTCTTTTAATTCAATTGCCAAGAGTGAGTTTATACAATCAAGCCTTCACCTTCAGAGAAATAAATACGATAAATTACCACCAGCCTCAGTGAATGGAATTAAAAATATGGTTCTGAATTATTATAAAACTAAGAAAGAAGAACTCATTCAGCATTTCAAAAAATCATTGGTTTTGGATGCACGGTATTCATTGACTCTAGACGAATATACGTCTATACAAAATAAAAGGTATATGAATATAAATGTGCATTCAAAAGACAATCGTTGGTCATTAGGTCTTATTGAGATTAATGGTTCACTTGTAGCAGAAGAACTGAGCAAATTGTGAATGGACACTTGAAGGAATTTGGTTTGAACGTGGATGAGGATATTGTTGCCTGCACTACCGATGGAGCAGCAATGATGATTAAGTTTGGCAAGCAAATTACGCCTAATCATCAACAATATATAGCCCATTGTATACATCTGTCAGTTATAGATGTACTTTATGAAAAAGCAATCAATTATGGTGCCACAATCTCTGAGTCTCGCAAAGACAATGAAGAAAATGAAAATAATGAAGAAAGTAGTGATGATGAAGAAGCTGAAGAAAGACAGCAAGGCATGATTTATCAAACCGACTTTACCGATGAGCTCATTTATTTCTTCAATCCAATGGCCAATATTGCACAAACTATTAACAAAGTCAGAAAAATTTGCAAGCTTTTTCGAAAATCGCCTACCAAAAATGACATATTACAAAATTTTGTTAAAGCAAAATTTAATGGGAAAGAATATAAACTTATATTAGATTGCAAGACAAGATGGGATAGCACATTCTATATGATTGAGAGATTTTTGAAATGGAAAAATTGCATTCCAAATGCTCTATGTGCAGTACTGTCATCTGAAGCTGTGTCTGACGATGACTGGAAAACACTTGAATTGCTATGTGAAACTTTGCGACTAGTTGAAATGATTCTGAAGGCTATAACCTCAGAAGATACAGACTTACTCAAAGCAGAGTCTTCAATAGAATTTCTGCTTGCTAAGCTTGATACAACAGAAAACCCATTTGCTTTAAAGTTTCACCAAAGCCTTTTGCAGCGTTACAATGCAAGACGAAATTGCCAAACTGTGGCTTTGCTGAGCTATGTACACAACACCAAAAGGTTTAGGAAAGAAGATTCAGGTTCAAGAACTTTTGATTTTCCAAATAAGCAAGTTTTGAAAATGCATGCTGAAGAGATTTATCAGAGATTATTTGCAAAACATTCCGAAGGAGTCTTAGCGTTGAATGAAGAAACTGAAAATAAACGAACTGTTCTTTTAGAAGAAAACAAAGACTCGTCTAGTTCCGATGTTGGAGATACACTCATGCGAGAGTATGATAGTGTAGTAATGCGAGAGTATGATAGTGTAATAAAGAGATTAACTGAAGAGCCATCAAAATATCCGAGTAAACTGGAAATCAGCAAAGAATTTAAAATTTTGGAGGCAACTAGCAGTAGAAGTGAAAAGCTGGAGAAAGTTTATAGAGCACTGCTGACCATTAAACCAACAAGTGTCCAGTCTTCTGAGAGAGTGTTTTCGATCACTGGTCTCTTTAACACAAAAATAAGGTCAAGTCTATCAGGAAAAATGCTTAATATACTGTGTTTTTTAAAGGATCATTTTCAGAAAAAAAAGCTGAGCTATTAATAGTAAAGTAATTTCCCCAAGCTGTTTTTTTCACATTATTTTTATTTATTTATTATTATTATTATTATTATAGGGCTTATTATTTTTTTGTTTTCTATACGAGAAGATAGTTTTTATTCAAAGGATTTGAATACAATTTGTAATTTTGTGTAATCTCAAGCTGGTTACTTTTTTGGAGCATTTTAATTTTTTTATTTTTTTTACTATAAGAGGCGATAGATTTTGTTTAAAAGATTTGATTACGATTTGTACAATCTACCCAAGATAAAATAAATACCTGTGTTATAAGCTTTTAATTATTTTCCCTAAGTCTGATAAAATCGGTTTTAAAACCGGTTTTAAGAGTAAACTTCGGTTAAACTGGGTTTTGAAGTTTCTCTGTTTTATGCAAGCCCTAGTATAGACGGAGCAATATGGCCTTTGTCGCTGATGCCCCTAAAACCCCACAACAATAACAACAACCCTCACAGTGAAGTTTGAAAGCTGTTCTCTTGCATAACGGAACTTTAAGCTATCCATCCCCGTTGCCCAGTCTGTTCATTCTTATTTTGTCTAAAGGTTCATTCTGTTCATTCTTATTTTGTCTAAAGGTTCATTCTGTTCATTCTTGTTTTGTCTTAACCTTACAACATGAAGATACTGCTCGAAGCAATTTGATACAGCACACATCAGTGGAATATCTGTTGTGACCTCAACGTACATGTACGTTTTGACATGTTAATGGCATGCAAGAAGTGTTCGTAAAATATTATTGTTTTCTATGCCTACGGGACAGCCGTTCTATCAGACATGGCCTCAAAGCAACACATATGAACCAGGAACGAGTAGAAGCATATATGTTTCATTAGTGGATGCAATGAAGAGTTTCTTTCCGCCTTTACATAAACTTCGCCTAATGAAGAGTTTTGTCAAAGTAATGGGTAAGATGAATTCGTGAATATTTGATTACATACAAAGTGAGTGAGAAATTGTAAGTGAGAAATTTCCAAAGGACAGTACGGCGAAAGTGAAAGAGGGAATCTTTGTGGACCTCAAATCAGAAAACTTTTGCAAGATGAAAGCTTTTAAAAATGCTTCAGTGTATTAGAACTAAGAGCATGGTAGGTTTTATATTGGCTTTGTGGAAACCTTTTGGGTAATTACAGGTATTCCGCATACAGAGATCAGAAACTGCTTGATGCATGTAACGGGATGTCGTAAGTCTCTGAAACGTCATTTTTTGCATTCACATTTAGTTTTCTTTCCTGAAAACCTTGGCACATTGAGTGGCGAGTAAGAAAAACGATTATTTCAAGACAATGTCAATTAAGTCAATGTCTTGAAAGAATTCCGGAAAAAGTGTACTAAAGGAAATAACCCGAACAACATTTAAAAATTATACATATCTTTTTTACACTAGTGTGCTGTATCATTTTACAGCACACTATATGGGTGAAGTGTATGGTTTAAACTGTAAAAGTGATAATTTAACTGTAACCAATCTTATGTGTTTTGTAATGAAATGTTAATTAACTTGTACTAGTATTATCAGCAGTCATATTACTAAAACTGCACACGCGCAATATTCGATCGAATATAATTTGAAACCAGCGCGCAAAACTGTTTAGAAAAGTGTGCTTTCATATTTGATGAAAAAAAAAAAAAAAAAAAGTTTCATTTTGTTGACCAGTGTTATTGATTGAAGTGTGTTGGTAATACGGCGCCCACATAGCACCATCTGTTGGTGTTTATTTGAAACAGTACGTTTTCAAGATGGCGGCACTGTTCAGTGATATTAAGAAAGAGATGCGATCTGCAATCCGATGTTAAACGCAGAAGGAATAAAACTTGCTGAAATTTATCGCAGAATGTTGGCTAATGAGTAAATTTAAGAACTGTATTACAAATATTGAGGATTCTTCTTGACCAGGGCAAGCACATCATAACGTAACACTAGAAGTCGAAGTGGCCGTGGAAGAACTCATACAAGAAAATCGTCGAATTACTCTTGAAGAAATGACTATGGCGTGCAAGAATAATATCGGTTAAATGCATACCATCGTTAGTGGGGAGTTGCACTTTCGAAAAGTGCATGGTCAAAGAACCAAAAGTTACGAATGTGTGTTCCGTGCTTGGATGGTATGGGCGCCGAGAACGGATATGAATCCTAGGTACACCATTACACACCAGAAAGCCAACACGCAAGTTCAGAGCAGCGCCATGCAGGCTCACCTCGACCAAAAAAAGTCCGTACTCAAGCATCAATCAGCCTGGAAAGCGTTACTCACTGTATTCTGGGATCATAAAGGAGTGATTCTGAAAGATTATCTGGTGAGAAGAGAAACAGTGATGAGTAATGAATACTGTAATCGCTGCTGAACCAGTTAAAGCCAGTTAATTCGAAAGAAATGTAGAATTTTGGATGGCCGACAAACTGTGGACATGC
The DNA here is from genome assembly GCF_048544385.1 of Mastigoproctus giganteus. Classification (NCBI taxonomy): domain Eukaryota; kingdom Metazoa; phylum Arthropoda; class Arachnida; order Uropygi; family Thelyphonidae; genus Mastigoproctus; species Mastigoproctus giganteus. The sequence continues at coordinate 213,112,379 of NC_143580.1, read as the reverse complement.
TTTGATAATGCCAATCCCTGTTCAGTGCCTGTTCTGTAATGAATATACGGTATTATAAAACATTTTAACTTCCATAATATAATGAAAAACAAAGGAATAAACATTGGGTTTATTTACCAAGTACAGTAGTTATGTAGTCGGAACATTTCGCAAATAAGTTGTAATTGCCGATTGCTTAGGGGGAAAAAAAAAACCTCTGTCATTTTAGTGCCACCTGAGAACCAACTCATCTGCCCACGTTTAATATTTCCATAAATTGCTTGTGTTCTCCCGTCGATTTTGTCCGTTTTTCTGGACGAAAAACCTGAATTTTCGGGGGATTGACTTTATTATCTATTCCTGAAACCAGCTAACTCAACCACGGAGTGAAAAAGTCCATAAAACTTCCCCATGTCATTGATGGGATTCGAACTCGGGGCTTTTCCACCTAGTGGTGGGAGGATAGTGATTGTAACCACTGTGTTATCTGCACTACAGCTTACCCTACAATGTTAATTTGCACATTGTAAAAAAATAACTGAGAAAGTGAATTTAAATATCTAAAAGAAAAAAAAAAAAAGAAATAAAAGTGATCTAGAGAAGCGTGTTGTTCGTATTGTGTATATTATTAATTGTGTACTCTTCTCTTTTATTGGTTCTCACTGAGCATAAACAAACTTTTTAGATGCGTTTTCATATGCGTAAAGTCTGTGTTCGTCATTCAGTCCGTACGCATGTAACAAGTTGACTTCCAGTGGACAGATTTTACTCTTTACACAGTAAAATTCACTATTAAACAAGTCACGTAATTTAATCCGTGTTATTTACATTTAATTAATTCATTATGAACAGCCACATCATGTAACTCTCTCAGCACATTAGCAAGTTAATTAGTTAATCAGGTAAAAAAGCAGAATGCCTGAGAGCCAGGATTTTTTAAAATATATTTTCCTTACCCTCAGCTCTGGCGATTAGCACTGTTGTTATAATCCCAGTGATTATATCCACCATCCTCCCACACTGGTTGGCACGAGGTGGAATACCGTCAGTGGCGCAAGTAGTTTTTATGGTTTTTTATACAGCGTGGGTTAGTCGGTCTTGGGCGAAAGTTGTCTACTTTTTTCTTCCAATAACTCGGGTTTTTAGTCCAGAAACCGACAAACCGACCGATGAATATACTCAATAACAGACACAATATAATAACGCCTCACAGCCTTAGCTGCTTTGGCGCCTACCACACATAACTAACCTAAGATTAATTACATATTTATTAACTATTCTTATACCACGTGAAGTTAATTTCCCTAACTATATTAACCTAACTTAATCCTCGCCATCACCTATTAGTCTAATAAGCGATTGCAGTAGGGGTAAATTGAAACTCCAGCGAGGGTACACGAGAATTCTTCAAGACTAAATATAAGACTTTCCACTGCTACTATAAGACAGAAAAATTTCAAGCTTTCTTGCTCTTATTCACACAATAAGTGCAGTAAAGTTTAGTATTTAATATTTTTGTATTTCGTAGTACAGCACTTTTTCGTGGATTAGTCTTACCATTAGTCATACTGTATATGCAACCATAGGGGTTCACATTTGGTGAGTATGGGCTTGGCACACCCAGGGTCCTGAGCTGGATATCATCATTCTTCTCTTTCTTGGTGATGTGATTTCCTTCTACTTCTCTCTCTCTCAGGGTAACTCAGAAATTTTTTTTTTTTTTTTGGCTGGTGCAGCATAAAGTCTCCCTCAGGCTTCCTTGCACCATATGGCTAATAATAATATATTATTAAAGTCAGGTTTTACTATTTATTTAAAAATCACCAATCACGTAATCGTAAATAATCTGCTCGTTATTTACCCAGTTGAGGACTCATATCGTTGCTTAGCGACGATTTACTTTTCCGTGACGATCTTCGTTACACCAAATTTACTGTCAGATTATCAGAGACCCCAAGAGATATATTCCAGATAAAGGCGGACTGTGTGATTTCAGTTCATCAGGAATACCTGCGACGGTCAAGGTGAAACATATGCAATTTTTATTCAGAGGAAGTTCTGCTTTCGAAGACAATTTTTGTAGTCATGAAATCGAAGCGCCACAGTGCGGATAAATCTAGATGACAGTTTCCATCCATTTAATCTATAATTGATTTATGCAATAGAGTGGTTATGAACTGTGGGTAAGTGTATTCTAAGTATTCATAAAGGTCCTGGTGGTATGCAAAACTAATGGTAAAAAACTGTTGTTAATTACACTGGCCAACGTGATTTTTATTTCATTAATATATTAACTGTTTGCAGTCAGTTTTTATGCGTAAAAATTGACTGCAAAAATAATTTTTAAAATTTCACAGCACGTTACAAGTTCTATATGTACAAGTTTTTGTGTTATACATAATATATGTATCTTACCACAATTTAGAGAAATAGATATGACATTGATATGTTGTATTATCCGCAGATAATAATGGTTACATGTACTGATTGATGGCAGTTACGTTAGGGAGGGTTAACATGTTCAGCCTCGTCTGTCTGCTTCCCACCTTTCTCAGTAACTGAATGACAGTTGTAATTTGAGTATGTATGCAGTTTATCTGAGTATCGATTGCACATTGTTTCTTCCGTGTTTTGCTTAGCATTGCATTGTTAAAATGCTTAAGCAGAAGCAGAATAAGTGTCAGAACCATCCTGACAGTTTCTGCTACGTGTTGACAGTTTACGACAAAAACTCCGAGGAAGAAAATCTACAGTATTACTAAGCAGCTTTTGTATCTTGGTTGCAAGGTTGGTGAACAGGACAATACTTAGGCTCCACATATGTTCTGTATTACCTGCCGCAAATCTGAGGGTGTGACTGACTGGAAAAATTAAAAGTATGCTTTTTGCTGTTGCCTTTTATAGAACTCCTTGGTTCTGGGTCGCAGCAATATGGCTAGAACCACACAACCAATTGCTATTGGTTGCGCGGAAAGGGTTACCGCCTGTTTCACAAAATGAAGACCTGCTGATACCAGATCCACTCCAAATCATGAAATAAAGGAGTGTTGAATATAGTGCCTCTGGTTTCTTGTTTTGCACTTTGCTGGACCATTCATTTCAGCAGATTTGGATTACCAGCTCGAAAACTATAACACACCGCACTTAATTAAGCACGAAGAGTTCAATGACAGTTGCGATTTAATATGATCTAACTAGAAAGCAGAACTACTGGGTTTTAAATTGCAACAGTGGAAATTACTTGAACGGTAGTTGAAAACGTCACAGAGTGTTTTCAAAATATTTCTTTGTGGAAGACATTATGTTTCTTTGGTGTCATGTTTGACTGAGCATTGAACAGAATAGAGTATATTGATGCCTCAAAAAGTTTAAAAGCAGTTTTGCTGCACAGTGGAAATGCATTCCCATCATTTCTACTCCTTCGCCCTTGAAAGAGACATATGAAAGAATGTCCAAGATACTGATTGAGTAAAGTGCCGTGACTTTGCTTGGAATGTCTGTAGTGATTTTAAGGTAATTGGATTATCCACTGGTCTACAGGGAGGTTTCACAAAATACTGTTATATTCTGTTTGTGAGACAGTTGTGCAACTGAAAAAATATGCATCCTAGCATGCAAATTCCGAGTATCCAATAGGAATCGATCTACTACCTTACAGAGGCCGCACATTATTCAAATTATTCATGCCTTTAAAAACACGAATTGCAACCACATCACTTCATTCTTTTTTTTTTTTTTCCGACTTGCCCAGTGGGATAGCCACATCTTCAGTACCCAGGATGGCAAGTCATCGTCGTTTAGATAATTCTTTGAGATGGCGGGCCGTTGGACGACTTGAAGCCGTGGTCGGAGGCGAAGGTGGCACGTTGGCTTAATGTGTCACGCAATGTTGTCTCGGGACAATGGAAGCAGTTTCAAGAGACAGAAACCATTACAAGAAGAGCTAGCCAAGGTAGCCCGATCGCTACGTCAACCAGAACAGACCGCTATCTGGCTCTAACAGCAAGACGGAACCGTACGATGTCGTGTCATTAACTGTCTCTTGAGGTTGTTGCTGTCACAGGTGAAAACATTTCCAACAGGACTGTGTTAAGAACAATGTTGTGAACAGATCTCAATTCAAGTGGACTCTACGCAAGGAAGCCAGTGATTTATACCGCATTAACCCCAAACTACCGCAGAGCTCGTCGAACCTGGTGTCATGAATATGAGACTTGGAGCCCTGACAAATGGGGTACAGTTCTGTTCTCTGATTATTCCATTTTTAGCGTACAAACAGATTCTAGACATTATTTCATCTGGAGACAACGAGAAATGCTGTACCATCCCTCCAACATCAGAGAAACGGACGGTGGAGGCGGTGTTCTCGTGTGGGGCGGAAAAATGATCAACGGCTTCACCTCTCTTCAGGTTTTTGATATGGATACCGTAACTGCACAGAGGTACCGAGAACAGATCCTCGAACCCCATGTGCGACTTTTTAGGGGTGCGGTTGGCCCAGATTTTCTTTTCATGCACGACAACGCCACTGCCCATAGAGTTCAAGTGGTGGAGGAACATCTTGGAACTGAAAATATCCAACGACCGCCGTGGCCAGCACGATCAGCAGACTTAAATCCGAGCGAACATATCACCATTCCAAATTTTGTCCTGCTTCATCCCAAGCTGCACGAGTTACACCACGTTTTCTACATGTTCTGTTAATTTTGTCGAGCAGTGTATTTTGCAGCAGTGCGAAAAGAGGTTGGAATTTTAAACAGGGAGAAGTAAATATAAAATATGTTACATTAGTTGAACCAAAAGAGCTTCTTCTTCCACCTTTGCATATGAAGTTTGGATTAATGAAGAATTTCGTTAAGGCTCTGGATAGAGAAGGAAGTAGATTCTGCTACCTAAAGGAAGTGTTTCCCACTTTAACAGCTGCACATTGAAACAAGGAATTTTGATTTGGCCTCAAATAAAGTAACTCCTCAAAAATTATGTATTTGAAACGAAGCTACAGGGATACCTAAAACGTCACAGAGTGTTTTCGTGAATTTCTTGAAAGAAGGAAAGAAGATAATTATGAATTTCTGATATCAACTTTACTATTATAAAAATATGGGCTACTAGATGTCTTTTAACCTTTTCTTTATTCCCGTCTCACTTTTTTCCTCATAATTTGTGAGATGTAATTGATGAGGAAGGAGGACAATTTTATCAGAACATATCTACGATGGAAAAGCGATACAAAGTTTGCTTGGATACTGGTATGAAGGGAGATTACTGTTGGTTTCTTAGAGGGAACGCAAAATGGACTATAAGAAAAACTCTCTGAGTGGCAAACATTTCTAAGGAAATCGAATGTATGTAGCACATTATATGTTTGAATAGAGTATTTTAAAATGAACAACACTGATTTTTAATACAGCATAGGTATTATTGTATGGTATTTGAAACTACACGTTAAATAATTAACTTAATTACTTACATTAGGAATGATATGAACTGACAACTGACAAGAATAATACTGTATATCTAAAAATTATATAAAAATAATAATAGTTAAAACCAAATCAAATAAAATAATGGCGCAAATTTTTATAATTCGTTTCATCAAAAAATTGAGGCACCAGTTTTTTTTTTTTTTTTTTTTTTATGAGAACCCCAAACACGAGAGGTATTATAACCTATAGTACTTAGTACCGTGCTTGGGTTGGAGGTTGAGAAGACGAAAGAAGATATTTGTTGATATTGGACTTGAACTTCTGTAGATTGTAATTTTCAGGAAATACGTATGAAGGAAGGTTGTTCCAGAAAACGGCAGTTGAATGAATAAATGAGGAAGATGAAAAGTTGGTTCTGTGGGTTTGTAGTTGGACAGTAAATGGATGTTGGCTGGTGGCGGCACGTGTTCGGACTGTTTTGAAAGAGAGAGCGGGAATTATAGAAGCCAATTCAGAAGAACAGTGCCCATGGAAGTATCTGTAGAAGAGGCATGCAGCAGAAACAGTGCGTCTATGAGAAAGCGAGTGGAGAGACTCTGTTAGAGATGAATCATTAATTAACCTAACTGCCCTCTTCTGAATGGAATCAAGAAGCTTGAGAGAGGTTCTGGGGGCACCACCCCAGATGTGGGAACAATATTCCATGGCAGGGCGGATTTGCGATTTATACAGAGTGAGCAGCTGTATGGGAGAAAAGTAACGCCGAGAGCGAAAGAGAAAACCAAGTTTTTTAGATGCAGAGGAAGCAATATTTTTAATGTGCTTGTGCCAAGAGAGATTAGAAGTCAGGGTAATCCCCAAAAGAGATATATCATTTTGCCTAGAAATCGGAGTGTCACTAAAGATAAGCATAGGAGCAGAAGAATCCTTTTTGCGAGATATAAGACAAGATTGAGTTTTAGAAGGGTTGAAATCAACTAAGTTATCTTTGCCCCACTGGAGAATTACCTGAAGATCGGCATTTAAGGAATTGGCAGCAGATTTTCGAGAACTTGAAGCTGATTGAGCTGGACAAGGTTTCTCAAAATGGAAAGTTGAATGCAATGTGCTATCATCAGCAAAACTATGGATAGGATTTCCAGTCAGTGGAAGAAGGTCATTGATATACAAGAGGAAAAGAGTGGGGGAAAGAACTGAACCTTGGGGGACACCGGCATTAGTGGAGAAGTTAGAAGACAGAGAGCCATCTACCATCACCCTCAGTGAGCGATCAGAGAGAAAACTGGATAACCAATTACTAAAAACAGTTGGCAAACCATAAGATGGAAGCTTGTTTAGAAGACCTTTATGCCAAACACGATCAAAAGCCTTTGAGATGTCAAGAGCAACTACTTGACTTTCACCGAACCTTTCCATTGAATTAGTCCATAAATGGGTAACATAAGCCAGAATATCACCAGTGGATCGACACTGACGGAATCCATACTGGCGATCGTTGATCAGACGGAAGGTTTCTAGGTAGTTTAAGAGTTGGCGGTTAATTGATTTCTCCATTACTTTAGAAAGAGTAGAAGTAATTGCAATGGGACGATAATTGGATGGGAGGGATTTGTCACCCTTTTTAGGAACTGGCTGGATATGAGCAAATTTCCAAGCAGAAGGAAAAACACCTTTGGAATAAGAAAGTGAAAAAAGGCGGCAAAGAATAGGAGTAAGTTCAGGAGCACAGGTTTTGAGAACAAGTGGAGAAATACCATCAGGACCTGGAGCTTTCTTAGCATCAAGATTCATCAAAATCCTTCTGATATCCTTTTGACGGAAGACCACAGGAGGCATTGAATGGAGCGTGTTAGGAATGGTGGGAGGTGTTTTACCAAGATCATTAATACATGAGCTCGAAGAAAAATGGGATGCTAGCAGGTCAGCTTTATCCTTGGCTGAAGTGACAACAGAACCATCTGGTTTGGACAGAGGTGGGAGCAGAGATGGGCAAAAGTTGCGGCCAATAGCTTTGGCAAGAGACCAGAATGCTCGGCTACCATTAGGGCAAGAAGCAAGTTTTCTACTCTTAGCCTGTTCAAACTCTAGTTTGGACTGATTAATAACTGCTTTACAATTGTTGCGAGCTTTGGTGTAGGCAGAAAATGAAACTGAAGAATTAGAAACAAGCCAATTACGATATGCAACGTTCTTCTCTTGGACAGCCTTAGCACATTTATTGGAAAACCAAGGTTTAGATAAAGGACGAGATTTTAAAGTGGAGTGTGGGATAAAGGATTCCATTCCTGCAAGAATAATTTCACTGACACGATCTGAGCAAACGTTGACATCAGAAATTTTGAAACAGTAATCAGACCAAGGAAAGGAAGAAAAGAAGTCTCGCAGGTCATCCCATTTTGCATTCTTGTAATGCCAAACAATACGAGGTTGGGAATAGCCATGAGATAAAGGTTCCATTGGAGAAGCGACAATCACCAAGTTGTGATCTGAAGTGCCTAAAGGACCTCTCACTTCAACCTTGTACTTAGAAGGGTTGTTTGTGAGAAAAAGATCAAGCGTATTGGCTGTATGATTAGGATTGTCCGGTATTCTTGTAGGTAAGTGAACAATCTGTGCTAGGTCATTAGTAATTGCAAAAGCCTCAGCATCTCGACCTGCTGGGTCGGTGTGACTAGAAAACGGAAGCCAGCTGGAGTTGTGAACGTTAAAATCACCAAGGAAAATTACCTCATTGTTAGGAAAGTTGGACTGGAGAAAGTCAAGTTGCAAAGAGAGGAAGTCAAAGAGCTCCAAGTGATTTGTCGAGTTGGGAGAACGGTAGAGACAACAGATGAATTTTACACAATGAGGTAGAGAGATTTTAAGCCAGAGAAGATCAAAGAGAGGAGATTCCAAATTGCCAAGTCTCTGACAGGGAATATCAGAACGGACATATGCACAAGTACCACCTTTGAGGCGAAAGGAATCATACAGCAAATAATTTGGATATCTGAGATGAGCAGTAGTTGAATTAACTGATAACTGAGATTCAGTCAGAAAAAGTACATGGGGTTTGGAAGACTGCAAGTGGAAATGGACATCGTTGAGATTAGAATTGAGACCACGTATATTTGTGAAATGAATTAGGAAGTTGATTTTCTATCTTTTAATATTACATAAAGTTAAATCTTTTAAGTTCTGTACATGCTTTGAAGCAATGGATAATAGGCATATATCGGCTAAGAGTTAAGGATTAAATATATAATTATTTCACAATTATTTATTATCTTCGGTTTTCATTGTGATTCTAGATACGGAACCTTTTATGACGATAATGTACCTACCCCCTTTCTGCATATTTTCTTTTGTTAAATAGCTTCAAAATTCTTGAATTCGTATTTTTAATGAATATGTTTTAATAAGGTAACACCGATTAATCAAAGTTAACTTTTCTAAAATATTTCTAAACATTATATAAAAATCAAGTTACATCGGATCGACAGTAAGTACTAGGAATGTGGTTATCATTTTAGAAAGAAAATGTCATTCATTAAAAATAAAGATCAAAGGATAAACATTTTTTTAAAAGAATTCCCCTTATAGGGACATAGGGAAAAATTTGATTCCGGTAAATCAATTGACCTGAGGTGGTGGGGGACTGATGAGAAATTTTTCTCATCTAGCTATGAGAAACATTTTTCCGAATTTCGTGGTGGGGGCGGGTATTTATCCCCGCGTATCCCCTCACCTCTGCGTACGCCTCTGTAATATACTACAAGCTATTTTGAGATAGGAAACAGTTATTATAAATAAACAAAATGCATTTCATTCATTTCATCTCTTATCTACCTTAATAAATAAACAATAGTCACCAACGTCCACGTGCAGCTACATCCACCAATCACAGTGGGAGGCAACTCTAAACCCATTTGATGTCGTTCTTCACATAAGCAGACGTATCCTTTACAACAATTATTTAATCAAGCAAACGACAAAAGCAAACATCGTAAAAAAACTTCAAAAGAAGAAAAATATAATTTTACGTACTGAATTTATGATAGGGGTCTGTGTGAGGCCACGCAACTACTTCTCGCCCCTCCTCAATAAGTTGGATAGTCATAAACAGGGAACTCCATATTGTGAAGAGCGTGACTGGGCCCTGTCGTTATCATGAAAAGCTGAGAGGAGTTCAATGTCCAGGCGGGCTAAAGTACTGCTCAATCGATAAGCAACTCAGCAGGTGAGGACGTCTACACATGCCGTGCGCTCTACTAGATATTGGCAAAGAGGGGGAGAAAAATTGCCATTTTACCGTATACCTAAGCACGTGACTTAACTGTAGGTGTAAGAGCGCTTAGCAGTAGCAGCAGCTGGAACAGTGATTGATGTATCTGTTACACCTCTTAGATATTAAGGAGACATTCGGGATAATCTAGATTTTTTTAGAGTACTTATCGGTAATGGCAAAAGTGGATATGTCTCTACTGACCTTCATGCTCACCATCAAGAAGTCCATTTGGATTGGAGACATTAAAAGAGAAATACTTATCTTGAACTTTTTTATTTCAGTCAATGACAGCTTTCACGTTTTGTTGCAAGTTTCGCTCACTCTTATGGACAATAATGCTTTTTCTGCTAGTACAAAATGAGAGAATCAAGAGATGGTTAAGTAAGAGCGAACGACCTGCGTTTCTATCTAAGGAGATGTTTACCATGTCCAGTATTATGATCTTAATCTTTCCGACACCTTCCCCCCCCCTCATCTTTCCTGAGTTATAAAATTTATTCCAAGATTCCCGACAGTCGAGTGAGTTGCTTTGGTATCAGTATCTTGGAATCAGCGTCGGTGCTTTTAATAAAGCACCGACGCTTTTATTAAAGCGTCGGTGCTTAGCAGCGTCGGTGCTTTTAATAAAGCACCGACGCTGCTAACATCACAAGGAATTAATATAGCCTGTCTGTAACTTGCTTGTTCATTTCCGATTTGCTGTTTGAGGGATGAAAAACTTTTGAATTTCCATGAAGAAAAAGGATGCAAGCCTTGTTCGATTCGAAGTCATCCACACTTGGACAAATTGGACTCGAACTTTAATGACTTGTGTAGTGTAGTGTAAAATAAAGCCATTAAAAGTTTGTATTGTCCAGATAGAGAATAGAATAGGCTTTTACCGTACAGTATGAGAAAACAGCGGTCGTAGAAACCGTGCGTGCATCTTTAGCTATTACAGGCATGGAGCATAGATATTGAGTAATACATTTTTAACGCATAAATAATGCAAAGAAAAAAAGACATTTTTATCATTTCGAATATTCATGTGTGTGCGTGTGCTTGCGTTTTAATAGTCAAAATTTTAAGAAAGCCATCTGAGGTTCTGTGTGCCTGTAATGAAAATTTCTTATTTTCTGAAAATTTGAGTATGTATCTTCAAAACGTGTTTACTAACCTGGGAATTGTAAAGTGCTTCCCTATATTCGAAGTTAATAGACTCTTCAATAAAACCAATACAATTTGATAAAAACGTCTTCATTTCGGGGTTGTTTGGATTAGTGTATAGGTGGCTAAGCCCACGAGGTCAGTGTGTTGTATCTGTAAGGTTGATTTGTGGAATGAAAAAAAAAAAAAAAAAACATATAAGTTGAAACCGACCCTAAACATAATTAAACAGTGCGGAGCAACTCACTCATTATGAACTAGATGTCACAAATCACATTGTTAACAAATGCCACCCTACTGCTCAACCTTTATCATGTGTGATTTTAACCTTTCATTTTAGTTCAAAATGAAAATCATAAGCCTCTTCTTATGGCACATCTGAGCAACATAAATTTTATTCTAATTAATCACCAACCATCTAGGCATAATAATCACATTGATTTTTTATTCTCGTTAGTCCTATTTATTCAGCTGAATGGTCCTCCAGAAAGTATTTTTGACTCGGACTGTGTTCCTATCGCAGCAGCCATAACTATGCCAGTTACCTTTCCACAGTGTGGCCTTCTACATGCTTGGATAATCCACGTTTCCTTCCCTCGTGAGTAGCACAGTTGGTAGGATCGCTGTCCTCCCCCACATCGAGTGGAAAAGGCCTGAGTTCGAATCCCGTCGATGACGGGAGGAATTTTTATCGGACTTTTTCACAACGTGGCTGAGTTAGTCGGTCTCAAGCGAGGATAGAATGTTTTTCCCCTCGGGAAACTGGGATTTTCGTTCAGCAAATAGAAAATCAACCTCAGAACACACGCAGTTTACAAACAATATACACGGAGCAACACGGCTTAGTCGTCCATGCTCCTAAAACCTAATACATCCATCCAACTAAACAAGTTTTCTTGACGTTCAAAAATATATCGAGGCAGCTATGATCTTTCTGTGGGATACCATAGGACTGTATGAAGCAACCTTGGCGGTCACAAAGAGAGCTACATGGATATATGCATAGTAAAAAAGAAAGAAGAAAGAAAGAAAAAAAAAAGATGAGTATAAAATCATACCCTAAGTTATGGTGGAGATGGAACAATGACCAAAAAATATTCTAACTGAAGCAACAGCTCCATCGGTATTTGTAAGCAGACAAATGAGGCCCGAGATCGAATAAACTGTTCCAGAGCTCGGGCTCATTTCAATTGGTTAAAGTCGCTTGAACATCAATTTCTTAATTCACATTTACAGAAAGATCGAAGATCCTATAACAGCAAAATCCATGATTTTCAATCTCAGATAAATCCAGAGGATTGCCTAAACTACACTGCAAAGTTTTCTCTGAACGTAATAGCCAGGAACAATAACGAACCAAATCTCATGCTACATGATTGTATCCTCACGTCGCACTATATCAAGGGAACAGTTGACAGAAGCCATAAACTCACAATTCACTGCCACCCACCAGGATTATGGGAACTGATGGAGGAACACAGTTATGCGGAAATGCCTGAAAATAAAGAGAGGAAGCCCATATATGCTTCTTTTTATTTTCATTAACATTCCAAAAACACGTTTTCCCAGTGAGTAAAATCTACTGAATACGACCCAGGGATGCGTAACCTGGTTCAATCAAAAAATTTCCACCCAATATCTTGCGCCTCGAGCTTGCTAAAATTATTAGAGAGGAATACACCCACCAATTCTCGATTCCTATCTGCTTGGGAACGAAACCACCCAAATCTGCTCTCTCCTATAGCGTTCAACCATTACTAATCTGCTCATCACCATTCGAAGTATTCCCTTAGCCTTTGAAAGGAAAGCAGAACTGCACTCATGCTGATTTAGAAGCGGCTTTGATGAAATTCATGTGCCTATGCAATCGTGCTATAATATCAGTGACAACGTCCTTATCTTCAACGTCCTTATTCTTCAAAATCATATAATTTGACACCAAACTTCTGGGGGGGGGGAACATGGGAGTGAAAAGTAAGTACTGGTGTTCCTAGGTGGGCTTGTTGTTTACTTCCATAATTCCCTTATTGGTGAAGAAGGCCCAACATCTCTTTAGAAATTTTGACATCCCCATTACACGATAATTCAGTCTTGTCTGGAGAACTGACCCATTTAATATTATCCTGTGTTAGCTATCAGCCTATCCCAAATTCATTCAAATCTTCATCCAATTCTTCATTAAACCCATTAAACTTATTAAATTCTGAATAATAGAGATTGAGTCCAGCAGCAAATTGAAAATAATGCATACCGTTCTCCCATCCTCAAATGGGCAGCGAAGCAAGAGTTAAAGTATGTGTACCGTATTTGTCATTTTAATTTATTTTCTATATGTAATCCATATATGAGATCAATAATATTTATTTCTTCTTGCTTCGATATTTATGATTTAGTCAGAACCCCAGGAATGCTTATGAATATAATTATGTTTCTGTTTATGCTTACAGGAATGTAATGATAGGTTACTGATTACCTAGGGGCCACTCTGTTATCGCCCTGCAGATGGTTGATGCACACGTATCCTGCTCGTTATTTGATCTGTGGAAATCTTTTTCTATCTGATAGCGTTAATTAAATTTCTGTCATGCGAGGGAGCGGAATACATGTAATCTATTTGTATAATTATTCAACTACGGAGAGTATCAGCACTGAAGTGTTCTACAAGGCATCATAGAGGTAAATCTTCCATTTCTAAACTAATTTACTTATAACGTAGAACGAATGAGCCATTGCTGCTCTCTTAACTATTAATTTCAAAGGCTAAAGGAAGGACAAAGCAAAAGTCCTTCCTTTAGCCTTGATGGTAGTTACATCTTGAAGTATTTCCCACGATGGTAGTTACATCTTGAAGTATTTACCACGATGGTAGTTACATCTTTAAGTATTTCCCACGATGGTAGTTACATCTTGAAGTATTTACCACGATGGTAGTTACATCTTTAAGTAATTCCCACATCAGTGCATTGTGATCACTGTCACCCAGTGGTTCCTTTATGTGCAAGTTCTTAATGCATGAATAATCACTGCTCATAATCAAATCAAGAGTATTGCTCCCTCTGGTAGCTTCTCGAGCATGTTGCTGTAGAAAACAGTCATCCAATAAATCCGCAAAAGTCTTACTGGTGTGCGAGTAATCAACCCACAAGTTCCAGTCAATATCTGGAAAGTTAAAATCCCCATTATAAGACATTCTGATTTACTGGCCCTCTCTATTTCTCTGCACAATTGCTCATTATACTCATCAGATTCATTAGGCCTATAACACACACTTACTCTCATTTTTGTTTCCCAGTGCTTATGTCACACCAAACAGACTCAACATTGCATTGTCCACCAACATCAATTGGATGCATTCCTTAGATGTTATGTATTTCTTAACTAACAGCATAACCCCTCCTCCCTTCCTGTCTTGTTTATCCTTTCTGTACACATTGTACTCCCCAAATTCCAATTCTGCACTGCTTATGTCTGTATGACACCACGTCTCTGATATTCCAACAATATCTGCCTTTGATGTCTTGACTAGCACCTCAAGCTCATCAAATTCATTAACTATACTCCTAGCATTTGTGTACTTTAAAGTATACATGCACCTGTCTCTACTCTTAGTTACTCTAACACAGCCCATGTATTTATTTGTTCCACTATGACTCCCAACAGTCCTGGAAATCTCCATTGCCTTGCTTTCCAGGCTGCTGCTCATTATAATAGAAGCAGTGCAAGAATCACTTTTGCATCTTCCTGCGGCGACTGTTAACCTTTTAGTCTGTGTATTCCCCCCCAAGTTACCAGTTTTCTTACCCACCTAACACTGCCTCGATAGCATCAGCAAATATTCTTGCACCCTTTCTAATGTACCCCATCCCTGTAGAAGCAGTCTGTCTTGTCAACAAGCACAAATCAGGCTGAAAAAAATTCTACCACTTGAGCCTTGCACAATCTCTCCAGGGCCGGATTGATCCACCAGGCTGTCATCATATACTTCCTCCTATCATGTCTGGGTAGAATTGCAGACACTTTCATATTCAACCCTAACTCTTGACTTTTTTTCAACATTGACCTGTTCTTGTTGAGTAAATCTGCAGATCTCTTACTCTTAAAGTCATTAGTTCCAACATGTAGAACAATATCACCTTTTGTGCCCTTAAAAGATGATATCTGCTCTACAACGTCATCAACCTCAGCCCCTGTCAGACATACTCTGGTCCTGTTCCGCCTATCCTTCTTGCATAGTATATTCGCCGTCTCCCTAACAATAGACTGTCCAACAATAACTAGTTCCTTTGGTACCAGCGCATTCTGCCTTAGAGATTGCCTCTATGTTGCCTGATGCACAGGATTGAGCTCTGCCGTTGAGCTGGGCAGCCGAGAGCTTGCTGGGCCCCTCAAATTAATTTCTTTGAGGGCATTTACCCTACACCTCAAGCTCTCATTGACGCCCATCAGAACGCTGAGTTGGCGCCTAATTTCTTAACACTCTAGACACCTAGCACACACAGAAGCATCCTCCTTGGCTAGACCATGTCCTGTTTTAGAAAGGTAGGCAAACATTTCACATCATGCAAATATTTTGAGACTGTGATGCGTCGGAGAATCGCCCCCTTCGTTTCTCACTCGAGTCACAACACTCTCGCTAATCTGTGATCTTTGCTTTGCAGCTCTAGTCTGGGTCATGATTTCCGTTTAAATATAATTTAATTAACAATGAAATTTAATAAGATTAATAATATTTTTGATTAATTGATAATACTATAATAAGCTTAATAAGCTGACAGATTCCTAATTGAGTGCTATCAGTTCGCAATATACACTGTGCTGCCACTTTATTAGATACACCCCTGCTGTGCACACAAATGGTTTGTCGCACAACGTTGCAAGTCACATGACCAAGTTGTGGATGTAAATGCTGCAGAACAACCTTTCTAGTATCAGTTAAGCGTACAAACCGAAGCAAGAATGGGTCAAGCCCGTGACTACTGAATGCGATAAATATTTGTATTGACGATTTATTGTAAACTCTACTGACTTGGTTGTCGTGCCAGAGTATAAACAGAAAAAATTATTTATTAAAAGGAGTGATCTAGCGGACTTCGAACGTGGCATGGTAGTAGGTGCAAGACGTGCTGGACAAAGCATCTCTGAAACGGCAGTTCTCCTGAACTTTTCACGCACCACAGTTTCAAGGGTGTATCGAGAATGGTGCAACGAACAGAAAACATCCTCTCAACGACACTCCTGTAGAAGAAAACCGCTTGTTGATGAGAGTGTAGAGTGTAGAGTGTATTTAGTGTCAAGCGGCACCAGGGGTTTCCCCATCTCCGCGTTGCTTTCATTGTAGGTGTGCCAGTTCACTGGAAAGGCCAGAGATTTAAAAGTGTATGGATATTGTATGAGTGTAGTGTCGTGTACCGTTGTTCTTCTGGCCATTTAGCCGCTGGACCCCTGCTGAGGCCCAACGTTGTCCACACTCAGCCCCGTGGAGGCAGGCAAGGTATATCAGCATTATAATTAATTACTCTGGCAGGTCCTGCCACCTAATTTCCTGAGATTTCAGTGGCTAGGACCTATAAAAAAAAAATAATAAATAAATAAATAAATAAAAAAAAAAAAAAATTTTGATCTTTCGCGTGGCGGGGGTAAGAGTGCTAGGATTTGAAAGGCCGAAACTATTGGCAAACAGTAATTTGGACATGATTAAATTTGGACGTGTAGGGCAATCGCTTGTGTACAGATAGAGTAGGGGAGGGAGACTGAAGACTGGGGGGGAGAGACAGAAATATGGAGTCCTTCTGGTGGGGCATGGGCATGCCCCACCAGAAGGAAAATTGGGGGTGGCGAGGAAGGGAGGAGACAAGAGGACAGGCACCTTGATGAGAGGGGTCAGAGGAGAATGGCTAGAATCGTGCAAGCAAACAGACGGGCCACAATGTCGCACATCACATCAGAATACAGCCTTGGTGCGCAGAACAAAATATCGCAACGGAACACTAGTCGCACTTTGTCGCTAATGGGCTAGAACAGCCGACGGCCACATCGCGTACCTTTGTTATCAATGAAGAACAAGAGAGCACGCCTCCTGTGGGCACAGCAACACCAGCACTGGACTATCGAGGATTGGAAAACAGTTGCTTGGTCTGACGAGTCGAAGTTTCTGGTGCATCATGTTGATGGAAGGCTCAGAATTTGGCGAAAACAACATGAACATGAATCCATGGACCCGTCATGTCTGACGACTACTGTGCAAGGTGGTGGGGCAGTGTTATGGTGTGGGGAATGTTTTCTTGGCACACGTTGGGTCCATTGATACCCATTGATTCACGTCTGAATGCTACATCGTACCTAAACATCGTTGCCGACCAAGTGCATCCGTTCATATTGACAGTTTATACTCAGTCAGATGGTTACTTCCAGCAGGATAATGCGCCGGTACATAAAGCTCGAATCACTATGGAATGGTTCCAGGAACATGGCAATGACTTTTCTTTGCTGCAGTGGACCGCTCAGTCTCTGGATCTCAATCCTATTGAACATCTTTGGGATGAGCTGGAAAGGGTTGTTCGCTGCAGGCCTACACCTTCGTCGAATCTCAAGGAACTGCATGGTACTCCATTCCTGCACAACGTTTTCAGCATCTTGTTCAATCCACGCCTAGACGAATTCAGGCTGTTTCGAAGGCTAAAGAAGCTCAACACGCTACTAGGTCGGTGTACCTAATAAAGTGGCAGCACAGTGTATATACGTTACCCTATTTCTTATCGACTACAATATGGCGGCTAGTTCAACAATATTGGCGCACAATATTGTTGAACAATAAGAAGCTAACGAACGCTACTAAACCGATTTAATATCTCTGTAAAACACAATTCAGTATGTTAAGGAAGAATATGGTAAAAATTAAAAATACTTATCCCTTTATAGCAGCCAAAAATCCACTGACTGTTCTCGTCCGCGACTAGGGCATCTTTTGGATGAGCCTGTAGGCTAAAGCGTATCCTCTTACCTTTTTACCATGAGTGTATGGCTCCTGAATTAGAAGGATATCAGCTACCTCATCGTCGGCCTTCAATCTCAACTGGTCAGCAACCGCTTTAGCCCTCTGCGCATTGTGCTAGAAAATCTTAACTTCTGTCCAGTTATATTTTTTGTAGCACATGTATCCATAATCTGGTTTTTTTTTTGTATATTCTTTTAGCTTTAATATATCACGGGCACATTGAATCTCTTACTGAATGGTTGGCGTCGATGTTTTGTGTTTTGCAGTTCGCGCTTGTAGGATTGTTACTCTTATTTTGGCAGTTTCTGAACTCGTGTCCCTTTTCCGTGCAGTGTCTGCAGGTCAGAGCCTTCTGCACACACGTGTGGGTGGTGTAGCTAAATTTCAGACACCTTAAACATTTCGCACCACCACATGTTCCATCCATGAATGTATGTGAGCTCCATTGCACATACAGTCGGGTCGGGTCCCTCAAAGCCCGCCATGCATCTGGTATGAATTCCACGACCCAATTTCGAGCATTATTATCTCTGGACATAGTCGAGTATCTCGGAGTTATAAGTTCCTTCGACTCTCGGGCTGGCATGATCTCCTGTAGGTTCCTCACAAATTTCCTCTACTAGGCCTATTTGGCCTATCCAGTGTCCTTGGATAGACCAAATATGATCGCTGTTGGGCCCCTCCTTCTAGGAGGTGCCACCTGCAGTCCCAGAGTTGCCAGCTTGGGGTTTTCCATGATCGCTTGTATTTCTCCTTTAGTCTACGTCTCAATGGCGATTCCGGTGCTCCTCATCTTTCTGATTGCCTTTATCCGTGTTCTTATAAGGTCTGCTTTCATGGATTCCATTATTTTAGCTTTGATAACCTCGCTTGTTATTTCTTGCTCCCGTTGTTTGGTCGTACAATTACGAGGTTTGGAATTTTTTAGAGGGTTTCCCTCTTGGGCTGTGCCTGGTCAGCTTCTTTTGTAGCTGTAGCTATGGCCGGCGTTCTCAGTGCTTGTGCATAGGATGGGGCGCGCTGTGGCATTTGGTTTCTACTATCTGCTCAGAGGACCTCTAGAACTGCGATCTCTGATGCTCCTCATTTGTTTTAAGCAGTATTGTTTCCAGTTTTGTCCATCGTAGGACAATCTCTGCTCTTACATGGAGGATATTCTATTGCTGTTGTCTATCATAATGTTCTCTAACTCTGTTCGTAAGATTAAGGCCTGCTCCAGGACTGTCCCCTGGGGCAAGGTAGGGTTCGATACCTTTGTACTACTCTGGCCGTTCCTTGGCTTCACTAGTGCTGCACGTTTCCCAGTCGGATTTTGGGCCCTTACTTCTGTTCTTCCGTTTTGTAGTTTCCTGTCTTTGTTCTTCAGGGTCATTAACTCTTTCAGTTGGAGTTTGTTCCATCATGACTTCCTCAGATTGGCTTTGTGAGTCATTTGGGATCGTTTCCACAATTTTATTTTCCATTTTGTAAAGTGTCCGGATTAACGAGGTTTTCCGAATTAACGGTTCCTAATATGACTTTGTTAGGGGCTCCAAGAGCTGCTGAAGGGTTCATACCACAAGTCCGTGGGTATATTTGTTGTCTACAACAGTAGCATACCTACCCTTTTTCGGCTCCGGGGACAAAGAACATATTCGGGCCCCTACTTAATTGATGAAAATTGCAAAGAGGGGAGACAGCGAAAGACTCCGGCCCCCAAAGGGCCCCGGAGGTAATTGCCTTGCCTGCCTACATGGTAGCTACCCCACTGCCCTACAATCAATGGGCGAAGTTTTGGGCTTTACCCACTGACAGGTGTGGGGGGGGGGGAACCCAGATACTCTGTATAGTCAAGGTCAAGGTGTGTTTGTTTTAATTACGGTCTCCAGGGTTCCCCCTATACAAAAGGCCAAGGCCGGCAAGTGTATATATGTAGGTGTGTAAGTATGTGTGTTGTTATATTGAGGGTTGAGTGCCGGCACCTGGCGACTTCTCAGCCAGGGGACAGGGGACACCTGGTTCCCTGCCCTCTGACTCCCAACCTTGTCCACGAAGAGGCACGCCAGGGACTGCTTTTAAACTGAAACTCTTACTGGGGCAATCAGGCAAGCCCCAAGGTGTTTAGGAGGGGATCCCCTTGGGATCCCCAAGGTGTTTAGGGAAAGGAAGTGGAATGAGAAGTATGGGAATTGGAAGGGAAGGGAAAGTTGGATAGAAGATAAGGGGAAGAAGAAATAGACATCCCCTGAAGTAGAAGAGAGAAGAGAAAGTAAAAAATACAAAGTATTCGGGTATTTAATGAAAAGGAAAATGGATAATAGAATGAGAAGTATGGGATCAGGGGGGAAGGGGCAACAGAGATAAAAAGTAGGGGAAGAAGAAAAAGGCATCCCCTAGAAGAACGAGTAACATAGAGTAAGAAAGTACAGCAGATTTAAGAAAAACTAGTGAACAGATACTTAATCTAAACTTAAGACCAAACATCAGTCAACCATATACAATAACAACAATATGTACATTGGCTCTAGCTTAAGACCATCCCACAATACAAGTGGGGAGGCACTAACAAACAAATTCTATTTCCTGAATCCTAACATTAGGTGAACAGGAAACAAAGAAAATCATGTCTAGACAAAAACTAAGTTAAGTTTTAAGCCCATTGCAATTCAATACTAGCAAAGAGTTAGTAATACTCACTATCTGCTCAGAGGACCACAAGTACAGCGAAAAACAATAAAACAAAAGTAGAATACATTTCTGCAACCAAAATCATTCCAGCTCCTCCCAACACAGGAGAAGAAACAAGGACAATTTATAGTCTCTCCACAAAAGCAAGAATAATTTCCAAAAGGACATTTTCCATTTACATAACACATTGGCCCAAACAACTGGTAAGGGACAAAAAATCAGTTATTTACAATAATTTAACTATTTATAATAAACATGCAGAAAACAATATATACCTAATTAATACAACTACAAATCACAAAAAAAAAAAAAAACAAAAAACAAAAAAAAAAAAAAAACAATGACATATCACAGTGGTGTAGTCAACATATTAACTCCACAATGTCTATCCTCTAAATTCAGAGGGAAACCAGAATAACTTCTAGAACATGTATATACACTTTACAGCCAATGAAGGGCTAGTCAATCATCAACTCGACATTTCAGGAGTTTATCCTGCCAAGCACTAAAACATGAGGCCGCCGTAGCCTAGTGGTCAGGCGCGCGGGTGCATAAGTACACGTGCCTTGAGTGACCGGGGTTCAAGCCCGTGACTACTGAATACGGTGCTGTTTCTTGTAATCTGTCTATCTTGTGAACTCCTCTGACCGTTTGGTCGTCCCGGAGTATAAACAGAATATTTATTTATTTATAAGTACTGGGCCACCAAACCAGAGGCCCAAAACACTGTGGGAAGTTCAACTCTCATCAGTCAAGATTTCCAATATTAAGTAGTAGAAGTCCAAAAAATTCCTGCACATGAACTGCAAAGTTTACATACAGCAAAGCTGATGTGTATCATATTGAAGGAGTGCTTGTGTAGGAAAATGTTTTCAGCTTTATACCATGCTGGGTCGATAATAAAGTGGCCTCATCAAAAATCTCGCACGTTTCTTTCATGTGTGGCACCGTTTCGTTTTAGTAGGCGGTTGTCATCACGTGACTACACGATAAGGAACCCTGTTAATGTATACCCTGTGACGTTTTGCTTTATTCAGTACAATCTTTGGTGTTTGCTTTGTAGATTCAAAAAACAATAAAGCAGAATAGCAGTTTTGGGATTGTTGGAATTCAATTGTTTTATATTATTATTATATTATTTCTCCCTGATATTTATTTTCATGGAAAATGATATTTTTGAATACTGTATTCCGGAAACGGCCAGGACGGTGGGGAACTGTCTGCTTTTTTACTTTATTCTCTATACCTAATTGGCTTTAACTATCTTGACAGTAATTCTAAGAAAGTAAGAGAACCTACCCATGGCATGAATTATGTATATACAGAGGCGTTTCTTAATATTATCATACAAGGTTTGATCAAAAGGTTCGGTGAATGATCGTAATAATGCTTGAACGCTAAAGCGGTAGCTTAAAGATTGAAAGTGAAGCTTACATCCACATCTTCTGAGCAAGCAAACACCAAGTTTTAACCTATTTAATTTCGAAAATCTCTTCTCTTCTCTCTTTGTATTCCCCCCCCCCACATCAACCACATTCCCGATTATACCTTTTCATTCGATTATTTTAATATACTTTATTATTTTAATTTGATATATTATTATTTTGCTCATATTATTTCTCCCTGATTTCTCTCGTAGCAGTACCTGTCACGGGAGTTCCAACCCTTGACGGGTATTGCTATCAAGTACAGAGGGTGGTTGTTATGTCTGATGTTATTATTAATCGAGGAACTCTCTAACTTTCCTACAGGTGTTCAGCATTACGACTTTCTGGAGATCCTTATAGGTGTTCTCTGGGAGGACTTATTGCTGCTAGGATGTTATGTAGGATCTTTGGCACTATACAGGTGGTTGACATGATGATTGGGATGGTCGTCATCTTTCTGTACATTAAAATAATTTTCCTCCTAGTGATATTTATTCAGCCAATGGGAGAAGAGGGGTGCGGATTAATTGATAATACGTAACAAATGCTAAAATACGCAACAGAAGCTTGTTTTACTGTTTAAGTGTGGTCATACTAGATAAACCTAGTGCACTGGCTTTGTTTATCAAGATGACCACGTGGTACCATTCTTGATTTCCATATGTAAGGTATTTATTTATTCAGAGCTGGGGAAGAGACACACACAGTGTCGAATGCTTTTGTAAGTTTTTTTTTTTTTTTATCAAAAGGAGCAAGCAGGAGGCGAAGGCCACTAGTTATTATTATTATTTCTCCCTGATTGGGGGTTCCACCTCGTGACGGGTATTGCTACCAAGTACACAGGATGGTTGTTGTTATGTCTGAGGGTGTGTGGTAAAAGTTCTCCGCGACTGCAGACTGGTCGGGTTGCTAGCTCGATCGCTACTGTTTTCTTGTGTTGTAACATTAATTCTTGATATATTTATTTATTGACGTTATAGTTTTTGGCGTAGTTAACTAATCTTCAGTTAATAATATTGTTGCGTCTCAGTTAATAATAGTCGGTTGCTTTGAACCGACTATTATAGTTAATGGAAGGCAGAATTCATAGTAAGAAGCTTGGTAAAGGAGGGGGGAAGGAAGAGAAGATTGGAGCTTTCCCCCCACTTCCTTCCAGAGTTCCCACGTTGTACAATACTGATTCTGTAAAGAAAGTTTCTGAGAAATCGTCTAAAGTTAAAAATATTAAAGCAAGTAGTGTTTTAAGTAGTGGATTTAGTGGTGCAATGAGTACTGTTAGTGTGAATACTAAAGCTGGGACGTCTGGTAATGCTGATTCTCATATTCAGGTAGGTGGTGTGGAAAACGTAGTTAAAGTTGGCTGCATGGTTGAACAGGGGGGTACAGTTAGAAGAAGATGTTGCCGTAACAGATTTCACAAATGATTTGTCAAATGGTAAGATAACTGATGTTCCGGATATTCAGCCTGATAATATGGTTTCTGATGTAGATAGTTTTTATTCGGAATCGGGGAGAAGAAGTACAGGCACAAATGTTCGTGAGAGTGAAATAATTGTTGCTAACATACAGGATCAAAGGCAGAGGTACCCTGACGTGTCTACTATTTTTGAGCTTGTAACAAAGTTGAAGAAAAAAGTTATTGACTACATGACTAGTGAAAATAATAGAGTGACTAAAGCTGCAACTAATTTCTTACTTGACGTATGGATAGACATGGAGACTATATCAACAGCATTAGTCATTGACAATGAACGTCTTAAAACAAGGGTAGACCAGATGGAGGTGCGTGCCAGTTTATTAGATGACATTGTAAGAGGGCAGCCTTTTCTATCTAATGTTGCAGAACAAAAGGGGACTTATGCGGACAAGGTTAGGGCTGGATTCAGCCAGCCTCAATTAGGTGAACAGGTAATATTGAATGATATCTGTATGGTGGATAATAACAGGAAGCTGAGCAAAGTGGCAAGATTAAAAGATTATTTTCAGGGCTGAGGAGTCCTCAGAACAGTATAAGTCAAGTCAGGAAGTCAAAGAGGTTATTGTTAACACATTAAAGGAAAAGTTTCAAAAAATAAAAATTAGAAATCTAAGAGCTATACGAAATAAAGGAGTCTTAGTTGAAACAGATAATGATAAGGATTTGGATAAACTCAGTAAGGCAGAGGTATTTTTTCAAAAGGGTATTAATCTGGATAAAGTAAAGTTACAGAACCCTACCATCTTAGTGTATGATGTACCTAAGGAATTAACTCAGGAGGATATTATTAGGGATTTATATAAGAAAAACCTTCAAGATTATGGATATGAGGCGCAAGAGGTCAGAGAGGGCATTGTTTTTAGATTTAATAACAGTTCCAAGGCAAGGTTTAATAATTGGGTGATTGGGGTAGCTCCTCATATGTTGCAAAATTTGATGTGTAATGACAGGTTGTATTTTGAATATACGTCACACAAATTCAGGCGTTTTACAGTTGTGACTAAATGTTTTAAGTGTTTGGGGTATGGCCACTCTATACAACACTGCACACACAAGACTGTGTCGTGTGGTCATTGTGCTCAGGGTGGCCATCTTTTTGTTGATTGCCCAAATAAAAATAAAGATCCATGTTGTGTGAGCTTATGATCACTCATTAAGGAGTAGTAGTTGTCCTGAGTATAAAAAGGCCCTAGAGTTCGCCAGTACGCGTACCTATGATGGATAACTGTAGTACTTTTAATGTGAATGGTAGTTTTCAACATAAAGATGAAGGTAGTGTGCTTAAGTTGGTTCAACTCAACGCCCAAAGATGTCGTGCGGTTACTGATGGAATTAGAATGGTGGCCGTGCAAGAAAGTGTTGACATTTTGTGTATGCAGGAGCCGTATTTTTTTTTTTTTTTATGAGAACCCCAAACACGAAAGGTATCAAAACCTATAGTACTTAGTACCATGCATGGGTTGAAGGAGAAGTATGGGGAGAGGGGATGCCGGAAACTTTGCTCTAGAGACTAAACATGGGTTGTTGGTTCCTTTGCACATGGACATAAAATTGTTGGTTTTCCTGCTGATGCCAGAGTTATAAGTGTAGTTGATGTAAAACCTAAAACAGCAATTGTGGTCTTTAATAAGTTATTGCAGGTAACTGTCCTCTCTGGGCTGTGTAGTCAGAACTCAACATGTGTGAACATTAGTACTCCTAGGTTGTCTTTTAATTTAATATCTCTTTATTGTCCTCCAAGTCACGAAAATGTTAATTCTATCCATTATATGGAAACTGTTTTCAGTGAAATTGGTTGTAGTAATTTAATTATTGCATTGCATTCCAATGCAAAGTCTAACTTATGGTTTAGCGGCATGACTGATCAGAGAGGTCGCTTAATGGGGACTTTATTTTAATGAATAATTTGTGTGTAGTCAATATATCAGGTCAGCCTTATACTTTTAATAATGTTCATGGCAGGTCGAATATTGATTTGACTTTAGTTACTCAGGGGTTATCCAGACGAATCTGTCATTGGCTTGTGAAAACGGACTATACGAATAGTGATCATAGATCTTTGGTTTTTCATATTAATTTGGCTGATTTAAATACTTCTTTAGATTTTGATAATTTTGAATTAACTAGATTTACTTATAAGAAGATTAACTGGTCTAGTTTTGCACGGTCAGTGGCTTGAGATTTTTCAGGAAACAATATGGTTAATTTGAATTTTTTAAATGCTTGTGAGTATGCTGCTTTCGTTCAGTCTTCATTGCTTAGAGCCCTCAGTTGTGCCTCAAGAAGACAACGAGTTAAGAGGCGAGTTGTTAATTGGTGGAATGCGGAATTATCCAGGTTAAGGAAAGAAGTATTTTAATATAGGAAGGCATATCAGAGGTATAGGCGGTGGGGGCTGAATGAGGCTCAATTTTATCATGCATGTTATAGGAATAAAAAGAAAATTTATTATAGGGCTATTTATGAGAGTAAATTAAAGGCTTGAAGAAATCTAGTTACTAGTGTGGGCAATACAGATCCTTGGGGATTAATTTATAAACTAAGTATGAATAAAGTAAGACCTGGAGAGATAATGAATACCGTAATCGTCAATGGAGTGGAAACAACTGATTGGATTACAACAGTGCAGGCAATAACATCGGAGTTGTTTCCTCATGAGGAAGAAGGGGGGGGGGGAGACAACAGAGCAAGAAGGCATCAAGGACTCTAATATAACATACCTTGGGTCTGTTGATATTAGCTTATTTACTTTAGAGGAATTGAGAGCCGTTTCTAAGAAAATTAACATTTCCAAAGCCCCAGGAATCAATTTAGTAGAGAATATCGCTGTTCTTAAAGTGATTGAGCTTTATCCTAACATCTTGTTAAACTTATATAATAAATGCTTACTTCAAGGTACCTTTCCTGGGATCTGGAAAGTTGGTTTGATCAAGCTGTTAGGTAAGCCGGGTAAAAAACCAAATGACCCAAGAGGGTATAGACCAATTTCGTTATTGGCCAATCTTGGCAAAGTTTTTGAAAGATTGTTATTTTTAAGATTGAACCAAGTCATGGATAAAAATGGTTTGACCCTGCCTTATCAGTATGGTTTCAAGAGAGGGCATTCTACGGAGGATGCCATTAATGATCTCATGAATTTTACCAACCAGGCAGAGGATAAGTATGTGTTAGCCATCTTTATATATTTTACTGGAGCTTTTGACATGGTGTGGCATGAGAGTATTCTGTCTGCATTAAGGGGTATGCAATGTCCAGACTTATTGTATAGGACGATACAGAGTTATTTGTATTGTAGGAAAATTATACTGAAAGCTAAGCATCTACAGTTTAATAGGAATCTTTCGAGAGGGTGTCCTCAGGGGTCTGTATTGGGCCCACTTTTTTGGAACTTAGTACTTAATTTATGGCTAGAACAATCAATTTAAAATCTGCATACGATTGCTTATGCAGATGATTTGGTTTTATGTGTTACTGGTAAATCCAGGGCTGTGCTTGAAATAAGAGTGGCTCAGGTATTAGAAAGTCTAGTGTCGTGGGCTGATCTGCACAAACTATTGATATCTACAACTAAAACTGTTATGATGCTTCTTAAGGGAAAACTAAATTATGCGCGACCGCCAAAAGCTTTAAGGGGAGGCAGATTCCCCTAGTATCTGAGGTGAAATATCTAGGTATAATAATGATGATAGATTATCGTTTTTTCCACATTTAAATTACTTAAAAAATTTGGTGCAGCAATAATTCGATTAACTAGGTCAGATTGAAGTTTGAAAAGGAGAGTTTTAAATTTATACTACACGGCAGTCTTCTTACCCATAGTTGCGTACGGAGCATCAGTGTGGTACTTCAGAGTTACTAACGTTAAATTTAAACAGAAATTGTTATCGATTCAGCGCTCAATGCTTTATGTTATTTCTAATTTGTGCAGAACAGTCTCAACGAATGCTATGCAGGTTTTGGCCGGGCATTTGCCTCTAGACTTGTACATTGTGTATCGGGCCCTTTGTTATTACTTAAAAAAAGGCACAGTGGTTTCTTTTATGAATATTACATCTGATGTCACTATAGAGATAGCCAAAGCTAAGAAAAATGTTCTAACACAGTTGATTGGTATGTGGCAACAGGGCGCCTCCGTAGCCAGGTGGGCAGGAGCGGCAGTGCGTAGCACACGCTTCTTGATTAGACCGGGGTTCGAGCCCGTGACCACCAAATACGGAGGATGCGGAAAGGTCAGGGAATGACCACCGCATATCCCCAGAGCAATATGGCCTTAGTTGCTAATGCTCCTAAAAACCAAATAACAAATAACAACGTGGCAACAGAGATGGGATCTTAGCGTAACTGGGGAGGTGAATAGATTGTTTATTCCAACAGTTAAATTTACTTATGATAGTAACAACAAATGGTTTTTCCTTCTATGGTAACATCGTTTATTTTAACTGGCCATGGCTCATTAAATTTTAAACTACATTACTTTGGTCTAGTCAGCTCTACTTTATGCACTTGCCGTCAACCTGAGACTTGGAGTCATTTATTATATGATTGTAGTTTGTTTGTTCAACTTAGAGAAAGGCTAAAAGTGAAGATTGGTAATTTAGTTAGAGGCTGTGAAAGTGATCTTATTGCTAATCAGGATAAATTTCAAGCACTGCAAGAGTTCTGTGTAACTGTTTTTCAACGGAGAAGACATTGGAATAATCTGATGATTACTAATTAAGATTTGGTTATATACATTTTGATTATTTGTGGGTTTTTTTCCTTTTAGTTTGTTTATATTATGTGTGTGTGTATATGTATTTTATTTCTTTTTTTTTTTTTTTTTTTTTTTTTGCTGCCTCTCAGGTGTGGGCAGCCTGGGAGCGGGATTGCTGGCACCCACCGGTATAGCACTACTTCCGGTGGGTGCGGGATTTTTGTGCATGAGGCACTTAAAATAGAAGACCAGGCCCAGCACCAAGTGAATATGGGCGGCCATTAGGGTCTATTCGCCAACGGGGAGCGGCTGTGCAGGTGACAGCTTCTCCCTGATGGCAAAGAGACCTTCCATACAGGTCTATTTTGCAGAGGTTCTGCACAAAGTCAACTTTATCAGGTGGAGATAGACGGAAGTCTAGGTGCCACCTTAGACATAATAATAATAATGTTGTTATGTCTGGTGTTATTGTTGGTTGAGGAACTCTGACTGTCCTACAGGTGTTCAGGATTGCGACTTTCTGGAGCTCCTTGTAGGTGTTCGCTTGGAGACCTATTGCTGCTAGGCTGTTATGTAGTGTCTTTGGTACCATACCGGTGGTTGACACGATGATCGGGATGGTCGTTATTGTTGCATATGCCACATCTCTTTGATCTCCTGTCTTAGGTTCGTGTACTTTCTGATTTTTTCCCCATGTGTTTTCTGCAGGTTGCCAGTGTTGGTTACTGCTATATCAATCAGATAGGTAGCCTTTTCTTTCTTGTCCACAATTGTTATGTGCGGTCTGTTGTGCGGGATTGTCCTATCCGTTGATTTGGCGCGGTCCCAGTACAGTTTGTGGGTTGGGGTCTCTAGTACTGCCTAGGGTTCGTACTTGTAGTACTGTACACTTTCTTCGATCAACTGGTATTTCTTTGCTAGCTTCTGATGTATTATCCTGGCTACCTGGTCGTGTCTATGAGTGTACTCAGTCTGGTGATCACATTGCGTCCCGCAGTGATGTGTTAGATCGTTTCTGAGACCAGGTGGCATGTGTAATCGAACACTCCGGGCTCCTTGGCGAACTATTTTCTATAGTTCCTGGTGTTGATTACCTGGTCTTGGATGGCGAGCATGACATGAATCCTTCAGTCTCGGGTAAGAGCGTCCCGCTCGTGAGCCATGCATTGGAAGCAATTTTGTCTATGTGATCTTGATGGAGATCATTATAGTGTCTGCCCTGGAGTATCTTCTCTGCCCATCTTTCTAGCTTCGTTTGTGCCTCCTGGTTGGGGGATGGACTCGTCGCTTAGGTTGAGTGGGGTATACCGCTTGTCTATCTTCCTTATGGCCTGCTGGAGCTGCTGTGTGTTTCTAGAAGTAATTCTTCAGGTTAACTATCGCTGTCTTCTGTTGCTCAATGAGGTCTATCAGACCCTTTCCAGGTAATTGTCAGTCTCTCCACGGCAGATTTCGGGTGGTGTTGGCTGCTCTTGGTCATCATTGTCCTTGTCTTTCTCATGATATCCTCCAGCTCGGTGTTAGTCCAATCTATGACCGCGAAGGAGTATGTTAGCACTGGGACTGCATAGGTGTTTATGGCTTTAACTGTGTTTCCCCCAGTCAGTTTTGCTTTGAGCAGGCTTCTGAGTCTCTGATGGTATTTTTCGGTCAGGCAGGCCTTAATTTCCTTGTGCTGTAACTGCTTAGCTTGCATTATCCCCAAGTATTTGTAGGCCTCTCCCTCTGCCCATGGCTTCGATCTCTTTACCAGTCTTCAGCTGGTGGTTTCGTTTGACTAATTTTCCCTGGTGCAGTCCGTGGGTCTTGCACTTGTCTAGACCAAATTCCATCCTAATATCATTGCTGAATTCTTCGGTGAACTAGAGTAGTTGCTGGAGGTGCTTCTCGGTTCCCGCATGGAGCTTGATGTCATCCGTGTACATCAGGTGGGTGAGGGTGTACAGGTTCTTCCTTCCTTCCTTCCTTCTTTGAGGTTATATCCGTACTTGCTACTGTTGAGAATGGTGGTTAGTGGGTTAAGTGCTAGACAGAACCACAATGGGCTGAGGGCATCTCCCTGAAAGATACCCCCTCCTGATGGGTCTGGTTGTGATGTTATTATTATTATTATAGTATTATAATTTTATTTTATTTTTTTTTTTAAAGTAGAAGGATAAATAAATGTTATTTATTTATCCTGTGTTATATTTCCGGCGAGATGATATCTCTGCCGCTTGTTAACTCCTGGATTAGCGCCGTGAACTGTTTTAAAATCTGGGTGTGTGTACCTTTGCATCTTACAATAAAGATCACATAATAGTTCTTGAAGGTCCTCCTTTTCTATAAACATTCTAGAATATCCGACTGACGATAGTTTTCTTCTAAAGCTCTACCTTACCTAGCCATGAAGTTACCATAAAATTTCACATTACAGGAAAAACCCAATTAAAGTGTGTAAGGTTGTTTTTACTGATATTGGGTTATGGAAAATAACATCTTATTCAAATAGCAAGAAGTGCTAAGAATGGATCTTACGTCAGTTTTCTAAAGGTGGCAAATAAAAAGTCTACCCATCCTTCGTTAGGGTACTCCCCCTCCCCCCAACATTATCTGTAAATTTGGTTTGATTCAGACTGTAAACACAACGGATCTAAATGGACAGCGTGCATAATTTCACTGCTATCACTTTGATGATGAACATTCTTTAATGATTTAATAATTAAATTTGTAAATATAATTTCATGTTTATATTTCTAGGGGAGGTTTGTTGTATTTAATTTTTATAATGTATGGAATATCACATACAGTACTGTACCAAACGTGTTCAATAACCATCACGACCGCTTTTGATTTTTATTCATACTATATACGTGTTTTCTTATTCTCCCTTTCCCATTAAGCATTCTCAGATTGAATCGAAAATGTTATTTACAGAAGTGTCCCATTCTCAAGCGTTAGCATCGTTTTTGTTAGATCTCATATTGTGAACGCCTTCACAACGAGTTTCCCTCATAATGCACTACCTCGAATAAGCAACGCTTCGCCAGTAGAGAACACTAATATTGTATTACAGTATTTCTCGGCGGATACCCTGATGGCACCCTTTCGAAGTTGTTGGCCACTTATCGGAGAGCAGGTGGTTACCTCAGTGATACAATGCGTACGATCCAGTTATGATGTTAGTTATGATCCTTCACAATGTGAGAGGTGCCAGTCGGTGTGCGATAGTAAAGTACTAAAAAGGCTTAGAGCTATTAAACAGTCTCAGACTAGTAAATTATTCGTAGTTCCAGGCTTCCGGCCCTAAACCCTATTTAGCACAAAAGAGTTTCATAAACATGCGTCGGATTTCGAACTGTTATGGAGTTATGGATGCTTGAATTTGAAAAAATGGTTATAGCATTCGATGACAAAAAATAAGAAAAAATGATAAATAATAAGCAAATAAGCAAATGCGTATCTAGTGATATGTTTGTTCAAAATAGGTACATCTGCTTATTCTTATATATGTTTTTTTTTTTTTTTTAATAATTTAAATTATTTTTTAGCATTCGGCATAGCTCCGTAACTGTACAGAATTAGACAATGTTTTGTAGGGCTATTTTTGCTTATTCTAGACCGTTTTCGAGTTTTTGCGCAACACACACATACAATAATTTTTAACCAGGGCATATGAGAGAATATATTGAGGCATATGAGAAAGTATTGAGGATATAAGGTGGGAAAACTACCATACTGCCAGGTAGATCAGTTGAAGAGATGGTACCGCATTCCTCGTTGTCTTCTGTTGAAACGATGTCTAGAATCTGTTTGTACGCTAAAACGGGACTCATCAGAGAACAGAACTATACTCCATATGTCAGAGCTCCAAGTCACATGTTCATGGCACCAGTTTTAACGAGCTCTGCTGTGGTTTGGGGTTTTTGGATACAAACCACTGCTTCCTTTCTTAGAGTTCACTTAAATCGAGCCTTTCTTAACATAGTCCGGTTGAATATGTTTTTACCTATGACCGCAGCAACCTCAAGAGCCAGTTGATGACAGGACATCATAGGATTCCGTCTTGCTGTTAGAGCCAGATATCAGTCTGTTCTGTTTGACGTAGCCTCGGCCAGCTGTTCTTGTAATGGTGCCTGTCTCCTGAAACTGCTTCCATAGTCCCTAGACGACACTGTGTGACACATTAAACCAACATGCCACTTCTGCCTGCGACTGTCCGGATTCAAGTAGTCAAACGGCCTGCCATCTCAAAGAATCATCTAAAGACGATGACTTGCCATCCTGATTACTGGAGATGTGGCTATCCCACTGAGCAAGCCAAAAAAAGGGAAAGAAGCGATGTGGTCGCAACCTGTGTTTTTAAAGGCATGAATGAATAATTTGCGGTTCTGTAAGGTGGTAGATCGAATTAGCATTAGCATTAGTAGAGGCATATGATGCAAGAAAGCAAGCTTGCATCATTGGCTGATGCTTGCAGCATCAGCCAAAAAAAAAAAAAAAAAAATCCTTCCCATTTCACCCATCCATTCGCTCCAAATGATTGTCTAGTTCTGCCTTGAATTTATTTATGCTCTCAACTTCTATAACGACAGATGGAAGTTTGTTCCAGCAATCGACCATTGGCTAAAGGCAAATCTTCCGCAAATCTATTCTACAAACTGTCTTTTCTCAATTTGAATATATACCCCCCCCCCCTCAGGCGATTAATCTGGGCAAGAGGATGAATCTCATCTGCATTGAGCTTGCTCAAACCATTCAAGGCCTTATACACCTCAATCAGATCACCTCGCAGGTGCCTAGTCTCCACTAATTTGCAAAACTTAAACCTTTCTTCTTGAAAGCAATCCTTTATTCCATTCACAAATCTTGTTGCTCTTCTCTGTACTCATTCCAGCAGCTCTACATCCCTCCTAAAATGAGGCTTTCAGACCTGTGGTATTCAAAATGTGGCCTGACCATTGCCTTATTTATACAAGGGGATAATCACCTCCTTATTCCTGCTAGAATTTTATTGAATACTCGGAATTTGCATGCCAGGATTTCTATTACATGAAATATTCGCCTTGATTTTGTCGAGCAGTATACGTTCCACGTTTAACGATTAATTCACCTTTCTGATTTTTAAAAAAGAGCATATGTGAGAATATCCTCTATCCCTGATTAACCTCTCTCTCTCTCTCTCTGATCAGTTTTTCCATTGGGCATTTTTGCTGTGAGCATTTCTTCCATCGGTATTTTTTCTGTTATGTATTATGTATCTATTATGGCACGGACACCCAGTACAGCCTGGGGTACATACTTATAATATGGTACATTTTCTTTGATGAACTGGTATTTTGGCGCTAGCTTCTGGTGTATTATCCTAGCCACTTGGTTGTGTCTGTGAATGTACCATTGTAAACTGCTTCTTAGTACAATGCTGTTGTAGAGATTACCTTAAGTGAAGTTAATCCTCAATATGCATGTAAAATATTTATTTATTTTGCTTGTGTATTTATATTTGTATCACATTTATTTTATTAAATATGATACAGACTAAACTGCCACGCAACGATTTTCCTCCCATATGATGTAGCGTAGAATTTCCAGCTAATTGTAGCTGCTACAGATTATCGATTTTTCTCGAGCAGAAGAAAATGATCGCGTGATAACATTTTTTTATTATTTTGTTTTTCGACTGGCATATATACCATCAGGTTGCGTGCTCGAATTACATAACTGCGTGAGGAAAAAGTTTTCATTTAACTTTGTTAATGCCAGCAGTCTGTACGAAAGCAGCGTGTCCAATTAAAGAAACTAGTTCCTCGTGATCTGTTGGTTTGGAAACCTACTATGATAGAATTCTAATTTCGAACCGTGAGAAAAGCATGGGCAGTTGCCGAAGCACCTGCTATATCAAAAACATGATCCTTAATGTTCTTTGGAACTTAAAAAAGAACAAAAAAAAAAAAAAAAAAAAAAAACTTTTTTCTTTAGTTAATTTTTTTTTTTTTTTAATATTCAGTATTTTCATATGGAAATGGTATTACTGTATTACGATATATCTATATGTTCCCTACAAAAAAACAAAACAAAAAAAAAAACCTTTATGTTTTTTTTTCCCTCCCGTGACGTGTACTGGTACCAAGTGCATGAAGTGGTTGGTTATGTCCGGTTACTATTATTATTGTTATTATTACTGTTGGTCGAGAAACTATCTTACTATCCTACAGGTGTAGGATCGCGGCTTTCTGGAGTTCCATGTAAGTGTTCTCAGGAATGCTTATTGCTGCTAGGTTCTTATGGAGGCTCGTTAGCACCATGCCAGTGGTTGACATGCAGATCAGAATGGTCATTGCTTGTTCCACATGTCACCTGTCGTTGACTTCCTCTCTTAGGACTGTCTACTTCCTTATATTTTTCTGGTATGTTTTTTGGAGGTTGCTGGTGTTGGGTATGTCGATCAGGTAGGTGATGAGGGTTATGTTTGTCCTGTTGTGCGGAATCGTCTTGTCTGTTATTATGGCGCGGTCTCATTATAGTTCGTGAGTAGAGGTCTCTAGTATGGCCGAGGCTCTTGTAATACGGTTAACTTTCTTTGATCAGCTGGTATTTTTGCGCTAGCTTCAGGTGTATTATCCTAGTCACCTGGTCGTGACTGTGAGTGTGCTACGTCTAGGTGATCCGGTGTGGATTGTTTCTGGAGCCAGGTGGCATTGACGACATGTGTCATCTGTTACTCCGGAGCAGTGTTGAATCCAAGGGGGGTGACCGAGGGTGAAATTCACCCACAGTGGAATAAACCCCCCTGGTGAAAAATAGTAATTTTTATTTTTATAAAACACGAATTCAATAAATTTATGTCAAATAAACACAACACGAAAAATATTATCAACTAAGTATGGTACTTGTTAGGTGGTAAACGGCGAAAATTAATCATTAAAATTCCAAAGACATGAAATTTTCAAAATAATTAAATTGGCAATATTTATGGTTGCACAAATTGTAATTAAAATCCGCTATTTCAAGTGTCCGCATTTTCGTTTTCAGGTTTTCAGGTTCCCTTTATTTTTACACAAACCATCTCTTGACAGTGTTTCACACAAACGGACTACTTGCGACTAATTCTTTGTTTGTATACGCAAACAAGATCGCAGGCTGCGAATAGGTTCGCCTGAATTGGTTCCTAACAGATGCTATTGTAATTATAAAGTGTCCCGCGGTTTTCAGGGGAGTCTACTGCAGCCATTAATTCATTTGTCGGCAGTTTCACTTTATGGTTTTCACATTCCTTTTATTTGTTTTTTTTTTTCACAGCAAGAGTCTACTTGTGGCTACTTCTTCCTTTGTATAACGCAAGCAAGACAACAAGACGGTTTGGTCGCAGCCTTTTATAATATTTTATAACATTTTTATTATATATGTATCTGTACTGTAATATTGCAAGATTGTATGAAGAGAGCCCGAATGAGTTATCGGCAAAATTAATAAATGAAGTGATTGATACACACGCGAAGAAAAAGCAAAGAAGAATAAGATTATTACAATACAGTACTTGCATGTTTGATTATAATTTGTTCATCTGGCCGCTTAGCCTAGAGTCTGTGGAGCACCACAGACCGCTAGTTACCGTCACTGGCACTGGGAGCCGGACCAGGTAAGTGGGAAGAGAACTCTGGCTGGCCAACCCTGGGGTTAGCCTGAGCTTCCCAGGGAGGGAAAAAAAATTTCTTTTTTGAAATAGGAGAAGGGGTGAGAGATTGAGGAGAAGAAAGAAGTTAAGCAGAAGAAAGAGGGCGAAGTAGGGTGGGCTCCCCCCCCCAAAAAAGGGGGAGCCCATCCTACCTCAGGAAAAAGAGAAAAGATTATGAGGTAGGTCAAGTGACCCACAAAGTCAGGTTGCCTAATGGCATGACCCTGCATTTGACAAGTCAAATGCCAGTCCCACTCCCAGAGGAGTATTTATGTGAGTTCCTACGCAAGTAGGAAAATCAGATATTGTTCTACACCTCGAAGAGAAGAGGTGCCAGCAAGTGAATGAGTCCCACATTGGGCAAGGGCCCAGCGTCAGCAGTTAAAATCTTCTTCAGCCAAGGGTGACTTATAGGCAATGAGCAGTGTCCCACGCTGGGTAGTGGATTTGGATCATCTTCTCTTAGGGGATGAGAGGAGACACATGGATTCATGAAGCTCAAGGACTGCTTGGAATTCTTGTGTCTATTGTAGAAAAGTCCTTTAGGGTTGGTGGGTTTGTAAGATAGTTTCCTTTGTGAACGTCAAAAGATTCCTGTTATGTCAGGATAAAGATCAATATCCTGTTGGTGTTTTCTTTGATTCCATTCAGGTTATGTTCTGTGAATTGAGTTTTGGGTTCATTATAAGATGGGGGTGCGCTGAACAGTTTGCTGTAGGTGAATTTGACACATTTCAAATACAATCTGGTCAAATACGTGTCTACATTTTTATTTATTTATTTATTTTTTATTTTTTTTTTTAGGGTTGCCCGTAATTAAATACATTAACCCGTATTTGTGTCTGTAAATTGCACATGTTCTATGGTCGATTTGCCTGTTTTGCTGGACGAAAAAAACCCCAGTTACTGGGGAGAAAAACCTTGCTATCTACG
Organism: Mastigoproctus giganteus; assembly: GCF_048544385.1. NCBI lineage: Eukaryota > Metazoa > Arthropoda > Arachnida > Uropygi > Thelyphonidae > Mastigoproctus > Mastigoproctus giganteus. The sequence continues at coordinate 213,075,716 of NC_143580.1, read as the reverse complement.
CCTGAGACCGACTAACTCAGCCACGGAGTGAAAACAGCCCATTAAAGTTCCTCGCGTCATCGACGGGATTCGAACCCAGGGCTTTTCCACCCACGATACCACTGTGCTACCGGCGCAGACAAATACGTGTCTACATGTCGTCCTCCCCACACCGGGTGGAAAAGCCCGGATTCGAATCTCGTCGATGGCGTGAGGAACTTTTATGTGCTTTTTTCACTCCGCGGCTGAGTTAATTGGTCTCAGGCGTAGATAGCAAGGTTTTTTCCCCTGAAAAACTGGGGGTTTTCTGGGGAAATTGTCTGTAAATTGCCAGCAAATCAGGCAATTATTGTGTCCATAAATTGCCAGAAAAGCAGGCAATTTAACAACATACTAAAAATTTAACTGACAACTAAACAACATAACAACACACACACACTGCACAAAAATAAAATTACACACATTTCTGGCCTTTTACAGTGCTCTGTAATCATCACAGTGTACAAATCTGGAGTTGAACTGACGTTCAGGTGCCGTCCTACATAAGATACCATTGGTCTACAAAAAAAAAAAATTATGATATTAGGGTCACCTGTAAATGATTACATCTACCCATATATTTATTTTGTCTGTAAATTGCGTGCGTTCTCTGGTCGATTTGCCTGTTTTGCTGGAAGAAAAACCCCAGATTCTTGGGGGGGGGGGAACCTTGCTATCTACGTCTCAGACCGACTAAATGTCACGGAGTGAAAAAAGCCCATTAAAGTTCCTCGCGTCATGGACGGGATTCGAACCCGGGCCTTTTCCACCCGGTGTGGGGAGGACGGTGACGATACAACTGTGCTACGCGCCTAGATCATACATGTCTACATGTCCTCCTCCCCACACCGGATGGAAAAGCCCGGATTCGAATCCCGTCGATGGCGCGAGGAACTTTTATGGGCTTTTTTCACTCCGCGACTGAGTTAGTCGGTCTCAGTCGTAGACAGCAAGGTTTTTTTTCCTGAAAAACGGGTGGTTTTGAAGGGAAATTGTGTGTGTAAATTGCCAACAAAGCAGGCAATTATTGTGTCCGTAAATTGCCAGAAAAGTAGGAAATTTACCCACACAATACACATGGGTAGTTGAAAGTAACTTTCCCGGTGACCCTAATTTAATATATATTTTTTCGTGAGCTAAGCGCTGGAACACATCTTTCTATGTAGTCTTGTAGAGATCATTGTAGTGTCTTCCATGGAGTGTCTTCTTTGCCTATCTTTCTGTCTTTGTTTCTTCTGTATGTGTGAGTGTGGTCTCCTTGTTGAGGTCGAGTGCTGTGTGTTGTTTGCCTATCTTTCTTATGGCTTGGTAGATTTGTGCTGTGTTTGCCTGGAATTAATCGCACAGGTTCTTAATCGCCTTCCTCTCTTGTTCAGTGAGGTCAGTCAATCCGTCATTTCCCTCCCTTCTTCTTTACGGCTTATGGGCAGTCTCTGGATGGCCGACTTTGGGTGTTGTCGTCGGCTCTTGGTCATCATTATCCTGGTCGATTTCATAATCTCCTCCAGCTCAATGTTGATCCAAATTATTATTATTATTATTAGTTGTTGTAGTAGTAGCAGTATTTTTTTATTTTTATTTAATAAAATAAAATTCAACCAAAATAAATATTTATTTTGGTTGTATTGTAGCTCAGTAAGGTATTTCACTAAAGTAGTGTACAATTTTAAATTCTGAGTGTTATTTATATTTTATTCTGCGAGGAGTATGGTATCTTGACTTTTAACAAATTCTATAAATAATGATTAAACAGCAAAATTAAACTTTGGAAATCCATTATTGATTCATCCCAAATGTATTGAATATCCATAAATAATAAACGAATCGCATGGTGGAACCTAATGTAATGAGGTCTTTAGAGCTTTGTGTACAGTTTAATGGGGTTCTACTAGGCACCCGGATGATTCATTATCTCCCATGTGTTTTACCACCTTTATGTATTTATCTTAGGGTAATCCACTGTGCTTACCATTATCAACAATAGGTTGTCAAGACATCCAATTATTTACTGTGGCATGAATGCCACCTTAGTTCTTGTTACACGCAAGGCGCATAGTTCAGAAAGTCAACGAATATTGATGATAATATGCAGGATTAAGTGAATTGCTGTTGATATAAATTCATAGTTGCGTGATGCTAATAAAACTTCTGTTAATAGCTGAGAAATTTCACTACAAGTAGCTAGGTTGACATGAAGAGAATGAGGTCTGTTTGTGTCTATTTTTATTTAATAAATAGCTTTGTTCCTTGCCCTTAGATATCGATTTGTTTATTTATAGTCAGTCAGTCAGATATGAAACAAATAATATTTTATTACCCAAGAATTGAAGATATTTAAAGATATTTTTTAAATATCTTTAAATAATTATTTTCTGGTAATGCCTAGTTTAGTTTTTCATTTAGTCTGGTAATTCCTGGTTGAGTGTTACATTACATATAAATATGGAACGTTTGAAGAATCAGAATTTGCTCTTTGTTTCAGATGGTAGCAGATGACAGGGTTCCATTTCTTAATCTTTTTTACCCTGGAGGAACCCTTGAAATAAATTTCATGTCTCAGGGAATCCCTGCATAAAAATTATTTTACGTTAGCGTGATCAGCAAGTTGTAAGATATAATAATCCAATAATAATTGTCATTGCTCTTTTTAGTAGAGAATGATATTTTTCTGTGGATCTGTTTATTTTGGCCAACTTATTAGTCTACTCTTTTGTGTGGGTCCCCTTCTCCACAAAGGATATCAATTCTAATGCAAGTCAGTAGTGTAGGCAGAGGAAACTTGAGTTTTTAATTTTTTAAAAAATTGCTACTTGATTTTTTTTACTTATCCCAGTAGCCTAAAAGTCTTATCACAAATTTCTACTATACAAGATGCTATAGTACGTGCAAGAGTAGTTTTTTACCCCTCTATTTAAAACTAAAAATGACTTTTTTAGTCAACCTTTCTTAAAAAATGCAGTTAGTTAAGTTTAGCCTACCTTTCTTGAAATTAATCTTTCTTTCCTTTTCATAAATTTTAAAAACTCATAATGCAAACATAATTTGTTAAATAACTGGCTTAAGCCAAAATGGGCTTTAATTTTCTAAAGGTAGGCTCGGTAGATTTAATTTAAATAAAGGTTTTAAATTGTTATTTTACAACATGAAAATTTATTCACAATGTTGCACAGTAAAGCTACTAAAACTATAAGCCATAAGCAATATTAATAAAAATGTAACCTGAGACACAATTTTATACATTTTGTATAAGACCTTGAAAAAACATTTTCTTACTGAGTGACATGATCAGGAGGCTCAAATATGGGCCTAGCAGTTACAAAATTATTATACACATGTGTTGGTTTCTTGATCTCTTTTGTAGGCCTAAAAGTGTTATTTTTAAACTAAAAATAAAGAATGAAATTTGCCTCTTTACTGTGCTTGTTTTTTTCTGCACAAATACTCAATTCTGGGTCGAACTCGAGATAAGCACACACCGATTTCATCTTCAACTGAAATGAGACGATTTCTGTCCTTGCTCTTGATGCTTGTTAAACAAGAAAAAGCTTGCTCACACATGTAAGAAGTTGAAAACTGCCGCAGAATGTTCATTGCTGTCCTATGAATGGCAGGATACCTTTCTTTCAAAGAAATGACAGAACTTGTCTAGGGGCAGATCAGTAATTCTCATCTTGAATGTACGATCAGACTGTAGCTCACAGAGTTCTTTATCTTCTCTCAAAGTCACGTTCTCAGGCTGAGCAGAAGATTCAGAGAAAGGGTCCCCTTACCCAGTCATACACTTGTGTTGAAAGCGAGGGAAAATACTGTTCAATTTTGTTCTGCAGTTCTTCCAGGTGATTTTCAATAAGACTTGAGACTTGCTGATATCCTTCCTCACAAGCCCAAGCAGCAGTGGAAAAATTTCAAGATTTTCTTTTGCAACATGATTTTTCCAAAGATTCATTTCCTTTTAAATCCAAGAATCTTGTCACTTGAAGTGAAAACATTTTCTCCAGGGCCTTGCAGAGACTTGTTCAACTGGTTCATGTGATGAATAATGTCTGCTAAGTAGCTTAGTTTCTGCAGCCATTCTTCATCTTCGAAGCACTCAGCAAAATGTGGCATACTATTTTCTCGAAAGTACTCCTGCAATTCACCTTTCAGCTCAGAACTCTTCCTCTGCTAAGCCACCGGATTTCTGTATATAGCAGGAGGTTTATGTGCTCTTTGTCTAGGTTTTCACACAGTGTTTTAAACATTCTCAGCACCTTTACTTGTCAAATGGCTATGATTTGTAGTTAAATTTTGCTGGAGCCATTATTGCATTTGTAAATTGTTTGCCACAGACGACGCACAATGGAATAGGGAAACTTTGATTGCCAGCCGACGTAAAACCCATTGATCAGTAGCGTTCATTGTAAAGACGGACTTTTTTGTGTCCCTTGTTGCACTGGTGCAGTAAAACGACTCTGAAGATTGTAATTCTTCATCACGAACTTTATCAGAATTGTCTGTAGGCTTTGGCTAGAATCCTTCTCTTCCATCTCACACCTCGTCTTCAAAAATTGGCACATTGGACTGTCAGACATGTTTGTAAAACACAAACGCTAATAAATATAAAACAGAAGGGCATAACTAAACGAGAAAATCGCAAAAAATACGAAAACTTCACAATACAATTTACTCCTAACCTACACAATCTACATTTTGTGGATTGTGTCGGTAGATGCCCTCGAAGGAATTAAAATTGGTGGGCCCATCAAGCTCTCAGCTGCCCACTTCAACGTCAGAGCTCATTCTTGGGCATCAGGCAACACAGCGGCAATCTTCAGCACAGAAGGCGCTAGTCCCACAGGAGCTAATTATTGTCAGTGTCTCAATTGTCAGAGAAACGGGAAATGTATTGTGCAAAACGGATAGGTGGAATGGGACCAGGGTATGTCTGCCACGGCAAAATTTGATGACGTTGAAGAGCAGATATCCTTTTTTTTAAGGGCACAAAAGGTGATATTGTTGTACACGTTGGCACTAATGACATTTCGTGTAGGAGATCTGCGGAATTAATAAGTACAGGCGAATGTTGAAAAAAATCGCGTGTGTACCTTGTACGCACCAAAGATGTTTTATGTGTAAACATCTTTGATGACCTTACTAAATTTATAACAGCTAGAACCGAAATCATAAACGATGGAATGCTCACACCCGCTGCTTACTCTACCGAATCAATGTTAGTGATAAATAGGATACACACGCCCGCTGCTTACTCTACGGAATCAACGTTTGGAAGAG